>NC_060124.1:16760798-17960798 GCF_021461395.2 Schistocerca americana
ATGTTATTCGGCGCAGACTCCACATTGCCACATCGTCACTCTGTGATTGGTACAAGAAAGAGAGAAACTGGTACAAAGTAATGGACTACACAGCACCAGTTTGCGTTTGTTCTACAATATTAATTTTATTGCTAACCGGTTTTCGGCTTACAAGGCCATCTTCAGGCATTTACTGAGTATTATCACCAAAGAAGTTAAATGTTAGCAGACCACATTGGAAGAGAAGTAACACATCTAGACTGAAGTAGAAACATACAGTGAGTAACATCTTTGCAATGAAATAGTAAAAACTGAACAGTACATAAATAACAATGGAGTTGACAGGAAAACCTTTAGCACAAAATAAGAATAGCATGCCTACATAACAGTTTCTATTGATAAACAAAACTATTGAAATAAGATAAAATTAGTACTAGGCAAGGCTGCATCAAGAGGTATGAAACATGGAGAGTGATACACAACCAATTAAAAAAGAAGGGACAGTTGTCAATGTAAATACAGAATACACAAGGAACTTAAGCTATATCAATACGATAAACAGTTCCTTGTGTATTCTGTATTTACATTGACAACTGTCTCTTCTTTTTTAATTGGTTGTGTATCACTCTCCATGTTTCATACCTCTTGATGCAGCCTTGCCTAGTACTAATTTTATCTTATTTCAATAGTTTTGTTTATCAATAGAAACTGTTATGTAGGCATGCTATTCTTATTTTGTGCTAAAGGTTTTTTTGTCAACTCCATTGTTATTTATGTACTGTTCAGTTTTTACTATTTCATTGCAAAGATGTTACTCACTGTATGTTTCTATTTCACTCTAGATGTGTTACTTCTCTTCCAATGTGGTCTGCTAAAATTTAACTTCTTTGGTGATAATACTCAGTAAATACCTGAAGATGGCCTTGTAAGCCGAAAACCGGTTAGCAATAAAAATGATATTGTAGAACAAAAGCAAACTGGTGGTTTTCATTTATTATTATAATGTTGTTCTACCAACAACCGACGGAAGATTCTGTTAATATGACTACACAGCTGTTTGTGCAGTATTTGTGTACATGTAAAATGAGTACATAAATTTAGTTCGCGGCTTCGCTATGATCGTGAGTGCCAGTGGTTTGCTACCAATACCTGACTCGCCAGTTAAATGTAGTGGTAGAAAATAAATCACCTGGCTCCATCAGATTTTGTGAGACAGCCCAGTGACTACATTTGTACAGTCAACAAAAGAGTCAGAGTCACAAGCTTTAGTGGGGAAGTAGGAACACCTGAGGACTGACAGGATCACCAGCTACCTACGACTGTTTGCTGATGACGCTGTAGTGTACGGGAAAGTGTCGTTGAGTGTCTGTACGAGGATACAGGATGACGTGAACAGAATTTCTATTTCTTGTGATGTGTGGAAAATGTAAGTTAATGATAACAGCTAGAAAAAACAATCCTTTAATGGCCGAATACAATATTAGCAGTTCCGTTGCTTGGCACAGTTGATTAAATACCTAGGCACAACGTTGCAAAGCAAGACGAAATGGAACGAGCACGTAATGTCGGTAGTATGTAAGAATATCGCGCACAGAACCCATTCTCGAGTACTCCTATAGTGTTAGGGTCCTCCACTAAGTTGGGTTCAAGAAAGGCATCGAAGCACTTCACGCGTGTGCTGCTAGATTTCTTATCGGAAGGTTCGATCAACACCTGAATATTAAGGAAATATTTCATGAACTGAAATGGGAATCACTGGAGGGAATGAGCTCCTTTCGCGAAACATTATTCAGAAAGTTTAGCAAACCCAGCTTTTACGACAACGTGCAGAACGACTCCGCTGCCACCAAAATGTATTTCGCATGAGGACCGCGAATACAGGATAAGAGAAATCCAGGCTCATTGGGAAGTGTACAGACAATCGTTTTTGTCTCGTTGCATTTGCAAGGGGAACAGGAAAGGGGATGACTAACTCAGGTATAAGGTACCCTCAAATTTGCATCATATAGTGGCTTTTAGCGTGTGCATTTAGATGTAGGGAATGATCGAAGGCTACAGAAGTCGAACGCAGGCAGTCATACTAAGGGAAAGGAGGGTTTACGATATGTTACGTACCATAGAAGCGTGTGCTCAGCTTTATAGGTCGGTAGAAATATTTTTTGGAAAAGAGACAGTATTTGGATTTTCAGACAAGATAAGACCTTTAAACAAGGTTATGAAGGTTATCAATGAACACTGAGGCCCCTAGATTATAAGGAACATCTATGGATCACTAAAGCCCCTGCTACAACAGAGGAAGTCCAGGCGATACTTTTCTTCAGACTCACTGATGTGCCAGTGTACTCTGAAGCCGTGTTGTTTTGAGGGTTAACCAGGAACCATGGCGTGTAAGATCCTGAGTAATAATGATGGTAAACCAGGCTGGGCTAGGCTGCGGAGTCGTAACATGCATGCCATCAGCACAGGAGGGCAATCCCTAACTTATCCGTCAGATGACACAGCGTGTGGCAAATACAAACCAAGTAAACACTTTTATGGACGTTTGCCAGAATGAGGAAAGCAACACATTGATAGTCCGAATGCCAAAAATTGACCAGTACTCAGATTACAGAGTCGCCCCCTACAGGTATTGGAGTTCCCTATATATTGTGCACTATTATCATTATTATTATTGTTATTGGCATTCTTATATTTTTAGTAGTTCCATAATATCTTCCTTACCTTCTTCCCTCCCACTCCCACTTCAGCTTTTTATCTTATTGTACTCTTATTCATTCTCTTTCTTCCTCCTCGCAAAATTTTAACTAAATTTCAGAAATAAAGTATAATTTAACATTTATTTTAATTTCTCCTGTATATGCTGTAGATGTTACTCCTGGGTGATATAAATGCTTATGCATAACTCAGCTAAGCTGAACATCTCAGATATTTCCTGAATAGTTTAAGATAAGGTAATTCTGTTTTTTTTTTTCGCAAATGGATTATGGAACAATTCTATCTCAATGACGTATAGACTCATTTTATAGCTCTACTAATTAAAGATATATCTTTATCGACTTCATTTTTCAAAATTATTGCTGCTAATATAGTAGTTGTAAAAGAGGCGAGTTCAACAGCATTTCACTCATCAAAATTATATAAGTAGTTTCAGAGAAATTACATTATTTAGAGCTTAGGGGGTACATGTCTTGAAAGTGAGACCACTTACTGGCTCATGCAGTGTCATACCAAACTGTGAAGGCGAAAATTTAAAACTGATGCTAATCACTCTTGGCTACATGTGGTTGGACCGGCATGTCAGCTACAAGGCCAAGGATGTGGTATCTAAGGAGGAAAGAATGATTCACCATTTAACTATAGTAACCTGTTCTTGTTTCTGCCAGAGCCTTGAAAGAAAGGTGCAGGTCAAAAATTGAACTGATATGTAAAACAGGAAACTGAGGGAAAACATCGTTGAATAATAACTTCGTGCCATGAGTTTAACGCATGAGAGACGGTTACATCGCAAAATTACACCAGCATTACATTGGTTTGAGGAACCAAAAGTCACTCATGATACAATATGGTCATAAATACACCCTTAACATTTATATCATGAAGAGTTGGAAGTGCCCAACGTCAGTCGTAACTCACGTTATCAGCCGCTGGTACATGGACTCCTGGACAGACTGAAAAGATTCCTCCGATGTCATTGCAGATGCTGCAGCAATACGACGTTTTAAATCCTATTGGGCAGTCGTAACTTTAGTGATGACTTCAATTGTGAGTTTACCCCAGAGAAAAAGTCCACTGCTGTCAAATCAGGTGAACGTGCAAGCTAACTGATAACGCCTTCAGGTTCTACCTACACAGGAAAGACATGGACGAGTGCGTTTACACTGAGATGACAAAAGTCACGCGACACCTCCTAATATCGTGTCGGATCTTCTTTTGACCGGCGTAGTGTAGCAACGCGACATGGCATGGACTCAACAAGTCGTTGGTGGTCCGCTGCAGGCATTTTGAGCCATGCTTCTTTATAGCCATCCAGAATTGTGAAAGTATTGCTGGTGCAGGATTTTGTGCACGAACTGACCTCCCAATTATGTCCCATAAGCGTTCGATGGGTGGCCAGATCATTCGCTCGAATTATCCACAATATTCTTCAAATCAGTGGCGAACAATTGCGGCCCAGTGAAATCGTCATCCATAAAAATTTCACCTTTGTTGAGGAACATGAAGTCCATGAATGGCTGCAAATAACCATTTCCAGTCAATGATCGGTTCAGTTGGACCAAAGGACCCAGTCCATTCCATGTAAACACAGCCTGTACCATTATGGAGCTACTACAAGCCTGCGCAGTGCCTTGTTGACACCGTGGGTCCATGGCTTCGTGAGGTCTGCGCCAGACTTGAACCCCACCATCTGCTCTTACCAACGGAAACTGGAACTCATCTGACCAGGCCTCAGTTTTCCAATCGTCTAGGACGCAACTGATGTGGTCACGGGCCCAGAAGAGGCGCTGCAGGCAATGTCGTGCTGTCAGCAAAGGCACTCACGTCGATTGTCTGCTGCCATAAGCCATTAACGCCAAATTTCGCCGCACCGTCGTAACGGATACGTTCCTCGTACGTCCCACATTGATTTCTGCACTTATTTCACGTAGTGGTGCTGGTCTGTTAGCACTGACAAGTCTACAGAAACGCGGCTGCTCACGGTCGTTAAGTGAAGAACCTCGGTCACCGCGTTGTCCGATGTCAGAGGTAATGCCTGAAATTTGGAATTCTCTGAACACTCTTGACACTGTGGGTCTCCTAATATTGAATTCCCTAACGATTTTCGTAATGGAACCTACCAGATGTCTAGCTTCCATGCCGCGTTCAAAAGTCCGTTAACTGCTGTCCTGCGGCCATAAGCTCATCGGAATCCTTTTCACACTCCATGATGCTACTCCAGGTGGGTGTGAAATGAATGTGCGCAACGGAAAATAATAAACGCTTATATGAAGATTTGCCCTGTCTGACTACCCCCTGAAGCAGATCTTAGGCTCTCTTAATTCTATAAATTACAATCTAAACATAAATGAATGATGAAGGCAACTAATCCTACTAAATGATAAGCGTTGTTCCTGCTTATATATTTATTATAGATTAAAAAAAACCTTTATATTACGAAGTTTACATTTCCTAAGTAAAATTACTAATCAATTGTCCAACTCTGCCACTTATTATAACTGCGCGATCTAATATAAATAACGCAAAATGACTGACATTATCCACGTACCCAAACACTAGAAGACACTACTTTAAAAGATGATCTACGGTGGTGTAGAACCTCAGTGGAAATAACACTTACGTGACCACAGCTGTTTAGCTTTATAGCCCTAATAGGCCGAAGCACTTTGCGATATCACCGTATGTACTGCGTCCAGTGCGTCCAAGTTATGGTTCTCGTACTCGTCTGCGATGAGGAAGAACTCCAGTCATAAATAAACTCTTTCAAACATTAGGACGCAGAAGGCGGTCCTGTGACTAATGTGTTCTAATACTGTCTTCTTCTCTCTGTGTTCTACAGACGAGAAACGCAAACTTCCAGCCACAAGGACGGAGTTCAGATAACGTCTCAACGTAAGTATAGGCAGAGGAAGTGCTCTCAATTACTGAGCGCTGCTTACTCAACCACGACTTCCAACCCGGAGGTGAAGTCCAGAATCGTATAGGTTCGCAATAGTACAGTGCCTAACTGTTCTAACTATAAACTTTCCTGAGACCAAAGACAGCAAGTCCATCTGTATCAACACAGCTGATATCGAGTGACCGTGACACACGGGCGCTCACAACGGAAGACCTCGTCTCTCCACTGCTGGCTTCCCAGCAAAGCTCGGCTCCCCGCCATTGTAATTCCGAAAACGAATCATGTTCCTGAAACCACGGAATGTTCTCCCTCTCTACAGATTCTTCCGAACGCCGACCAACTATATTTTAGTCTTTTGTTGTCCAACGCGGAAAGTTTGTGATGAAAAACCTATACTCGTACAATGGTACGCATCTGAGTAAAAATCCTTGGAAATAACCCAGCCTGCATGGTTTCAGAGGTGCCGCTTCTTCGTTCCTCTCACCTGCGTTCAAGATTTTCGTGTTTCCGAAGTATAATCCTTTCGGTTCGGTTACCAAACGGCCGGTCGCGACTCTATTGTGCTCCAGCGCTTAGGTGCTACGACGTCCGTCTTGCTACTCCCTGTGTTTAAGGAGAACCAACACACCCGTGTGGGCCTTCCACCCAGGGCTTGAGTTCCGTCTAACGTTTCATTTACACCGTCGTTCCAACCTCTACTAATATGATAATAAAGACACTGCGTCACCTTTCATGCAATAAGTGTTAACAATTATTTACAAGGCATACGAGGTGTGGCTAGAAAAAAACCGGACTAGTACTGGTGAAACAATAAAACGAATGCAATAAGGCTGAAAGTCGCGTGGCCTGTCACGTGACTCTCGCTCCGCCTACTGCTCGAGTTTCATCTGCCTCCTGCACTAAGTCTGCCCGTGGCGTCTATTTTAAGTAGTTGACGTTTTGTCTGTGCGTCGGAAAATGTTGAGTGTACAGAAAGAACAGCGTGTTAACATCAAATTTTGTTTCAAACTAGGAAAATCTGCAAGTGAAACGTTTGTAATGTTACAAAAAGTGTACGGCGATGATTGTTTATCGCGAACACAAGTGTTTGAGTGGTTTAAACGATTTAAAGATGGCCGCGAAGACACCAGTGATGACACTCGCATTGGCAGACCATTGTCAGCAAAAACTGATGCAAACATTGAAAACATCGGTAAACTTGTTCGACAAGATCGCCGTTTAACAATCAGAGCAGTGTCTGAGTTAACAGGAGTTGACAAGGAAAGTGTTAGGCAGATTCTTCATGAAAGTTTCAACATGAACAAAGTGTGTTCAAAAATGGTTCCAAAGTGTCTCACAATTGAACAGAAGGAACGCCGAAGAATGAATTGTTCTGACATCCTGGAAAACATTGAAAGTGATCCCACCTTCTTACAAAATGTTATTACTTGCGATGAATCGTGGTTTTTTACTTACGATCCCGAAACTAAACGCCAATCGATGCATTGGAAAACTCCTGGTTCTCCACGACAAAAAAAAGCACGAATGTCAAAATAGAAATTCAAGGCAATGATGATTGTTTTTTTTTTGACATCAAAGGGATTGTGCACATTGATTGGGTACCAGAGGGACAAACAGTGAATCAGCATTACTACATTAGCGTCCTGGCTACCCTACGTGAGCGAGTACGGAGAAAACAGAACGATTTGTGGAGAAAAAAGTCATGGATCCTTCACCAAGACAATGCCCCAGCTCACAGTGCGTTGTCAGTGAAGACGTTTTTGGCAAAACACAACATTCCCATCTTAGCTCATCCACCCTACTCACCTGATTTGGCCCCCTGTGACTTTTTTCTTTTCCCTAAAGTCAAGTCAGCTTTGAAAGGAACTAGATTTGAGACTGTTGAAGCAGTAAAAGAAAAAGCGACGGAAGTAATGTATGGACTTACCGAAAATGATCTGCAGAATTGCTATGAACAGTGGAAAATTCGTATGGAGCGGTGTGGAGACCGAGGAGGAGAGTACATTGAAGGAGATAACATGAAATTGTAAATAATTGTAAATAAATGTTTTTCCAGCATCAGTCCGGTTTTTTTCTAGCTGCACCTCGTATGTGACAATGTCAGTCTCCTTTAAATATTCATATATACGATGTATTACCTATCAGATAACACCTAATGTGGTTGTAGATCACGGCAAAGTATGTGAATGAGTGCTTGTAAGGTGCGAAATTATAGCCACCTTACAATGTGAATCTCCTGAGTACAAGTGACAGCTTCGCCAATGCACTGCCTTTTTATACCTTGTGTATGCGATACTACCTCCATCTGTAGATTTGCATATCGCTATCCCATGACTTTTGCCACCTGAGTGTGTAGCCACAAGAAAGAAGTGAGTGGGGCATCCATCGTGCTGGCACCATTACATCTATGTATTTAGAGTATTAATATCTCTAGGAGACCGGGTAACTCTTCGGTAAGAAATAATGCGATCTTTTACCCATCGAGGTTTTTTGAATGAAATATGGACCTAACATGTGCTCTCTAATAAAGACGGAGCAAACATTCACACGCCACAGCAAACCTGCCAAAACCCCGTCCGGATTTTCCGCTGCCCAATATACCATATTTCTTACACTCAGCTTTCCACGGTTTATGAAGGTAGCTTCGTCGGTAAAGATAACTCTTTGAAGAAACAACCTATAGTCCCATTGTCGCATCAGAACCAAGCGACAAAATTCTGTGCATTTTCTACAATAGCGCTGGTTAATCTGACAGTGAAATGACACATGATAGGGACGGAAGCTGTTTGCGTGCAAATTGCGAACAACTCTGGGTTGACTTATTCCTCTTGCAATATCTCCGGATCTAACATGTGGATTACGAGCAACAGCTGCCAGAACATCTATTTTACGGAGTGAAAACTATGTTTCCCCTGTTTTCCTTCTATACCAGCATCGTGGTGAAGAAACGCAGTTTCTCCCTTCTCCGAGTGACATAATTTCATATTTGGGTGTGAAACCACGAATTTCCGCATAACACAGTGATTGCTTTCATGTCTGAAACAGTTAAATGCTAAGATATAAATACTGTAATTACTCCGAAACTCGTAATGCAATTTTGAATAACGAAACGCAGTTGAATTCGTCTACTCTATATCTTCGATAACAGCTTCAGAAATTACAATAGTTACATATAATTAAGTTAAGCTGATGTTTATTTTTCTACGATTAGTATAGCTGTAAAAAGAGACTATTACGGCAGTTCAAATCTCCTTTCAGCTATCCAAATTTAGATTATACATTATTTTCCTTTTTGGCTTGAGAAAAAGGCCGGATAATTCCTTTGAAAGGGACATGGCCGATTTTCTTCCTCGTCCTTCTCTAATCCGAGCTAGTGTTCCATCTCTGATGACATATTCGTCGACGGGAGCGAATGAGCGCTACGTTTTGCCTAGTCAGGAATGTGCAGGAAATCTATCCGAACAAATCAGTCAATCGCTTTAGTATGCATCAGTATGGGGCTGAGCAATATTTTTTTGGAACCGAGAAACATGTGCATTTCATTACTTCGATTCATATCGATATCGCCCGATGGAAGCAAGAATTGGATTTTGCATCATATGGCTAGCCACTGTTGGAGGAGTGTTCAAAATGGCTCTGAGCACTATGGGACTTAACTTCTGAGGTCATCAGTCCCCTATACTTAGAACTTCTTAAACCTAACTAACGTAAGGACATCACGCACATCCATGCCCGAGGCAGGATTCGAATCTGCGACCGTAGCAGCAGCGCGGTTCCGGACTGAAGCGCCTAGAACCGCTCGGTCACAGCGACCGGCTTCCCGACGGCAGTGGCACTTTTCAGCTAGATAACGCACCATTTTATAAGGTCAGGAGTGTGATGGAGTGGTTCGAGGAACACAGTGACGAGTTCTGGTTGATGTACTGGCCCGTTAACTTGCCATATCTGTACCAGAGCGAACATACGTGGGATGGGATTGAACTTGGCCCCCTCCCTGGAATTTATGGGCATGTGTATGCAGATGTGGTGCCAGCTCCCTCCAGGGATCTACCAACGCCTCATGGCTTCCCTGCCACGACGCGCCACCGCTGTTATCCGTACCAAAGGTGGACGTACCGGCTGTTAGGTAGGTGGTCGTAATCACGTCCAGACTTCTTGGGGTTGGGCGGCCACCCAAACCTCATTACAGATGTCGGACGTCGAAGGCTGGAGAGACACGCGAAACATGACAGGCGGCGAACTGTGGCGGACCTAACGTCAGACTTCAATGCTGGGCAGAGTACAAGTGCGTCTCAACACACAGTGCAGTGGGCAGCACCTCAAACCTTTTACGGAGGCGTAAGGGTACAGCCTTGCGGCCAGCACCTACTTTCGTCTTCCGCCCAGGGATTCGCGACCCCGCCAAGGTTCGCCAATCACCGTCAGGCAAGTGTCGACCGGCAGGGATAACGTTAATATATCTTCTTCCACTTGGCAATAATGACACTGATAAGCAGAATTATAACTATAAAGAAAATAGTTTTCATGGTTTGAAGTCACATATACAGGAGGATCTGTGTGTACAGCTTATGTTACCTATATTATTGCTTATGTACACAGATCCGCCAGAAAATTACGACCATCTACCTAATAGCCGGTACGTCCACCTTTGGCACGGATAACAGCGGTAACCCGTCGTGGCATGGAAGCCATGAGGCCTTGGTAGATCCCTGGAGGGAGCTGGCACTACATCTGCATACACATTCCCATAAATTCCAGGGAGGGGGCCAAGTTCAATCCCATCCCACGTATGTTCGCTCTGGTACAGATATGGCAAGTTAACGGACCAGTACATCAACCAGAACTCGTCACTGTGTTCCTCGAACCACTCCATCACACTCCTGACCTCATAAAATGGTGCGTTATCTAGCTGAAAAGTGCCACTGCCGTCGGGAAGCCGGCCGCTGTGACCGAGCGGTTCTAGGCGCTTCAGTCCGGAACCGCGCTGATGCTACGGTCGCAGATTCGAATCCTGCCTCGGGCATGGATGTGTGCCATGTCCTTAGGTTAGTTAGGTTTAAGAAGTTCTAAGTATAGGGGACTGATGACCTCAGAAGTTAAGTCCCATAGTGCTCAGAGCCATTTTTGAACTATGTTTACGTCGACACGACTCTAACAGAGCGGCACAGCACCTCACTGTTGGAATACGGAGTTTCCGGTGAGGGAGTTCTCTCTGGGTGCAGGTAGGCCTTGACTTAATAAGCAGGTAGTTTTGAGGAATACTGGGCGAAAGTGTGACAGATTTTTGTGCGGCCGTAATTTTCAATTTCATATACCTGAGCGGCCTACGTGGACAGTTTGGGCTGCCACTGTTCCGCGAAGGAAAGGACCAAGAAGCGTGGGGAGCAGAGAACCCGTCATGTCCGCTGATTTCGCCGCTGACAGCTCATCATCGCCTACCCTGCACGGCGGTCATCATCGCCTCCGCGGGGGTCCGCTGCCTCTAACCAGGCGTCATTCACCAGCTGGTGATCCCATCGCAGGCGCCGAAGTGTTGACACGCGGACACGAAAGGGGGAAGCCTGGATGCTCGTGACAGCCTCATTCTGGCCACCTCCGCGTTTTGACGCGGGGCAGAATGG
Organism: Schistocerca americana; assembly: GCF_021461395.2. NCBI lineage: Eukaryota > Metazoa > Arthropoda > Insecta > Orthoptera > Acrididae > Schistocerca > Schistocerca americana. The sequence continues at coordinate 16,772,013 of NC_060124.1, forward strand.
CAGCGGAGTTAAAGCGAGCACACAAAGGCCCGGCGACAGCGTTGTTTACCCCCAGAGCGCTGCAAGGCCTGCCGCTCTAATCCCGCCACCGGCCCTACCGGGAGGTCTCGCGGGGCCTCACACGAAGCCAGCCGTCCGCGAAGCTTCGCTGGGAAAGAATGGGAGCGAGCTGAATTGCCAAAAGCAATATAGTGCCCAAACTACGAGCAGTGGAGGTTTATTCATAACCGGGTCTCTCTCAGTCCAAATTCATTCCAATCAACAATTCCTGTAATTCTTCTTCACTTGCACTGTTGTTGTTGTTGTTGTGGTCTTCAGTCCTGAGACTGGTTTGATGCAGCTCTCCATGCTACTCTATCCTGTGCAAGCCTCTTCATCTCCCAGTACCTACTGCAACCTACATCCTTCTGAATCTGCTTAGTGTATTCATCTCTTGGTCTCCCTCTACGATTTTTACCCTCCACGCTGCCCTCCAATACTAAATTGGTGATCCCTTGATGCCTCAGGACATGTCCTACCAACCGATCCCTTCTTCTGGTCAAGTTGTGCCACAAACTTCTCTTCTCCCCAATCCTATTCAATACTTCCTCATTAGTTATGTGGTCTACCCATCTAATCTTCAGCATTCTTCTGTAGCACCACATTTCGAAAGCTTCTATTCTCTTCTTGTCCAAACTATTTATCGTCCATGTTTCACTTCCATACATGGCTACACTCCATACAAATACTTTCAGAAATGACTTCCTGACACTTAAATCTATATTCGGTGTTAACAAATTTCTCTTCTTCAGAGACGCTTTCCTTGCCATTGCCAGTCTACATTTTATATCCTCTCTACTTCGACCATCATCAGTTATTTTGCTCCCCAAATAGCAAAACTCCTTTACTACTTTAAGTGTCTCATTTCCTAATCTAATTCCCTCGGCATCTTCTGACTTAATTCGACTACATTCCATTATCCTCGTTTTGCTTTTGTTGATGTTCATCTTATATCCTCCTTTCAAGACACTGTCCATTCCATTCAACTGCTCTTCCAAGTCCTTTGCTGTCTCTGACAGAATTACAATCACTTGCACTAAGAATAGCAAAGTCATCAGCGAACATTATCATTGATATCCTTTAACCTTGAATTAATCCCACTCTGAATCCTCCTTTTATTTCCGTCATTGCTTCTTCGATGTATTTATTGGACAGCAGGGTAAACGACTACACCCTTCTTAATTCGTGCTCACCATTCTTGGTCTTGCCTCATCGTTCCCTCTTGGCTCTTGTACATACTGAATACTACCCCGTTTTTCCTGTTGTTTAACTCTACTTTTGCAAGAATTTCTAACAGCTTGCACCATTTTACACTGTCGAACGCTTTTTCCAAGTCGGTAAATTCTATGAATGACGAGAGAAATATCTGATATTTAGATGCTGTGGGGCATTGAGCGAAGCCAAAGGCTACAGATGAAAATTTGTGCCGGAGCGGAGTCGAACCCGAATTTCCGGCTTTACAGGAGGGAGTCGTCTTAATCTCCTCGGCTATCCGAAAACATCCTCCGTCCGATCCAAGTCTCCATATGCCGCGACACGGCTGCTGTGGCCGAGCGGTTCTAGGCGCTTCATTCCGGAACCGCGCTGCTGCTACGGTCGCAGGTTCGAATCCGGCCTCGGGCATGGATGTGTGTCATATCCTTCGGTTGGTTAGGTTTAAGTAGTTCCAAGTCTCAGATGTTCAGTCCGACAGAGCTTAGAGCCATTTGAACCACCCATATGCCGCACGCTACAGACTAGCGCCCTCCACACATTAATACACTTGTTCGCAGCCTAATTGTATTCTCCCAGGGTTTCGGATATTGTTGTGTATCTGCAATGAAATATTGTAACGCTGTCAGCGAGGTCCATTGATAGTGTTGTTGTTGTTGTGGTCTTCAGTCCTGAGACTGGTTTGATGCAACTCTCCATGCTACTCTATCCTGTGCAAGCTTCTTCATCTCCCAGTACCTACTGCAACCTACATCCTTCTGAATCTGCTTAGTATATTGATCCCTTGGTCTCCCTCTACGATTTTTACCCTCCACGCTGCCCTCCAATGCTAAATTTGTGATTCCCCTGATGCCTCAGAACATGTCCTACCAACCGATCCCTTCTTCTAGTCAAGTTGTGCCACAAACTTCTCTTCTCCCCAATCCTATTCAATACCTCCTCATTAGTTACGTGATCTACCCACCTTATCTTCAGCATTCCTCTGTAGCACCACATTTCGAAAGCTTCTATTCTCTTCTTGTCCAAACTGGTTATCGTCCATGTTTCACTTCCATACATGGCTACACTCCATACAAATACTTTCAGAAACGACTTCCTGACACTTAAATCTATACTCGATGTTAACAAATTTCTCTTCTTCAGAAACGATTTCCTTGCCATTGCCAGTCTACATTTTATATCCTCTCTACTTCGACCATCATCAGTTATTTTACTCCCTAAATAGCAAAACTCCTTTACTACTTTAAGTGTCTCATTTCCTAATCTAATTCCCTCAGCATCACCCGATTTAATTTGACTACATTCCATTATCCTCGTTTTGCTTTTGTTCATGTTCATCTTATATCCTCCTTTCAAGACACTGTCCATTCCGTTCAACTGCTCTTCCAAGTCCTTTGCTGTGTCTGGCAGAATTACAATGTCATCGGCGAACCTCAAAGTTTTTACTTCTTCTCCATGAATTTTAACACCTACTCCGAATTTTTCCCTTTGTTTCCTTTACTGCTTGCTCAATACACAGATTGAATAACATCGGGGATAGGCTACAACCCTGTCTAACTCCTTTCCCAACCACTGCTTCCTTTTCATGCCCCTCGACTCTTATAACTGCCATCTGGTTTCTGTACAAATTGTAAATAGCCTTTCGCTCCCTGTATTTTACCCCTGCCACCTTCAGAATTTGAAAGAGAGTATTCCAGTTAACGTTGTCAAAAGCTTTCTCTAAGTCTACAAATGCTAGAAACGTAGGTTTGCCTTTTCTTAATCTTTCTTCTAAGATAAGTCGTAAGGTTAGTATTGCCTCACGTGTTCCAACATTTCTATGGAATCCAAACTGATCTTCCCCGAGGTCCGCTTCTACCAGTTTTTCCATTCGTCTGTAAAGAATTCGTGTTAGTATTTTGCAGCCGTGACTTATTAAACTGATAGTTCGGTAATTTTCGCGTCTGTCAACACCTGCTTTCTTTGGGATTGGAATTATTATATTCTTCTTGAAGTCTGAGGGTATTTCGCCTGTCTCATACATCTTGCTCACCAGATGGTAGAGTTTTGTCAGGACTGGCTCTCCCAAGGCTGTCAGTAGTTCTAATGGAATGTTGTCTACTCCCGGGGCCTTGTTTCGACTCAGGTCTTTCAGTGCTCTGTCAAACTCTTCACGCAGTATCTTATCCCCCATTTCATCTTCATCTACATCCTCTTCCATTTCCATAATATTGTCCTCAAGTACATCGCCCTTGTATAAACCCTCTATATACTCCTTCCACCTTTCTGCATTCCCTTCTTTGCTTAGAACTGGGTTGCCATCTGAGCTCTTGATATTCATACAAGTGGTTCTCTTCTCTACAAAGGTCTCTTTAATTTTCATGTAGGCAGTATCTATCTTACCCCTAGTGAGATAAGCCTCTACATCCTTACATTTGTCCTCTAGCCATCCCTGCTTAGCCATTTTGCACTTCCTGTCGATCTCATTTTTGAGACGTTTGTATTCCTTTTTGCCTGCCTCATTTACTGCATTTTTATATTTTCTCCTTTCATCAATTAAATTCAATATTTCTTCTGTTACCCAAGGATTTCTATTAGCCCTCGTCTTTTTACCTACTTGATCCTCTGCTGCCTTCACTACTTCATCCCTCAGAGCTACCCATTCTTCTTCTGCTGTATTTCTTTCCCCCATTCCTGTCAATTGTTCCCTTATGCTCTCCCTGAAACTCTGTACAACCTCTGGTTCTTTCAGTTTATCCAGGTCCCATCTCCTTAAATTCCCGCCTTTTTCCAGTTTCTTCAGTTTCAATCTGCAGTTCATAACCAATAGATTGTTGTCAGAATCCACATCTGCCCCTGGAAATGTCTTACAATTTAAATCCTGGTTCCTAAATCTCTGTCTTACCATTATATAATCTATCTGATACCTTTTAGTATCTCCAGGATTCTTCCAGGTATACAACCTTCTTTCATGATTCTTGAACCAAGTGTTAGCTATGATTAAGTTATGCTCTGTGCAAAATTCTACAAGGCTGCTTCCTCTTTCATTTCTTCCCCCCAATCCATATTCACCTACTATGTTTCCTTCTCTCCCTTTTCCTACTGACGAATTCCAGTCACCCATGACTATTAAATTTTCGTCTCCCTTCACTACCTGAATAATTTCTTTTATCTCGTCATTTCATCAATTTCTTCATCATCTGCAGTGCTAGTTGGCATATAAACTTGTACTACTGTAGTAGGCATGGGCTTTGTGTCTATCTTGGCCACAATAATGCGTTCACTATGCTGTTTGTAGTAGCTAACCCGCACTCCTATTTTTTTATTCATTATTGATAGTGACCAAACCAAATATCTCACGAAAAAAGCGTCAAACGAAAAAACTACAAAGAACGAAACTCGTCTAACTTGAAGGGGGAAACCAGATGGCGCTATGGTTGTCCCGCTAGATGGCGCTGCTATAGGTCAAGCGGATATCAACTGCGTTTTTTAAAATAGGAACCCCCATTTTTATTACATATTCGTATAGTACGTAAAGAAATGTGAATGTTCTAGTTGGACCACTTTTTTCGCTTTGTGGTAGATTGCGCTGTAATTGTCACAAACGTATAAGTACGTGGTATCACGTAACATTCCGCCAGTGCGGACGGTATTTGCTTCGTGATACATTGCCCGTGTTAAACTGGACCGTATATCAATTACGGAAGAGGTCGATATCGTGTTGATGTTTGGCTATTGTGATCAAAATGCCCAACGGGCGTGTGCTATGTATTCTGCTCTGTTTCCTGGACGACATCATCCAAGTGTCCGGACCGTTCGCTGGATAGTTACGTTATTTAAGGAAACAGGAAGTGTTCAGCCACTTGTGAAACGTCACCCACGACCTGCAACAAATGATGATGCCCAAGTAGGTGTTTTAGCTGCTGTCGCGGATAATCCGAACATCAGTAGCAGACAAATTGCGCGAGAATCGGGAATCTCAAAAACTTCGGTGTTGAGAATGCTACACCAACATCGATTGCACACGTACCATATTTTTATGCACCAGCAATTGCATGGCGACGATTTTGAACGTCGTGTACAGTTCTGCCACTGGGCACAAGAAAAATGGCTCTGAGCACTATGGGACTCAACATCTTAGGTCATAAGTCCCCTAGAACTTAGAACTACTTAAACCTAACTAACCTAAGGACATCACACACACCCATGCCCGAGGCAGGATTCGAACCTGCGACCGTAGCAGTCCCGCGGTTCCTGACTGCAGCGCCAGAACCGCACGGCCACCGCGGCCGGCCTGGGCACAAGAGAAATTACGGGACGATGACAGATTTTTTGCACGCGTTCTATTTAGCAACCAAGCGTCATTCACCAACAGCGTTAACGTAAACCGGCATAATATGCACTATTGGGCAACGGAAAATCCACGATGGCTGCGACAAGTGGAACATCAGCGACCTCGGCGGGTAATGTACGGTGCGGCATTGTGGGAGGAAGGATAATTGGCCCCCATTTTATCCATGGCAATGTATGTGTATTTCCTACGTAATGTTCTACCGATGTCACTACAAGAAGTTTCACTGCATGACAGAATGGCGATGTACTTCCAACATGATCGATGTCCGGCACACACTCGCGTGCGGTTGAAGCGGTATTGAATAGCATATTTCATGACAGGTGGATTGGTCGTCGAAGCATGGGCCGCACGATCACCGGATGTGACGTGCCTGGATTTCTTTCTGTGGGGAATGTTGAAGGATATTTGCTATCCTGACACACCGACAACGCCTGACAACATGCGTCAGGGCATTGTCAATGCATGTGCGAACATTACGGAAGGGGAACTACTCGCTGTTGAGAGGAATGTCGTTACACGTATTGCCAAATGCTTTGAGGTTGACGGACATCATTTTGAGCATTTATTGCATTAATGTGCAATCTGTAAACGCGTAAGTAACGAGCAGCCCTTAGTGGCGCGCCATCACAATTTTTTATCCTAAGTATCTTTGTGACTAATGCCCTTTTGGCATATTTATCATTTTATAAATGACATATAAGTACTGCCAGTCTTTCACGATGATTCTGTACTTATACTCTGTATCATACGTTTTTAGTCATAATTCTGTGACCATGTTACAGACCATTTTTTGATTTAAATTCTGAGGAAGACTCTCCTAGCAGTGTTGAAACCCGGTTAGTTCGTGAAAAATAGTGACCGAGGGCTGTTTTATTTCAGTTGTAAAATCCATCGGTCGGTTTGTGATACAGAATTATTTACTTATTTCTGGTTTGGAATCTTATGCCATTATGAGATGTAATAGGCTGATGAGGGAAGCAGAATAGGAAAGCATTTCCTTTATGTGTTCTAGTGACATTTCGTAGCAGCTACTGTATGTTGTAGTTTAGCAAGGGACGAAGTATGAGCATCTTTGGCAGGCACACTGAGGTAGCTGAAGTATTGAGATCACTGAGTCGACGACATGTAATACTCTGCTGGTCTGAAAGAGCCGTAAGCTAGCGACGCGGCCGCCATTGTTGGTCACAGTACTCCTGTCATCACGCTTCAACAGACCTCCCACTTGCCACGGGGCAGAGAACTACACTGGGCTACAAGTAATATTGGAAAATATACAGGGTATTTTTTTTAAAAAAAGTCGCATAATCCTACTGGAGATAGCATTGGTCAAAACCAGAAGAAAAGTTCTTATAAAGATATACCCAGGAACAAACACATGTTGAGATATGGGCACCTCTCCTCTCACTCCCATCTGCCTGTTATCTAATATAATACACTACAGGCAATGCTGCACGTATATATCTCGTATCCTGACGCATTCTTCAGTCCTTATTCGCAGTGAATCACACACCGATTCAAGTACGCCTGGCTCCATTCGGGTTGCGTCACATGCGTTGACCATACGCTCCTGTAACGTCTGCACATTTTCAATGAGTTGGCCATACATAAATGCCTTTGAATGTCCCCACAGCCAGAAATCCAATGGGTTCAGGTACGGTAAACGGGTAGGCCATGCTACGGACCTGCTCGACGGATCTACCGCCCATGAAATGTTGCTGCGAGGCACTATCGCATGATGCGTGAAAAATGGGATGATGGCCAGTCGTGCGTAAATCACGGGCTTTAACCTTCTGCAAGGACAAAGTTCTCCAACACCGCAATAAATCATTGCACCGAAGTCGATGATACACAGCACCTGTTAGTCCGTTTGGTAATATGTATGGCCTTATGAATCTGTCACCGGCAATTCCTGCTCATATAATGATACTGAGCTGTCATGATGCCTCAGCTTCCCTGCTGACTGTATGTGCCCATAGGTGCGTATAGCCTGAATGGACTGTACCATTTCTTGTGTACTCTGCTTGTTGTATAAATAAAATTGAGGCTGTGAGCTACGGATCTTCCACAGACAGTGTATCAACAAGTATTGGATTCCGGACATATCTTTATAGGAACTTTTCTTCTATTTTTACAAATGTTACCTCCTGTAGGAATACGTGACACTCCTTTTAAACGACATGTACAGCCAATCGACGCCGAGTCGAGACAGAACATCAAAATAATGAGCTGAAAGACAAACTGAGAGGAAAAAGAGCGGAAAATAGGAAATCGAGAAAATACGACGCGTCCAGAGAAACGTGAGATTATAACATCGGGGTTGTCTTATGGCTGTGAAGGTGGCAACGAAGAATAGGCGGGTCTGAAAGCATCAGAGCACCATGGCAAACGAAGTATCGTCCCAGGAAGAAACGAAATACCAAAACGAAGTTGTAGGCGGAAAAGAGCAGCCTTATAGTGAAGTCAAAGGGAATAAGGCTTTGAGCAAGAAAATATCGCAGCGACTAGAATCTCAACACGTCGACACGCAGAAGATGGAAGAGGGAATGGAATACACAGCTAAAAAGCAAGAGAAGTCAAAACCAAGAAGATCCAACATTGTACCTCTAATGCGTCACTAACCAGCTAAAAATGCATTCAGAGGTAATATAAGGGTAGTTTATCAAGAAAACTGTGTTAAATATTTCTTGGTGACTGTGGAAGACTACGGAAAATATTTAAATTCCGCCAGGACATGGCAAAGGCTCCGGAAGAAGATGTTCAAAAGAACCTGATGGTGCAAGGCATCGATGTATTTGAAGTCCATCGATATAAATGCAAGGATACTGCAACCGGAAAACTTACCCCCTTAACAATTTTTGCAGCAACCTACTAAACTCCACGGCGTGTGTCGCTATGTTGTCAAATACGTCTTACACAAGCAAGAGAGAATTGAAGACTAGTTCCACGAGACGAACCAGCGCTGTCAGAGATGACGCACACGCCACAAACTACTGCTCACTCTCACAAGCTGTTTCAAATGTAGAAAGGAGCACCACGTCGAGAACGTACCGCACCGGGAGAGGCGCCCAGAAAATGTGACAACTGCTCACAGAATCAGCCATCTTCCTACAAGAGTGAAGATTTTCAAAAGGCTTTAAAAAGCCCGGAGCCTCAAAGCAGCCTCGCCAGACAGGAAACAACCCCTGCACCCAAGACGACACACGCCAACGACTTCACACAGAATGGGAGACCGCTTCCACTGCAAGATATGCGTCGCCCACGAGGGGGGAAAAGGGCATCTTCGAGGACACAACAAGCATGAAGACCACACGCCAGTGTGGCAGTGAACCGAACAGCCCAAGAGCCAAATCAACTATTCCGGTACGTAGGAATGAGTGGTTCACTAGGCGAAATAAATCCGCTCATTCAAACGATAAAAAAGGCAACCTATTGGACACTCAAACTTCGGCCCGCGGGCCACATGTGGCCGGAATAAACTACTATTTGTGCGGCCCGCTATTCTCCGCCGTGTTTCCTAACAATATGCATTGAGCAACTAACATTAAGAACTTCTTAAGAGTATGGTTCACATGTTCAGTAACAAACAAAAATACTTATAGAGATAGTAATATTTTAAAATGTGCTTAGTTTTAATTGACAATGGTGAATTCAGCCGTGAGTTAACTAAAGTTGGCCGCCAGGGGCAGGGAGGAAAGTAGCGCAGCCAATGCAGGATTAGAGCATGTGAGAGGGCCAAAGTTGTACTGATTGTTTTCCTTTACTGACAACTCGCGGGCGTGCGCGCCCGGAAGTAACGCACATTTGTGAATGCGCCCTACAGCGAAGGTCATCTTCAAATGCGGTACTTATTTGTAGCGAGGAACATTAAATTAATTAAGGCTGTTGTAATATTAACACATTGCTATATGTAGAAGAAAATTGGCATTTAAATAATTTAGCACACTTTTGTGATGGTGTCTCATATTTAGCTGTGCATTTAAATATAAGTTCAAATAATGTAATTAATCAGTCATTCGAGCAAGTATTAAAACCAAGAACTCTTCACCACGCAACTGTAGTGTTACATCTGTTAGACCGCATAGGTTGGCAGCCATCTGAAACAGACCAAAGTCGAAGTGTTCAGAATTGTGCTGACATGCAAAGATTAGTACTCCGGGGCCACCGGCGAACTTATCGCAGTCTTACCTTAGCTAGTCTATTTGGGGAACACAACATGCTAAATAATACAACAGGTACATATGCGGCTGAGGCACCGGTGCCCTTTGTCAGTTGACGACCACTGCTCTAACCGCTGTAGGTAAAAAGGTGACCCAAACTAGAGGCTTCTAGACAAAACTAGTTATCCTTATGGAAGCATTCGCGTCTACTGGTGATTAAATAAATAAGGCCAGTTACAATAGAAAAGACATGTCACACGTCTCATTATCCAACAGAAAGACAGCCAATCTTTTCTCACCGAAGACTTCCATCTAACAAAATGACTGGCTGCAAGACAGACAGAGGTTAGGAGGGAAGGCAGAACGGCCGTCTTTCTCCGCCCACGTTCCTAACGCTAAGCTGAACGTTTCCCTCAGGCGCAGGATCTCGACGCAACAACAGTAATGGCATGAACCGGCATGGGATGGATTAGTGTTCCTGCAGCGCATTCGACACCAAGCGCCCAGATGGACAAAATCATTAACAACTTCGACAAGGTTCTTATTGACCCCGATTTCAACGCGAAACACGAGTCATGAAACGCGTAAAGAATGAATTCAAAAGGATTACGATTGGCGGCTCAGCAAAGACAATTGGACAGCTAAATTTGGATATCCAAGGAATGAACGCACGTACCTACTGTGGCCAATGAAGGTCCTGAGGTGCTGGATAATGAAATCACGAGAATGATAGGAAGATGCTTGATCAAAGAGCAGTGAACGATCTCACTTCTGATCACCGCCTAGTCTCAGGCGTACGCCTTCGAGGCACCACCATCCCAAAGACGTGGACACAGGAGGAATCAATTGCGGCCAACATAAACATTAGGTAAACAACAATACTTGTCCCACGCTTGCCTTTGGTACAATGATTGGATAGTCATTACACTCAAACACCTAGCTTGTTGCTGTTGTTATGGTCTTCAGTCTTGAGACTGGTTTGATGCAGCTCTCCATGCTAATCTATCCTGTGCAAGCCTCTTCATCTCACAGTATCTACTGCAACCTACATCCTTCTGAATCTGCTTAGTGTATTCATCTCTTGGTCTCCCTCTACGATTTTTACCCTTCACTCTGCCCTCCAATGCTAAATTTGTGATCCCTTGATGCCTCAGAACATGTCCTACCAACCGATCCCTTCTTCTAGTCAAGGTGTGGCACAGACTTCTCTTCTCCCCAATCCTATTCAATACCTCCTCATTAGTTACGTGATCTACCCACCTAATCTTCAACATTCTTCTGTGGCACCACATTTCGAAACCTTCTATTCTCTTCCTGTCCAAACTATTTATTGTCCATGTTTCACTTTCATACATGGCTACACTCCATACAAATACTTTCAGAAACGACTTCCTGACACTTAAATCTATACTCGATGTTAACAAATTTCTCTTCTTCAGAAACGTTTTCCTTGCCATTGCCATTCTACATTTTATATCCTCTCTACTTCGACCATCATCAGTTATTTTACTCCCCAAATAGCAAAACTCCTTTACTACTTTAAGTGTCTCATTTCCTAATCTAATACCCTGAGCATCACCCGACTTAATTCGACTACATTCCATTATCCTCGTTTTGCTTTTGTTGATGTTCATCTTATATCCTCCTTTCAAGATACTATCCATTCCGTTCAACTGCTCTTCCAAGTCCTTTGCTGTCTCTGACAGAATTACAATGTCATCGGCGAACCTCAAAGTTTTTATTTCTTCTCCATGGATTTTAATACCTACTCCAAATTTTTCTTTTGTTTCCTTCACTGCTTGCTCAATATACAGATTGAATAACATCGGGGAGAGGCTACAACCCTGTCTCACTCCCTTCCCAACCACTGCTTCCCTTTCATGCCCCTCAACTCTTATAACTGCCATTTGGTTTCTATACAAATTGTAAATAGCCTTTCACTCCCTGTATTTTACCCCTGCCACCTTCAGAATTTGAAGGAGAGTATTCCAGTCAACATTGTCAAAAGCTTTCTCTAAGTCTACAAATGCTAGAAACGTAGGTTTGCCTTTCCTTCATCTTTCTTCTAAGATAAGTCTTAAGGTCAGTATTGCCTCACGTGTTCCAATATTTCTACCGAATCCAAACTGATCTTCCCCAAGGTCGGCTTCTACTACTTTTTCCATTCGTCTGTAAAGAATTCGCATTAGTATTTTGCAGCCGTGACTTATTAAACTGATAGTTCGGTAATTTTCACATCTGTCAACACCTGCTTTCTTTGGGATTGGAATTATTATATTCTTCTTGAAGTCTGAGGGTATTTCGCCTGTCTCATACATCTTGTTCACCAGATGGTACAGTTTTGTCGGGACTGGCTCTCCCAAGGCTGTCAGTAGTTCTAATGGAATGTTGTCTACACCTGGGGCCTTGTTTCGACTCAGGTCTTTCAGTGCTCTGTCAAACTCTTCACGCAGTATCGTATCTCCCATTTCATCTTCATCTACATCCTCTTCCATTTCCATAATATTGTCCTCAAGTACATCGCCCTTGTATAGACCCCCTATACACTCCTTCCACCTTCCTGCTTTCCCTTCTTTGCTTAGAACTGGGTTTCCTTCTGAGCTCTTGATATTCATACAAGTAGTTCTCCTTTCTCCAAAGGTTTCTTTAATTTTCCTGTAGGCAGTATCTATCTTACCCCTAGTGAGATAAGCCTCTACATCCTTACATTTGTCCTCTAGCCATCCCTGCTTAGCCATTTTGCACTTCCTGTCGATCTCATTTTTGAGACGTTTGCATTCCTTTTTGCCTGCCTCATTTACTGCATTTTTATATTTTCTCCTTCCATCAATTAAATTCAATATTTCTTCTGTTACCCAAGGGTTTCTACTAGTCATCGTCTTTTTACCTATTTGATTCTCTGCTGCCTTCACTATTTCATCCCTCAAAGCTACCCATTCTTCTTCTACTGTATTTCTTTCCTCCATTCTTGTCAATTGTTCCCTTATGCTCTCCCTGAAACTCTGTACAACCTCTGGTTCTTTCAGTTTATCCAGGTCCCATCTCCTTAAATTCCCACCTTTTTGCAGCTTCTACAGTTTTAATCTACAGTTCATAACCAATAGATTGTGGTCAGAGTGCACATCTGCCCCTGGAAACGTCTTACAGTTTAAAACCTGGTTCCTAAATCTCGTTCATACCATTATAGTGTAAGTAGGCTGTTTAGGTTTTTTATATTGGTAACGCCACGTAGCGCTCTGATGTAAATCACTGGCTGTGCTGTGTGCAGTCTGTGGCTAGTTTGCATTGTTGTCTGCCATTGTAGTGTTGGGCACCTGGATGTTAACAGCGCGTAGCGCTGCGCAGTTGGAGGTGAGCCGCCAGCAGTGGTGGATGTGGGGAGAGAGATGGCGGAGTTTTGAAATTTGTAAGACTGGATGTCATGAACTGCTATATATATTATGACTATTAAGGTAAATACATTGTTTGTACTCTAGTAAAATCTTTCATTTGCTAACTATGCCTATCAGTAGTTAGTGCCTTCCGTAGTTTGAATCTTTTATTTAGCTGGCAGTAGTGGCGCTCGCTGTATTGCAGTAGTTCGAGTAACCAAGATTTTTGTGAGGTGAGCGATTTGTGAAACGCATAGGTTAATGTTAGTCAGGACCATTTTTTTGTAGGGATTTTTGAAAGTCAGATTGCGTTACGCTAAAAATATTGTGTGTCAGTTTAAGCACAGTCTTGTATAATTGTTCAAAGGGGACGTTTCATATGTCGACCCTTAGCCAAGGATACCTCACTGGAATCTTCTGATTTTTTCTTGTAGTTTGTGTAATTAGTGTAGCTTTTGTTTATTGCTAGCGCGTAATTGTAGAGAGAATCTCTTTTGTAGTTGCAGTCTTTCATTGTTGTACAGTAAAACAGGTGTGGCACACATGTAAAATTGCACCAAGTATTTCGCAGCTTGCAATTAACTAGATATTATTTTCAGCGCTATGTTAATGTGTTCTCTTATTTTCTGTGTTATCGTGTGAAATATTGTGACAATAATGGCGTGTGAAAAACGTATCTATAGGCTGCAAAGTAAACAGAGAAATAATAGTGACGACGAGCGTAGCTTACCAGCACCGCTGTGTAATGAATTAACAGACATTCAAAGTAGTAATCTGGTAACTGTGCATAGGGAAATGGAGCGGGCGTCAAATAATGGTGTAGACAGTGAAACAGGTAGTGAACAGGGAAGCGTTATCGATCGATCGGTCGGCAACAGCTCACCTCAGGAATCGGGAATGACAGAACACAATATTGCAAATATTGTTTCTCACCGTTTTCTCAAATGAGTCAAGACACATTTTCCGCTTGTCAAAATGTGAATGTTGCCGGTGCAAATTCACTGCCGAAAAGCGCTGAGGAACATGTTTCAGACACCAGTGCATTGTTATTACAATTAATGCAACAAATGGGACAAAAGCTTCAAAAGGTAGACACAATGGAACAAAATCAGAGACAAACACAGCAAAAGCTTCAAAAGTTAGACACAATGGAACAAAATCTTCCAAAGTTAGAAACAATGGAACAACACCAGAGACAAACACAGCAACAGTTAGACGCAATGGAACAAAATCTTCACACCACGCTTGAACAAACACATGAAGATTTAACTACTGAGTTACATAAAATCGAATCGAAATGTCAAAAAGTCTGTAACGACGTAAAAACACAAATTTGTGAGCATTTTCAACCTATTTTTTCGCGGCCTGAAAGTGCATTACAGAATCACGAAGCAGCCATAAAAGAACTGCAAATTATTGTTCATGAAAATCATGAGACCTTGCAAGCTACAATTGACTTAGTTGCATCTACCGATTCGGTTACGCAACTTGCAAAAGCTCAGGAAAACTTTAAGGACACAGTAGAAAGACACATGGAGGAAATTAGTTCATTATCAGAGAAAGTAGTTGAACTTTCGGATCAGCTAAATAATTTATCTATGAAGGTAGATGATAATCTGAATGACACAAAACCGGTAGTCTTTAATGACACAGAAGAGTGCGAACAAATTAGGAAATTCAAACAAAATCAGAATCAAATTAATACGCAACACCAAAGAGAAATCCGGGAAGTACAAGATCAGCTGACACAAGTAATACAAAAATTACATATTTCAGAGGACACTCGCGCTCCAACACGGGAAGAGGGACTTAGAAATACGGAACAATCACAAAATAATAACACAGGACACTTCGGAAATTATGAAAGAAATTGGCAAGGTACACCGAATTTTGAGACGGAACCTCCGAAACTACGTAACAATGACCGACATGCGACTCGTCGACATGATGATTTTGACTATAAGCTGTTCATTACTACACGTAAATTCAAAACATTTAAGAATTCTGGCAACGACATTCATCCACAAGCATGCCTCCATCAATTCTCTCATTGTTTTCCTCCCAACTGGTCGTTAGAACACAGATTAGAATTTATGTGTGGCTACTTAGAGAATGAACCAGCTGTAAGAATGCGATCAGTCATGCACGATTGTCACAGTGAAGGAGAATTTTACCATGCCTTCCTCTCAGCATATTGGTCTCAAGCTACACAAGACCGAGTAAAACATAGCATCATGATGATGAAACACTTTGAACAATCTGAATTTTCCAATCTTGTCAAATATTTTGAAGACATGTTGCATAAGAATCAATATTTTTCAAACCCATACAGCCCTTCAGAACTCATCCGCATTTGCTTAATGAAATTGCCTGAACATTTAAGAAATATTATTTTGGCAGGACGTTGCAAAGACGACATTGAAGCTTTTCAGGGACTCTTACAAGAATTAGAAATTGACACAGACAGTCGCGAGATGCGAAAACAGGAAAACAATCACTACAGGTCACATTCGTCACAATTCCGTGACGACAGAAACAATAACTGGACACGACAAGTCTATTCTTACAACGCAAATCGTGACCAAAACAGACACCACCCATATGACAACCACTGGCAGAGTAATAATAGTTACAGAGAAAGATCGCATTTCCATAGTAATGAATATGACAGAGATTACCTTAGAAACAGACAATATGGGAACCAAAACAATTATTATCAAGGTAGACAGAATAACTTCGGACGCAACAGTTCAGCGCGCAGTTACGATTCAGGAAGAAATTCTCCACCACATGACCGACAAGAAAGAAATTATGAAATCTACCGACATGACGACAGACGAGATAATCATAACGACAGACCTGAATTTCATCAGAACTGGCGGGATTCAAACAGAGCAGGGCACTTTCGACAACGTGAATTTGTAGAAGCTATGTCTCCTAATCCCAATAACGACGCGCGCCAACAAAGGAACAGACATTGACTCGCACCGCAGGCAGCCGCGTGCGCCGGCTGGCTCAGAGAAAAATAACATAGACGCAAACCTTGAGAAAAATTTTAACATTCCTCACCGATGTATACCGCATGATAATTCCGTTCAAGTTGAACCTCTGCGTACTAGGAAGAGTAAAGGATTGCACCACATTTCACATGTAAAACCGTTTATTGAAAGATAATCTGCTTTATAACTTAGTCTTTGCCATAAAATTTTTCACTTCACATTTCTAGTATGCTTTGTCAGACTTAGAATCTGTTAACATGCAACAATGTTTGAAGTTAATATCCAGTCAAGAACCAAGAGAACTTATTTAAACAGAAATTACGAATGCATTGTTATTGTGAACAGACGACACAGTGTTATTGTGTGTGTACATACTTGCTTGTTAGTTGCATGATTATGTAACGACTATAAGGCTCACATACTTAGAACATTTACCAGTACTGCTAATGAGATTTGACTGAGGTGTTATGCAACATTTTGGTTTACTTGAAAGTACATTCTGGATTTAAAGTACTTTCTGTGAGATACCAGATGACGCAGTGGTTAGTTTATGTGACAGCTACACGATTTTATCACTACGCTACTAATGAGTGACAATTTACATAGTTGCTTTTGCGATGTATCTGTTTTATCTTTGCACAGTTTTTCTGAATTCTTCTGGAAAGGAAAACATGTTTTAGTAGTAACTTTTGTGGTATAGCTACAATGAGACAGCCTTTTTCGTAGCACTACAATACGTTACAGTATAATACTTTCTTGATCACGGTAATGTACGTGATAACTACGATATCTATACACATAGCATTTCGCTTTTGTTTATTACAAGGTAAGTACATTGACTTCCACAGAACTTTGCTTATGGACGACGATAATTACGACACTAGGCACATTTTTTACCAGCGCTATAGTACACGTATTTGAGTGATTAATTTTGTACTTAAAACATTTATTTTTAAAGATTTTTGAATTACAAAGAAAGTTTTCCGTGATACATTTCATTCCATTGCTGTAATCTGTAACACCTGAGGGTATAATTACATTAATCCTCAGGGGGGTACACGCTTGCTTTGTGTGCAATGTGTCTGGCAAACACAAGGAGCCCTAGCTAATATGGTATTTGCTTAAACAACTTTACACATCGGTACCATATTTCTCTAACACAGAATTACACAGCTATCTGATCATTTAACTGAGAGAGACAAACAAATTTTTTACTACATCAGTGACATGTTTACGCAATTACACAGTTGGATAACTTCACACTTATGAAACTGTATTTTGTCTGTACTTTGTGAACTCTTCATATTTTTTCAGAACCATTGTGATACTATGAGGGCTTTGAATGATGTATTTGGTATGAGATCATGATTTTTAAAGTATGTTCAAGGTAGATGACGCTATTGAAATGAGCAGAGAATATTTTTTTATGGTTTGAAATTATTGCAGAAAGCTACGACGATTTTAATATTTGACTGAGTTTTTATGATGTTATTATTACGATGACAACGTGTATTATGCTGTTGAGGTATGTTTATGATCAATAAGCTGATGCTATATGAGGAATGTGATTACGTGTTTATATGTATATGAATAATGAATAGAAGTTAGGGACTCTGGTTTGTGAAAAACGATGTTGGAAACCGAGAATCGTACTTTAAGAGTTATGAAATGTGTGTATATGCGTGAATGTATCACTATGCTGGCACAGGTGGAGAAAAAAAAAGGAGGCCATTAGCCTCGCTATTGACATTCCTTTGCAGAAAGCATCGCAAATACGATACGCTCAAACTTGAAAACATATGATATACTGTGGAGCTCTTAATTTATTATTATTATTATTATTATTATTATTATTATTAGTCGTAAAGCTCCCAACATGGAAGACGCTAAGTAAAGATGGTTCACTTCTGGGGCTTCTTATTCTTCTTGTTTGCCCACCAGGTCTTCATTCTTTGCGAGAATTCAGCTTTTCTTTCTTCGCTCCATTTTGTTCCAGTTCTCGGCGCTTTTGTCTCTGGTTTGACCTCCCATTTGTCAACTTTAAGTTTGAAATTGTTTCTTTTGTTCATGTCTTCAGTAGTAATGTTAGCTAATTCCAGATCTTTCTTTACATTTTTGATCCATTCTCCTCCATTAACAAGGGATGCTACGTATCTTACTATTTTTTTTGTAAGTCTGTGATCGGGAAGTCTCTTTATGTGGCCATAGAATTTTAGACGCCTCTTCCTCACGTCTATCTCTATGTTAGAATATTCTTCAATTTTAGAATTTTTCTGTAATCTATACCCCTCTTTGGTCCATCTTGGTCCCAGAAGTTTCCTAATGATTTTCCTTTCCTCTTTCTTCAGGTTTTCCATATCTGTTTTCCTTTTAAGTGTCAAGGTTTCGCTGGCATATAGCATTATTGGTTTAATTACCGACTTATAATGTTTAATTTTTGTATTTATAGATATACATTTTTTATTGTAAATGTTTTGGACCAGCCCTAGACCCCTACGAGCTTTTAATATTCTTTCTTGTTGTGAGTATTTTTCAGAAATTATCTCTCCTAAATATTTAAAGTATGGTACCCTCTTAATTTCTCCATATTTGGTTTGTAACTTAGAAATTTCTAGATTTGTTGTTGTAAACACCGTTTTCTCAAAAGATATTTGTAGGCCAACTTTTCCTGCACACTCTTTTAAGGTTTCTATCTGTTTGACTGCCATTTCACTAGAATCTGCCATTATTGCAAGATCGTCTGCGTAGGCTAAGTAGGGGATTTGTAGGTCATCTTTTTTGGTTCCCAGTGATATTGGCTTCCAGTACTTTTCTTTTTGAGTTCTTTTTCCCATTCTGCCATGACTCTATCCAGAACTAAGTTAAATAACAGAGGTGATAATCCATCACCTTTTCTAACCCCAGTTTTTATCTCAAATGATTTTGAAAGTTTTCCCATGAATTTCACTTTGCATTTTGTATTTGTTAATGTCTGCTCTACGATGTTCTGTGTCTTCTTATCCAGTCCTTGTTCTTCAAGAATTTTAAATAGTGTGGGTCTGTGAATTGAATCATATGCCTTTTTAAAGTCGACAAAGACATATACTGTAGGCTTCCTTCGCATTTGTCTCATCCTTGTAATCAATTTCAAGTTTAAAATTTGTTCTGGACATGATCTGTTTGGTCTGAAACCAGCTTGGAAATCTGAGATTTTGGGTTCTAGCAGTTTTTGTGTTCTTTCAAGAAGACAAGCTGATAATAATCTTTCATGATTCTTAAACCAAGTGTTAGCTATGATTAAGTTATGCTCTGCGCAAAATTCTACCGGGCGGCTTCCTCTTTCATTTCTTACCCTCAATCCATATTCACCTACTATGTTTCCTTCTCCCTTTTCCTACTCTTGAATTCCAGTCACCCATGACTATTAAATTTTCATCTCCCTTCACTATCTTCAAAATTTCTTCTATCTCATCAAACATTTCATCAATTTCTTCGTGATCTGCAGAGCTAGTACTTTTACTACTGTAGTAGGCATGGGCTTCGTGTCTATCTTGGCCCCAATAATGCGTTCACTATGCTGTTTGTAGTAGCTTACCTGTACTCCTATTTTTTTATTCATCATTAAACCTACTCCTGCATTACCTGTATTCACCTGACCAAAGTCTTGTTCCTCCAGCCACCGAACTTCACTAATTCCCACTATATCTAGCTTTAAACTATCCATTTCTCTTTTTAATTTTTCTAACCTACCTGCCCGATTAAGGGATTTGACATTCCATGCTCCGATCCGAAGAACGCCAGTTTTCTTTCTCCTGATAACAATGTTGTCTTGAGTAGTCCCCGCTCGGAGATCCGAATGGGGGACTACTTTACCTTCGGATCATCACTTAATCATACAGTAAAGCTGCAGGTCTCATGAAAAATTACGGCTGTAGTTTCCCCTTGCTTTCAACCGTTCGCAGTATCAGCACAGCAAGGCCATTTTGGTTAATGTTACAAGGCCAGATCAGTCAATCATCCAGACTGTTGCCCCTGCAACTACTGAAAAGGCTACTGCCCCTCTTCAGGAACCACACGTTTGTCTGGCCTCTCAACAGGTACCCCTCCGTTGTGGTTGCACCTACGGTACGCCTATCTGTATCGCTGAGGCACTGAAGCCTCCCCACCAACAGCAAGGTCCATGGTTCATGGGGGGCGGCTGGCTCTCATAAAAGCAGTTATTTGGCTTGGCATTGACTGACAGAGTTGTTGGGTGTCCTCCTGAGAGATATCGTGCCCTTCCCGTAATGTTCGGAGCACTAGACACTCTCGCTGTGTGAGGCCGGGTATTATTTTGCTGAAATGTAAGGCTAGGCTGACTGCCATGAAGGCCAACACAACGGGGCATAGACTACCATCAATGAATCGCTGAGATGTAAGGATGCTGGGGGTGACAACCAAATGGGCCCTGCTATGAAGAGAAATGGCACCCTAGACCATCACTCTTGATTGTTGGGTAATATGGCGGGTGTCTATCAGGATGGTATCCAACCGCTGTGTGGGACGTCTCCAGACACGCCTTCGCCATGGAATCTCATTGACTAGAGTAGATTTTTCTTCAGTGATGAGTTCTGCTCCGAAATGGGTTCCGATTACTGCGGGACTCTTACAGCATTCTGTTTTCAAATGGTTCAAATGGCTCTGAGCACTATGGGACTTAACATCTCAGATCATCAGTCCCCTAGAACTTAGACTACTTAAACCTAACTAACCGAAGGACATCACACACACCCATGCCCGAGGCAGGAATCGAACCTGCGACCGCACCGGCCGCAGGTTCCATTTGAGAACTTTTGGACCGTTATGGGCAGAGCCCTCCAATCAACTCGCGATTTTGACGACGTAATATGCTATTCGGACAGAATTTGGCTCGATAACCCTCAGGAGGACACACAACAACTCTGCCAATCAGTGTCAACCCAAATAACTGCTTGTGTAAGGACCACAGATGGACCATTGAGTTATTGACTAACTCAGTTTGTGATGCTCTTTCACTTCAATAACTCACCTATTTTTTTCAAAAATTAAAATCATTTATTTGTCTGTACATGTATACACATCTACCGATTTCCGTCCCACTTGGATACTTCTTCATCGTGCGTCTTTTTTTTTTTTTCTTTTTTCGTTTAGAACGATGCACAGAAGCCATCCACACTCAAGGTGCAAGGGAGCTCAAGTATGCTGCAGACCAACACCCAACAAGCCTGCTTAGCAGATTAAGTAAAATTTTCGGACCATTAATAGAGAAAAAAATTGACACGTCCCTAATGTTGTACGAGACATTAGGATTCCAGCCAAAGATTTTGGAACATATCGAACAAACAATGAGGAACTTTTCTAAGCACGAAATTGACAGCAGTCGTCTTTTTAGATATCAAGCAAGCGCATGGCAGACCCTGGAGGAAGAAGAGATAACGAATGCGTCTTATTGTTTCTACAAAAGTCATAGCTAGTTTTCTTTGTAACACGATTATCTGTGCTCATTGAATGGCAACGTTCGGATACCAAGACTCAAACTCCGGCTTGCCTATATTGCTCGCCATCTACACACATCAAAAAAAAAATTGCATCACCTCGGTTAGAGAGTTCCGAAACCTGTACAGAAAATTGGAATAGAGATCAACATAAACATTATTTCCCTCCTTTTTGTTGCTCCTGAAAACCACACATTCACGTTGTACCACCATACAGCGAGACCTTCAGAGGTGGTGGTCCAGATTGCTGTACACACTGGTACCTCTAATACCCAGTAGCATGTCCTCTTGCACTGACGCATGTCTGTATTCGTCGTGGCATACTATCCACTAGTTCATGAAGACACTGTTGGTCTAGACTGTCCCACTCCTCAACGGCGATTCGGTGTAGACCCCACTGGTCACGTCGTCCATAAACAATCCTTTTCAATCTGTCCCAGGCATGTTCGATAGGGTTCACGTCTAGAGAACATGCTGGCCACTCTAGTCGAGCGATGTCATTATCCTAAAGGAAGTCATTCATAAGATGTGGATGATGGGGGCGCGAATTATCGTCCATGAAGACGAATGCCTCGCCTATATGCTGCCGATATGGTTGCACTATCGTTCGGAGGATGGCATCCACATACGATACAGCCGTTACGGCGACTTCCATGACCACCAGCGGCGTACGTCGGCCCCACACAATTCCACCCCAAAACAGCAGGGAACCTCCATCTTGCTGCACTCGCTGGACAATGTGTCTACGGCTTTCAGCCTGACCGGGTCGCCTCCAAACACGACGATTGTGTGGTTCAAGGCATATGCGACACTTACCAGTGAAGAGAACGTGTTGCCAATGCTGAGCGGTCCATTCGGCATGTTGTTGGACCCATCTGTATCGCTCTGCGTGGTGTCAATGTTGCAAAGGTGGACCTCGCCATGGACATCGGGGGTGAAATTGCACATCATGCAGCCTATCGCGCACAGTTTGAATCGTAACACGACGTCCTGTCGCTACACGAAAAGCATTATTCGACATGATGGCGTTGCTGTCAGGTTTCCTCCGAGCCATAATCCGTAGGTAGCGGTCATCCACTGCAGTAGTAGCCCTTGCGCAGCCTCAGCGAGGCATGTCATCGACAGTTCCTGCCTCTCTGTATGTCCTCCATGTCCGAACAACATCGCTTTTGTTCACACCGAGATGCCTGGACGACACGTTCCTTGTTGAAAGCCATTCCTGTCACAAAGTAACAATGCGGACGCGATCGAACCGCGCTATTGACCGTCTAGGCATGGTTGAACCACAGACAGCACGAGCCGTGTACCTCCTTCCTGGTGGAATGACTGGAACTGATCGGCTGTCGGCCCCTCTCCGTATAATAAGCGCTGCTCATGCATGGATGTTTACATTTTTGGGCGGGTTTAGTGACGTCTATGAACAGACAAGGGGACTCTGTCTGTGATACAATATCCATAGTCAACGTCTATCTTCAGGAGTTCTGGGAACCGGGGTGACGCAAAACTTTTTTTGATGTGTGTGTATAAATGAAATTACCAGAGCTCCTCGTGTTGAAATTGCTTAGTTCCCCGAGATAGTAAGGCTTTATTATCTTCACATACGTGGTCTAGTGCTACAGGCGCGGTAGATCAGCGTATTCGATCAGAGGGCTGGCTACCTCCTGTAATAATAATAATAAAAAAAAATACTGAATGAAATATTCAACTACGAACTTCAAAGGATGTCATGTGACATCCACCCAGACCAAATGCCGAGAATAGTGACGAACAAAATGAAGAAGAAGGGAAGAAAAGGAAAAAGTCATTGATCAGTAACCATAAAGTCGTCAGTTTAGGGTTCGAATCCCGACACTGTTTAAATTTTGAATAAAAATCATTAGCAATGGCGGCCAAAGTCTTCTGGCATAAGAAGTCACCATCACTCAGCCATTGAACTCGTCAAAGAGGGCGGAGGGGCGGACAGACTTCTCTTGCCCTTGGGCGAGAAACTGCTCCTAAAAGATGAAAGAGTCAGCAATAATGGAGGACACGAGGATGCTGCATGCAATGGAAACCACTGCATTGAAGACACAATGTGTATCCACAGGACATGTGGCCTGTGATTGATAAAGAATCATGATAGTTTCTCCATTGGCAAAAGGTCCCGGACTAGTCTTCTATTCGGATCCCTCGGAGGAGACTGCCAAAGAGGTGGTGACTACGAGTAAAAGATGGGACCTACGAAAGGACAGCGATCTAGGAGTCGGGGCGTGGAATATCAGAAGTTTGGACATGGTAGGGAAGCTAGAAAATCTCTAAAAGAAAAATGCTAAAGCTCAGTGAAAGTGAAAGGGAAAAAAAGCAAGGATTTCTGGTCATATAAGTATAGGGCAATATAAACAGCTGCAGAAAGTGGTATAACGGAAGTAGGATTCGTTATGAATAGGAAGGTAAGGTAGAGAATGAATTACTGTGAACAGTTCATTGATGGGGTTGTTCTCATCAGAATCGATAGAAAACCAACACCGACAACAATAGTTCAGGTATACACGCCAAACTCGTAAGCAGACGAATGAAGATACAGACTAAGTATGTGAGGATATTGAACGGGTAACTCAATACGTAAAGGGAGATGGGGAGGGGGATTCGAATGCGGTTGTAGGGGAAGGAGAAGAACGTAGGGCGTGGTAGCAGAAATGAGAGGAGGGAAAGAATAATCGAGTTCTGCATTAACTTTCAGGTAGTAATAACTAGCGAATGCTCCGTTCAAAAATCACAAGAGGAGCGGATATATTCGGTAAAGGCCGGAGATTCAGAAAGATTCCAGTTCAAGTACATCTCAGGCAGGCAGATACTGGACTGTATGGCGTACCGAGGTGCGGATATAGACTCAGATCACAATTTAGTAATGATGAAGAGCAGGCTAAAGTTTAAGGGACTAGTAAAGAAGAAACATTTGCAAAGAAGTGGGTTACGGAAATATTAAGGAATGAAGAGATACGCTTGAAATTCTCCACAGGTATAGATGCTGTGATAATGAATAGCTTACTAGGCAGTTCAAAGAACCGGAAGAAAAATATACACTCCTGGAAATGGAAAAAAGAACACATTGACACCGGTGTGTCAGACCCACCATACTTGCTCCGGACACTGCGAGAGGGCTGTACAAGCAATGATCACACGCACGGCACAGCGGACACACCAGGAACCGCGGTGTTGGCCGTCGAATGGCGCTAGCTGCGCAGCATTTGTGCACTGCCGCCGTCAGTGTCAGCCAGTTTGCCGTGGCATACGGAGCTCCATCGCAGTCTTTAACACTGGTAGCATGCCGCGACAGCGTGGACGTGAACCGTATGTGCAGTTGACGGACTTTGAGCGAGGGCGTGTAGTGGGCATGCGGGAGGCCGGGTGGACGTGCCGCCGAATTGCTCAACACGTGGGGCGTGAGGTCTCCACAGTACATCGATGTTGTCGCCAGTGGTCGGCGGAAGGTGCACGTGCCCGTCGACCTGGGACCGGACCGCAGCGACGCACGGATGCACGCCAAGACCGTAGGATCCTACGCAGTGCCGTAGGGGACCGCACCGCCACTTCCCAGCAAATTAGGGACACTGTTGCTCCTGGGGTATCGGCGACGACCATTCGCAACCGTCTCCATGAAGCTGGGCTACGGTCCCGCACACCGTTAGGCCGTCTTCCGCTCACGCCCCAACATCGTGCAGCCCGCCTCCAGTGGTGTCGCGACAGGCGTGAATGGAGGGACGAATGGAGACGTGTCGTCTTCAGCGATGAGAGTCGCTTCTGCCTTGGTGCCAATGATGGTCGTATGCGTGTTTGGCGCCGTGCAGGTGAGCGCCACAATCAGGACTGCATACGACCGAGGCACACAGGGCCAACACCCGGCATCATGGTGTGGGGAGCGATCTCCTACACTGGCCGTACACCACTGGTGATCGTCGAGGGGACACTGAATAGTGCACGGTACATCCAAACCGTCATCGAACCCATCGTTCTACCATTCCTAGACCAGCAAGGGAACTTGCTGTTCCAACAGTACAATGCACGTCCGCATGTATCCCGTGCCACCCAACGTGCTCTAGAAGGTGTAAGTCAACTACCCTGGCCAGCAAGATCTCCGGATCTGTCCCCCATTGAGCATGTTTGGGACTGGATGAAGCGTCGTCTCACGCGGTCTGCACGTCCAGCACGAACGCTGGTCCAACTGAGGCGCCAGGTGGAAATGACATGGCAAGCCGTTCCACAAGACTACATCCAGCATCTCTACGATCGTCTCCATGGGAGAATAGCAGCCTGCATTGCTGCGAAAGGTGGATATACACTGTACTAGTGCCGACATTGTGCATGCTCTGTTGCCTGTGTCTATGTGCCTGTGGTTCTGTCAGTGTGATCATGTGATGTATCTGACCCCAGGAATGTGTCAATAAAGTTTCCCCTTCCTGGGACAATGAATTCACGGTGTTCTTATTTCAATTTCCAGGAGTGTAGCTAACTAAATCGTGGTAACAGAAGAAATACTTAAACTGATCGACGAAAAAAGGAAGTACAAATACATTTTGGGAAGTTCAGGAACACAAAAAAGCAAGTCACTGAGTAATGAAATAAAAAGGAAGTGCGGGGAAGCAAAGGCGTAATGGCTGCATGAAAAATGTGAAGAAATCGAAAAAGAAATAACTGTCGGAAGGACTGACTCAGCATATAGAAAAATCAAAACAATGTTCGGGGACATTAAAAAGGTAGGGCGTAACATTTAGAGTGCAATAGGAATACTATCGTTAAATGCAGAGGGAAAAAAAAGTTCAAATGTGTGAATTCCTAATGGACCAAACTGCTGAGGTTATCGGTCCCTAGACTTACACACTACTTAAACTAACTCATGCTATGAACAACACACACAGAAAAACATGCCCAAGGGAGGACTTGAGCCTCCGGCGGAAGGGGCTACGCAATCCTTAACCAGGCGCCTCAAACCACGCGGCCACTTCGCGCGGCGCGGAGAACAGGGCAGATAGGTGGAAAGAGTATACCGAGGGCCACTAAGAGCGGGAGGACTTGTCTGATGAGGCGAAAAAAAAAGAAACAGGAGCCTGTAGCAAAGAGATAGAGGATCTAGTATTAGAATGACAATTTAAAAGAGCTTTGAATAAAGCAGGAGGATTGACAACATTCCACAGGAATTTCTAAAATCAGTGGGGGAAGTAGCAACAAAACCACTATTCAAGTTGATGTGAGTCTGGTGATACACCAATCTGACTCTCGGAAAAACATCATCCTCACATTTCCGAGGATTGTGAAGAGCCCAACCTTTCGTAATCCGTGCTCCACCTCTAATGACCTCGCCATCGACGAGACATTAATCTCTAGTCTTCCTGCCTTCCTCATTAAAGCCAATCGAGACCGACCGACCATCGTGTCATCCTCAGCAAGTTACGTCATATGGATGTGCTATGGAGGGGGGTTGGGTCAGCACACTGCTGTCCCTGACGTTATCGGCTACGCAGACCTTCGAGCCGCCGCTGCTCATTCACGCAGCTCGTCAGCTGGCATCGCGAGGCAGAGTGAACATCGTTCTATTCGTCCAACCAATGAAAAATCCCTGTCAGTAGTGGGAATTGCTGACGCAATGATTATTTAAACTGATAAATTCAATGTAGAATGAGATTTTCACTCAGCAGTAGAATGTGCGCTGAAACGAAACTTTCTGGTAGATTAAAAACCGTGTGGCGGACCGATACTTGGACTCGGGACCTTTGTCTTTCATGAGCAAGTGCTCTACATTTTAGTTAGCCAAGCACGACTCATGATCTGTCTTCACAGCCAAGACCTCATCTCCTATCTTGCAAAATTCACAGAAGTTCCCCTGAGAAACTACCAAGACTAGCACCCCTTGAAGAAAGGCTGTCGAGGAAACGTAGCCACAGCCTAGTTGATGTTCCCAGAATGAGATTTTTCACTCTGCAGCGGTGTGCGCTGATATAAAACTTTCTGGCAGATTACGAGGTGCATTCAAGTTCTAAAGCTTCCGATTTCTTTTCTAATTAACTACTCACCCGAAATCGATGAAACTGGCGTTACTTCTCGACGTAATCGCCCTGCAGACGTACACACTTTTTACAACGCTGACGCCATGATTCCATGGCAGCGGCGAAGGCTTCTTTAGGAGTCTGTTTTGACCACTGGAAAATCGCTGAGGCAATAGCAGCACGGCTGGTGAATGTGCGGCCACGGAGAGTGTCTTTCATTGTTGGAAAAAGCCAAAAGTCACTAGGAGCCAGGTCAGGTGAGTAGGGAGCATGAGGAATCACTTCAAAGTTGTTATCACAAAGAAACTGTTGCGTAACGTTAGCTCGATGTGCGGGTGCGTTGTCTTCGTGAAACAGCACACGCACAGCCCTTCCCGGACGTTTCTGTTGCAATGCAGGAACGAATTTGTTGTTCAAAACATTTTAGTAGGATGCACCTGTTACTGTAGTGCCCTTTGGAACGCAATGGGTAAGGATTACGCCCTCGCTGTCCCAGAACATGGACACCATCATTTTTTCAGCACTGGCGGTTACCCGAAATTTTTTTGGTGGCGGTGAATCTGTGTGCTTCCATTGAGCTGACTGGCGCTTTGTTTCTGGATTGAAAAATGGCATCCACGTCTTATCCATTGTCACAACCGACGAAAAGAAAGTCCCATTTGTGCTGTCGTTGCGCGTCAACATTGCTTGGTAATATGCCACAAGGGCAGCCATGTGGTCGTCCGTCAGCATTCGTGGCACCCACCTGGATGACACTTTTCGCATTTTCAGGTCGTCATGAAGGATTGTGTGCACAGAGCCCACAGAAATGCCAATTCTGGAGGCGATCTGTTCAACAGTCATTTGGCGATCCCCCAAAACAATTCTCTCCACTTTCTCGATCATGTCGTCAGACTGGCTTGTGCGAGCCCGAGGTTGTTTCGGTTTGTTGTCACACGATGTTCTGCCTTCATTAAACTGTCGCACCCACGAACACACTTTCGACACATCCATAATTCCATCACCACATGTCTCCTTCAACTGTCGATGAATTTCAGTTGGTTTCACACCACGCAAATTCAGAAAACGAATGATTGCACGCTGTTCAAGTAAGGAAAACGTCACCATTTTAAGTATTTAAAACAGTTCTCATTCTCGCCGCTGGCGGTAACATTCCATCTGCCGTACGGTGCTGCCATCTCTGTGACGTATTGACAATGAAAGCGGCCTCATTTTAAAACAATGCGCATGTTTCTATCTCTTTCCAGTCCAGAGAAAAAAAATCGGAGGCCTTAGAACTTGAATGCACCTCGTAAAACTATCCCAGGGGAGCTTGTGTGAATTTTGGAAGGCAGGAGATGATTTATTGGCGAACATAGAACTGCGGGGACGGTTCGTGAGTCGTGCTTGGATAGCTCCGTTGGTGGAGCACTTGCCTGTTAAGGGCAAACGTCCCGAGTTCGAGGCTCGATTTGACGTACAGTTTTAATCTGCCAAGAAGTTACACATCCACGTAATTTTTAACTGACACTTTTTCAGTGGAACAGAATTACAGCTCCGGCAGCTGGGCAGATGCACACAACAGCGCCATTTTGCTGTGGTTGCACGCGGCACTCTCATCATCGATAACGACCTTTTTGGAAAACGTGAAGTATGCTCAGGGGAAGCCTCTTACATTAGCAGCCGCCCCGTGTTCCCGATTAGTCAGCAGTGTTTGACCGGTAGAGCCCAACGCGATCAAAGGCGGGCGGCGTATTTGCACAGCGGGGATTCCGCGGTGCCAAACACGGCCTCGGCGGATAAAACACGTCCGGCGGCGCTGCGGCTGCGGGAGGCCGTTGTGTCGAGCCGGGCCGTCAATGCGACAGTTGGCGCGATCGCATTCGGGCCGCAGCCGCCGGCGCACAAAGCGCGAAAACGGCTGCGGTGGGGGCGGCGACAATGGCCGGCGATCGGCGCTTTGTGCCCGCGCCGGCCAATTACGGCGTAGCCAAATATTATCGCGAGGGGTGGCGACTCGCGGGCGCCGCCTTTTGTAGACGGCCGCGCTTCGCGTCTCCCCTGCAGCGGCCTTGAATGGCTACAATGTCGCAGCGAGGGCTAAGAAGCCTGTCACAACTTCGAGGGTCACCTTCCTATTTTAATCAACACCCTAAAAACCAGTCTATGAGAGCGGGCGTCTATTGCGCACCAGTTCATGTTTCTGCCTCTACTTGCGGTGGGTATTTATTACAGGCACAAACAATAAGGGCGAATAGAGCACAATGAAACAAGCAAATAATCGCAACGAACATAGGTCGTTTCCCCGATGCGATCTGTACATCACTGCAGTCAAGGCTATGTCACTACATTGTCAGTAACACGCCGACCATGGTCGGCGCCTATGTGAGAAAACAAGGAAACGCCCCTTCTTTTTAAGTCAGTGGACCAGTTTACTACCATTTGGTAAAATATGACAAGGAGAAAACCCATATTATGTAGCCATTATTTATTATGTATCTCTTAATACACTGAGGGAAAAAGAATCTCAGCGCCAAAAAATTATTAACGTACACTGATGAAATTTCAGGAATACATTCGTCTGGGTATACATATTTAACTCATTAACATCTCAAAATCAAACACGTTCAAATGTGTGTAAAATCTTATGGGACTTAACTGCTAAGGTCATCAGTCCCTAAGCTTACACACTACTGAACTTAAATTATCCTAAGGACAAACACACACACACCCGTGCTCGAAGGAGGACTGGAGCCTCCGCCGGGACCAGCTGCACAGTCCATAACTGCAGTGCCCCAGACCGCACGGCATCTCAAAATCACAGGTTAATGTAAGCGCGAGATAAGCCATTGCAAATGTGAAATGCTGGCACATCATTAACGGATGTAAACACCAGAATGTTGAATGTAAGCATGCAAAGTTGCATACGTTATATTGTACAGTTGATGGATGTCAGTTTATGGGATGGAGTTGCATGCCTGTTCCAGGTGGTCTGTCAATACAGGGGCGGTTTATGCTGGTTGTGGGTGACGTTACAGTTTTCGTCGGATGACGTCCCGTAAGTGCTGGCCTGGAGACAGATGTGGCGACCGAGCAGGCCAAGGCAATGTGTCGGCACTCTGCAGAGCATGTTGAGTTACAACAGCGGTATGTGGGCGAGCGCTGTCCTGTTGGAAAAGAAGCCTGGAGTGCTGTTACTGAATGGCATAACAACAGGTCGACTCACCGGTCTGGAGTGCAAATTTGCAGTCAGGGTGCTCCTGCTGTTATACGAAATAGCACTCCAGACCATAGCTCCAGACATTGGTCCAGTGTTACAATGAAATGAACACCATTAGCTGCTTACAGGCGTTGACATATGTCAACGGGGACAGATGAAAATGTGTGCCCCGACCTGGACTCGAACCCGGGATCTCCTGCTTACATGGCAGACGCTCTATCCATCTGAGCAACCGAGGACACAGAGGATAGCGCGACATTCGTAGTTGAGAATGTGGGTTTCGCGGGCGGCGTGCCAGAGATAAATCCCTGCAGTCGCGATATCCTCTGTGTCCTCGGTGGCTCAGATGGATAGAGCGTCTGCCATGTAAGCAGGAGATCCCGGGTTCGAGTCCCGGTCGGGTCACACATTTTCATCTGTCCCCGTTGACGTATGTCAACGCCTGTAAGCAGGTAAGGGTGTTCATTTCATTGTAATTTCATTCTAACGAGCTGCATGGTCACCGATAGTATCTGTTCTTTCGGACATGTCACAACTTCGAGGGTCGATTTCCTATTTTAATTAACATCCTAAAAACCAGTCTATGTGAGCGGGCGTCTATTGCGCACCAGTCTGAAAGAACAGATACCATCTTAGTATATTGGTCCAGTGTGTGTAGCACGCCGACAGACTGGTTGCAGGCCCTCAACAGGCCTCCTTCTAAGCAAGACACGGCCACCACCGGCACCGAGAAGAACCGGCTTTCATCAGAAAATACAACATACCTCCACTCCGCCCTCCGATGAGCTCTGTCTTGACACCACCGAAGTCTCAAATGGCGGCAGTTTGGGGTCAGTGGACTGCACGCTACAGGGCCTCTGGCTCGGAGCTGTCCTTTAAGTAACCGATCTGTAACGGCTCTTTGTGTCTCTGTGGTGCTCAGATTGCTGCTGCAGGTGGAGTACGACGCGCCAGCTGCCAGCAATCATGTACAGTCCGCAGCTCGTGGTCGTGCGGTAGCGTTCTCGCTTCCCACGCCCGGGTTCGATTCCCGGGTTCGATTCCCGGCGGGGTCAGGGATTTTCTTTGCCTCGTGATGACTGGGTGTTGTGTGATATCCTTAGGTTAGTTAGGTTTAAGTAGTTCTAAGTTCTAGGGGACTGATGACCATAGATGTTAAGTCCCATAGTGCTCAGAGCCATTTTGAATCATGTACAGTGGCTACAGTCCTGTCAACTGTTTGCATTTTCGCGGAAGGAACACACAGGTTCTCGTTGCCCTATTGCACGAACTCGCTCAAACTCAGTGGGCTGTCGATAATGGCGTCTCCCCACATCCAGCCTGAAAGGTAACTAGCGCTCACGACCTTAACAGCGGGTGTTTAAAACAAACCCTATTTACATTCTCATAGTGACACTACTAGCACAACTCTCATATGACTGGCGTTAATATTGAAGAAAACGTCATCTTCTTGGTGTTCCGTCAGTGTAGGTCCTGGTACGACGTATGTATCACTGCAGTCATGGCAATGTTACACTGTTAATGTATATGGCTAAGTCCATTTCGAATCACCACAAATGACGCGTAAATTACAGAGTCATAAACTGCCCTCGTTTGATTTCATCATGATTCCGGATACGTAAGTGCCGAGAAATACCGTTCCGACAACAAGTGTATCGGTTGAGGATTGTTAACACTATGGTCTTCCAGGTCCTCAGACTTCTTCCACCCGTTTGACTATGTAGTGTGTGGACATTTAAAAGCTTCGCTGTATTCCAGCCCTGTTGATAGTGTCGAGCTCCGAGAACGCGTTATGGATGGTTGTAATTGCATTCGGGACACGTCTGGTATTTCTAAAAGAGTACGGACGTTACTGAAGAGACGTGATGAAGCCTACCTTCACATGAACGGTGGAAATATATAACACTTGTGAAACATTTCTCTTCAAGTGCATATCAGCAGTTTGGATTCTCGGGGTCTCTGTCGTATGGTGTTTACGTACTGTGCCGTAATGCTTAGTATCGAGGAAGCCATTTGTTTCCAAACCTATGTTTATTGACCTACATGAGTATTCAGCTGTTCACGGTTGAGTGCTTGGCAGAGGATTCGTTGAACCATGTGAAAAGTCCCCTTTCGAAAAACTATACATGACTGTGCTTAAACTGACACACAATATTTTTAGCGCAACGCAATCTGACTTTCAAAAGTCCCTACAAAAAAATGGCCCTGACTAACATTAACCTATACCTTTAACAAATCACTTACCTCACAAAAAACTTGGTTACTCGAACTACTGCAATACAGCGAGCGCCACTACTGCCAGCTAAATAAAAGATTCAAACTACAGAAGGCACTAACTACTGATAGGCATAGTTAGCAAATGAAAGATTTTAATAGAGAACAAACAATGTATTTACCTTAATAGTCATAATATATATAGCAGTTCATGACATCCAGTCTTACAAATTTCAAAACTCCGCCATCTCTCTCCCCACATCCACCACTGCTGGCGGCTCACCTCCAACTGCGCAACGCTACGCGCTGTTCACATCCAGCTGCCCAACACTACAATGGCGAGTATTACAACAATGCCAACCAGCCACAGACTGCACACAGCACAGCCAGTGATTTTCATACAGAGCGCTGCGTGGCGGTGGCGTTACCAATATAAGAACCTAAACAGCCTACTTACACATATTCAGACTATATGTCTCTACATTTCCACTCTCGAACAGCGCCTGATAAAATGAACATGTAAATCTTCCCGTGCGAGTTTTGATTACCCCTTTTTTTATTACGACAGTCATTTCACGCTATGTAGGTGGCAGTCAACAAATTTTTTCGCATCCTCCGGACAAAGCTGTTTAAAAGAACTCGCTGCTAGGAAAACTCCATAATTTTAATGATTCGTGACACTCTCCCCGCTTTTTCTATGCCCTCCGGCGATCCTTTCTGGTTTTCCGGCGTAACGACAAACACCGGTATGAAGATGAAGAACGCAAGAGCAGAGAAGGCTGTGAGGTGACGCCAGCCAATAGACCGCTGACCAGGACACGACAGGAGAGGCCTCTATGTGAAGAGAATGTAAACGCCGGCCGGAGTGGCCGAGTGGTTCTAGGCGCTACAGTCTGGAACCGCGCGACCGCTACGGTCGTAGCTTCGAATCCTGCCTCGGGCATGGATGTGTGTGATGTCCTTAGGTTAGTTAGGTTTAAGTAGTTCTAAGTCCTAGGGGACTGATGACCTCAGTAGTTAAGTCCCATAGTGCTGAGAGCCACTTGAACCATTTGAAGAATATAAACGCCGCTACTGCCACCCTCGGCAGACAGTAGAAGACGGACACCAGCAGAAACCACGCCTTAGAAGAGAGCACTACGACAGCCGTTATTAGTGATCCACAAACTGTGTTACTAAGTTGCATAGAAATTGTATATAGCAAAGGACACTGATTGATTGCATGTCGCCCATTGCTTGCGACACGTTCTTGTAAACCAAAGTTAAGTATTATCAATCTACTTTATTGTAATAAAAACCATTAACGTGATTTGCTTGATATGTTGTATAACTATCCGAGAAAGCAGCATTATTTAGGCACCCTATAAGCGACGAGTGGGCAGGATCCCACGCTGGTAACGATCGCATACTGCGCAGTACTGCTCCAAACAGGACGGACAAGCCTAATGTAGTCTCTTCAGTAAGCCTGTTGCATCTTCCGTTACGCCCGTAAAACACAATTTTTGATTAGCGTTCCCCACGACACTATCTATTTGATCGTTCCAATTTACGTTGTACGTATTAGTAATCCCTAGGTATATAGCTCAACTGACAGCCTTTAGATTTGTTTG
This sequence comes from Schistocerca americana, assembly GCF_021461395.2. Taxonomy (NCBI): domain Eukaryota; kingdom Metazoa; phylum Arthropoda; class Insecta; order Orthoptera; family Acrididae; genus Schistocerca; species Schistocerca americana. The sequence continues at coordinate 16,806,659 of NC_060124.1, forward strand.
ATTTATCGTGTAACTGAAATTGAACGAATTGCTTTCAGTGGTCACGTGAAATGACTTCACACTTTTTGTCGTTTAGAATCAGTTGCCACTTTTCGAACCAAACAGATGTCTAAATCAATTAGAAATTGATTTTATCTTTTGGTGACATTACTAGACGGTAAGTGGGCACCTCAGTTTGTCTCCAAAATTGATTATATAGATTAGGAACAAGGGAAGACCTACAGCACTTCCTTGGGGAACGCCAGATATAACTACCGTTTTACTCGATGACTTTCCATCAGTTATTCCAAATTCTGCATTTCTGACACAATCTTATTACAAACACATATTGCTACGATTATTTGCGTGTTTCATTTTCCTCTACTCGCCCTTTTCGTTTGTACCTATAATGGTGAAACACCCTGTATATTCCGCTAACCTCTGCAGAGTGCATAGCAGGAGGTAAATCGTGCGAACATTCTCTGTCCTATTCCATTTGCACATGGAGAGAGGAGAAAAACGACTGACTCTCTACATGCCTCTCTCGTTTTCATAATCACTACGCGAGATATACAAAGCGCCAAAGAAACTGGAATAGGCATGCGTTTCCAAGTACAGGGATACGTAAATGGGCAGAAATCGGCGCTGCGGTCGGCAACGCCTACGTAAGACAACAAGTGTCTGCCACAGTTGTTAGATCAGTTACCGCTGCTACAATGGCAGGTTGTCAAGATTTAAGTCAGTTTGAACGTGGTGTTATAATCGGCGCACGAGCGATGGAACACAGCATCTCCGAAGTAGCGCTGAAGTAGAGATTTTCCCGTATGGCCATTTGACGAATGTACCGTGAATATCAGGGATCCGGTAAAACATCAAATCTCCGACATCTCTGCGGCCTGAGAGAGATCCTACAAGAAAGGGGCCAGAGTCGACTGAAGAGAATCGTCCAATGTGACAGAAGTGCAAAATTTCCGCAGACTGATGCAAATTTGAATGCTTGGCCATCAACATCATCGATATGAGCTTTTCGGAGCCTTGATGACTGCACGATGCAAAGCTTTACTCGTCGCCTGGGTCCGTCAACAATGACATTAGACTGTTGATGACTGGAAACGTGTTGCCTGGTCGGACGAGTCTCGTTTCAAATTGTATCGAGTGGATGAACGTGTTCGGGTGTGGAGACAACCTCATGAATGAATGGACACTTCATGTCAGCAGGGGACTGTTCAACTTGATGGAGGCCTTGTAATGGTGTGGAACGTGTGCGGTTGGAGTGATATGGGACCCCTGATACGTCTAGATACGACTCTGACAGGTGATGTGTATGCAAGCATCCTGTCTGATCACCTACATCCGTTCCTGTCCATTGTGCATCCCAACGGACTTGGGCAATTCCAGCAGGACAATGCGACACCCCACATGTGCATAATTGCCACAGGGTGGCTCCAGGAACGCTCTTCTGAGTTTAAACACTTCCGCTGGCCACCAAACTCCCTAGTCATGAACATTATTGAGCACATCTGGGTCGCCTTGTAAAGTGTTGTTCCAAAGAGAACTCAACCCCTTCGTACTCTCCCTCCAGCACTACTTCAGTCATTAGTCGAGTCTACGCCACGTCGTGTTGCGGCTCTTCTGCGTGCTCGCGGGGGCCCTACACGATATTAGGCAGGTGAACAATTTTCTTTGGCTCTTCATTGTACGATGTTGATAGCCCTATCGTCGCAGTCTTCTTCGAATGTATGTTCTCTAAATTTACTCAACATGGTATCTTGCAAGGTCCCTATTTAAGTTCCATGAGCACTTCCGTAACACGTTCTTACAGGCTGTATCACTCTAGTTACAGTGCTACCAGGCGCGTCTATGAATTAACTGTATCTTTGTTGTCATACCTACTAGACAAAGACTGTGAATAATACCGTAGAGTTTGTCGCACTAGGGCCTTCTATCCGATTTTCTTCACAGATATAGTGCACTTTTCGAGAACCCTTCCAATAAATTTAACAAGGGATGCATATACAAGTAAATGGGTTCGGTAGAAAGTAGTGGCAACACTATTATAATTCACACCAGAAGCTATTGACGGATACTCACTGTATTACAATCCCTCAATCTCTCTCCATCTGCCGGCCGCTGTGGTCGAGCGGTTCTAAGCGCTTGAGTCCGGAACCACGTGACTGCTACGGTTGCAGGTTCGAATCCTGACTCGGGCATGGATGTGTGTGATGTCCTTAGGTTAGTTAGGTTGAAACGTCCCCTTTGAATAATTATACAGGACTGTGCTTAAACTGACACACAATATTTTGTTAGCGCAACGCAATCTGACTTTCAATAATCCCTACAAAAGAATGGGCCCTGACTAACATTAAACTATACCTTTCACAAATCACTTACCTCACAAAAATCTTCGCTACTCAAGCTACTGCAATACAGCGAGCGCCACTACTGCCAGCTAAATAAAAGATTCAAACTACTGAAGGCACTAACTACTGATAGGGATAGTTAGCAAATGAAAGATATTAATAGAGAACAAACAATGTATTTACCTTGATATCATCATATATAAATATAGCAGTTCATGACAAATTTCAAAACTCCGCCATCTCTCTCCCCACATCCACCACTGCTGGCGGCTCACCTCCAACTGCGCAACGCTACGCGCTGTTCACATCCAGCTGCCGCTGCCCAACACTACAATGGCAGACAACAATGCAAACTAGCCACAGACTGCACACAGCACAGCCAGTGATTTTCATATTGAGCGCTACGTAACGTTGCCAATAAGAAAACATAAACAGCCTACTTACATAGAGAAAACATAAACAGCCTACTTACAAGGTTTACGTAGTTCTAAGTCTAAGGGACTGATGACCTTAGATGTTAAGTCCCGTAGTGCTTAGAGGCATTTGAACTAATTTCTCTCCATCTCGTTCGTCTTCCCCGCACAAATGGTAGGCGTCCTACAGCGTCAGCATGTCCACCTACTTTTGCATTTACATAAATACTCCGCAAGCCGCCATATGGTGCCTGGCGGAGCGTAGCCTGTACCACTATATTTATTCCCTTTCTTGCTCCACTCGAAAACAAAACGAGGGAAAAACGCCTGTCTCTAAGCCTCCGCATGAGCCCTAAATGTTCGTGTCTTCGCGAAATGCGTGTTGGCAGCTGTAGAATAGTTCTACAGTCAGCTTCAAATACCGTTTCTCTAAATTTCCTCAGTAGTTTTGCTCGAAAAGAACGCGTCCTTCCCTCCTGTGATTCGCACTTGAGTTCCCGAAGCACCTCCATATCACTTGCGTGTTGCTCGAACCTACCGGCAACAAACTTCTTCGATATCTTCCTTTAATCCGACCTAGTACGGATCCGAAACACTTGGGCAGTGCTCAAGAATATGTCGCACTAGCGGTCTCCTTTAGAGAAGAACCACACTTTCCTACAATTCTCCCATTCGCCTTCACTATCACAATCCACAAATGCTTGTTGCATTTCATATGGCTCTGCAGCGTTACACCCAGCTTTTTAAACAAGTAACTGTGTCAAGCAGTAAACTACTTATTCTGTAGCCGAACTTTACTCGTTTGTCAGTCCTAATCGTCCGTCGATCTTTCTCCATCCCGACCACAATCCTCACATATTCGTTCCTTTTCACATCGCTTTGCAACGTTACGCCCAGATATTTAAATGTCGTGACTGCGCCTAGGAGGACACCACTACTGCTGTATCCGGACGCTGTTTGCGATTTCTACTCATAGGCATTAACTTGCATTTTTCTACTTTTAGAGCCAGCTGCCATTCATAACACCAACTAGAAATTTTGTGTAAGTCATCTTGTATCGTCCTATAGTCACTCATCTTCGTACACCAGAGCATCATCAGTGAACAAGCGCAGAATGCTAGCCCACCCTGTTCGCCAGATGCTGTCACACTTCCCTGTGACACTCCAGACGATACCTTGATGAACACTCACCGTCGAGGGCAAGATACTGGGTTCTATTATGTAAGAAGTCTTCGAGCTACTCACTTATCTCGAAACCTATTTCGTATGCTCTTACCTTCGTCAACACCATACAATGGGGCACCGTGCCCAACGCCTGAGAAAAGAGCAAGGTGGATTCCACACAAGCGATACTTTCTAAAACCATACTGATTCGTGGCCATAAGCTTCTCAGTCTCAAGAAAGTTTATTATATTCGAACTAAGAAGATACTCAAGGGTTCTGCAACTAACCGATAATAAGGATATTGGTCCGTAATTCTGCGGGTCTGCTCTTTTACGCTTATTACGTATAGGATTACAGGAATATGGGACGTAGCGCTGGACGTGAGATTCGTAATAAATGCAAGCTAAGTAAGAGCCATTGCTGTAGAGAATCTTTGTAAATCTCTGTTGGGATTCTATCCGGACCTGTAGGCTTATGCTCATTACTATGTCATCTATAGGGGACTCTGTGCGATAGTCAAAGGAGAGTATGTATGTACAATTCTGCGGGTCTGTTCTTTTACGCTTATTACGTGTAGGAGTACAGGAATATGGGACATAGCGCTGGGCGTGAGATTCGCAATAAATGCGAGCTAAGTAAGAGCCATTGCTGTAAAGAATCTTTGTAAATCTCTGTTGGGATTCTATCCGGACCTGTAGGCTTATGCTCATTACTATATCATCTATACGGGGCTCTGTGCGATGGTCAAACGAGGGTATATATGTACAATTATCCTTCGTGAACGATGTCTCGCAGGGACCGCCCTATGCCACGGATGATGTCTTCTCTTGTGTTGTAGCACGTGCTATGTGGAAGTTCCTTCATTTTGGCGAACAGGTAGTAATCGCATGGACTCATATTGGGTGAACACGACGATGTTTCAGTATCTCCCATCCCCATATAACAAGAGCTCCTCCACTGTGTAGAATATTGTACTTTCATGAAGAATGATGGGATACAGTGCCAGGAACTGCCGCCGCTTTCTTGTCAGTGCACGGCGAAGGTGATGCCACAAGAAATATCAACAGCAGGATGCAGTGACCGCCGGCCCCTGCAGTAAATCGTAATGCAGGATTAGCCCATGGATATCAAAGCCACAATAACCATCACTTTGCTGTCAGCTGGTTCACTGTGAGGAGAACCAGAGCTTTTCTATTCATTGGGCCGATCTTGAATGACATGCCTGCTATCCCGAAACACTTTCATCCATCCACTCGCCTTGCTACAGCATGACCATGGTCCTCACGGAGCCTGTGAAAACACTGATCTGCACCCATACGACATGCCACTTCAATCTTGATCCACGTATGTTTTTCGTGTTTCGTAAATATTGTTAGGCCGCTTGAACTGGCCTCCCGCTCTTTCGGACAGCATGTACTGCAACTGACTTAAGCACTGCCGTCGCCCCTCACTGGACTACTTCAACTGACTTTCTGCTATCAGCCACATACAGCACTGCACTGTTTCCTCTGCTTTCTGTCCAACGTTAGCACACCCAACGAGTCATCTTTCGCACGATTGTAACATTGTAGCACATAGTTAAATGTAATGTATTGCAATGCACTTTTAATCTACGTTCAAAGTTCTACCAACAATTGGTTGCCACAGAACCAGTAACTTTCTTTTTCTGTGTCAATGAATCGCATACTGGAGCCTTATTTCACTCTGAACTCCGTTCTTTATTTCAATGTCTGCAAACATTAGTGAGTCTTGTGAATTTCTTGCACATTAGCAATTTATTGGTGGAACAAACATTGTAGCCAGTCAACGGTACGTTTAGTCTGCCAACGCTGTCAAATTCGCGACGGTTTCCAGTCCATAAGCATCCATTCAAGCAAGTCTGTTCAAACTTTGGTCTCCATGCTCCAATATTGTGCAGTTCTTAAATCTGCATAGATATGACAAAACTAACCTGCCAGATGAGGTTCGGCCTGCACGGGGAGGAGATTTTTTGGCATACAGTTTTTGATGACCACTCATTTGCCATTGTGCTGGAATAAATTCCATACCTCTCTACAGTGTCTCATATTGAGGCCATATGACACTGTTGATGGTGATAGTTCATTGGATGGTGACGTTAAAGACAGAGGCCCATTAGTATTATTCGAGAGAAGTAGGCTATGTGCCAGCACTGCGTTCCAATCCCTCTCATCTACAGAGTGAGCAAAATAAAACTTTCTCAGCAACTAGAGTGATGTGAGATTTATCTTAGTTAGTGAACGTCATCAAAGATGCTGGAAGTGGCCACTACTGACGTTCATGTGGTGCTGTGCTCAATTTTACAAGCTATGAGACACGCGTCGCAGTTCTGTTTGACAGATAGCAGGAACAGCTTTTTCTATATTCTGCAGTAGCTCTTCCACTGTTGAGGCCTGTTTGAGTACATCTGACCCTTCAATTCGCCCCACAGTTAAAATCACTGCGAGAGATCTGGCGATTGAGGTGGCCAATGCTATGGGAAAGTTTTTCCAAAAGTGCTCCATAACCTTATTAGTAAAATATTATTCAGATGAGGATACCCAATACATTTAAAATTTTAACACTGTTTGGGAGTATGCATGCAATTAAATCCAATACCAATGATTGCATAATGTATGCAACCATTTTCTTTAACTCTGTGTGATGACGGGTCGTAGTAGCGTCTTTCTATAAACTTGGGATGGCCAGCAAGCCATGAGGAAAAACAAGAACACCGAACGAATGTGCAGCAGTCAGACAGTAAAAAATGTTTCCGCTGAAAACCAGAAGCTAGGCAGGAAGGGGCTGGGAAAAAAACACTGTTTTTTCAACAGTTGCGAAAACAGCAGGTGATTGCTGAGGAAGCAGCAGGCCGAGGGGGAGTGCACAGCATGTTGCAGACTTTCCGAAATCGAGGAGTTTAAAGAAAGCCCTTTAGAAAAGATAAGATCTTCAGCGCCAGGAGAGAAACACGGCACACTTTATGAGAGACGGCGGTTGCAGGGTGGGAAGGTTACACGTGTTGATGTTTAATTTTTGTGAGGAAGCCCACAACTGGCTCATGATAATTATTTTCATAACGTGGACAAAAACTGGAGGAAGCATGAAGAAACATATATATATAGTGGGAGAGGATTTTTGTCTTTAGTCTTAAGGAAGAACTGAAGAGTATTCATTAATCATGACAGTTTCGTTAGGAGAAGGAAAACTGTGGCAGTTGTAAGCTTTTTATTGGTTGGAACTTGAAATGTATATTGTGATTGACTACAGAATGCTGACAGAACCAGTTAGATTTTGTGGAGGAGGACAGCAGAACACTTCATCTTAGAGCATGAAAGAGTACGCTTCTGCATCACAGGGTGCTATGGAAGGAACAGAGATGTTTTCACATTAGAATTCATCACTGATAGTAGGGCAGAACTTAGAATTCTCAGCTGCTATTACAACTGTCCTCTGCGTCTGGGTATCAGCAGAGTGGTAAGTATGAGTCACATTTGCGTACGTTGTGGCAAGGGGACCGCCAAGTTATTTGGTTCAAATCAAAGTTTCGCTCTTCTCAACTAATTCATAGGCAGCTACCTGCACTCAGTACGTGCTTAGGCGAGAGAACTGGTACTTCTTCATACTTTTCTGGGTCTTGTCGTTAGGTTATCAACTTATTCAGCAATCATTGCCAATATTCTTGGACTCAGTTTTTGTATCATTTTATCTCAAACCCAGAAACCTGTGACAAGGTGTTTCGTACATGTCTTTACATCTTAGTTCCCTTTGGCAGTTATCTGTGTTGTTCATTCCCTGAACAGTATCATATAAATGCATCTAGCAATATATCATATTTTTATAGTGAACTTTAGTTTCATTTAGTAACTTGATGGAAACCCTTATCATTATTTATATGAAAGTTGTGATCGCCATATTTTGTGTTCAGTTGGGTCAGCCCTGTTTAATTTAGATCAATTAGTTGTCCGTTGCGCGACTTCGTTTTTTCATTTCACAGGCTCTCATGGGGATCAATCGGTTCACTGTACAGGTCAACGAGTTCCGATCTCATCGCATCTTAGGGATGTGCTAAATGCTTAACTAACATCGCACACCAGGGGACTGCAGTGCCTATGCTAACTGCCGTCTTCTCAGTGAGCACATCGTACAGTCGTGAGAAGATTGTCAAGGCGGTGTGTGCTCTTGCTTCGTCTTGCTGTAAATACTCAAACAGTTGTTATTCTTCTGTTAGTTTATCAACATATGGATTACAAATTTTTGAACATGCAGATTATCATTAACACCTTAGCGAAAGATTCGTGTCACAACGCTGATACCACTCGTGAGAATATACAAGTGCTGTTCGAAGTACTGATGGGGATTTTCCGATGTATAATCGCACACGTTCCGTGGATTCGCGTAATCTGACAAGATGAGTTAGGGCTCACCCTAAAGAAATAAAAAAACTGAGGATCTAAAAGTGCTGATTCCACTTCAGTCAGAAACCATAGGCAAACGCAACACGCGAATGTTTGTCTAGGTGCCTCAATTCATGTAAAGCAGTAAATTTGTAAGGATACAGACGCCGATCCTTCTTTATAACGTTTCGACACCATGCTGTCTTAATGCCCACTTGAACAGATAACAGGAGTTGAGATTTCCTCGGACTTTGTCCTAGGCTTCCCTTCAAACAACCAATGTTTCCTACGTTTCGAACTGTTTTCGGATAATTACGGTTTTTATTCGCTACAGATCCCGTTTCGCACCATTTTGTGACTACGTCTTTCGCTGCAGACTTTGATGAAGAGATTTCCAAAACACTTCCACTTCTCTTGTGAAAACAGTTACGTACTCGTTTTCTGTTAATTGTGCTTCGGATAACACACGACAATAAACATGCCCTGTTTCATCGTGAGCACCGTTTTGTGTTACATCTTCATTGCACCTGCAACGTGCGCCCGAGAATTGTCATGAAGAAGGAAGAGCATGACATTTAAGTTATGTAGGGTCGCATGAAATCAAATCTCTCGACAGGCACCCATGCTTCGCAGAAGACACTATTTTCTAGGCATCTTTACGTACACACTGTGCGTCCAGAACTGCAAAGTGCAACGTGAGTTGATCGACGGCCATGGTAGACACTGCCTATACGAAGCTTCATCGGATTCTCACTATGGTTTCCAATCCGCTACCAATCGGAACTTACTTTCTGGACGCCCCTCGTACTCGAGACAGAGCAAGCAGGAGATGAGCATTTGCATACACGTGACAGAAACAGATAGGTGCTGCGAAATCACGGTTTCCCACACTTAACTGTGATGGAAAGTTCTGTTCATTAACAGGGGTCATTTCCGCGCAAGCTTTATAAATATTTTGCAGGAGAGTTTTATTCAGTCCAGCGGATGAAGTACGTGGCTGGCGGTGTTTCCCATCATCGTACCAGTTATTTTTTCCATTCCATTCACCTATGGAGCGCGAGAAGAATGATTACCTAAATACTTTTAACGTGCTATTTTTAGCCTACCTTGTCCCCACGATCTCTACGGGAGCAATACGAAGGGAACTGTAGCACACTCGTAAGTCCACCACTTAAAGTTCGTTCTAGAAACTTGCTACTTAGGCTTTCACGTGATAGTCTGCCTCTGTCTTCGAGCCTTTGCCGGTTCACTTCTTTCAAAACCTCAGTGACACTCTCCCGCAGTCAAACGAACCTGTGGCCACTCGTGTTGCCGTTCTCTGCATACATTCGATATCACTGTTAAGTCCTATTTGGTAACGGTCCCACATGCTTCAATAGCATTCTAAGAGCGGTCGCACGAGTGTTTTGAAAGCAATCTCCTTTGCACACAGATTGCGTTGCCCTATCATTTTACCGATGAACCTCTGTCTGTCCCCTGCTTTACCTGCGACTGAGCTTATGTGACTGTTCCAAAAAATGGCTCTGAGCACTATGGGACTTAACATCTGAGGTCATCAGTCCCCTAGAACTTAGAACTACTTAAACCTAACTAACCTAAGGACATCACAAACATCCATGCCCGAGGCAGGATTCGAACCTGCGACCGTAGCGGTCACGAGGTTCTAGACTGAAGCGTCTAGAACCGCTCGGCCACTCCGGCTGGCGACTGTTCCATTTCCTATCCCTAAACAGCGTTACACGCAGATATCTGTGTCAGTTGACAGATTCCAACTGTGACTCACTGATACTGTAGTCAAATAACGCTACGGTTTCTCGTTTTGTGAAGTGCGAACTTTATTTTTCTGACCGTTAAAAGTAAGAAGGGCGGTCAATAAGTGATGAAACACATTTTTCCCCTAAAAGCAGGTTGGTTTTATTCATAATTCCAATACACATTGGGGACTCTTTTGGCTGTAAAACCCTATTTTTCAACATAATCTCCTTTCGATACGACGGCCTTACGCCAGCTTCCTGGGAGGGTCTGTATACCCGCATGGTACCACTATACTGGTCAAAGTCGGAGCCAACGTCTTGCTGCGCCGGTTACCTTCTCATCATCCACATACCGCTTCCTGTGGAGTTCATCCTTCATTGGGTCAAACAGATGGAACTCGGAACGTACGAGATACGGGCTGTAGGATGGATGTCCAATGAAGGTCTGGGAGCTCCTCTTGGGTGCGCAGGCCTTACATTGTCATAGAGAAGGAGAAGTTTCTGTGATGATGAAGTCGTTTCTTCAATTTCCTGAGGGTAGCACAATGCATTACAGAGGTGATTGTTGCACCATGGGGGAGGACATCAAGCAGAGTAACCCCTTCAGAGTCTCAAAAGACCGTCCCCGTGACTTTACCGGCTGAGGGTGCAGCTTCCAGCTTTTTTTTCGGAGGATATGTGGTGTAGCGCCACTCCATGCATTGCCGTTTTTGTTTCCGGTTCCAGGTGATGAATCAGTGTCTCATCACATTTGAAGATGTAACGATCAGCCTCGTAACATGCAAGCAATTTTGCACTTCGTTGCCCTTTATGATCTTCTGTTAAGCGGCGAGGAACGGAGCGGGCACACACTGTTGAGTGTCCCAACTGGTGGGCAAGTGTGTCAGCACTACCAACAGAGACGTCCAGTTGAGCGCCGAGGTGTTTGATTGTGATCCGTCTAGAGAGTGTCCGCACGTTCCAACACTGCAGGAGTTACAGATGTGTGCGGCCGGTCAGCACGCAAGAGATCGGACAGGTTTTCCGCGGCCTCGTCGCTATGATCACAGACGCCTCGCACAACGTCTCACCGTGCTTTTGTGCACTACGTCTCCGTAGACATTCTGCAAGAATCTTTAAATATCTGTGATGTACTGGTTTTCCGCCAAAAGAAACACAATGATAGATATTTGCTTTGGACACACCTTCGTTACGGACGCCATGACCTCTCGGAACTTGATGAAACTATAGGGGCTGAAGCGGGCAAATGCCACGACGCCCCACAATAATTCCGCATTTGTTCAACAGACATAGGCCGAGAAAAAATGTGTTACGCTTCTTACTGAACGCTCTTCGTATTTTGTATCACTTTGAAACACGTTAAGGACTGAATACTTGCGCAGCTTTTTTAGACAGTTATTTTGGATAACAACATCGTTTGCAAAACGTCTCAGATTATTGTTATATTGCCTGCTAGGTCCATGATGAGCAAGAGCCACAACACAGTTCCCTGGGGCACACCCGAAGTTACTTCTACATCTGTCGATGACTCTTCATCTACGACAACTGCCCGCGCTATCCCTAGCAGGAAATCCTCAATCCCGAATTAAACTTCGCTTGATCCCCACACGATCGTACTTTCGATAAAAAATGTGTGAGAAGTACTGAGGCAAATGATTTTCGGTATTCACGAAATACTGGATCTACCTGAGTGCCTTGATCCACGTCACGTGACAAAAGTGCGAGCAAGGGTTCCACTTCATCCATGTTTCCGGTATTCATACCCGTTGTCACGAAGGACGTCACTTTTTTCAAGATATCTTGTTACAATTGAACTCAGAACATATTGTAAGATTCTATAGCAAATGGATGTCAATTATAGAACACAATAATGACAGCAAATTACACATACACACATGGCATTCACCACTATTCAACAGCTACTCTCAATTGTTAAAAATCATTCAAAACCTAAAATCGCTCAAAATATTTTATTGAAGATAACCCGTTCCAACAGTCTTTGGTGTCATTTTCAGGTATTAAACACCTTTTTGCCGTAAATGAACATATTTTACAACAAAAAGATGTTTAAGACCTGAAGATGATGGCAAACACTGTTGAAATTCATTGTGTTGAATAAAAAATATTTTGTGCGATTTTGGCTTTTGAATGGTTTTTACCAATTAAAACAGATCGCCCTTCTATACTCTCATAACAAGAACATTCAGCCAGATACACTTAACACGCAGTTCTCATACACCGTATGAAAATGGACCGTTGTACGCGGAAGGAAAAACCACTTTCCGATTTGGCGGCTAAAGAACCCTTCGGGGCCTCCCAGCCAGCAGTGGCACACATATCTTTATTTATCGCTAACCGCAATTTAGAAAAGGTCGAGGTAGGATCCAAAAATTCCCCTACTCCAATTCTACAACTTCTCCTGCAAGTAAAATATAGGGTTTGAGGGGATTTCCTGCAATCAGGTGATCTCTGTAACGTTACCTTAAGATACAGGTAGGTGGCAACAGAGACGAGCATAATTGTGTCGAATGTAAGTAATGGGAAAGTAAGTTACGTTTGGTATACTGACTGAAGGTGGAAAACAATCGTAAAGCAATGTATAGTGTTTGGTCAGACCTTACAACTTCGTAAAAATTTTGTACTAAGACACTGTAGTAAAGTCAAATCTGCTGGTGATCCACTTTCAGTACAAGAGACAGAAAATTGTTAAGGCATTGAAAAAGAAAGCTGAAGATAACATCAGTGAACGCAGGAGAAAACTACTTAAAAGGAAATGGAAGAGCAGAGAGTCATAGTCAGCACGCTGAGCCACCGAGACATGACATACATAAAGGACAACGTTCACACAACGAGAGGTGGGCATCGTTCGCAACTTTCCAAGTCAGCAAATGACGCAGAGTCGGCCGTCAATGTCGCCAACACAAGCAGGATGAAAAAATTAACAATTTTTAGTGAAAAACATCTCAAAACGCGTTTGATAACTTATTCAACCAACTAAATTTGACGCCACTTGTGTGAAATGGCATAGCGTGATGGATGGTTTAATTGACGATGCTCTTAATTTTTTCCTACAGTTGTTTTCAGTTCATTGGTGCAGCTATAGAATGTATATCCCATCGGCGTTCCGTCTCTTAAAGGTCTGTTCAATGGCTCTGAGCAGTATGGGACTTAACTGCTGTGGTCATCAGTCCCCCAGAACTTAGAACTACTTAAACCTAACTAACCTAAGGACGTCACACACATCCATGCCAGAGGCAGGATTCGAACCTGCGACCGTAGCGGTCGCGCGGTTCCAGACTGTAGCGCCTAGAACCACTCGGCCACTCCGGCCGGCTCTTAAAGGACTGTCTTATACAGATATGTTCCGTCAGAGTAATGTATTTCTAACCGGAGACTTTTGTTGTTGGCTTGAGTGGCCATCAACGGAGAAACTCATACTATCTTTCCTCAGAACGGAGCAGCAGATCTCATTATTTCGCATAGGTATTTGGAAGCCCACACGCTGATTCACAGTCAGGTGAAATACTAAAATATACTCGATAGGGCTGCAACACGATGTGTAAGGCTAGACTTTAGTCCATAAAAAACGTAATAAGGAGAATTTCAATGCTCATTACAGTATCTTCAACGTTTATATGTCTGAGTCTCGATATTACAATATTAACATACTATCTGAGAAGTAGAATTCGTCACACGCTGTTAAATACACATTCAAGCAAGCAGTAAATTCCTCGGACGAAATTTTTTTCTAGGTAAGGCAAATTTTCAATTTAGACAATAGGAAGAACTATCTTGGAGCTTAGGCAAGAGATTAAGATGGTCGACGAATGATTTTAAATCTCAGGTGGTGAGTGTTCACCATTCTGAACAGTCACATTCTAGTTGTTTTTCCGTCAAGAGTTGTTTGAAACTACCCGAAAATGTTCAGTAGCTATTAGTTATTAAGATCGTACCTTTGTCCGAATAATTCATCTGTGACATGTACACGGAATTTCGATATAGTCGTGGCCGACACAATTCCGCGTGTTGAAAGGTCCTCGTCTTCTTAACTGAGCTCTCGCAAGTTTTGTCCATGTTGATGACTGTTGCCTGGATACATAATTGTGATGATAGATTCAAGAATCGTCCACGAACACGAATGTGCGAAGAAAGTGCTGTGGAATGGGCCTAAAATTCAATTGAAATGATCGTCCGGGTCAAAGGTCAACAATAGTGGCATCCAACACACAAACTATTTTGTCATATCTATTATGCCTTCAAGAACGTTAAGTTCGGTTTGATTTTAATATCAGTTATCATGCAAACTTTCATTTTGCCATCTTTTATTATTGCCATGTAATGTGGTTTATTTAGGTGTTTTATGTTATAACCTCAACTCTGCCCGTTCTGAGCGCCATTCAGTTTTTGTGCTTCTGTGGCCACATTTTTAGTTCTTTAATCAACAAACTACTTAAAAGGAAATGGAAGAGCAGAGAGTCATAGTCAGCACGCTGAGCCACCGAGACATAACATACACAAAGGATAACGTTCACACAACGAGAGGTGGGCATCGTTCGCAACTTTCCAAGTCAGCAAATGACGCAGAGTCGGCCGTCAATGTCGCCAACACAATCAGGATGAAAAAATTAACAATTTTTAGTGAAAAACATCTCAAAACGCGTTTGCTTTTCAGTAGTTGCAGGGGCAACAGTCTGGATGATTGACTGATCTGGCCTTGTAACATTAACCAAAATGGCCTTGCTGTGCTGGTACTGCGAACGGCTGAAAGCAAGGGGAAACTACAGCCGTAATTTTTCCCGAGGACATGCAGCTTTACTGTATGATTAGACTAGAAGAAGGGATCGGTTGGTAGGACATGTTTTGAGGCATCAAGGGATCACAAATTTAGCATTGGAGGGCAGCGTGGAGGGTAAAAATCGTAGAGGGAGACCAAGAGATCAATACACTAAGCAGATTCAGAAGGATGTAGGTTGCAGTAGGTACTGGGAGATGAAGAAGCTTGCACAGGATAGAGTAGCATGGAGAGCTGCATCAAACCAGTCTCAGGACTGAAGACCACAACAACAACAACAACAACAATCAACAAACAATTAATATGTAATACCAGTGCAGACTAAAATTTAATCCAATTTTGCATAGATCTACAAAGGTGTCGAGTCCCTCATGTGAAAATATTTGATAACAGCACAAGGCATTTTTTTTCTATTTCCTACGTCATTCGTCTCTTAATTACTTCAGGTGGCATGTAATTAAAAAGAGCATGTCATTTACATTTGGAGCAAAATAAACATGCGTATCACCCCTGATGCAGTTTAATAGAATTTCTTCATCTCTCATCTCAATTTATGAGGGTTATCAGTACATACTGATCATTAGAGATGACGTTCGAAATTAGGTGGAAGTAATATTCTTTTGGAAAATAATATGGTAATCTCGGACAGTTGGCCTAGACGAGAAGTTTCTGAAACTTTGCGTGTATGAAACTGATAAATCTAGAGTAGCAAAAGTAGGAAATAAGAAACTGGCAGATATATGTAAAAAAATTAAAAAGACAGATTAAATAATCAAGAAAGAGGTTTTAGCGAAAGTAACGAAATAAATATGACAGAAACATTCTTCAGAAGACAATGGTAATGGAAGGAGAGGTAGAGACGGGAAACTGCAAGGGACGACATGTCATGTGACACAGATTATAAAAGGCGTTTCAAAATTTGGAGAATAAGGAAACAGAAACGTAACTGCATTGCATCTGTAGAGGTAGAGAAAGCTTTCGAAAATTTTGTTATAATGCGCTCTTCAAATTCTGATAGCAGCAGGGATAAAACACAAGGAGTGAAAAGTTATCGATAACTTGTACAGAAACCAGATTGTAGTTGTACGAATCGAAGAACATCAAAGGGACGCCGTAGTTCAGAAGGGAGCGAGGTAGGGTTGTAGCATATTCACAAGTTATTCAGTCTGTGCATTGAGCAACGATTAAAGAAAACCAAAAAGAAATTTGCAAAAGGATTAAGGTTCAGGGAGAAGAAATAAAAGCTTTTAGCTTGGCCGAGAAATTAAATCCTCAGAGACAGTCGAGAACTTTGAAGAGTAGTTGAACAAAATGGACAGTGTCTAGAAATGAAGTTATAAGAGGAACAGGAACAGAAGTCAAACAAGGCTAATGGAATGCAATCGAATTAACACAGGCTATGCTGAGAGACTTAAAATAACAAGTGAGGCACTAAAATTTGAATTCTGTTATTTGGGAACCAAACCGTAGAGGATACAAGAGGCAGACTATAATAACCAGAAAATAGTTTCTGGAAAAGAGGAGTTTGTTGACATCTAATACAAATTTAACTGTCGCCAAAGTCTTTTGTGAAGTTATTTGGAGTGTGGCCTTGTATGGAAGTGAAACGTGGACAATAAGCAGTTCAGAAAGACGGAAATGGATAGTGTTGTCTTTTGGATTTTGTAGCTCTTCTTACCTTCCGTACTTGTAAAGAAAAATTAAAGAGAAGTTCTGCCTTACGTAAGACACCGTCTGATTATTTTTGCTTTACCCAGATATGTCTGAAAACTTTGTGAGCTATCTTCAACGGGTTTTTGTTTCTCATTTTGTGTGAAAATTATTATGACGTGTTAACATCCTGTGAAGTTTATGTGAATTTGGGTTTAAGCTTTTGAAATGTCATGCTACAGAATACTAAAGATTAGATGGGTAGATCGGACAACTAATGAAGAAGTACTGAAAAGAAATGGGTTAGTAAAGAAATTTATCGTGTTGTTTGACTAAAAGAAGAGATTTGTTGGCTCTAAACATCCTGAACTGTCAAGGAATCGTCATTTTTGTGAGCTATTACTTCTTGATAGAACAAATTCATTACTACAAATGAAAAGCAGAAAACTGCGGATTTTTTACAGTGCTAATTTATCTCGTTAACTAGTTTCTGTTGCTCTTCAATACTCTGGTAATAATTTTATGTAATTGTGATTGTTAATTTAATGTGTTGCATAGCCGACTACGTTGTTTTATGGCAAGTACATCTACTCTTGTGTTGAATATAATTATTTGACAATGTTGTTCTCCTCCTTCACTTCATCTTGTCCCCCCCCCCCCCCCCCCCAACACACACAGCGTTTTTTTCCGATATATAGTGTTAATGTATTTCCTGGTTGTTCTCTTTACAGTTATGATGTACTGTTTAATATTTTGAATTACGCTGCCATTACATTATCAAACATGACATTTATTATTATTTTTATTTTATTGGCTTTTAACATATAAACTTTTTAGCCACCATTATTTAAATGTATTGGAACACATATACATAGCGAGGTAACATTTGTCTGTCTTCATTCATATACGTCTTCAGATCGAGACTGCTGTACTTATATTACAAAGACACAGTTGACAGCTAACAACTTAGTCGTTAATTCATTTCTTCAGATAAGTTCAGTGCTCACGATTCCTTTTAAATGTTTACGTCTTCTTTTGCTATAAATCTGGATATGGCGTCGTAGGTCCTTCTGATTGTGTGTCCGAGAACTGGAGTCGTGCAAAGCGCCTGGCAATGACCAAATTTGAAGAACTTCTTTAAAATGTTGACTCTGCCTTTCACATAGCATCTAGATGTGGCTTTTGTCACAGTAGAGTGTCTCCGATACGCCGCTTCTATGTAAATGGGCAGGGAAAGATCCATGATTGAGACGCATTCTCCCAATGGATGTTATAATTTTCCTTGAATGTTTGGACTTTGCAAACCATGCCTGTCTCGGTATGACTGTCTGTATATGTGCATAGCTTTTACCTCTTGTTTGTTGTTTTTGATTCTATTCTTCCTGCCACGAGAGAAGCGCTTGTTCTTTTACTGTTAGGAGGCATTCTGTGTGTGAGAGTTTAATGTCCATAGGTTTTCCGCTGCTAATCTCATCTCTGTGTAGTTGATAGGCTTTATGTGACATTTGTTATGTGTTTGGACCACGCTCCGACATGTAATAGGGCTATCTTTTCCAATGGTGTTCATCTGTATTGTATCTTCTTTGTCGACGACAGTCAAAGTCTGAAACCGAAAACCGTTTAACGAAATAAATTAACACCGTAGAACATCCGCAGTCTTGTCAGCATCCCGAGTTCTGCGCTTTACGTATATATGAATCGTACATTTGTTAATGGATGGGAGGGCCGGAGGAGGGATTGGGGTGGGGAGAGGGGGAGAACTGTAAACCAATGCTTGATAGAGTAAGTATGTGCAAATGGCTGTAGTTTGCAGTAGCTATACTGAGTTGAGGAGACTTGCACAGGATATAGTGCGGAGAGCTGCACCAAACCAATCTTCGGGCAACAATCTTCGGAAAAGAACAGCAAGGTCGAACCATAGAGAGTCTAAGTAGTAACAACTTTAGCGTGAGTTATTTCATCTATGTTATTAACGCAATCACATAGAGAATAGCACAGACGCCAGATAACTCGGAAGCCTCCAAGTGGAAACCGAGTGAACGGTCCAGTCGCTACGAATTATGGCCTCGTATTGGCCGGACACTCTCAACCCTTTTCAACAAGACAGGCGATTCTCCGGTGAGTGGCAGAGCACTTTAAGCAAACCTACCCATTCCTTTCGAAGACGTAGGGAGTCAATCACCTTTCAGCGAGACAGAATGCTTAGCTGTTGTACCCCTTGCTCCCCCTCCCCCCACCTTCCGCTGCCAATAGTCTCTCTCTCGCTTTGACGCGAACACACACACATTCACGCTTGCATGCGGAACACGGGAGGAGGGCGAATTCGGTAATTGGTTTATCTGCGGAAAAAGTTAAACCATTTTGGGCGAGCACCAGGTGAACGGGCGGTGGCGCGGCGGACCCCCTGGGCGCTGCTGGGTGCCGGGGCGGCTCCTAAACGGCTTACGGCATAACCGGACCGCGGCCGCCGCTGCGGCGCGAACCCCTTTGTGGCGTTCCCGGGCCACCGCGCGACAGCGGGAGATTCATTTCTTCCGTCGGATTAAGCCCGCGGGCCAAAAAGGTAACTCGGATTGACAGCTGTATGTATACGGCAGGAATTCCTCGCGCGCCTGACACCTGAAAAGTATTAAAGAATAAACGTGTCACAAGTCCGCGTCGCGGCCGTCCCTTGCTCCCCTCCCCCCCCTTGCCCCCTCCCCTGCTGCCGGCCGCTGGCTGCCTCGCGTGTTTTCAGCCGGCGCACTCGCACGGAAAGGGTTGTCCCGACCGGCCGCTCAGCGCACAAAGTGCGTCGCCGACCGTGAACGATGCGCGCGTCGACAGCAGACGGGTCGCTCCGCTCGTCAACAGCCGCCGGCCTCTGCAACAATACGGCCGAGCGCAGATGTCGAGTGCTGGCAACAAAAGTTCTAATTGTATTAAATATGTTTGTCGTATCATCCGTTTAAGACACAACGTTCGCGGATCGTAATAATAGGTACGTACCGACGTAAATGGAGCCATGTCTTAGGAACTGTGATCTCAGTTGTTACGTGATGTGGGAGACAGCATGAGTACCATTCCAGATATGAGATTCATACAGACGTGCGTCACATTAAGGGCATTATGAATGCAGTTAAACTAGAATGAGATTTTCACTCTGCAGCGGAGTGCGCGCTGATACGAAACTTCCTGGCAGATTAAAACTGTGTGCCCGACTGAGACTCGACCTCGGGACCTTTGCCTTTCGCGGGCAAGTGCTCTACCATCTGAGCTACCGAAGCACGACTCACGCCCGGTACCCACAGCTTTACTTCTGCCAGTATCTCGTCTCCTACCTTCCAAACTTTACAGAAGCTCTCCTGCGAACCTTGCAGAACTAGCACTCCTGAAAGAAAGGATACAGCGGAGACATGGTTTAGCCACAGCCTGGGGGATGTTTCCAGAATGAGATTTTCACTCTGCAGCGGAGTGTGCGCTGATATGAAAGTAAAGCTGTGGGTACCGGGCGTGAGTCGTGTTTCGGTAGCTCAGATGGTAGAATACCTGCCCGCGAAAGGCAAAGGTCCCGAGTTCGAGTCTCGGTCGGGCACACACTTTTTATCTGCCAGGAGGTTTCATATCAGCGCACACTCCGCTGCAGAGTGAAAATCTCATTCTGGAAACATCCCCCAGGCTGTGGCTAAGCCATGTCTCCGCTGTATCCTTTCTTTCAGGAGTGCTAGTTCTGCAAGGTTAGCAGGAGAGCTTCTGTAAAGTTTGGAAGGTAGGACACGAGATACTGGCAGAAGTAAAGCTGTGGGTATCGTGCGTGAGTCGTGCTTCGGTAGCTCAGATGGTAGAGCACTTGCCCGCGAAAGGCAAAGGTCCCGAGTTCGAGTCTCGGTCGGGGACATAGTTTTAACCTGCCAGGAAGTTGCAGTTAAACTTTTAGTAAAGTTTCGACAGTGTAAAATGGTGCAAGACGTTCGAACTTCAGAGCAAAATAGGGGTAAGCTATAGGGAGAGACGGATCATATACAAATGTACAAGCGCTAAGAGAGAATCAGAAGAGTGGGCGACCAAGAATGAAGCGCTCGGATTAAAAACGGTGTAAGACAGGCATACAGTCTTTCCCCCCTATTGTTCAATCTGTACATCGAAGAAGCAATGATGAAAATAAAAGAAAGATTTAGGAATGGCATTAAAATTCAAGGTCCAAAGATATCAATGATACGATTCGCTGATGACATTGCTGCGTGAAAGTGAAGAAAAATTACTTGATCTGCTGAACGGATTGAACAATCTAATGAACACAGAATACGGATTCAGAGTAAATCGAAAAGAGGCGAAAGTAGTGAGAAGTAGCAGAAATGAGAACAGCGAGAAACTTAACATCAGCATTGATGGTCACGAAATAGATGAAGTTAAGGAATTCTGCTACCTAGCCAGTAAAATAATCGATGACGGTCGGAGCAAGGACGACATCAAAAGCAGACTAGCAACGGCAAAAAGGGCATTCCTGACCAAGAGAAGTCTACTAGTATCAAACATAGCCCTTAATTTGAGGAAGAAGTTTCTGAGAATGTACATTTGGAGCACAGCATTGTATGGCAGTGAAACATGGACTGTGGGTAAACCGGAACAGAAGAGAATCGAAGCATTTCAGATGTGGTGCTACATGCGAATGTTAAAAATTATGTGGACTGATAAGGTACAGAATCAGCAGGTTCTGCGCTGAATTGGACTGGAAAGGAATATGTGGAAAACACTAATAAGGAGAAGGGACAGGATGACATGAAGGAATCACTTTCATGCTACTAGAGGGAGCTGTAGAGGGCAAAAACTGTAGAGGAAGACAGAGACTGGAATATATCCTGCAAATAATTGAGGACGTAGGTTGGAAGTGCTACTCTGAAATGAAGAGGTTGGCACAGGGAGGAATTCGTGGAGGGTTGTATCAAACCAGTCAGAAGACCGATGACCCAAAAAAAAGGTAGTTTGGTCGCAGTGCGTGGGAGTGGATGAGTATGAAGGGCAAAAATTCGCGAAGTATGGAGCTATAAATACTCTTACAAAAAGCTAAGAAATATGACTGACGAACTTTGCCGTATATGTGAAAATGTTTTTATTGTTTCATTCACTGTCAAATGTAATAGTGATAGAGTCCTCAACGTGTTTCAACCGTACTGTGGTGGGCGATTATTCTCACGAAGAATAATGCAGAAGAAGTGATTGACGAAAATGCGCTAAATTATGATAAGGATTATCCTCACAAAGAATAAGAGAAATATTCTCCCGAAATCTCTGTAGAGAACCAATCGATTATTAATTTGTTAATTACCAGTTTTTCATCGTTGGGTCTGTCTGGATTTTTTTCTTTGTGTCTACGTTGATCGTCGGTGAAGTGTGATTGACGAAAACGCTCTGAGAGATTAAAACTGGTCTATTTGATATTACCCATCCTTACTAAAGTCTGAATGACAAAACCATGCAAGCATAGTATTATGTCGCACCAATGAAACAATAAAAGCATTTTCGTATGTACGGTTGAGTTTGCAAGTCAAAGGGTGTATAGCTTTTCCTAAGAGTATTTATTGCTCCATATTTCGCGGAGTTTTTCACGCCACGCTCACCCTCCTCCACGTACTGCGACAGAACTCCCTTACTAACAGCATGACACCAAGGTCTATCTACGACTACAACCACTATTGGGTGGCAGAGGATCGTCATGGAAAAAGTCTATAAACATGTACACTCAAAAGCTATTTATATATGTATACAGAATAAAAAACTTTTTTAAGGGTCTGGCAACAGCAGCTAAAATTACACATTGTGAGTAAAATATTAAGCACTGGCTGTTAAAATACTTTTATTAAAAGGTCGCTACCGGTTCCGGATCAACTGGAATGCATTGTCGTGGTACGGCAAAGTGACTGCTTAGAGAGAAGTCCCGTCGTTCATTGTCAAGTTAGAAACAGACAGAATGCTAAAAGCGTTGGGACTGTGGAACACCATGCCGTAGATAACCTAAAAGTGTGTGTCCGGCGCCAGCGTAAACTGGGCAGGCCTATATCTTTTAGCATGCTATCTGCTTCTGTCTTGACTATGAACGACGTGACTTGGCTCAGAGCAATCACTTTGCCGCAACGTGATGGTTTAGTAGAACCATTCACCTAAAGATGCATCTCTATTGATGCGAAACCGGTAGTGACTTTTTAATAAAAGCGTTTTAACAGCCACTGCGGAAGACTTTATTCACCATCTCTTATTAACGAATATTTTAAGAGGCATGATATACTCGTATTTTTCTGCATCGATCTGCTTGTTGTCGTCCTCATTCCCTTGAAATAAAGTTATTGCGTTATTGACATACCTCCTAAGTGATGCACTATATTTGTAACAAGCGAATTTTTTCGAGGAAAAATTACTTTTCAGGTCATTGAGAAAAGTGTTGCAATAGTGCTAGGCAGAAGCCAAAAGAAAAGAATATGACAAGAATCAGTGAACAGAATGAATTTTACCGTAACTCTTATTTCAATATTTGCGATAACGGTGTCCATCAATCAAGACACGTTGATAGGATTTGCCGACCTGGAAAAAGCGTTCGACAATGTAAAATGGTGTAAGACGTTCGGAACTCTGAGAAAAATAGGGGTAAGCTATAAGAAAAGACGGGTGATATACAATATGTAGAAGAACCAAGAGGTTATAATGGGATTGGAAGACCAAGTACAAAGCGTTCGTACTAAAAATAGTATAAGACTGGTCGATCTATACATCGAAGAAACAATGACGAAAATAAAAGAGAGATGTAAGAGTAGAATTAAAATTCAAGGTGAAAGGATTTCAGTGGCGAGATTGACAGACGACATTGCTATCCTCAGTGAAAGTGAAGAAGGATTACAGGATCTGCTGAATGGAATTAACAGTCTAGTGAGTGCAAAATATGGCCTGAGAACAAATCGAAGAAAGACGAAAGTAATGAGAAGTAGCAGAAATGAGAACAGTGAGAAACTAAACATCAAGATTGGTGATCACGAAGTAGATGAAGTTAAGGAATTCTGCTACCTAAGCAGAAAGTAGCTGATGATGGATGGAGCGAGGAGGGCATACAAAAGTAAACTAGCACTGCCCAAGAGAAGTCTTCTAGTATCAAATGTGC
This sequence comes from Schistocerca americana, assembly GCF_021461395.2. Classification (NCBI taxonomy): domain Eukaryota; kingdom Metazoa; phylum Arthropoda; class Insecta; order Orthoptera; family Acrididae; genus Schistocerca; species Schistocerca americana. Next base: position 16,830,291 of record NC_060124.1, read on the forward strand.
GGAAGAAATTTCTGAGAATGTAAGTTTGGAGCACAGCATTGTATGGTAGTGAAACATGGACTGTGGAAAAACCGGAAGAGAAGAAACTCGAAGCATTTGAGATGTGGTGCTACAGAAGAATGCTGAAAATTAGGAAGAACGATAAGGTAAGGAACGGGGAGGTTCTCCGCAGCATCACAAAGGAAAGGAATACATGGAAAACACTGACAAAAGAAGAGAGAGCTATAGAGGGTAAAAACTGTAGAGGAAGACAGAGATTGAAATACGTCCAGCAAATAATGGGGGACACAGGTTGCAAGTGCTACTCTGAGGGGAACAAAAACTACTTTTCTTTCTTGTACAAGCTGTTTCTTCAACCAGTATGGGATGTTCGGAGACTGAAGAAAGCAAGAGTCCCATTACTTCCTTATCATCCTGAGAGAAGAAGATCTGCTTATCTAGAGATCAAGGACGAATCAAACAATCCATAAGACGGAGAAGAAAAAAATTAAGAGAACGGCTATCCTGTTCCTGAAATTATAACAACAAGAAGCCTAAAAAGAAGCAGGAACGGAAAGCGCAAGGTGCTGGTGAATTAATATTATTAAAAATGTAGTTTGTCTATTTTATTATCACGTTTATCTACCGATAGTTACAGAACTAAGTTTTAAATTAAAAAAAACTACTAAAGGTAAATTAATAACATTTCTCATAAAATGAATGCATAGACCTGTTGGACAGTGTCTTGTGAAGTTAAATAAAAAATATGGAAAGCAGAAGTTGAGGTCTTAGTACCAAAAGTTGGTTTCCAAAGTACCATTAAAGTCATATTAAAATTCAAAACTCAAAAATCAATAAAGGGCTTCAAAACTTAGTTATTGCTACATCTTTACGTGATTGACATGATTTTAAAATTCGGTTACACTCGGAAAAGTAGAGGAAAGGTAAAAGCATTTACGTGCAGAATACCTTTAACTGGCCCTAGATTGTTGAAGACTGCAGCCTGTGACATGCATAAACACATTACAACGTAACTCAGCATGCTATGATAGGTGGCGCGCCCTGCTGTGAAATAGTGGCTTTGTTAACAGTATGTAATAATATTACTTGCTAAAAGCTACAATTGTTTTTGTCTTACAATAAGACTCTTCAGAATTTTTATTTGTTAAATTAAGGCAAATTCTTAAATTTGTTTTAACGAATGGCGAACTAACATATTGCAAGTTAGATTTACTTGTTAATTTTGTGCTGTCTTACGAAATGTATAAACATGTACAATATATAATTCAATATGAAGTTATTGCCTACATTTGTATTTTATCTTTTACGTACTGAAATGTATTAGCTTAACGTGCTTTTTAATTTTGTTAACCCTGTTGATTATTTTTATTTTTTTATGGTGGAAGAACTTCTTTCATGCTGTGTAAGAGTTCTAGATGACCTGTCCACAAGTCACGTGATTGACTATAGAATTATTTTCGCCAATGCATCCTTTATATTTTGACGTAAATTTTGGTCATTCACTCCTCTACTGAGAAACTACACCTTGCGGTGCCAGGTATGTGTCTGTTCGTGGTGTTTTGATGCTATTTGTGATACGTTTGATGGTACTGTTTGTGAAGCTACACTCCCGTAATTATTATTTTACCGCTTGCTTTCTCTTTTCCAGCTTAGACCTGAAGGTGATCTGCAGGGCAGATCGAAACCTATGGTCATTAAAACAGAAATCGTGATCCAGATGGTGTTTCTTCGTTTTTTATAAGTATGCACTGTATTTACCCGAATATAAGCTGCCCCCCCCCCCCCCAAAGATAACAAGCACGATTAAATCTGAGATGGGAAAAAAGATAACTGCGGAGGCAGAAAAATTATTGTCACGTTGTTTCTTGGTCATCAGTCTTGTGACTGCTTTGATACTGCCCGCCACGAATTCCTCTCCTGTTCCAACCTCCTCATCTCAGAGTGCCTCTTGCACCATTCGTCCTCAATTATTCATTGTATGTGTGCCAATCTATGTCTTCACCAACAGTTCTGCAGGTCCCTCAAGTACCATGGGAGTTGCTTGCTGATGTCTTAACACATATCCTCTCATCCTGTCCATTCTTCTTGTCAGTGTTTTCCATACATTCCTTTGCTCGCCGAATCTGCATAAGACCGGAACATGTCGTTTCCTATCAGCCCACACAATACTGAGGTATGTGCTTCTGTAACACCACATTTCAAACTCATCGACTCTCTTCTTTTTTGGTTCTCCCACAGCCTACCATTCACAACCCTGTGCTCCAGCCGTACATTCTGAGAAATTTATTCTTCAAGGGCTATACTTGATACCATGAGACTTAATTTTGCCATTAATGTCCTCTTCGGCTGTCCTAGTCTGCTTTTTATGTCCTCCCTGTTGCGTGTTGTTTTGCTTCCAAGATAGCAGAATTCCTTAACTTCGTCTACTTCGTGAACAGCAATATTGATAATTTTTTCTCTAATATCTCCTTCTCGTTATTGTCACCTTCCTTCGGTTTACTCTCAAACCATGTAATCAAACAGTAGAGGAGTTTGACTCATTCTAGTTGCCATTTTGTTTAAATTTTTGTAGTTGTGAATATGGCTGAAACAGCTAATCAGCAACAACTATCCAACAGTTGCTGCATCTCTGCGCAGCCATTATGTCTTCCCTTATGGGCAACTACACTCATACTCATAAATTAAGGATAATTGCAGAATGTGGTGCCACACAACGTGGCACTAGACAAAACTGGTCCTAATAGCATAGGCACATAGGGAACACACACGACACAGATCTGTAAGTCCACGGCATGGGTGATAAGTTGAGAAAACCGTCCCGAAACACATGTGCTACAAAACTCCACTGTTTCCTGGGCATGTACCCCGACATCAGTATGGGATATGATCACCATGCACACGTACACAAGCCGCACAACGGGTTAGCATACTCTGGATCAGGTGGTCGAGCAGCTGCTATGGTATAGCCCCGCATTCTTGCACCAGTGCCTGTCGGAGCTCCTGAAGTGTCGTAGGGGTTTGAAGACGTGCAGCGATACGTCGACCGACAGCATCCCAGACGTGCTCGATGGGGTTTAGGTCTGGAGAACGGGCAGGTCACTTCATTTGCCTGATATCTTCTGTTTTAAAGTACTCCTCCACGATGGCAGCTCGGTGGGGCCGTGCGTTAGCATCCATCAGGACGGAAGTGGGACCCACTGCACCCCTGAAAAGGCGGACATACTGGTGCAAACTGACGTTCCGATACACCTGAACTGTTAAAGTTCTTCTGTCAAAGACATGCAGGGATGTGCGTGCACAAGTCATAATCCCACCCCACACCATCAAACCACGACCTCCATACAGGTCCCTTTCTAGGATATTCAGGGGTTGGTATCTGGTTCCTGGTTCACGCCAGATGAAAACCCGGCGAGAATCGCTGTTCAGACTATACCTGGACTCGTCCGTGTACATAAGCTGGGACCACTGTACTGTGTTGTAGACACCAGGCTTTATGGGCTCTCCTGTGACCAGGAGTCAGTGGAATGCACCTTGCAGGTCTCTGACCGAATAAGCCAAATAATCCATGTCTGTTCAGTCGTCTGTAGACTGTGTGTCTGGAGACAACTGTTCCAGTGGCTGCAGTAAGGTCCTGAGCAAGGCTATCTGCAGTACTCCGTGGCCGTCTGCGGGCACTGATGGTGAGATATCGGTCTTATTGTGATGTTGTACACTGTGGACGTCCCGTACTGTTGCGCGTGGACACGTTTCCTGTCTGCTGGAATCGTTGCCATAATCTTGAGATCACACTTTGTGGCACATGGAGGGCCCGTGCTACGACCTGCTGTGTTTGACCAGCCTCCAGTCGCCCCAGTATTTTACCCCTAATAACGTCATCAATATGTGTTCTTTGAGCCATTTTCAACACCAGTCTGAAAACGTCTGCACACTTATTCGCTGCACCGTACTCTGACATGCACCAACACACCTCTGTGTATGTGGACTTCTGCCAGCGCCACCGTGCGACGACCACAAGTCAAATGCACCGCATGGTCATACCCCAGGTGATTTAAACCCACAAACCGCCCACCAGAGCGTTGTTTCACCATGTATCAGCATTATCGTTAATTTATGAGCATGAGTGTACATAGTCCTGTTACATTAATATGACCACCTACCAGAAGCCCGAATAAACCCTTTTGCAATCGTGGACCGCTGTGAGACGTGCAGGAAAAGGGTTCATGAGGCTCTGGAACTGACTGACAGGGATGTCGAGCCATACGGACCACTGTCCTGTGGCCAGTAGCGCTAGGTTCTCGGTTGACGCTCTATGGCGCAGAGAACCCTACAGAGGTGGTTCCACAGATTCTCTATTGGATTTAAAATGGTTCAAATGGCTCGAAGCACTAGAGGACTTAACATCTGACGTCATCATCCCCTAGACGTAGAACTACTTAAACCTAACTAGCCTCAGGACATCACACACATCCATGCCCGAGGCAGTATTCGGACCTGCGACCGTAGCAGCAGCGCGGTTCCGAACTGACGCGCCTAGAGCCGCTCGGCCACAGCGGCCCGCTATTGGATTTAAATCCGAGGAGTTGGTGGCCAGGGAGTACGGAAAACTTATCCTTGTGCTCTTCGAAGCACGCGCGTACACTGAAGCCTATGTGCATTGTCCTGTTGGTAGATACCATCGTGCCGAGGAAAAACATACCGCATGTAGAGGCGGACATGGTTCCCAAGAACACATGCTCAATTTTGTTGATCCGTTATGCCTTTTAGAATGATGAGGAGGTCTGAAGACTTCCGGCTGTAGTTGCAGTGTATTTGCTTTCAGATGTTTCACTCCCTACGCTCCAACGACCACTTGTTCGAGGGAGCACAAAACGTGATTCATCGGAAAAGGCCACGTGTCGCCATTCAGTGGAAGTCCAGTTGCGATACAGGCGCGCAAATTTCTGCATTCGTCGCGGACGAAGAGTGTCAGTGTGGGTGCCTGAACCAGGCGCATGCTGCGGAGTATACGAAGGGATGTTCGCTGAACGGTCATTGAGAAGACACCGTTCGTAGCCCCTTAGTTCATCTGTGTGGTCAGTCGCTCTAGAGCTGCTCGTATATTTGCATGTATACATCTAGCAGCTGTCATTCACGCGTGTCATCTGTGGCCTGTGGTACACTATAGTTACCTCGATTCCGATATTGGGTAGAGCCACTTTTCCGTGCACGGTATGCTTTAAGCACGGGGTACGCAAATAGTTTACAGTCTTAGCTGTTTCGGAACTGCTTCCACCTTAGGGGTGAAAGCCAGTGACCTGCCCTTCTGGATGTCAGATAAAACGCTCCGTTTCTGCGTTAGGACAACGGCTGCACTGTTTCCCTCATTCCCCCAACACGCTTTATATATCGTCCACTGCTAGTGCTCCCACCTGAAATTAGTGAGTGGTTATTATACGTTGATGTGCTCTAGGGTTTGCTCCAGGCTGAATGCAGAGAAAGGTTAGGGGTGGAAAGGAAATCCGTCGAAGCAGGAATCACGGCTACTCAAGTGAAATACACACCGGAAAAAGCAGCAGTAGGCTACAGAGAATGGAGACACTGCAACTAAGTGATGTTTTTGTAGCAGTGATTTAGGCTCTATAAGAAGTAAAAGATTGGATTACTCTTTGTCGGCAGAATTAACTAGATCTACACCAACACTCCGCGAATCACTTGAGGGTTTCTAACGGAGAGTACGTCCAGTACCACTATCTGATCCTCACCCCCTCATCCCTGATCCATTTGCGAATGGTGTGTGGGAGGAATGATTGTCGGACAGGCTCCGTATTAGCTCTAAATTCTGGAACTTCCTCGTTGTAGTTATTTCGTGAATCACTTGTGTTAGAAAGTATGACTCGTTCTGGAAAGTAAGCTCACAAATGGTAAACCTCTCTCTCATACACAATGCCTTTCTTGTAGCGCCTGCCACTGAAGTGTGTTGAGTATCTCTGTAATATTCTCGCGCCGAACGAACGATCGCGACGAAACGAGCAGCTCTTCGTCGGATCTTCTGTATCTCTGTCTCTTGTGTCCTACATGGTAAGGGTCCCAGGCTGATGAAAATTACTCAAGAATCGATTGAACAAGAGCCTTATAAAGCACTTGTTTCGACGATGAGTCATATAAATTATCGAGTGCAGCAGTCAGTCATCATTTTTTAGATTTTATTACGCAAATCCAGATTTCGGCTAGTAGCTAGCCGTTCTCAATGCACTATTTTCTATTCTCAATGCATGTAAGTCACTGTTGTTCTTCGAAGAACTGTGGCTGATGCCCGAATAACAGAGACTTACATGCGTTGAGAATAGAAAGTAGTGCATTGAGAATGGCTAGCTACTAGTCGAAATCTGGATTTGCGTAATAAAATCTAAAAAAGTGTACACAAAATGTTTCATTCAGTCCTTTACTTGTTTTCGGTTGGCAGTAGTAGATTTGAAGGAGCTACGATATACTTGGTGCACTGGGCCACTGTCACATTAAATGATCAATGAATCTGGATATCATACTATTCGACCATCCGGGCAAATAGAGATCCACAATGAGCCAAGCTGCTGACAGCGCTGATTCACACGAGTGCGCGACATCTCCGTGCCCTTCACGGTGATCAACTAGTGTCTAACACTGTTTACACCCCTTGCATGTACCAGGCCGGATAACAACACAAAACATGAACAACACTAAGCACTCTGGTAGTCGTAATACTTGTCACAGGGAATTGAAACTCTGATCATTTACATGCCAGTCGATGATGTATAAGTGCACAAAGTTATATATTCTGGGTGCTTCATTTTTCTTTGTCAGTCAGTGGATAGTGTCATAATTTTTAAAATCTGAGGTATCTGTGGCTTGTTAGCAGTAAGGATGACTCCCATAGGATCCGAAGCCTTATCCACGTCTGATGGGGCACAGCTAAGTACTGGTAACAAACGTGGGCCGTGGAGGTGACAGAAATTGTTCTTGTTTACCGATAATTGCTGATACTGTATGGGGAATCATTGTCTATCTTCCTATTGTTAATGAGCTTCGTGGTTAATCTGATTTAATATTTCTACATGAGTGACTCGTCATTTGTATTGACCAATTTTTGGAGGCAGACGATGCTCTTGGACCGAAACCAGAAACTGCAACATACTCGTATATCTGCTGCTGGTAACAGCCCAAATAAAATATTGTAAATGAAGCCTTATAAAGGTGGCATTACAGGAGGGAGTTGAATATCGAACTGATAGAGTAGGGAATGAAGACATTCTGCGACGTGTTAGCGAGAAAAAATACTAAGTAACATAGTGAATCTCAGTGATGGAATAGTGGGCACATATTGCAGTATGATTCGTTGCTGAAATCTGTGGTTAGAGAGAAGTATCAGGGTGAGTAGATATGAGTGTGTAAGTTACGTAACTGAGGATGTAGGCCGCAACACTTACGCCGAAATTAGAGGATCTGGCAACCCAAAGAAATAGAGATCCGTTTGCAATTAGCCTTGGGATTGGTAACCGAAACTATTGGCAGTGATATAGGGGAGACCGGGACGAGTTGACAATGTTAATGATGAACCATTCTTAATAAATTTATTTATGCAGATTGTTTGTCTTTCTTTCAAAAATGGTTCAAATGGCCCTGAGCACTATGGGACTCAACTGCTGAGGTCATTAGTCCCCTAGAACTTAGAACTAGTTAAACCTAACTAACCTAAGGACATCACACACATCCATATCCCGAGGCAGGATTCGAACCTGCGACCGTAGCGGTCTCGCGGTTCCAGACTGCAGCGCCAGAACCGCGCGGCCACTTCCGCCGGCTTTTGTCTTTCTTTCCCCGCTCGTATAACGTAAGGCGCAACGCGCTAGCTGCGAGACAAGAATTCGAGAACGAATCTTTCGACTTGCAGCTGACTACGCGCTGAGATGAAACTGTGTACTGGATCGGCATTCAAATTCACATCCACGTCCGAAGGTGTGAGGTGGCTTCTGATGCTTGAGTGGAATGCTCAGCAGGTAGTAGGATTCCCAACGACAGAGAATTCGCGTTAGCGTCACATTCCAGTAAAAATTCATCTGCCAGGAATCTACATAACAATACACGCTGACTCCCTCTTGTGTCAACCTGGTTCGCACTCTGGATTAGTAATTTCTGTCGCTGTAGCTATTTGGGTGCCAACAATTACAACAGAGTGAAAAGAAATCTAGTGAGTGTATCGGAGGTTTAGAGGAATGGGTGAAACGTCGTGCCCGAAAAATCCTGGACTGGAATTTTCAGCAGCCCCTACGTCTAATATCGGCGACATCTGTTCTGAAGGTAATGTGCTCCAACTCTTGATTTCTTACCGTCAGTTTCTTGCTTTGAGGCTCCAGTACACACGGCACCGGATTCGAACTTCTTTTGGTCTCTAATTCGGCTGAGACACAACCAGGGATGTTCTTCCTACTGGTACAATTTGAAATGGAAAATGCAACGGCATAATATTTTTAAATTTTTAAAGATACTTAAGTTATTTTTAGATAATTGTACAAATTGATCCCTCCAAAATATATTCACCATTGTCTGGAGACACATTAGGGACGTGTAAATATTAGATGATGCTCTTCTTTCCTTTCTTCAATTGTTTCAGTTTCATGATAATTCTGCCCCGTTTCTCGATTTCACCCAACGTCTAGGACTAGTACAGAAAGTACAAAGTCAAACCCTAAACGGAAAGGTGAAGATCTGGTACTAGGCAGTTGCTCAAGAAGAACTGGGAGATTTTATAATTCCAATAAAAAAACGGTTTTTTCCCCACGCCAGTTTAATCTGACTATTAAAACCGCCCCAAACAACCGTTTTCTGAAATAATCAGTTTTCCGTTTTTTGTTCCTATTATTTCCCGTAACAAACCGAAAAATCGAAGAAAGATTTAAAATTTTTGATTCTCTGAGTCTCAAGACACAGAACCAAAATATTAAGTAAAATAAGCAAATTAAAGGAAACTTACTCCGTCCACCGTTGGCTGCTTTGTCATGTCCCGGCGCAGGTCCAGGTTACCGGTACAGTGTCGGTGTGGCCCGCTTTTACGCAGTCAGGACGTTAACGACACGGTGACTGCGAGGTTACCTCAATGAACCTTTATAACGGAGATGAGAGGGAGTAGAATCTCCGTGGCTACTTAAGGCGTTGTAGACAGTGTAAATCCATCTGACAAGCTCTTGGTACCAGGGGGATAAGATGGGATTCAAATTGGTTCAAATGGCTCTGACCACTATGGGACTTAACTTCTTATGTCATCAGTCCCGTGGAACTTAGAACTACTTAAACCTAACTAACCTAAGGACATCACACACAGCCATGCCTGAGGCGGGATTCGAACCTGCGACCGTAGCGGTCGCGCGGCTCCAGACTGTGGGGCCTAGAACCGCTCGGAAACTTCGATCGGTACGGGATTCAGGCAGGGCTGGTCTGCGGTATTGGTAAGGTATAACTTCTCCCTTAGACCACTTAATTTGACTGTTAACATAAATGATACGAGTATGTGAGATGTCAAGCCCTTTACCGTTTCTTCTGTGCTCAGCCAGACGTCTTCTCACGGTGCTTCTCTTACTTCGTCACTATCGAAACAGAGAAGTGTCTTTGCTACAACTTATTCTACCAACTACTGAATCACTGACCCCCATGGCCTAACTTTTCCATTATTTGTCCCTTGGCGTAATTCACACTAACTAGGAGACATGTACTAAAAACTGACTTATTCATACTAACAAGTGGAACTCCATACGACAACTGCTTGAGACAGAGACAGGCTGTCTCTGTTCAATACTATTTAGATCAAAAGGCAAAGTTGCTACTTATCTAACAGTTGCAGTTGCGTCCACTCGAGTATACAGTTTTCTGTTCCTTCACGAAAGAAGACGAAGTAAATATTCCAGAATTCGAAACCAGAACAGCTGTTAGCGTGAGTGACATAAAAGGAGATATCTTAAGTGTTGCGAAACAATTCAAATGACTTAAGAAAGGCTAGTCTTCCGGTCCAGATGGTATACTAATCAGGTTCCTTTCATAATATGGAGACACAATAGCGCCTTTCTTAGCAATCATATACAACCGCTAACTTGACGCAAGGTCTGTTCCTAAAGACTGGAAAGTAGCACATGTCACACCAATATTCAGGAAAAGAAATAAGAGTAACCCATTGAATTATAGACCCATATCACTGAACTCAATTTGTTGTAGGATTTTGGAGCATATACTGTACTCGAACATTATGAATCACCTTGAAGAAAATGACTTACTGATACATAACCAACACGGATTCAGAAAATGTCGTTCTTATTCAACATTCCCATGAAGTAATGAGTGCTGTTGACAACGGATCTCAGATCGATTCCATATTCCTAGCTTTCCAGAAGACTTTTCATACCGTTCCTCACAAGCGACTATTAATCAAATTGCGTGCATATGGAGTATCGTCTCAGTTGTGTGATTGGATTCTTGATTTCCTCTCAGAGAGGTCACAGTTCGTAGTGATAGACGGTAAATCATCGAGCAGAACAGAAGTGATATCTGGCGTTCCGCATGGTAGTGTCATAGGCCCTCTGCTGTTCCAGATTTATACAAATGATCTAGGTGATAATCTCAGCAGCCCTTTAGATTGTTTGCAGATGACGCTGTAATTTACTGTCTAGTAAAATCATAAGACGATCAATTCCAATTACAAAATGATCTAGAGAGAACTTCTGTATGGTGGGAAAAGTGGCAATTAGCACTAAACAATGAAAAGTGAGAGGTCATCCACACGGGTACTAAAAAAAATCCGATAAATGTCGGCTGTACGATAAATCGCACAAATCTAAGGACTGTCAATTCGATTAAATACCTAGAAATTACAATTACGAGCAACTTAAATTGGAAAGACCACATAGATAATATTGTGGGGAAGGCGACAGAAAGACTGCGCTTTGTTGGCAGAACACTTAGAAGATGCGACAAGCCCACTAAAGAGACAGCCTACATTACACTTGTCTGTCCTCTGCTGGAATATTGCTGCACGGTATGGAATCCTTACCAGGTAGGATTGACGGAGGACATCGAAAAAGTGCAAAGAAGGGCAGCTCGTTTCGTGTTATCACGCAGTACGGGTGAGAGTGTCACTGATATGATACGTGAGTTGGGGTGGCAGTCACTGAAACAAAGGCGGTTTTCTTTGCGGCGAGATCTATTTACGAAATTTCAATCACCAAATTTCTCTTCCGAATGCGAAAATATTTTGTTGACACCCACCTACGTAGGGAGAAATGATCACCATAATAAAATAGGAGAAATCAGAGCTCGAACGGAAAGATTTAGGTGTTCCTTTTTCCCACGCGCCATTCGGGAGTGGAATGGTAGAGAAGTAGTGTGAAAATGGTTCGATGAACCCTCTGCCAGGCACTTAAGTGTGAATTGCAGAGTAACCATGTAGATGTAGATGTAGATCACCGTCTTTTTGTGGCTGAAGTCTTTAAAGTCCCATTCGTAGCTGCTGCTACCCTCTCGAAGGGCCTCGGTGTTGCACCCACTTGTGTTCTCTTCAACTTCTGCTCCGACTCTGCCTTTTGCTGCTCCTGGATGCGCTTTATATGCGCACTCTGAAGGCGTGCCCTGTTCTGACACAGTATCTTGCATCCACCTTCACCTAGCTTATTTTTCCGTCTTCCAAATTATTCCACCCCTCTTTGCCTACATTGGTTTCCTCTCTCATGTAAAGATCTGGGGTGGAATACTCCTACTTGCCCTACAAGATCCGGGAACATCAATGCTCATGGCTGCCCTGGTGTTTACGCGTTTTGTGTTATTTACCGCTGGCCACACTTTCCCTTTACGTGCGCTCGCCCGGCCGCAATGAGCTGCCTGAGAATTATTAGCTGAATCTTTACCATATGCTTTATTATATCTCTGTGACAGTTAAATAGTCTTGTGCACTCACAGCTTTTCTCGAAAACTGATAAATGGATGAATATTACAAAAAATCAGTAGTGTACTCCCACTCTAATTTTTTGAAACTCTGCTCAAAAATTACGTATTCGGGGATCATACCACTATTTGAGCAATACGAATAAGTGCTAAAGGGTGAAAACGGAGACTGAAGAACTCTGTTGTTTATGTTAATTTACCCATTTTCAAGGATTGCAAGTAGATAAAGGTTTATTATGTAGACAGAGGCGGAAGGTCAGGTACTTTCTGTTTTTATTTTATACTAAGAATGAATTGTTGTGAATTTTTTAATTTATTATTGTTACCAAAATTTCCTTTCTCCTTTAAATCTTTCACCTTCAATCTTTTAAAGTAAATGAAGGATTGTACTACACTGCTACGTGATTTTGTAAAAATATTTCCTGACTGAGTTGGTGCCATTCTACAGTACAACGGATGTCTGTCGTGTAGACCAGATGGGGGCAAGTCTTATACACTGCACGTATCAGTACACACATGGCAACAGGGATATTATTATCTCAGCAATGCTGTACTAGTTCTTATGCAATGTGTTCGTTGCTCGTTTCTGTCGGCGTTGTTATTACAATATCTCTGATCGCTTTTCCCATTTTCTATAATAACGCTATATTTCGTGACGAATGCAAATTTGACGAATAAAAGTTTTTCTTTTTTAGAAAAGGTTTCTTTTAAAACGACAAATTTTAACATTGCTGCTATACCTAACTGATATTTAGGTTTTTCCCCCCAGTTATTAGTGAAAAGTAAAAGTCACCTGATGTAACAGATACAAAAAAAAAAAAAAAAAAAACGCCGAAAAATACCGGTATTCGGAACTCATACCGGTATCGTATTTAACTGGTTTTTTTTTTCAATCCCTAGTGCATAGATTCCCATAGTCAATTCAAGTTAGAATAAAATTCGTTATGGTAACGTGCTGCTTCATTTTCTAATTCTATAAAACAAATCTGACATTTATACAGTTTTGTCAGCGGGTCTCTTCAGGTAGTAAAAACTATTGGGTTCTTTTGTTATTTTCTTTTGTATCATCAGCCTTCTGACTGTTTCGCTGTCGTCCGCCACGAATTCCTCCCTTGTGCCAACCTCTTCGTCTCAGTGTAGCACCAGTACTCTCATACAAGCCCTCAATAATTTGTTGGATATATTCCAGTCCCTGTGTTCCCTTACAGTTTCTACCCTCTATAGCTCCCTCTAGCAGCACGGAAGATATTCCCTGATGTCCTAACTCATGTCCTAACGTCTAGTCCTTTCTTCTTGTCCGCGTTTTCCATATGTTCCTTTCTTCGCCGATTCTGTGGGAAGCCTCCTTATTTCTTATCATTTCACGAAAATCTTTCTTTGGCACCACATGCCAAACGCTACGATTCTCCTCTTTTTCGGTTCTCCATTATTCCGTTGCATACAACTGCTTATAAAGCCTAATTTTGCTTGTTAAGAAACAACCGACATACCATTGTAGACATCGTCGAACGGTACAAATTCCTGATATCTGTGGAGACGCTTTTGTTCGGAAGGCCACTACCTATGCTACTGTAGCAGGTGATCACGCAGTTTGTTCCCAGGATCGACATTTCTCTGTAGCAAGGTATCGGTGCCGCGCAGGCGTTCACTTGTGGCTGCTAGTACATAGTGGTAAATGAAAGCCTCATTAGCAGGAACAGCACTGATGGGTACAACCTGCCAACCAACAGCTTCTTTAGACCTGGGTTCAACTTACTACGCAGTTGTCAATGTGCCCTGCGCGGTCTAGTATTCAGTCAGGGGCAGTCGTAGACTTCCCTGTGTGACAGCAGCGGCCAAGCCGCTCCACAGTCTGTGAGCTCAGCTGCGACTGCCGGCGGATTACGGACGGCGCTTGCTGGCTTCTCGGCAAACACTGTGCGCGTAACGGCTCAGCTTATTAAACGTCTGATTGGGAAGCCTCTCAGCGGCCCACAGTCGTGACTCAGACGTGTGGGAGCAAAACCTGCTTTGGCGTTGCAACTGTCACGGCCTTTCACTTCACCTCTGCCTAGTTTCCGTAAGAGCTTCTTCCGGGTTGCCGTATTTGTTAAATAAGTCATCTTACCATTTACTCCGGTCTACGACATACACTGTCTTAAGATGTTTGGCAGTTCTATTTTGATGGATCGTGAGTGATGTGTATCAACGAATCTCGTAATTAGTATCCCATGCAGTTTACATATTTCTCGAACACGGTGGAAAAAGTACGGAAACACCAAAAATACAACACACTACTTCGCCTAATACGGTGCAAGAAAACCGCTGGCATTCAAAACAGTTTACAGCCGTTTCGGAATATGAGGCCTCATATCGGCCCTGTCTGGAGCTTGTGTATCGGGAGAATGACTCACGCGTGCACGGTGACAGATGGTCTGAAGCGGGTTCAGTTGAGTACGTTGTAATTTTCATCTGTTACAGAACGGTAGCGGACGGGACTAAACAGAAGGAATTATAATGTAGTTCAGAATTTCGACCACCAGTGTCCAGTAGTGAACAGTGACATTCAAGAAACAGGTCAAGAGAATGTTTTAGTGAATTGTTCTGTTTATTTCTTGAAGGCTTTTTTGTTTATTGTTTTTTTACAGTTTTGTACCTGCTTTTAGTGTAGTCTGAAGTAAATAAGTAAATCATTGTTCTACTGATGAACGCTGTACGAACTAGTGTGAGAAAGTTTTAAGACAGAGTGAATGCAGACGACGGGGAATTTTGTATCATAATACATTAAGTAAGTTTATGGTAAATGGAAAGCTTATTCGAGTGCAAATGAAAATTGTTAATAACGTAAAGTATAAGCAAAATATCAGAATATTAAATATTTATTTCTGGAAAAAGTACAGTTCGAAAGCGTGTTATTTGTTGATTGGTTACTCATGAAAAGCGCGGACTAACGCGTGAGAATAATGTTTTTCTATTGGCCTGAAAGAAAACTGGCCAATCAGAACGCAGTATTCTTTTCTCTTGGAGATACAGAAGGCTTGCAGCAGTTTAAGGGAGTTGTGTGTAGTATCAGCTCCGAAGGAAGTTATAATTTGCCGGCTTTAGTTGTGCTATATGTTTCAAAAGTGTTTTAAAGTGAAGGCGTATTTATTCCAATGTGTTTTTTTTAGAAAGTATGGATTTTGTAAGTAATTTTGTGTACGAGAAAACACAGTAATTCCAAGTGTCATAGTGAGCGGATCTGTGACTAAAAACGTGAGTGCATTAGACACCATTAAACTTAATAGTATGGCGAGCATTTTCATTTAAGAACAATCCGTGCTCAGTAGCTGTTCAGATTTCGGGAAATACGTCACCATAAACTTGCTAACGTGAATGAAAGGGTTTGTACCTGACTGTGTTAAGGTTAGCACGGGCTTGGCAGTGGACGTGTACATCGCAAGGTTCAGAATATACCGAATTTTTGCCAATATTTCCAACATTCATTCAAAATTAAGACTTTTCCCGATTCATAAAATAGTTACGTTTTATGCAGCCTATGCGAGTTGCAGTATGGCAGGTTTCTGCTTGACTTCCCTACAGGCGATCTGCTGCAGTGATTTCACAGGTTTGTGGAGGTAATGGACGAACGTAACCAAGCCACCGCACATGGATAAATACAGGTTCTGTACGGTTTTCAAGGAAGTCTTAGCCTATACCATTCTTCCTACAAAATAGTGCCAAGTGTAGGTAACGATGATGGAGGTGGTTGGCCATTACGCATCCTTCAAAGAAGACCACAAAGGCTCAATAATATTGTGGTCAGGTATTAGGTGGCTGTGTTGGGCAGGAGAGATGCGACAATTCAGCCTGGTGATCACTACGCGAGCTGTGTGAATATGTTCCCCGGAATCTTGGAACATAGCCTCACCATTGGGGCCTCAAATGTTGTACCGTGGGATAGACTTGATTTGCCAGAATGTTGGCTTTCAGAGTGACAGTGGAGCCACGGGATATCACGATATCGCTGCCGAAATCAACACCAAGCCCCAGTCATGTTTCACTCTTTGGAGCAAGCGGCCTGAACCTTAAGCAAGGGAGGGCGTACGCCACTCTTACAGTGGGCCGGAAGTTGGAAATAGTGTGACACAAAATTCATCTGTTCAAAGGACTTTCTTCCATTGCTCCATAGTCCACGTTTTATGACTTCGGTAGTGTTTTCCTGTTACGGGCATTTCATCACTTACGTGTGGATTTGGAATTCCAGATCACCCTATAATTCTCACTTTATGGAGCTCCCTTCGTGTTGTTTTGGTGTTGACAGGGTTCGCGAGTGCGACATTCGGTTCTGCAACGACTTTTGCAGCCGTCGTGTTCTTATTTTTCGTCAAAATCCTCCCCTATGAGCACCTGTCACGATCGCTCAACACACACTTTCGTCCGCGTTGTGACTTAGCGTATGATGTTTTCCGCTTTCCCTGTATGCGATTGAAATCTTTGATACTACGTCTCTTGAAACACCAAACACTTCGGCTACCTTGGTTATGGAAGCATCCACCACAAGAGCATCAACAATTACCATGTTCGAATTCGCTTAGTTTCGATATAATGCATTCACAACTACACTGAATACTGTTATGACTACGGTTGATGCTTGCAACGTATAAATTATTCGTGTCCTTTGGAAGTCAGATCTGGAAGCTGGAGAGATCTGGAGAGATTGAATAAGGATCTCTAACCGTTCTTTCTACCAACCTGTCGTCTTCTCAAGTTCTGTCCCCAGCGCAGAAGACAGTTCGTTGGTCGTGGGATCTTCTTCGGCGGAGGCTGCTATCCTGTCAACTTGAACCTGTGATTGTGCTTTTTATGCGTTGCCACTTGCCCGGATTAGTCTCTATATCTACAGAGGACAAGATATGTAGTACTGACAATGGTGGTAGGCGACACTTTTCATTAATGTATCCTGTTTTGTTATATTTTAAATAATCACACATTTTATACTGTCTTTTACAACATTCGTCATAGCTTTCTTAATTGTACGGTAACTTTTCTATCCACTTCCGATATAAAGTACAACATGGTCTTTCCTCCTGAACTACTGAAACATAGTTACATGTCCGTTCCTCTTGAACACCCAAAACCGAGTTACGCGTCCGTCCCACTAGAACGCTCGAAATAATCTAACTAGCGCAGCCAGAACGCTCGAAATAATCTAACTAGCGCAGCCGAAGTATTTCGTCTCCGAGACGCGCCAAAGCGACCCGAAGATGTCTGGAGCACTTCAGTTGCAATATCGTTACTCTTACGTTTCTCAAAACTAGAGAAATTTAATGAACAAAAACGATATACTCGTAGGGTAGCCATGGGAGATTGTCATGCTAAAATCCAGGTTACATACAATGAAAAGTATATAAATAATTAATAAGAAAAGTTAGGCGTTTTGGCGCCTAACACCCGAATGTGCCAACCAATCAGAATCAAGTTCGGTGCAAATGGCGGACTTTCCCACGGGACTGGTACATGCTGTACCATCTGTCACTTGTACCTCACTCCACTTTTGTACCATATGCTACTTTGCGTGTATCAAGCTGCATCAACGCGAGCTTCTAGCAAAATAAAACACTGGCGGCCACAGCCAAGAATATCACAAACGCATTGAGGCTTTGCTCAGGCGCCGGTGGTCAATTACAATAGCGAAACCTGCAGGCTTGGCTACCATCTGCATTTATATTCAAGCATGCATTTCTCGCGGTGTTTCCATATTTTCGTGCAATCCCTTTATTTGATTTCGACAAAAAATGGGAACTGACTGACACTAATAAGTTCAGTATGTGAAAAATTGCCAGTTGGTCTGAGCCCCTGCTAGGTTTTTCCC
Source organism: Schistocerca americana (assembly GCF_021461395.2). NCBI lineage: Eukaryota > Metazoa > Arthropoda > Insecta > Orthoptera > Acrididae > Schistocerca > Schistocerca americana. The sequence goes on from NC_060124.1 coordinate 16,848,061, forward strand.
ATTTCGTACAATTTCTGACCGTTGAATATTTCACATTGTGAATCATTATCATGACGTTAGCAGAGGTACTAATATCTTTAGCTTCACTGAAGTGACATTCATAAACTGGCTACATTGAAAAAAAAAATTGGACCTGATGGTCTCAACAGTCTGTTCAGAATGCTGAGATCTCTTTTTCTCTCGGTAGTTACGTGTGTTATCAAAAGCATTAACTCACCAACCGCAGTATTTACATAAATATCTTCTCCAGCTAATTTACGCTCTTCAGTGCGAGGTCGCGAATGCCTTCGACCTCGTTGTAGCCTGCTCGAATCCCCAGTGTAGAAAAAGCTTGTATGACCGCATTTTAGCCGACAGTGAAAGTGAAGATGATATACGGTTCCTAATCTTTGGATTGGTCACCAGTGTCCTATTCTACATCCCATGTCTCTTTTCAATCTCTTATGATGAATGAGATTGTTCCTACAATCAATTACACTTCTTAATACGGTCACAGACTCATTTGCAGAGTGTCCTCTTACATGGTCCTGCATGGAACAACTTAAGTCTATTCGTTAATTGTTAATTCCATAAAGAAGACTGTATTATATTGTTCACGTACTAGTCAGTTTAGGTTTAGGTTTGGTGGTAAAAGTGCTGTTCAGTAATTCGGGTTGATCGAGTTTCGCACCACAGTCCCGGTTTCACGTCATGCAGAGGTCCCAGAAAGTAAACATCAATATTTCTCCGAATTCATGTAGCCAGATAAGGCAGAAAAAATGAGCATCACAGTGTCAACCTGTTCACAACGCACAGATTAAAGTGACCAGTTATAGTACTGGCGTCGAGCAACACTATCTGAATAAGTAAGTCGAAACACCACCGTTACTTTGTAACGTTACACCTTGAGTTTCTGCACAGTTTCAAATGCTATACTACATGTCAGACATTAGCTTGAGTGCGTAGTAGTTATGACACTAGTACTAACGCCCTGAGAATATTCCCGTTTTTGTACAAAATTATGACCCATGAATGAACAACAGCTCGATCTGATCACTGTTAATGAAATATTAGGTAGTAAGCACACTTTCATGGTGCAACGTAATATATAACGCGATCTTTAGGACGTTTAAAGTAATGCAAATTATAATCAAGTCGTTCTAAGACGATCTGTCAGTATACCTGCATCTTCTCGTGCAGAGAAAATGCGTTTAGTGCTGATGTGAACTGCACGTTGTAATGGCTAACACCTAATAGTAAGAAACAAAAAAACCAACTCGCTGTATATTTAGGACTGCGGCATATCCATATCTCGTAGTCTTCCACACCTTAAATCTGGCTTATACTAGCTGAAAATTCCACGCAAAGAAGAGAGTATTTTATCCGCTGAATGCAGTTTTAAATATTATTAATTCTACTGCAGGCAACTTGTTTACAGTAAGCAGTGCTCGCATTAGCTATGGGGGTGAATTAAGGATAAAACAGTACATAAAAGTAATACTACTGAGAAATGATTTCAGGAGGAAAATGATTAAGGAGAAACTTGAGACTAATTGCAAACATATTCAAAGAATGATACTGAAAGAATGTTAAAAATCATGTGGACTGATAAGGTAAGGATTGAGGAGGTTCTACGCAGAATCGGAGAGGAAAGGAATATGTGGGAAACACTGATAAGGAGAAGGGACAGAATGACAGGACATCTGTTAAGACACGAGGAAACGATTTCCATGGTACTAGAGGAAAATGTAGAGAGAAAAATTAGTAGAGGAAGACAGAGGTTGGAATACATCCAGCAAATAACTGAGGACGTAGGTTGCATGTGCTACTTTGAGATGAAGAGGTTGACATAGGAGAGGAATTCGTGGCGGGCCACATCAAACCAGTCAGAACCCTGATGAACCCCCCTCCCCCCCCCCCCCCCGCAAAAAAATCAAAGAATAAGCACGAAGGTTCACAAACAATAGATGTGTATGATAACGGGAAAATCCAATGCCACATATCCTCAAAAATCGACAATTTCTCCATATGCCCCCAAATTCCCGTAATACTTTTTAGTGAGTTAGAAAGTAAAACGTAAATCGACACATCTGCAAATGGCTCGAACAAAAGTAAGTGCTAATTCTCACTAAATCATACAAAGATGCGTATGGGACAAAGACCCAACCTGCTTATAATACAAACACATCTGCAAAGCTGAAAAAAAATCAAATAACATAAAATTAGGCCAATGCAACACTAGTAAGCAATGACCTTACTATGAGTCCTAAAATGCCCATCTCAGTAACACTCAAGACAATTATGTCTCAACTGAATAAGCACAACGAAATTAGCTGCTGCAGGAAACGGGATGATTGCAGCAGACGAGAGAAACAACATCTATTTACAGAGAATTTTCTGAAAATCAAGCCAATTTAAGAGTAAGCAATTAATTGTAGCTGTGAGTGCATGTAGCCTATCATCAGAGTACACAAATTTGCTATGACCTATGCTGTTTATGCATAGAGGAAGACAGAGGTTGGAATACATCCAGCAAATAATTGAGGACGTAGGTTGCATGTGCTACTTTGAGATGAAGAGGTTGACATAGGAGAGGAATTCGTGGCGGGCCACATCAAACCAGTCAGAACCCTGATGAACACCCCTCCCCCCCCCCCCCCAACCCCACAAAAAAAATTCTTGAAAATGTTGACGTACGTGAATTGAATAGTGTTATTCGGGGTCAGTAACATAGATAGAGGAAGAAAAGAGAAACGCTGCACTAAAATGAAATTATGCTCATTTTCATGAATTAATGGAGCTTCGAGATCAACAAAAATAGTGTGTGGTGGAACGACTTGCATTACACGCCACTATGAGACAAGTTAGTGCGCTTGCAACAATTCTTAGTTTCAAAGAAACAATGCTGATGCAGCATTTATGTATTATCTTTTGCTATACTTCGTGATTTTTTTCATATTTCGAGAAGAGCTGATAATATATATACATGCACACACGCACACACGCACACACAAACACACACACACACACACACACACACACACACACACACACACTCTTTGATGCATTACCAAACAGAAGATACCATATTGCCGCAGCCAGTGGTCTTTCAACGGATCCTTTCTTTTAGTCAAATTTCGATACTTCTTTCTTTTCTCCAAAATTCGATTCCGTACCTCTCCATTGTTATCCGCTCTATCCATCTAATCTTCAACATTCTCCTGCAACACTTATTTTGCTGCCCAAATAATAATATTCATCCACTAGTTTAATGTCTCCCATTGTCGCCTTATTTAATCCGGCTACATTTCACTAGCCGTGTTTTCATTTTTTTGATATTCATCTTAACACAATATTTATTCTATTCAACTACTGTTGCAAGTCCTTAGCCGTTCTTGACAGAATTACAATATCATCGGCAAACCTCAAAGATTTTATTTCTTCTCTCTGACGTTTATAGGTTTTCCTTACTTATCCTTGGTTTTCTTCACAATTTGTCCAATCTACAGATTGAATGACGTCAGGGATGGGCTATAACGCTGTCTAACTTGTGAACTACCGCTTACATTTAACGTTCTTCGACTCTGCTCTCTGATTTCTGTACAATTCGTGAACCTTTCACACTTGTTTAATCCCCGATGTCTTCAGAATTCCAGAGAGATTAGTAGTCGCGCGGAGTGGCCGTACAGTTAGAGGCGCAATGTCACGAATTAAGGCACTGATTTTTTCTGTCTGAAAAGACGAATAAAAGTTGTCGAAGGTTGTAGGTAGTTCTTATGTCTGTCACATTTCTTCAAAAGTTTTTATCGCAAACCATAGCCTGCAATTTCGTTTACTTTCTACAGGGAAATAGATGATAAATATTATTGACACGAAAGTGTAAAGCCAATTACAAGATGTTTTCAAGACGAATGACGCCCATTTGTATTAGGAAAGAATCATTTAGTGACAGTGTTTGTTGAAACACCGGTAGATAACGTTTCAGCCACTTTTTGGGTTGACTTCATGAGAGTTACTGATCAATATCCGAACTACGTGCTTTGGATTGAGCGAGTCCGGGTGGTGATAATACAGTGGACTCATATACTCAGGACAGCGGCTCAAATCTGTGTTCAGCCTCTAGAAATAGATTTTTTGTGATTTCCATAGAGAACGAGAGAGTTCCTTTGAAAGAGCGCTGCTGATTTCCTTCTCCACCCTTTCCCAGTTCGAAATCATGGTGCGTCTCTAACAACCTCGCCATGGGCAGATCATTAAACCATTTTCTCTTTTCACTGCTTGTGCTCTTTGGATATATAAAAATATGTATATATGGAAAACTGCTACTGCTAGACGTTCTCAGGGTGAAGTTTTTAACCCGTACTTGTTCTATCTAAGTGAAGCTACATCAGCAGTTCGAGTCTACATATTTTGTCGAGTGTTATTTTCTTCTTATTTTCTATGAAATGAGGGAAGTCTTTCTGAATATATAGGAATTCCGTATACAGGGCATCCCAGGACGAATGCTCAATATCTAGGTATATGACAGGGAGGATAATTTGAAGCAAAAAATCTGCACATGGACATATGCCCTACTCTGAGTGGTTTCCGAGATGGAACACATTTAACGTACATTTGTTTTTTGGCTAGTGGTGTGCAGATTTGTGTCTTACTCACGCAACATCGTTCACTTTTTATTTTAATCCAGCCTACCTTGTTTCATTCATCCCCTTTGCTAGGGATGTCTTTCTGCCACGGCAATACGAGTTAACACAAAATTGAACCCTGTTGGAATCCGTTTTTTATTACCGCCAGTCAATAAAATTTTCTGCCATCCATCATTGTTTGAATTATTCAGCACAACATTTTGCGCTCTGTTTGTTAAGCATGATTCAACCATTTGTGTGTAACTATCATCTCCATGAATAACAAAGTATATTAAATGCGTTCTACCTCGAAAGCCATTCGGAATAGGGCATTTTTGCTTCAAGTAAGCATTCCGGACGTATCACTGAATACTGATCATTCGTCGTGGAACACCTATAAAAAATGTTTCCAGTCGATGCTCACACGGTATTGTTTATTAGCTAAACGAGTATCGATATTTTTGTCATTTTCAGTAGCTCTACGAAACAAGAAACAATTGTTATTTTCTGACGCAGCCATCGACTACGAGGCAATATGTTCCTTGTTTCGTAGGAGTATTAAAAATGGCAGAAATGCCGAAACTCTTTCAGCCAATAAACAATACTGTGTGAGCATTGGCTGAAAACTTACCGCCGGTGGGCACAGACTGTCAACTTTAGCCAGGCCCCTCGGACAAAACATTAATTTACTGCAGGTAGTTCATTTGTTCTTTGGTTCTCCTAAAGAAAACAGGTCGGAGACTGCCCGTTGATTGGTGGTTCTGATGTCCACGCAATGGTCGATGGACGTTAGGTATATTTTGTAGCTTGCACTATACTCACAAGGTGAGTTTATTCATTACGACGAATGATATAAAACAAACATCTCTACTCACTTTCCAAGTCATCTTCATCGAGATAATACACCTTGACAATACGTATAAAGATGCCCAAATGTTCTTCTGAACTGATCGAGGCACCGATGTCACACATTCTGTGTGGTGGCTGTTTGTAGAAAATAAAGCTCTCAACAGCACTTGTCAATGGATTCTCTGTCAGGGTCTTTACCGTGTTAGTTTCAACAGCATCACCTAGAGTGCAATGGCAAAATAAAGTTCCTCTCTTAGACCTTCGATAGGTGATCATTCAGGTGCCTCTGTTTGTATGACGCGCAGTTTTGCTCGCTAATGTCTCATACCACGTTGGGCTGAACGAATGTGAGGGCTCGTGTCATAGAATGATGAAGCAAACCTTAATCATCCAGTTTCGTTACAGATTGCAAAAGACAGCGACGGAGGAGCATGTGGTGTTGTCACCACTATAAAGAACAAAGGCATGGCACGTTTCACGTCTGGTTGAGAAGCTTTCAAAACTGACAACGAAATTCTTAGAACCGCACGAAAATATGCTGGGAAGCGCATGGAGGAAGGGGCTCTGTTCGCGAATCGTTATTAGTTTCAGTTCAGAATATGTTATAAGATTCTACAACAGATGGCTGGCAATAACACCGCGCAGTTGTTCGAGGGTTCCACGCTGAATTATTGTTAAAACAGGGGCTAGGTAAGCCGCTCTATAGACTACTTTGGAGATCCTTGAGCCCTTGTTGAATTTTAGAGATTTCTACTGTTTGTCAACACCACTAACACTAATGCGACCTATATCAACCATCTTTGCCTTGGAGTGAGAATTAAATACAAAAGCAATATTCTTCGATCTCCTTTGTAAGGGATAATTTGAAAACGGGGTTAAGCATACTTGTTTTTGATCTGCTCCCTTCAATTTCAGTTCCTGTGTCATCTTTGAGTGTCTAGACACTAACTTTAGTGTTAATGGTAGCCTTTACAGATGATTAAAACATCTCTGAATTTTGTGAGAGGTCTTTGATAAGCTACAGTAGTGGTTGTAGGCTTCACGGATTGCCCTTTAGAGAGCCAAACTCATTTCATTCAGCATCTTTATATTTACATTCCTAAGATTTGTTATACGCCTATTGCGAAGTAGTTTACAAGCTTATTTATAACTCTATTGAGTGTCACTCCATCAATTGATTGTTCTCTCACTGGATGTGACCAAGTCACTAGAGAGTGCTTTATCTAGTTAACTGAACATGCAACTCTTCTTGCCTGTTTCATATACCCTTCGTAATTTGGTAGTAATGTTGCTGCAGCCACCTCATAGACACTGATAATAGTTTCAAACTGAACATTCTCAAAGAGGTCAAGTCTCCGAGACTTAGCAGACGTAGGTGAGTCTATTCGAGGTATATATATCTGCAGCTGATGACACGGCCAGAAGCAGCGAGGTTGACAATGTTATAATAAAATGAAATGCATTTAATTGCAATCTGAGGCAATTTTTTGTCCAGTTCAATATACGACTTTGATCACCCATAGCTCCAGGAAGGATAGGAAGTTTAAACATACATTGTCCAGTTGAGTTTTCTGATCGTTGCCAAGAACTTCATCTCCCACGCCAGGAGCCCTGATGATACACTCTTGGCGAGGTTGCATGTCTGTATAGCACATTTTAGGATTGGTTTCAAGTAGCTATTGTACATAACTGATTTTGTTGGCGTAACATAGACACAAGTTGTTGTTGTTGTGGTCTTCAGTCCTGACACTGGTTTGATGCAGCTCTCCATGCTACTCTACCCTGTGCAAGCTTCTTCGTCTCCCAGTACCTACTGCAACCTACATCCTTCTGAATCTGCTTAGTGTATTCATCTCTTGGTCTCCCTCTACGATTTTTACCCTCCACGCTGCCCTCCAATACTAAATTGGTGATCCCTTGATGCCTCAGAACATGTCCTACCAACCGATCCCTTCTTCTGGTCAAGTTGTGCCACAAACTTCTCTTCTCCCCAATCCTATTCAATACTTCCTCATTAGTTATGTGATCTACCCATCTAATCTTCAGCATTCTTCTGTAGCACCACATTTCGAAAGCTTCTATTCTCTTCTTGTCCAAACTATTTATCGTCAATGTTTCACTTCCATACATGGATACACTCCACACACATACTTTCAGAAACGACTTTCTGACACTTAAATCTATACTCGATGTTAACAAATATCTCTTCTTCAGAAACGCTTTCCTTGCCATTGTCAGTCTACATTTTATATCCTCTCTACTTCGACCATCATCAGTTATTTTGCTCCCCAAATAGCAAACCTATTTTAGTACTTTAACTGTCTTATTTCCTAATCTAATTGCCTCAGCATCATCCGACTTAATTTGACTACATTCCATTATCCTCGTTTTGCTTTTTTGATGTTCATCTTATATCCTCCTTTCAAGACACTGTCCATTCCATTCAACTGCTCTTCCAAGTCCTTTGCTGTCTCTGAGAGAATTACAATGTCATCGGCGAACCTCAAAGTTTTTATTTCTTCTCCATGGATTTTAATACCTACTCCGAATTTTTCTTTTGTTTCCTTTACTGCTTGCTCAATATACAGATTGAACAACATCGGGGAGAGGCTACAACCCTGTCTTACTCCCTTCCCAACCACTGCTTGCCTTTCATGTCCCTCGACTCTTATAACTGCCATCTGGTTTCTGTACAAATTGTAAATAGCCTTTCGCTCCCTGTATTTTACCCCTGCCACCTTTAGAATTTGAAAGAGAGTATTCCAGTCAACATTGTCAAAAGCTTTCTCTAAGTCTACAAATGCTAGAAACGTAGGTTTGCCTTTCCTTAATCTTTCTTCTAAGATAAGTCGTAAGGTCAGTATTGCCTCACGTGTTCCAGTGTTTCTACGGAATCCACACAAGATAAAATGCAAATATCAGATTGGCGTATAACTTCGTAGCGTATTTGCTTTGCACGTTGGTATTCCAGTTGCTGTGAGTTTATTTATCGAGTGTCATTTTTTATCTGTAATTTATTGTTGCTATTTGAGTTTACAAATTGTCGTTCTGTCATTTGGAGATAGTGAGTGGAGCTGTGGACTCTAGGAAACGGAACGCCAAGTGGAGAACATATTCTTCTGTTTGAGTTTAGTAGAGGAGTGACAGCAGCCGAGACAGCCAGAACCATCTGCGCCGTGATAAGGACAATGCCATTGGACAGAGCACGGCAAGAACACGATTTTCTCATTTTGAGGAGGATCGTTTTGACATTAGTGGCTCTCCACGTTCAGGATGACCTTCAGGGTTCGGTGAAGGTCGTTTAAACGCATCAACCCACAATGATCCATGTCGGTGTAGTCAGAAACTGGCAAATGTAATGAACTGTGATAATTCCACCATCGTGCGCCATTTGCGTGCAGTGGGGAAGGTTGGAAAGCCTGGATTATGGGTACCGCACTCTCAAAGCCAAAATCACAAAAATCTGTGGGTGGTCAAGTGTGCATCTGTACTTACTCGTCATCAAATGACTCATGAACTACATAGACGATTCTTATCCTGCATCGCTTACCGATGACGGGGAATGGTGTCTTTATGCTGACATAAGGAAAAGAAAGACTGGTTGAGTCCAAAAAGGGCAGCAACTCTCTGTAGAAAGACCTGCGCGTGTCCACAAAAGATAATATTATGTAACTGGAGGGACAGCGACGGTGTGGTGTACTACGAATTGCTCCCCCGAGGTGTGACCACCACTGCTGACGCTTACTGTCAACAAATAAGCTGTCTTGTAGACGCGGTCCAAGAACAGCGACCAAGAAGACTGCGTGAAGTGTTGCCACTCCACGATAACGCCCCTCCTTGCTCTGCAAGGCTGGCAAGAAACATTATATAGGAGTTTGAAACTTCCTGGCAGATTAAAACTGTGTGCCCGACCGAGACTCGAACTCGGGACATTTGCCTTTCGCGGGCAAGTGCTCTCCCATCTGAGCTACCGAAGCACGACTCACACCCGGTCCTCACAGCTTTACTTCGGCCACTATCTCGTCTCCTACCTTCCAAACTTTACAGAAGCTCTCCTGCGAACCTTGCAGAACTAGCACTGCTGAAAGAAAGGATACTGCGGACACATGGCTTAGCCATGTTCGCAGGAGAGCTTCTGTAAAGTTTGGAAGGTAGGAGACGAGATACTGGCCGAAGTAAAGCTGTGAGTACCGGGCGTGAGTCGGTAGCTCAGATGGAAGAGCACTTGCCCGCGAAAGGCAAATGTCCCGAGTTCGAGTCTCGGTCGGGCACACAGTTTTAATCTGCCAGGAAGTTTCATATCAGCGCACACTCCGCTGCAGAGTGAAAATCTCATTCCAGATATAGGAGTTTGGTTTGTAAGTCATTCCGCACCTACCTTTTTCCCATCCTGCGCTCTCAGATTTTCGTATTTTCTGGTCTCTCTCAAGCAACTTCCGGATGAAAATGCTCTCCGAAAATGGCTCGACAAGTCCATCGTCTCAAATCCACGTCATTTCTACAACCGCAGAACCGAGAAGTTAGCCCAGTGTTGCCAACTGTTGTAAACAATGAAGGAGAATATATTACTGATGACTAAAGAAAAAAATGGTTCAAATGGCTCTGAGCGCTATGGGACTTAACATCTGAGGTCATCAGACCCCTAGAACTTAGAACTACTTAAACGTAACTAACCTAAGGACATCACACACAACCACGCCCGAGACAGGATTCGAACCTGCGACCGTAGCAGTAGCGCGGTTCCGGACTGAAGCGCCTAGAACCGCTCGGCCACAGCGGCCGGCTATTGATGACTTAAGTCTCTGTCATGTGTATCTGTTCCGCTTATTAAACTTATGGAAAAACGCTACGAACATATGCACCAACTTATGTAAGTGTGAGCTGTTCTGAACCCTGTTGTAAACCTCGACATGGGTAGAATATCGAGAAATTATACTTCCTAGGTAGGCAAAGTTTTCCATATTTTCCAAGGGGTAATTACCAGCTTGGTGTTTTCTGGTAGCCCTTCGCTGCCATTACTATTCTTTTGCCTTCATTTATTTTAAATATAGGAAGAAAAGGCGACGGAAAATAATGATTCTGGTGACCAATTCTGGACATACGTTTTTCATCCGTTTGACTAACCACGGTACTTTTCATTTACGTTGACGAACTAAAACTTAATTGTAACATGTTCCAGTCATTTTCTAGGGGCAAATTAATAGATATCTTCTAAATACTTCCGAAACTGACAGACAAGAACTGAAGTGGTGTTGAGTCAGAGAGTTATGGTCGGCTTATGGGACATACGAGTTTAAAATACATTACAGCGTTACTCGTTGTTTGGAGGGTCTCTAAAAGGGATGACGCAACCAGAGAGACAGGCCGAAAAAACGATATAGTGTGTCGAATCGTAAACCACCGAGCGCTCACAACATTTTAGCGCCGGGTGCGAACTTTATAGACCGGGCCGTGCGCTGACAACATAAACACGCATGCAGCCGCTATAGAAAGTGCGGCTGGCGAAAACGAGCGTGCATTGTGGCGACTAGCGGGCGCCCACGTCGTTAAACTAAATCGCCCATGAAGGCGCGTTTTGTATGCAAGCGGTAGGCCAACATCTAAATCGCGGCGAGGAGGGGCTAGTGTAGGGTGGAAGGGTGTGTGTGTGTGTGAGAGACGCGGGGGGAGGGGTTTGGGAGCGTGTAGGAAGGGGAAGAGGGGCGGGGGGGGGGGGGGGGCGATGCAAGTCGCAAACTGGACTGGACGCGTACGGTGTTCTGGCGACGGTGCTGATCTGGAAAGCGTCATAACAACCCTTCTGTAAGAATAACAATCGGGATAAAAGAGGCACGGCTGAGGTACGGGGACTGGCGCGAGGGAGAATGGTGAGGAAAAAAGAGAGCAGGCTGAACGGAGCGGTCTGCGCGCAATTGAGCCGGCTGGTGGCTGGTGGGATCCCAGCCGCGGCAGACAATGGGCTGCAAATGGAGCAGCCGCGGCCGGGGCGCATTCTGAGAGCGGGACCGGGCCGGCCGGCGCTGGCATAAGCAACCAATCAAAAGGTCATCAATCACGGGGCGAGCCGGGGGCGCCGTTTTGTCTCAGGGCACTCGACGCGCCCCTGCTGCCAGCCTCGGGATGCGCCTACTTGTAACTCTAAACCCGCCCCGCCTGGAACAGCAAGGCCCAGAGAACACAGCGCGGCCTCCGGCTTCTTGTTACTACGCGGATCAGCCTTTCTTCACTTCGGCTCGTTCTTCTCTTCTTTTGTTATTTTAGAAGCAGGCTACGTCTGTAGCCTCCCTTTCATTCTTTCTTGGGCCGCCACTGCCTCCCCTCGCCTTTACTATTGCCGTACACCCTTTCGACAGGTTTACCCTCTCTGTACATCCGTTCCGATACATTTAATGGCCCGAACAAGGCTCGGCATTCAAAAAGTCGAAATTCCAGGAAGCGAACTGCGGCCAGTAAATCAACCGAGCAACTGGGTTGTGTCCCTGTGACGGGAAGTTTATTGTGCTCAAGCAACCGTCACCCATTCCTAATCGCAAGCTGAGGCTCGATCACTGTGGTGGAACTGCTACCGATTGATCGCAAGCACATCTAGAATTACTCTGTCATGATTATTTTATCAGGCCGGTACGCCGAGTAATCGTCGACTGCAGAAAACGCAGCTGCTACGTAAATTGAAACTCTCCACGGGGATCTGAAGCCCAAAAGCTCCCCCACCGTTCACACGCCTAACACGATGGTCGTCGCATCTACTTATTAGTCCCATGATCCACTGATCCTGGGAACTGCGTTGAAGTCCTGATCGAGATCTTGTAGACACTTCCAAAAGCCTAGACAGACAAGAAACATCAGTGTGCGGTTAAGTTGAGAATTTGGGTCTGAATGGAAGAGTGCTAGGGTAGTCCGAGCAATTCTGTCCGGATGGCGCAGCGGTCAGCGCATCTGCCTACAAAGCAGGAGACCAGGATTCGAATCCCAGTCCGGCACAAACTTTTAACTTTCCCCATTGCTTACAATCATGGCCAGTGGCAGCTAATGTCATAAATTCGTTTGTGTCTTGTTTCAAAAAAACGCTGTGTAGAAGTGCTTCAGCAGCCGTCCTGGCCCTTAACGTAACAGTATGCGTCTGACACTTGTTAGAAAACGTCGGTGGTCGGTGGAGCAGTGAGGCAACATCATTTTTTTTTTGTTTATTTGAGTCCTGCATCGTTTGTGGAAGAAAGTTTGTCAGACTGGATACGAATACCGAGAGGCAGGTTCCTGGTTGCTCCTCCACGACAACACAATAGCTCACAAAGCGAAGATTGTGTGCGAGTTTTTGGCCAGCAAACCGTCCTGGATTACGCACCGTATTCGCCAGATTTGGTTCTAGCCCAGTCCCAAAGTGTTGGAACTGAGAGGACATCTCCGTGGCGCATTTAAGGACATCCGAAAAAACTGAAATCCCCTAAAAACGCCTACACTTTTAAAACGATTTTCACCTGTGTATCGATTTAGGGGGGAGACTATTGAATACGTACAGTGATTTTGTAAACATAATCCATGCCTCTTATTTTTCATAGCCACAGTTCTAACGGAACAGGCAAACGCCGTGTAGTCGATGCTGACGTAACTATTCAGTTTCTGCACAGAGATTAAAGGACTGACAGCCATCACTTTTACGAGAACGAGAGCGGGCGGTATGAGACTGGGACTCCTCGACACGAGCCTCAGGGTGGCTGCTGCCCGCACGCCGGCTGTTTCCCACGATGCCGGGCCGCGCCGCGCTTGCTAGTCGGCGGGCATCCGGAGATTATCTGCGGCTGCAGGTGCTGGGCGGCGGACGCTGGTAAGGCGCTTATATAGCGGGGAAGCCGCTGCTGCTGCCGCCGGCGTTGTCACCTGATAACGCCCCACCCCGTAAATACCGCCCGCTCCAGTTACTCCGCTGTTGTCACCAAACGGTCCCACAGTCGAGTCGCCGTCTGCTCCGATACACCGCCTCGTAGCGACCGCCGCTGCGGACTGACTTCCCGAAGACTAGGAATTGGCAGGATTGTTCTAGCACAAGGCCTCCTCATAAAAAGGTTGAAATCCTGCCATCACTTTATACTTTAACATTTGTGTTCGAAAGACACTACGATCCGGTTTCCAGTGCCTGAAACATTCCCCTTCATATGATATCTGACCCATAAGTGTACAAACGCAATCTGACTAAATTTCTTTTAGATTTCGCAGTGACAAGGAACTTCCTCATATCACAACGGAATAATTAAGGGAAGGTTTAATACAAGCTAAGTCAAGATAATAGCGACTCGCAAAGCCGGCCTGTATGGCCGAGCGGTTCTAGGCGCTACAGACTGGAACCGCGCGACCGCTACGGTCGCAGGTTCGAATCCTGCCTCGGGCATGGATGTGTGTGATGTCCTTAGGTTAGTTAGGTTTAAGTAGTTCTAAGTTCTAGGGGACTGATGGCCACAGCAGTTAAGTCCCATAGTGCTCAGAGCCATCTACTCGCAAATTATTTTATATTCTGAGCATGCGTGAGAGGCACGATGTTAAGAAGAATTACTGATACGTGGTAAAATTGTTGTTTTACTGAAACACAAAAGATTTCCCGGCCTAAAACCGTATCGTCAGGTGTGACATTGTTGAAAGTTGTTAGGTGTTCTCAACGCACATAGTGCAGAAATATTATTCAGTGAATATTGCCTATACTACATTGGCGAACAAAGGGTGATAAAGGATCAGTTAACTGCAGGTGGGTGGATCACGTAGTTATAGGTACTTGTTTTAAAATCTGCATGCGTCGATGTGACGGCAGGGCAACCCACTGCTAGGGAGAGTAGAAGCGGGCCGCACGAGCGACTAAGACGGACTCGCGAGTCGCTTACACCATTCCCAACACTTGGTTGCCTTGCCGTTACACCGACGCAGGCAGATTCTAAAACAAGTGTCTGTAACTACGTGATCCACCCACCTGCAATTTCTACGAAATCATTGGATCATGTCTTTGTCACCCCCGATTCGCCAATGTAGACAATATTCACTAAATAATACATCTTGACTAGGAGCGACGGATACACCTATGACCTTTTAACATTGTTGCGCCTGATGATGCGGCTTTAGGCCGCGAAACCGGTTGTGTATCAATAAAACAAAAATTTTGCCAGCTGTAAGCGGAATTCTTATTAACATAGCAGTTGTTTCTACACCTTGTAGGTGTAATTCGTAGAATGCTCTAGCTCTGAGCTACTGAGATAGCAGAATTCCTAGGTCTCACCAATGACATCAGTACGCAGACACATTGTTTCAAAATTTATAGCAAAACTACGCCTACTAGGCCGCGCAGTCCGAGGCGCCTTGCCACAGTTCCCCGGATGTTCGAGACCCCCCTCCGGCATTGGTTTGTGTGTTGTCCTTAGCGTAAGTTAGATTAAATAGTGCGTACGCCTAGGGGCCGATGACCCCATCAGTTTGGCCCCTTGGGAACTTACCACAAATTTCCAATTTATACACTCTATAGCTCACAAACATGCAGCTTTCCACTCAGTGTTACACTATCTTATGCCCGTCCCCAAGTCCACAGATGTTTTTAAAGCAGAGTTAGATACAGTAAAATTTTGTGCCTCAACCAATGGCTACAACCCAGTCCTGATTGAGTATTCATAGTATACCTATCTTGTCTCCCCTTCCCCATTTTTCCCATTCACAGACGATAAGCCAAAGAAAGGCTATTTTATGGACGTATGGATCAAAATTTCTGTAATTTTGGCGTCGTGGTCATTACGAGAGTTATATGTTGAAGAATATAATATGTTTCATGATTCATTTAGGAACGCGGGATCTCGGAAGTCCGTGAGATTCACATTGTCTCTCTTGTAACGTTTCCACGATACCCCCACTCTGGCTTAAAAAAACAGTGAAAAATCATACATTTTTAAATAATCGTTTTCTGTTTCTTTGGTTAGTCTACCTTGCTAAGGGTCCCAGACTCAAGGGGCTGGTAAAAAAATTCTCTCGTGCGGGAGTTACGTTTTCTCAAGATTCTTCCAATAAAACTGAGGCTAGCGTCTGTCATCCCCACGGTTAAATTTATATTTGTTCTCCCTTAAAATGATCCGGATAGAAGTTCGCAGATACTTGAACACTGTGACTGATTCGAGTGGCACATAGTCAAACGGTATCGAATCATTTCATCTAATTACGTCTGACAACGTTTAGAGTCAGTTGCCAATCCTTGGATCATCTGAAAGTCTGTCAGTACTATGTAACACATTTCTGATGACGTCACTTATACATATGCGCCGTCTGCAAAGTGGGCCATAGACCTACACCCACAAGAAATTCCTGATGTCAATGTAAGTCGTATGTGTATAAACCGTCGGCAGATATGTAAATGTTTAGAGTTGCAATTGTCTTTGAGAGGTAGAAATTCCAACAGACTGATTTAGCATTGTTCGCGTACAGGGTTGTATCCAGGACTAGTGGAGTATAAAATGGGCGTGAACAGCATCAGCTGTTAAGCGATCTTCGTAAAGGACACGGTGCCGCTGACTCGTGTGAGGGAGCGCTATCAGCTCCTGACAGACCCTGAAAGAAGCGTCAGTGTGGCTCTCCAGTTGGCTGGCTGGTCGAATCGTGCAACATCCACGTTTGTGGGGCATTCGACTGTGGCAGTGGTCCAATGTTGGACAGTACGGAAATTTGATGGCAAGTGTACCCGTTCTCCAGGTTCCGGTCGACTGCGTCTGAGAACTACAAGGGAGGACCAATAGCATCGTAACCCTTTCACGTCTGCGCCTGCCGACCGAGAAGAAGTTACGGACTCTCAGCGTCATCCGGCACCATTGTTGGAGACTAGCAGCAGCCGGGCCAGCGAATTACCGTTCTGTGCGTAAGCTGCCGTTAACACCACAACAAAAGGGGTTGCGATTGAAGTTGGGCTGTGATCGGGAAAATGGACTGCTGATGGATGGCGTCGCTATGAATTCAGCGATGAATCACTGTTCTGCACCACCCCAGATGATCATCATCGAATATTATGGCGGCGACCCGGTGAGAGTTCCTATTGTTCAAGATTTTTAGACAGGTGCAGTGGTGGTTACTCCTAGCGACTTGGCATGGGGAGCCATGGGGCGTGGCTTCATATGAAGTCTGGCAATGATTAAAGGAACTCTGACGGCACAATATTACTTCACTTTCCAGAAGCCCTCAGTTATACCAAATTCCTCAGATATGTCTTAGTTTAGCCGGCGAGTCCACAGATGGTGGTGTAAGAGGCGTACAGTACAACTGGCCCCTCTTTCCCATCCGAGTTTTGCGATAATTAAGCCAATCCGTTCGTGAAGTGACTCAGTAAGCCGCCGCGTGGCAATTCTTCCTATCTGTTATGTGGAGATGCTCTCGTAGTTTTATGTCCACTTGCAGAGCCTTCGCAGCGCCGTCGGATTCTGAAGGCACAATATTATAGTCTATCAATTTTTGCAGTCCTGTCTTCCTAAGTTGCGTGTAATATTACAGTATGCTGATAATTTTTACTTTATGGACCGTCTGACTACAACTGGATGAAACAATTTTCGTGCCATACGCGTTTTGCCTTTATTTTCTGCAAGATATCTTCAGTGGCCTGGAATACGTACGTATTTTTGCTATTTAGTTTACATTTTGGTTTAGGTTATAAACAGTTCCGGTGGTTTGTCTTTGCTATTATGTAGTAATATTTTGAACTGTACTTACAGGTTGCGACAACGAGGTTCTACGTATTACGCTCCTGTTGCATTTTTGCTGCTGTTCCTCTTCTTAAAAATGCCAATTTGCGGTTTTTTTCTACTGTCTATGTTTTACACAATGAAGGGGGCAAAGTTTTTTTTGTGCGAATAATTTTTATACGGGATGCGTTTATTTAAGAAACACCATAAAATAAACTCGTTCTCACTGATTATCAGCTGACTACTAACGGTACGTGAACATGGTCTACCACATAACTAGATCGAAAGGCATCCTATCGGCAACTTCACACTGTGGAGCACAGTCTGTAACTTGAGCATACAATCGATAAAATTCATGTAAGATCAGGCGTCTCCGGTTATGCCAAAGTTATTCGTTTATTTATTGCTATCAACGTTACCTGGCATTGTAAAATCACTAAAAGACACTATTTACGGCCCGTAGGCTCCTCCAAATGTTTTAGTGGTGAAAGGCAAGTTTTGTTAGAAAATATTTATTAATAACAATTACTTGATTCGCGCCAGGGTAAACGTACTTTCCCTACGTATCTCTTTGCTAACGCCTCGAGTGATTTCTGCATCGGCACCTCATCTCACTGGCTCTGAAAGCGGCAGATGGTTCAAAATGGTTCAAATGGCTCTGAGCACTATGGGACTTAACTTCTGTGGTCATCAGTCCCCTAGAACTTAGAACTACTTAAACCTAACTAACCTAAGGACATCACACACATCCATGCCCGAAGCAGGATTCGAACCTGCGACCGTAGCGGTCACGCGGTTCCAGACTGAAGCGCCTTTAACCGCACGGCCACACCGGCCGGCAAAGTGGCAGATGGCCAACCGCCTCTGCTAGCCAGTGTGGGAACCTGCCGCTCACTCCTTACTCCATACGTACTGCAGCGCTGATACATTCACTTCTCGTATGTAAAATAACAAAACTGAAATAAAGTAAAATGCGCTCTTACCTGCAATAAGGAGTACCTTACACACTGACATCCTCGCGTGTTACCTTTCGAGCGACGGTATTGTGATGTCATTTTCCAACAGGATAACGCTGATCCACCCACTACACACGTATCTACGGACTATCTGCGTCATATCGAGATGCTCCCATGGCCAGTAAGATCCCCATATCTGTCTATAATAGAAGACGTGTGGGATCAGCTAGGAGGTCAAGTCCATCCCAGTGCCAAGTAGCAGTTGCGGCAGTCTGGCCTCAGGAGGGGATACAGCGGCTTTGTGACAGCCATCCCAGCATAGTTAGTACATGCATCTAGGCCAGATAGGGTGCAACGCCGTAGTAATAAGTAGGCTCATACCATCAAGTTCCTCGCAGGTTTAACTCATTATTGTAAACACTGAAATGACATTACGTATCCTCTCAACGCATCAAGCTTCGTTTTGTGTATTCCTCCCCTTCTGGGTGCTTCACTTTGTTTTGTCTGACGGTGCATGTCGTGTGCAGGGGCGGCGCCATCACGCTGCATCGTGGTTCTCCTTCCGCTAGCTTTGTTTCTCACGATGCCTTCCCACAAAGAATGACATTCTGGCTTCTGTGTCCTAGGAAGTTTTCAGTCCAATTCTGGGTTCTATGTCCTAGGAAGTCTTCAATCCAATCTCATATCTATTCGCATATGCTATGTGATTTTGTTTACTTGGAAATGAAGTAGAACTGTACCGGTTTCTTTTCCGGAAGTCAAGAAACACAGCAGTCTTCTGCTTTCGCGTCTCATGAACGAACAAAGTAACCCGAGTTTCACACGATCGTTGCTTGCGGGAATCCTTCTTATTCGTGCACAACTGCGGGGGAGTTCTTCAGTCTCGAGAAAAATCGTACGCGACCACAGTATATATTCCTTAATTCTAGAAGAAATTGACGTGAATTGCAACTATGAGTCTATCGTTCTGACAGTCAATCTTGCACCGCTTTTTATACGTTGAAATGACCCGCGCCTTTTTCAAATCACCGTTGTTACAGCGGAATAGAGCAGACTGACGCTAGAGGAGGTGCCATTTCATCACCACATTCAATATAAAATCTGACGGTTAGCTCTTCAAAATCTGTGGTCCTTCCCCCCCCCCCCCCCCCCCCCCAGAGTGATTTATTTTTAATGCCACGCGCTCTTGTTTCTACGGCGGTCACTCTCGCCTGTGTACATAGGCAATGTGTTCGACAGCAGAATTTAACACTTAGGCGTTCATCTGTGCCGCTATGATCGAAAATATTTGACAGACAACTTTGTACAGTTACCAGATTTTCAGGAGAATTAATAATACTGCTAGGATTTTTTACAACTGATTGGATAATATTATATTTTCTAATTCATTAAGATCATTTCATACGGCTATCTATACGCTTCGTCGGCTTTCGTACAGCTTTTGTTTTGTAGCAAGAGTTCGGCTTCGTTGGAATCTCGATGCACCTTCCTCTGGTTTCCTGGATATGTCCTTTAAGTTCCCTGTAAACACGACTTGGTCCTTACAGCTATCTTGTTGTCTTTTAGTAGCTACTACTATTTTGCTTAAAAGTAATAGACTTCATATCTGTGGAACAATTTTAGCCATTTTATTTAACAAACTGTCCAATTTGCGGTTTTGAAATCAACGGAAACGGTATCCACTTGATTATTTAAATCATATAGGCATCTCTTCCATAAATTAACGTTAATTACGTAATTATTTATCTAACTGGTTGACATATTTTACGTACCTTCTCATCAGACTGAAATATTGTTCAGGTACTGTGGTAACGCATGCATGAGGGTTGGGAATATATGATAATTACTAATGTATAAATATACCATTATAAATTAAAGAAAAATTTTTTTAAATTTCGTATTTCCAAATTGCAAAGACAGACAACTTCCCAGCATTATCACAACTACTGTAACAAAGAGGAGATCAGTTTTTCGATCAAATAGCCTGGCGTGCAGCATAGTATTACGTTACTGCCTAGAGTTTTGACAAGGTTAGCAGTTATCGAATGTGTTATGTACCCTTTAAACACACATATGTATTTAGTGTTTACCGCAGTATTTAATCGCATATAATCTGCAGAAGGCCGTGATTATCTCATGTCCCAAGGACGGTGAGTGCAAATTGTTAACATCGCGTCAGTGCTACTGTGAAACAATCGTAACAGTGACTTCGAACAGGACGAGGTCTTGTGCAAATATCCACTCTCACAACTTGATGGACCTGTGTGTGCAAATATAAATAAATATTTTTCAAAAATATGCTGGCAATTTATGGCAAAGCCAGCTAACCTTCGTACCGTATCTGTAATAATAACAATGACGCTGTTGCTGCTGATGATGATAAAACAACCTGTTAGTTGCAGGTGCATGACTCACAAATCTTGTATCCTTACGTAGAATTTTCGAAAATATAGTACGATAGTCCTAATATAATTCCATAAATTATCAAGTTGTAGAAATGTTACAAACATATAAAGGGTGGTCCATTGATAGTGACCGGGCCAAATACCTCACGAAATAAGCATCAAACGAAAAAACTATAACAAACGAAACTGGTCTAACTTGAAGGGGGAAACCAGATGGCGCAGTTGATATCCGTTTGACCTATGGCAGCGCCATCTAGCGGGCCAACCATAGCGCCATCTGGTTTGCCCCTTCAAACTAGACAAGTTTCGTTCTTTGTAGTTTTTTTCGTTTGAAGCTTATTTCGTGAGATATTTGGCCCGGTCACGATCAATGACCACCCTGTATAAAATTTTAAAAAACTGAGGCAGCATAGGTGCGCTAAAGAAGAGTTTAACAATAATAATTACTAGTTATTCACGTAAACTGACAGCATATCTCAAATTGTGCCGTCACTTGCCACTTACTTTGTAGCTATTCCCACATTACTTAAATAGTAGAAGTGACCGAAAGGAACATCTAAACTACTTGTTATGAATATCTCACTATTCGTAAGCTAGAGACATACGGTTTTTGAAACTAGTTTCCCACTCTACTATCACGTATTGATGGACCCACGCAGAAATATTCAGAAATAACCATCTGTCAGCATAATCTTAAAACTGGTATCCTAGATATAGATCAGATTGTACACTTTTTGTAAGTTGGAGCTGGTAGGGAATATTTCGCCGTTTCTAAAGTTCCTAGATGTCCATGTGGTACGGATACACGGAACCAAATTGACACTTGCTGCTGTATAGTAAGCTACACAGCGGATTTACTCTGTATCATCTACCCAGTCAGGATACGGACGTTATGCTGAAAACTCTCACATCTATTACCCAGGGCAGCAAACATATAAATTCTGATGTTTCTTCATAAAATTCTGTAGGTCCTACCTCCTTTTAACCCGTAAAAACAGAAGAAATAGCATAGCTATGTAGTGACTATAAAAACACAGTTTGCTTACTCCATAGACTCGCTATTAAGTATAGTTGTACTAGAAACGGTGAATGTTTTACTGCAGAAACTTTCATTTTTCCCTAACAATGCACACAGGCCACAGTGTAAATAATAGTTTTTTATCAGCACTACACGTTCTCTGAAAAATCCTTTTCTCTTTTATGAAGGTTACACGAAAAGTACTGTAACGAGAGGCTTCATTTTACTTCATATCTTGTTTTAGCGTGTTACCATGCTGTAGCAGTAGTATCTACTTTTGAACATAGTCATCGCGGTTGTGCAAACGTAGAAGAAATCTCATTCAAGCCTTTCGAGAAATGCCATCACTGTATGCTGTAAGTTTCTAGTACCGTCTACCACTAAAATGTTTCCTTGAGGATCACAAAAACACACCAACAGGCGTGTCGAACTGAAGGGAAGGTATGTAGTACGCCCATCCCGAAGCTCTCTTCACATACAAGCAGATTTAAAATACTATTTGTTTCACTATCTTCCGTTTGTCCGCCTACTTCGCTGAGTGATCAGCGTGTCTAACTCTCGTGTGGAGGACCCGGATTCATTGCCGGAGCCATCGGGGATTTTGTCCTTGTTTGGAGGACGGCAGCCAGGTGCACCTGGCCTCCGGGTGCCAATCGAGGAGCTACTTGGCCGAAAAGTAGCGGTTCCATGGTCTGGAAAGCTGACAACGCCCGCGAGAGCGGTGTGCTGACCCCACGCAATTCCAAATGACGCCATTGCTAGAGAATGACACGGCGGCCGGTCGTCATCACATAGTTCTCATCGCCAGAACGCGGAGTTGGCAAAAAATCTTTCGTTTGTTTTCTTTGCTTTGCGCTATAATTTTGTACTGATTCAATACACACATGAAATACCGTGACCGTTCGCTTTTGAGTTCTTTTCCTCAATATTCATTCTGCATTTAGAATTGAATATTCTCCCTGCAGCTGAACAATCACAACTTACTGAAATCGCTACATGGATTTTGAGGGATTCATCCAGTATTTATAGTTCCACAATCTGTACAAGACTGAACATAGTAATTAGTAAATGATTTTTCGTAACGTGTTCTAAAATTATTTTCACCAAAGTTTCATCGAATTTATTCATTTCGAACAGAGGTGACAGAATGTGTGACGTCAGTGATCAAAATGTACCACCCACATATGGATATTTGTTTTCAGAATGCATTATAATAATTTACAAAGGAACGATGACGCGTTACGATGTTTAATTTTTGCATTTGGTATTCAGATCTACAGTTGCAGGCTAGGCTTATAAAAGCTTAATTTTTGTAAATTATTTTCTGTCTGTATAAGCATCACATTTGAAACGATGTCATCGAATGTGAAGTGAAATGAGGTTTGGTTAATTCTGAACTATTTAGTTAATGCTTAGGTAACATGACCTCCTCTACGCTTCCAAAAATGACACGTCTTTTTGTACTGTCACATGCCACAAAAACTCACTTGAATATTTTCAACAAACGTCTTGTGTCGTTGGATCATACTTCACACGAATTGTTGCGGGTTCGTTAGAGATGAGGCACTAGTCTGAGCGAGAGTAGTCAAGGTCTTCTGGAAAGAACCAACTTGTCTTTTATCTGAGATAATTTATGGAGATTATAGAAAATCTATCTCTAGATAATTTTACAGGCATTTAAACTCTGCTCCTCTTGAGTAATACCTCAATGTCTAAATTTCTGCTCCAAGCCATTACTCTTGCAAATTTCTTATTGAAATGAAGCAGTTTTGAAGCTGTTGTCGTGAAGGGCCAGAAGGAACTTTTCTCCAGTCCCAAAATTCTATTCACAAAGTTTTTCCATCGCTATGATGAAATAAAACACACGCTAAGACTATCAAATGTTCGTAAATTTCGTCTTTAGTCTTAATTTTATTATGAGAGTTTACAAAGACCCTCACGGAGGACCACTTTGCCACGTGGGGTAATTTTGACGGTTTTTGAAAAAGATTATATCCGGCGATGTTCCAAGTTTCTTAACTAATTCATAGTGGCGCTACTGTTTGCATCGTTCGCAGAAGAAATTTAACAACGACCATTTTGAGCGTTTACATGATTGCCAGAAGTTAAACAGGTCTTTAGCGCAGTTTTTTTTTTTTTTTCCTCTACGAAAATGTCTCACCACCCTCATACATTTTGTGAATATGAACTAGTCGTTTTGGTTCGTGGATTGTATAAGTGTCTCTTTCAGTTACTTTTAGTTGTAAATATCACGTTCCATTTAGGTTTAATAATATTTTGCGCCAGGAAACGGGAGAACTTCGACGGCCTAGAATTTCGTAACTGTTTTTTCTGTAATTGATGGGCGTCTGCAAAAATGTATCCAGACGCGGGCAAGACTCTAAAACTGCCATTCTTGATATAGCTGATATAGTGGGTCCGAAAAACGCGTCAAGCTCTGCGATTTAAAATTCACAAGAAGCTCATAAAACTTACTATATCTATAACGATTGAGGTACATTACTTTCATATCTAAACGTTAAGTAGATTTCAAAAGTGTAAAAGAACACTTCAATATGAATACGGATACTACCTTTCCAAATCAATGATCTCAAGTTACATCCCCATGTGGTTAAATTGAGAATAATCACATAATTACAGAATAATGCTCGAAAACCTTCACCAAAAAGTTATTTATATTCCAATAATGTTAGGTTGAAACTGAAAAATAAAAATACACTCCTGGAAATGGAAAAAAGAACACATTGACACCGGTGTGTCAGACCCACCATACTTGCTCCGGACACTGCGAGAGGGCTGTACAAGCAATGATCACACGCACGGCACAGCGGACACACCAGGAACCGCGGTGTTGGCCGTCGAATGGCGCTAGCTGCGCAGCATTTGTGCACCGCCGCCGTCAGTGTCAGCCAGTTTGCCGTGGCATACGGAGCTCCATCGCAGTCTTTAACACTGGTAGCATGCCGCGACAGCGTGGACGTGAACCGTATGTGCAGTTGACGGACTTTGAGCGAGGGCGTATAGTGGTCATGCGGGAGGCCGGGTGGACGTACCGCCGAATTGCTCAACACGTGGGGCGTGAGGTCTCCACAGTACATCGATGTTGTCGCCAGTGGTCGGCGGAAGGTGCACGTGCCCGTCGACCTGGGACCGGACCGCAGCGACGCACGGATGCACGCCAAGACCGTAGGATCCTACGCAGTGCCGTAGGGGACCGCACCACCACTTCCCAGCAAATTAGGGACACTGTTGCTCCTGGGGTATCGGCGAGGACCATTCGCAACCGTCTCCATGAAGCTGGGCTACGGTCCCGCACACCGTTAGGCCGTCTTCCGCTCACGCCCCAACATCGCGCAGCCCGCCTCCAGTGGTGTCGCGACAGGCGTGAATGGAGGGACGAATGGAGACGTGTCGTCTTCAGCGATGAGAGTCGCTTCTGCCTTGGTGCCAATGATGGTCGTATGCGTGTTTGGCGCCGTGCAGGTGAGCGCCACAATCAGGACTGCATACGACCGAGGCACACAGGGCCAACACCCGGCATCATGGTGTGGGGAGCGATCTCCTACACTGGCCGTACACCACTGGTGATCGTCGAGGGGGCACTGAATAGTGCACGGTACATCCAAACCGTCATCGAACCCATCGTTCTTCCATTCCTAGACCGGCAAGGGAACTTGCTGTTCCAACAGGACAATGCACGTCCGCATGTATCCCGTGCCACCCAACGTGCTCTAGAAGGTGTAAGTCAACTACCCTGGCCAGCAAGATCTCCGGATCTGTCCCCCATTGAGCATGTTTGGGACTGGATGAAGGGTCGTCTCACGCGGTCTGCACGTCCAGCACGAACGCTGGTCCAACTGAGGCGCCAGGTGGAAATGGCATGGCAAGCCGTTCCACAGGACTACATCCAGCATCTCTACGATCGTCTCCATGGGAGAATAGCAGCCTGCATTGCTGCGAAAGGTGGATGTACACTGTACTAGTGCCGACATTGTGCATGCTCTGTTGCCTGTGTCTATGTGCCTGTGGTTCTGTCAGTGTGATCATGTGATGTATCTGACCCCAGGAATGTGTCAATAAAGTTTTCCCTTCCTGGGACAATGAATTCACGGTGTTCTTATTTCAATTTCCAGGAGTGTATTTAATTTGAAAGAAAAAAATCTGGCCATTTAGAAACATTTTTTGGGTCTCTGCAGAAAAAAACAAAACAAAAATGGCCACGTCAATACACCTCGAAGTGGAAAAACAGGGAACAAGCAATACATAAATTAACAAATAAAAAAAGTTTGTTGAACGTTGACGTGAACACCTTGTTCGTCTGAAAACTTTACATCTGACAATTCTAATTGGTCTATTGCATTACTATGACGCTTTCTACTTTTTATGTTGGCTGGTATGATTACAGTAAACAAAATGTGTTTTGAAAGCCACATAAGCTGTAACCCAGAGCCAGATACGACTAGATGGAAGCGCAAAATTTTCCAAAACCACTTAAAAATTTGCCAGTGCCATTGCCTTAGACTGAACCAAGACACCCCTCATCTCTCCAGTTCGTCACATTCCTGTGCAGCCCTGGTAGCACAGATGTACTGCGGAATTCATAACTCTGTGACTGCACGTTGCGCTGTGTTCTACTACTTTGTATGTGCGTAGTTCCCAGTTCCAGAAGAGGACATATTTTCGATTTCAAAATTTCACTGTTCTCTCTTTCTTTTAACGAAAAAAGTGCATTTTCTTTTTATGACTAGGTGCATTTAGGCTCTCAGATCATCTTCGGATGTAGACAACTACAGAGTTGTTCAAAGCCAACTGCAGTAGCTCGGTCGTATAAAACTGAATGTACAATCAGCAGACCATGACGGGTCGTGATCCTGTTGTGCAGCAAAGTGGAGGGTCTTCCTTGTAGGAATTGGGGCTGGATGACTTGGAGGTGTTTGAGCCGTCCTGTTCTGCTATTCGGTTAGGGCTGTATGAAGAAGCGACAGCGAAAAGATAGGAGGCTGTATTTAGGCACAGTTTTGCTGTTCATCTTGACTGCAGAACGATGCTGAATTGTTGTAAATTAAAAAGAAGAGTGATTGCTAAATTCTCAGTATTTCCCTGGCGCTCGACAACGTTAGATAAGTCTATACTTTCAGATTTTAGCAGGAGGAAGTGCCTCCTCTTGCCCCCACTTGGGATGCCTATGTTTTGGATATTTTTTTTTCGTTTTACCTGCTTTTTAAATATATAGACGCGTTACCCCTGAGCTGGGAGATTGCAGGTATCATCACAATGATGAAATTACACTGCAGAGTTTATTAAGGAAATGAGCAGTGTGGAAGAAGCTGACTGCTATCACATTCTGCTTACAACCATTGAATATTAAGTGAAGTGCTCCATCCAAAAACATCAGGACGCCAGACTGCATTGAGCAATAAGGAGGGAGAAAAAGCCTTAAACAAGTTCTTTTCGTTCCATGGGGATAATGAGACCAAGTTTTCATACCTGTGAACAACTGACATAGCAACGCTTTTACTTCTCAAACAAGCCTGACAAAAAATAGACACACTGTGCAAGACACTAAAATGAAATTTGGGGAAAAATTTCGTTTCCTGATGAAAACATCAGAATCTTCACCGAGATCTGAAACCTACAAATTTAAAACTGATTTTTTAATACTCTGAATATTGCTTTGCCCATATCTTTTAATAAATAAACTTCATCGTTGCAAAAAAATCTTGTGTGTTTCGTTGATTTCCACTTGTTTTAACACAGTTGGTAAAGTTTTCAGTTTTATGAGGTAAACTTTTCAACATGTTTTCCATTTTTAACTTATAAACGTTTTTATCAAGTTCACTCTGCAGAGGAGTGTACAAATATATTTAATGCTAGGTCTGAAGCATATTCGTGCGTATCAGTGAACACAGGATTTGAAAGAAAGAAACATATTGACAAAGTTGTCTGTGTTGGCATTACGTAAGTTTCTTCGCGCTTCTTAGCTCCTGTGCATTCATTTTCAGTGAAAACATACACTTTTAAATATACGTCAATTTTATTACTTCCTACAGATAGAATACGTTCAGCGTTTTTCTCATGTCATTTTACGCTTTTTCTGTCTCTTACTACTAAACTGTTCTTTCTTTGGCCTTCAGTGTTTGGGCGTCTGTTATCAACAGTTGATATAGTAGCTATTTTCTGCTAACGTCTTCTAACATT
Organism: Schistocerca americana; assembly: GCF_021461395.2. Taxonomy (NCBI): domain Eukaryota; kingdom Metazoa; phylum Arthropoda; class Insecta; order Orthoptera; family Acrididae; genus Schistocerca; species Schistocerca americana. The sequence goes on from NC_060124.1 coordinate 16,875,775, forward strand.
GCCCCGACTATTCACGAAATGTGTACGTAATTTTCTCTTCTTGCGGTATAATGTACCGGAACAGTACTTCCCATTTAAAGGTTTTAAAAACTACGTCCTATGATTCAAAATAACTGCCTAATTACAGCATATATACAAGTGTGTCAATAGATTGGTGCCTTAATTAACTTCTTACTAAGTTCCAGCCAATGCTATGCGCTGGTCGGTACGAGTGTAAATGAAATCGTTTGCGCTGAGAACAAGACTTGGAGTAGCAATAATAGTAACATGCGTAATAACGTGAAATGGTTGACAAATTAACAAAGAAAATTTTAAATCTAAATCTAAATCGTTCTTCTGGACAAAAACGCATTTTTAGTAAAAAATTAGAGCATTTGTAGTACGGAAGATAAATATATTTACTTTGCTATTCCAGTTTGAACATGTTTCAATAACAATACGAGTAGGGCCAAGTAGTAATATGTTTATCTTTTTTTCTAATTTAAGAAATGTGCTATTTTGTAATCCGTAAAAGGCCAGCTCGCAGCCTTGTACACAAACAGATCATGCAGACATAATCAATTGATTTGTTCAACACAGTTACGATCGATATCGTGCAAATCACGTATTGAATATACATTGAATTCAATAACTGGAACCAGTCTGCAACGGCAATTTTTTATCATTGTCCAAGAACTCATTAAATGGTACAAGTTTTGTTTTTACGTATATTATGATCCGTTGCAGAGTCTCATGTGGCTCGTCATGTCTTTGCGATAAAATTGAAAAATTTAGTAGTGACGCCTCCCACTATCTGAAAAACGGTGTTACAGGAAACATGAACATTAACAGTTACTGGAGAAATGAACACAGACCACAGCTCGACTTGGTCACGGAGATCCTTAAAATTGCCAACAGTCCTAGCTCGATACTACAGCATTACTTCATCATAGTGACTAAAAATTTGTCGGCGGTTGTCTTAAATGGATAAACAGCTATTGCGCTCTTAAACAAACTGGAAATAACGACCCCTATGTGGTGAAGAACTTACGTTTACAAGGACTATAAATGGGACTTAATAAATGTTATGACGACGACAATAGTAGGGGCCGTATCATTATTGTGTTCAAAATTTTTATCTTGGCAACGAACCAAATTGAAGAAGCGAACCTAGTATCGCATAAATTAAGAGCATGGACAAAACCGAAGAGCCCGCATCTCGTGGTCGTGCGGTAGCGTTCTCGCTTCCCACGCCCGGGTTCCCGGGTTCGATTCCCGGCGGGGTCAGGGATTTTCTCTGCCTCGTGATGGCTGGGTGTTGTGTGCTGTCCTTAGGTTAGTTAGGTTTAAGTAGTTCTAAGTTCTAGGGGACTTATGACCACAGCAGTTGAGTCCCATAGTGCTCAGAGCCATTTGAACCATTTGAAAACCGAAGAAACTGATCGTATGAGAAGAATTTACCACTGCTTATCACAACTCCTGGAACGATAATACTGTCGGCTATTAAAAAAAAAAGCGCTAGGGATTATCATGGTGCCAGAAACATGCCACATAATTCAATATTATTTTACAGAAGAGGCAAGTGCTATGGCATAATGAAGAACTTACCTGGTGAACACAGACTAATGGCACCACCGTGGAGAACACAGTCTTGTGGCGATGCTGCTGGAATTGAGCCAGGAATGCATTACCGCTGATCAGGTATTTCAGTATGCTACAAATAAGTCATTGTCCATATTATATTTATTGCTTATTTACGGCATAAATTCAGACAGAATATAGCACTACAATACAATAGTAGATGAACTGTGAGCTAAATGTACTATTAGAATAGGCGTGAATAGTTACAGTGTCTTATACTGTATAAGCTCAAACTAAATAATACATTACATACGTTTTCATATGTATTACTGTTCTGAGATACGATACAGTTTCAAAGTCACCTCCATGTATAACTAATTCCGCACTTTTATAATTGTACTACAATTACGAAAAATTTGCAGTACGAGTCGATGTAAGTTCATCGCTTTTTCAGCAATAAAATATATCAGTTTCTTTGTCAGCGGCTTCACGTCTACCAAATATGTAGTAATTACTACTGGACAATGATAATAACAAAAATAGAGCAGTAATACCTGTAGAATGAGCGTATCGCACTGCGCAAGTCGCCAACATCATGACAGAATTGTCATGTGGCTGTATTATAAAGCTGTTTGATTACATTTTGCCTTAAGAGCGAAATTTTAATGTTGTGCTGCGTTATCCCGTTTCTTTACACAACTTTTTATTAGTAAGAAAAGTGGCGAGTTATTGCTGCTGCTAAAAAAGAAAAGTCGTGAAAATAGGAGCATTTGCCTTTAGTAGGTAAAAGCAGATTTTTCGGCCAGTGTAAGATAAATTACTGTCATAAATGACAATTAAATCAAGACCCTACGCTGCCTACAGGTGCTGATATACGTGTACTGTCATAAACTTTGTGTCATTCGTGTATCCTTTTTTGAGAAATTCTTGACAGCTTTATAATAGGTGAAAATATCGATGCATACGAAGTTGATTCCAACGCAAAGTGACTGACTATCAAAGATTAGGTTGTAAATTATATCACATAGTCCCATCCTCACTAGAGACTGTGTTTTTCATTTGGAAATGTACTGCGAAATAATCTCAGTAACACAATCAAAAGGTTTGTAGTAAGTGATAATGTAATGTTAGTTTACTTAGCATATATAGTGAAGGCGAGATATTCACTCAATTCATGTTACATTCTAATGATAATTGGTCAGCCACTGAAAATGCCATTACTCGTTTCCAAATAAAAATTTGAACAATCGTTGCGTCTGTTCAATAACGCAACGAAAACCTCAGTTACTGTGGAACAAACCAACAGTCCGAGATACAGTTTTTATGTGCTGTGAATGTCGTCAGTAAAACAGTGTGCGACTTTGCCCTTTCGAAAAAATCGAAAACGCCCGACACAGAAATCAAATTTTTTTTTCTCCGATGCAAATCGTAGAAATTACATAATAACCGTACACAATACAACCCTTGCAGATACGCAAACCGCAGAATTTCCAGAATAACCGTACGTGATATAACTCTTGCAGGTAAGAACCGTCACTATATTTACTGTTTAAAGATGTAAATCTTCGTTTTGTGCTACACTTCATGTACTGGAAGTGTACCAGACAGGGCAACCTATTTGGTTGGATGACCAACCAGTGTATGAAACACATACATTTTCTGATTTAGCGCTGCTAACAGACTACAGTAGCTGAGCTAACGAAACGCGTCAGGATTTGTGGAACAAAATCTCACTTTTTGACCGGACTCTGCACCTATGCTTAGGACAAATCAGTGTGTGCTCTTTTCATGTATGAGGGACTTGGTAGCAAGGTGTTATTTCACCGCTGATTGGATTCTGCATTCAGTGTGAGATTTATGTAGCGCTAGCAGTTTATTAGGCCTGTTAGCTTCATTAAATAAAGTGACATTGAAATATGAGCGTTGTTAATAGTGTCATGTGCAAACAATTACAGCTATTTCTGTCGAAAACGCATTGCTACTAAACGTGAAGCAGTCGTAGAAACAATGACATGCATATTTGGGTCATTTGAGGTAGTAAGTAGCAGTACGAAGAGCACTAATGGTAATATTAATAAAAGAATCAAGTACACGTATGTAGCAGAATTTGTTGTTCGAATGTGTTTTTGCCCCCCACTCCACCTCATCAGACAGATCCACACGTAAATCTTGGATGCGGAGACAGATTGATCTGTAGCGTAGTCTGGAGGGTGACTATTTAATACTGATCTAGCGAAGTCAGTGAAAATGGACAGTGAATAAAAGTTATGTTAAAAACTGTTTCGTAGCGTAGCCTGACGTCTAAGTTCGGCGTTGACAACATTTTTCCCATGTTTAACATATATTAGCACGACAGGTCGTCCCTGCTTTATGACTGGTTGAACCCTCTCTAGTTTTGAAGAGAATTCATCGTATCCAACATTCTCCCCATATTTGTGAAAGAAAAAAATTGGAAGAAGAAGTTATAAATGTTGCGTTATAAAACAGAGAATTCTGTGACGAATATTTTGTTTCGTATCTACCGTACATAAATTATGAAAAATGCAAGAAGGATATGTACGTGACGTAACTCTCGCCAGATTTGAAATGTATCATGAAAGAATCTATATTTAGTGCACAGCCACTTTAGCTGTCGAAGACAATAGCGCTAAATCCGAAAGTGTACATAAACCAGTGCCATTTTTCTCCTACTACTGTATTACTCACAGTTTCAACGTTTGAAACACTGTTCCTGATTTGCATCTGTTAAACGCTATTGCTGCTTTTAGCCAACCATCTCTCTTTTTGGTCTGTACAACAAGGTACACGTAAATTGAAACAGTCGAGAAATACAGTAGTTAAAGTTTTTACACAGAAACAATTGTGACATTACAGCCTTTATCACTGCGATTTTTAACATGTAAAAGTTTTTTTTTGTATTCGCGTCAGTATGTGCGAACTTTTAACATATACCAATGAATGTTGTAACCAGATATCTTTGCCGCGCTCCTGAAAAGCGCAGAATATCACGATAGCTATAAACTGTTATACGCTGCTATCGATCAGTAAAAAAAAAACGATGCACCTATGTTTCAAAATAACAATTGCCAGTTTTTACTTCTGCAGGGAGCCGCGCCGCTCTCTAGCTCTTCTGTGAATGTGTTGCAAGTCGGACGCAAAAGTATTGTGCTCCATACTGATATAATCATTTTATTGTAAATTTAAGAGTTTAAGTGATTAAAAATATATGTAGCCACAAACAAGCGAGAATGTGTATCATGAAAATTCGCTCCACCGCCACAATGGGTGGCCATGTTAATGTAAGTTTCCGTTTCATAATATAATACTTGAAGCCTTGAAGTTTATTTAATTTCAAAGAAAATCTCTCAACCTTATTTTCATTAATTATACTTGTGATAATATTTTCTGTTTAAAAGATTTATGCAGCTTATGATCCAGCGTGTGTTCTGTCGGAACAGGAGGCTGTCGTGACGACATCGTTATAGTATTTATTCCAAGTTCTTTCAGTTCCGTTTATATGTTCGTACAAATCCAATTAGTTGGTCCCTTAGGTTTCTTTCATGTAACTTCTGTCTGTTTTCTCCGCGCGATCTTCCTGCGGAAAAAAAATTTCTGTTCATTTTTCAGTAATTTTCGATATCGCGAATGAGAAAAGACAGCCGCCTCCTGCTCCGAACGGAACACCACGACTTTTCTAACGTCGGAGAGTACCGCACGAATTTTCCGCTAAAACGTAATAGAATTTCTTAAAGCTGGATCAATTACACATGTTGCTGCTGTTCTCCGCCAAATCTGGTGTGATTAATAGTAATTTATTCTGTCACGACAAAAAGAACCAATTTTATTTTTACCAAAGCAACAAAGCTTTCAATTAAATTACTAGAAAAAAAAAATCATACCAGACAATGTAATTAATTAGTGCAGGCAACTGCTGAGAAGAGATGGACAGAGGGTGAGGGAAGGAGGAGAAGATGAGGGAAGGAGGAGGAGATGTGTAAAGGAGGTCGAGACGGACAGAGACAGCGGGGGGAAAGAGATTAGGACGTATATCCAGTTCCCAAACATACTAGAAAAATGTGCTCTGTTTTCTTTCTTTTCTATTTAACCAGACTGAGCCACAGAAACAAGTGGCCTTAAACAGCTAGTAAGGTAATAACTGAATGCAGAGGTGGTTGTGAACAACGTGCCAATCGAATGGTCTCTCAAAGACTAAGAAAATCTTCTGTTACAATGCGAAGGTTAAGAGAGGAAAAAATCGAACAAATAATCAGTGGAAATAAAATTTCTGAAGACGAAACAGGAAGACGTTTAATTCCTATATGCAAGACGAGGACGACGACTGTTCATGCTCATACGAAGATGAGCAGTGATAATCTTAACCGATCAACTACGAACAGAGGAAGTGTTTTACTATACAACTGTTCAGTCTTTTTATCAATCACAGACTTCTCTCTTGACAACATGTCAGTCTTTCCTAGACGCAAGGTAAAGCAGGAGTACATCGCTAATAGTAGTGGTAAATTTTGTGCTCAGAGATTCCAAATTAATTCATTTTATAAAGCTATATTTTGGTTCTAGGCGCTACAGTCTCGAGCCGCGCGACCGCTACGGTCGCAGGTTCGAATCCTGCCTCGGGCATGGATGTGTGTGATGTCCTTAGGTTAGTTAGGTTTAAGTAGTTCTAAGTTCTAGGGGACTGATGACCTCAAAAGTTAAGTCCCACAGTGCTCAGAGCCATTTGAGCCAAAGCTATATTTTCTGAAGAGATAAACAAATGCCCAATGACGATGCTGCAACTGTGGTGTTACACTTTTGGGTAAAAATAAATGTAAATTGCAGTTAAGACCTTCGTACATCGCTGTCGACTTTATGTTTTGAGTACTGTGCTATTCGATTGACTGTCGGCTAGATATAGGGATGAGTAACATTCCTTTAGGAAATCGTTATTGTTACTCGTTCACGTACTAATAGTCTAACATGATTACCCAATACAAATATGTACCACTAAATAGTAATAATCCATTCCTGCGAAACATTCGACGTTCTACTTGCTGCGAGAGACAGACTGTCACTCGGAAAGTCATTTTATCGAACCCCCAATTGCTTTGCTGTTGCCGAGAGACGTCGAAGTATGACTGGAAAGACGTCTGCATCAGATGTTAGTTCCCTGTAATGCTTTGTTTACTATCGTGGTCACTCCTAGTGAAAAGTAGTAAATATCGCCTGTGTTGCAGTGCTATAGCCCTTCAGTCGTCTTGTATAGTTGACGTGTTTTGCCCCTATTCGTATCAGTATTGCTGACTTCCGTGTCCCATTTGTTCTGAAAATTACACGCTGTTACCAGCCGGTATATTGATACAGGAATTATGATGATAGAGTTGCATTCCATAAAACTCGTCGACAAGGGCTCTCCTGCTTTTATTCATGTCGTTCCGAACTAAACTCAGAAATTCGTCCTTTCGGAAACCAAAGTCATCTCTTTCGGTGAAAACCAAACGAATAAAAAATGTGAGAGGACTAATTTTTATTCTTTGATTGAAACTTCCCCTCAATATCTCAAGAAATGCAGTATCTAATACTGCGTGTATCAAAAAGAATCGATTTGGCAAGTCTATATTTCTGAAACTAATACACGCAGACAATGAATTTTGTTTTTTGATGGACGGGAAAATGAAAAAGTTTTTTTTCATACCTTTTCATAGGTGTTCAATATGCCTCCCTTGAGAAGCGCGGCACATGTCAATGCGGTATTCAAATTGTTCTCACACTGCAGCGAGCATATCTTGAGTTACCGCTTCCACAGCTGCTGTTATGCGATGTCTCACTTCATTCATTATTGTTGGTAACGGAGGCACATAAACGAACTCTTTTATAAACCCCCACAAGAAATAATCACCTGCAGTCAGGTCCAGTGACCTTGGACGCCAGTAATGTGAGACTGAATCGTTTGGTCCAGAGCGACCGATCCATCGTTCAGTAACCCTTTTATTTAAAAAATCCCGCATTTCCAGATGCCGTTGTGGCGGTGCTCCATCCTGTTGATAAAACTCAAGAGTTTTCTCTTTCAAACAGTCTGTTGTTCACATAGCCTACAAATCTCAAATAACACGGTAGCTATGATTTTTTAAAACTGGATGATTCTTTTTGATACATCCTGTATATTGCTGTCACCGATGTATTTGCCCAGAGTGCAGATCTTCGTATATCCAGCAACTTTCACATGCTACGTCACGTAGCATGTGAAAGTTGCTGATCTTCGTATAGTCTTCACATTTTTTCAGAAGCGTTCTGTCCGTTTCCAGACCGCTTCTCTAACCCTACTCTATTGTGTCCGCACATCCTCCTGTTCGCTCCAATTTAGGTAATGGAAATATCACATGACTTTCCATTTGCCGAAGATTAATGTGTTAGCAATATGTCGTTTTAACCCATGGTTACGTAAGCATTTTTACCACAAGTATTAGGTGTTATCCGCGTAATTACATTTCTTGTTCAACTCCATGGAAATAATTATTAATTCACTAAAACAATTATATCCTTGGCTTCCCCTTAATGCAGTAATTTATTTGACCGCTTAAACAAATGAATAGCGGTAGCTGTCAGAATTTTAATTTTAAACTCGCTTAAAGATACTCATAATACTTGCAGTATCGTTCTTAGCGCCTCAAATGCGTAAGTGGAACCGTCAAAATGAATATTCTTTTTTCCAGAAGAGGATAGAGGACTGATTTATAATCACGCAGACACACATAAACACACGCACACACACACACACACACACACACACACACACACACACACACACACACACACACACAAATAGAAGGAGCGAGCGAGCGAGAGAGAGAGAGAGAGAGAGAGAGTGGGAAACATTCCATATCGCTTCGCATGAATGCTGGGATGGTCCCTATGAAAGTGCCAAATCCTTGTCCAACCTGAACTTGTCCTAAATTTCTTACTTCCTCGTGATCGGCGCCACTTTTAAGCCTAACTTTACTTTCTCATATACTGAACGAATCTAACCCGTTCTAAAAACGCTTAAATTTGCACAAAACCTGTTTACAATTCTGACGATTGCTAAACTTCTAAGTTTCGCCAATTTTCCATCAGAGCAATGTTGATAGAAAGAATTTGTATCTACCTGTACAAGGGCTGTTCGCAATTTAAGTTCCGATGGGTCACGAAACCACTGTGAAAATCAACTATGTTTTGTTTGCAATAGTAAGCTACACCCTACAGCTGCTTCTCTAAGTAGTCGCCGCTCTGACTTGGACATTTGTCGTAGCGTTGAACAATCTTTCCAACATCCTCGTCATATAAGGCAGCCGCCTGTGCTTTCCGCCAATTCTCTACGCTGGTCTTCGTTGTCTGTGCCAAATGTTGCCTTCATAGCCATCTGTTCATGTGAGCAGAGATCAAACTCAGGACGAATCAATTACGAGCTGTGTTCTGAGTGATCAAACACTTCCCATCGAAGACGCTGCTGGAGTATCTTCATTGCACCTGCAGACTGTCATGAAGAACGTAAAGCATGGCTGTTACATTATGTAGGCTGCACGACATCTCTCACCATGCCCTCATACTTGGCGGGAGACATATTTTCTAGGCATCTTTACGCCTTAACAGAGCGCTCAGAATTGCAAAGAACAACGACACACTACACAGCACATCTGTGCGCGCAGTATAAGTAGCTGAATGCTGTGCTCGCGGTTTCTTCAGGAGCAATACAGGAAGCGTCTATCGGTTCAGTTGTTTGGCACTCCAGTGACGCTTCCCTGTGGGTCACACGAACATGTGATCATTCGTGCCGCCCATTTTTGCATACGTTCAATAATCGCCGAGAATCTTATTTGGTGTGGGTCGCACTCATCAGAGCAGAATTGTTGTAAGGAGTCACACGAGTGCTCTGCAAGCACTGCTATTTTCCCAGTTATTCTACCAAACAGCCGAAGTCTGACCTGTGGCACAGCCTATGTAATCGCTCCGCTCCGTATATCCACAAATTCTTAAACCCAAGTATTTGTCTGCGTTGACTGTACACCTTCAAAAGTCTATCAAACATGGACGATCCGCTCTTCTAAAAGGATTTGTCGTCCTGTCGAGTTAGCGGCGTATTTGAAAGGCGACGGAATAATCGAAAACGCGCGGCACAACAGAGCCGGCCCCGGTCCTTGGCGCCGACTCGAGACTGAGCGGTAAGCCGGTTGATCCTGACCGCCGCCTGCTTTTCCCGGCTTCCTTTTGCCCTGTTAGGCGGCTGGACTGCCCGCTTAATATACGGCACACACGCCACACGGGAAAAAGACTGACCAGAGCGCACAACTTTCCTTCCGTCGGTATTTGGAAGTGCTTAGTCTGTGGAGTTAAATTTGATTTACAGTCGCAACAGGAAGCAATAATTTTATGTCGGCTCTCTACTTCCTTCATCTTATAAAAAGTGGCTAACGCAGTTTCTTCCCGTTATACACAGGCGCAAAGATACCAACAGAAGTGTCGTAAAATGTCAATGGGCAGTAAAGTTTCAATTTATCTCCTTTATGCTCTAATTAAAAATGACTCTGTTGCTGTTAATTAGGAATTCCATGATGTGAGTGGATTAAGCTGTAGCTCATAATCATATGACCCTATAATCGTAAGCAGCACCGTTATATGAGCGTTTCACATTCTCTAGATACTGAGTTCATTAGTTAGATACATAATGATGCACTATAATTTTGGGAATAGGAGTGAGTGTAGGGAGTGGTTGGGGGTGGGAGGGGGGGAGGGGGGAAGGAGGAGAGTGAATAGGGTCCAGTGAACAGTAACGGATTCCATTTGGAAGATTCTTCGAACAGCGTTATTTGACGGAATGCTCTTATAACAAATAATGGTATATGGTCTTGTGCTTTACAACATAAGGCGTATCATAATTAACTTTTACACTGCAGCGGAGTGTGCGCTGATTTTAAATTTCCTGGGTGATTAAAACTATGTGCCGGACCGGGGCTCGAAGTCTGGAAGGTAGTCATCTTGGATAGCTCAGTGGGTAAAGCACGTGCGCTCTAAAGGCACAGGTCCTAGATTGGAGTCCCAGTCCGACACACAGCTTTAATCTGCTAGGAAGTTTCAAAAGGTGTTATTAGCATTTCGTTACAGAGATTCTCGAAAAACACCAGTGAAAGAGACTAGAAGAAAGGATGAAGTCATTGTTATGTGGACTACTTTTATATAAAACAAGCAATAAATTAGAAACTTAAACCGTTGCCGTTAAAAGCGATGTAAAGTAGTATTGCTACGCCTGTTTAGCTTAGAGGGTGAATAACTAATGAAGAAACTGAAAGAAAATGTTAGAACAGCGGTAAAAGTACAGGGAGAACAGATACGAAAGGCAGCAAGTATCAACGTGGAAGACGTGGAGCTACTCTTGATTGCATAGAGCAGCCACATCAGAAAAAAATTGCAGCCTTACAACACCGTCATCAGACCAGAATGCCTATATGCTGCACAATACCTTTCGTTAAATACAGCCATAACAATTAGGTGAAATAGCAAAGATGCGAAGAAATATAGTCCCTAAAATCTTCGGACCAAAATAAAACAATGGAAATGGAAATTACGAAGTAAGAAACAAAATTTATGAAAGAATAGAAAGAATAGAAGGAATATTAGACACAATCACGAAGAGTTGTATTCTGTGGATACGTAAAATGGCTAGATTAGAAAATAATAACACGATTTTTAACTTTTTTGACAGAAACCCAAAAACGTCAATGAGGTGGATCAAGGAAGTTGAAGCAGACTTGAGGGAAATGGAAATAACGGACGAAGAAACGGGCAAAGGAGAATACAGTAAAGGAAATAGTTTCAAGGGCTTCCAGGTGAGAACAAAGCAAAAAGTAGTCGCATTATTGGGGCAATAAATAATAGAACGCCGTAGGGTACGAATGAAAAGCTTCTGAAAGGAAAGGAGACATACTTCATGTTCTCTGTAGGACAAACCAAAAAAGAAAAAAGAAAAAAACAGGAACAAATAGAAAAGTGACAAGGGCTAGTAGAAAGAAGAATAGTGATTCCCAAGCACCGTAGAAAAGTAAACGATTGTTGTGTGATGCAGAATTTCTACAAAAAATGAGGGAACATGACAAAAGTTTTACTCGTGGAACAATGTATGGAAATGCAATGCGAGTCACTGATAAATCAGAAAAGCAGACAGTTTGGAGGATGTCAGATGTGCTGCTACAAATAAATACTCGCAAGTGAAATTTACAGATTCGGCAAAGAATATGCAAGGAAAATTAGCCTACTGTAAAACCTTACCAGAACAAGGCAAAGGAGGGTAGAAAAGTGCTAAATCATTCGAGGAAGGAGGAAGAGAGGAAAAAAGTATTTTCACCGCAAAATAATACTTACTTGTATTTTCACAAGTCGCTATCAAGTTCCTCTGTACCACATGTCAGTGACTACAAGTTCCCTAAATCAAAACACTGTATACATCAGAAAACAGCCTCTCCATGCTTGTCGACAAAACAAACAGTGGCTTAGAGGAATGAAAACAACAACCTGTGACAATTAAGTATTTTCTGTGTTGAATTAGCAAAACAGTACTTAAATGTTTCAAATCTCAAAGCTGTGCATGTTTTACGCATTTATTCTAAAAATGGTTGAAATGGCTCTGAGCACTATGGGACTTAACATCTGAGGTCATCAGTCCCCTAGAACTTAGAACTACTGGCAGGATTCGAACCTGCGACCGTAGCAGTCGCGCGGTTCTGGACTGAGGCGTCTAGAACCACTCGGCCACCATGGCCGACGCATTTATTCTACATCTGATATCTGACAATGAGGTGTAGAAGAATTTTTGTAAATCGTGTGCTACAGTTGAGGTTTGAGAACGGTAAATACTACGTTTACAAACTATAAAAAGAGTTACAGTTGAGGTTTGAGAACGGTAAATACTACGTTTACAAACTATAAAAAGAGTAAATAATTGTATTGCTTCAAATTGGTGGTCATCTTTATCTCCAAACAGGCGCAGCTTCACATCAGTTTTCGATAAGATAACATCAGTTCTTAAAGTTAATGTTATCGTTATCTGAATAATGTAACGAATTCTCTAACAGTTCTTCTACAGTAAAGATACGCCACGTTGTCACTGTACCATTTTTAACTTTGAATATTAAGAAGCCGAGGTGAATTCCAATAGCCAGTACTAATTTTATTCTTACATTCAATTCAATAAATCTCAGCGGCTGTTACACATACAACGCTCGTGTTGCGCTTCCGCACGGTGCAATATTATATTGTTCAAGTGCTGTACGAGTACTACGGAACTAAGTGTGCTCGATCAAAGTAACCACATCTGAAATAGAAAGGTTAATACAGTCTTTTGAATTAGATTGTCTTATTTTACCAACATATTATCATTAAATTTTCTAAAAACCAAGAATCACATAGAACAATGAATATCATCGCATTAAAATTTTTAACATTTATTAGCTTTCAAATCTAGATTATTTTCCTCCATCACTTGCAGTTTCAGTTACGCTTCCCAACTGTTTCATGCAGGAGGCACAGAGGACGTAGTTTTATCTTTTAAAGTACTTCAAGTTGTAAGTTTTGGCCTAGTTTCTTCTGCTATCACTCTACAACTGAATTATTTGTGGTGACTGTTTCAGATCTTCCGTTGAAAAGCACAGGTTCTACGAACGTTATAAATTTTCCAATACATGAAACAGGTATTACCATTTGCCTGTTTATTCAGAAAGCATCCTTCTTGTGACTAATTTAATTGCATTGCATTGTTGCCTGAATAAATACACACATCACATTAAATTACGTGAAAGAAAACGCAGTGGAGCTAAAAATATTTATTTAATCTCTTTGATTAATGAAAATTTATATCATGTTTCATTTTCATATATTTTTCGTTCGAGGCCCTATTTTATACCTCAAATATTTCTGGAGCCAATTAAGATACCGTAAATCTAGTTTCACCCAAGAGAATTGTGAGGAAGTTCTAAATGACAAGCAATCTCTTTTCATGGCTATATTCATTACAGAGATATTGGTATCAATTTTGCTTTTTTAAATAGAACTATAGTAATTTCTGCTGGTACTATCGTAGTCCTAAAAGAGGTGAACTGAACACCTTTCAGAATCCGATTTTTAATACCCGAGTAATTACAGTATTACACAACTTAGGATTTATTTATTTTGAACATGAAACCAATAGCTGTCATGATGCGGAAGTTCGAGATTTCATACCCAAATAAGGAATTACGTCCCGTCGGTTAAGGAGGAAACAGCGTCCACCAACGCGATACCGGTATAAAAGCGATACAGACGAAATGTATTTTCATTCTCTCTGTGTCATTCACATGTCGACTGCTTGTTAGTTTGAAAACAATACAGATCTTTAAAAACGAAGAGAACCTAGATGTGCTACTTCTTTGCGTAGAATACAGAAGGAACGGGAAAAGAGCAGCTGAGTATATCTACAGATAGTGTCCAATAAGAACAATTCAGCGAAAATGTAAAAAAAAAGTTTAGAAGGAGACTGGAATGCTGCACAGAATGCCTCAAGATCGAACCTGAACTCCGCCAAGCGATGGAAGGACGAAGGACGTTCAGTAATATTGTGTTCAATAAGTAATGCAATTTTTTGGTCAAGTTCTGTTGACAAAATGCGGACATTGTTGTGAAGCATCGTGGAATATTCCCACTACAACCCATACAGTTCCATCAAGTTCCGATAGGTGGCGGGGCTAGCTGTAGCCTTCAAAATGACGTCTGTAACGGAAGTGCGTTCCAACCACATAGCTGTTATTGAGTTTCTTTTGGCGGAAAACCAGAGCATCACAAATATTAATAGGCGCCTGAAGAATCTCTAAGAAGACCTGGCAGTGAACAAAAGCACGCTGAGACCGTAGCGGCCGCGCGGTTCCAGACTGAAGCGCCTAGAACCGCTCGGCCACTCCGGCCGGCAAACACACGTTTCTTATTATTCTTTTGCGAACCTGTAAAAGTCTCGCTCGAAAACACGTAAAATATTTGTGCAGTTTGATAGGATGGAGAATATCGCACGCATCATAAAATCTTGGTCTAGTAATTCTTGAGCTGCAAAATAGGAAATGTCATACACGAAATCGAAACACTTCTGTACGTACTGTCTATTCGTAGACTTACTGGATGATTAAGCTAACGCAGTTACTCTCGCCGTTGATCTCCTTAAACCAGAAACATTCGATTTAGGTAAGTTGTTCTCCTCAAATATATCCGGAACCGTTTGAGGTATCGAAATGCCCTCTTTACCCAAATGAATTGTGAAAAAGTTCATACGAAATGGCATACAGCCACTTTCCATAGCTTTATTGACCACAAAGATAACGGTATCAACTTCGTTTTTCACATGGAGCTGAAGTAACTTCAGCTGCAAGTATCCTGGTCCTAAAAGGACGAATTCAACGACGTTCCTCTCTTCGAGATACGATTAGTAGTTAAGAAGGAAATCGAAAATTTAAAAGTTAGCATTGATCTGTTTTGAACATGAGACCTAATTTCTGCCTCATGCGGGAGCTGTTGTTGTTCTGCGTAACTGTCGCGCCAGGCTGGTGCCCTCGAGCTTGACGTAGCTAAGAGACAGTGAAGAAAAGTTTAATTTAAGACTAACACTAATCGCACTTGGCTATATGTGACTGGACCGACGCACCAACCGGAAGGCAAAGGACGTGGCATCTAACGACAATTCACCAGTAAACTATGGTAACAATTCTGATCTTATTGCTGCCAATGCCTTGGAAGAAAGGTACACGCCACAACTTCAATCGATTTATCAAACAGGGAACTGAGATATAAAGACGTTAAATGTTAAATTTTTCCCATACGCTTCATTCCGGAACCGCGTGACCGCTACCGTCACAGGTTCGAATCTTGCCTCGGGCATGGATGTGTGTGATGTCCTTAGGTTAGTTAGGTTTAGGTAGTTCTAAGTTTTAGGGGACTGATGACCACAGCAGTTAAGTCCCATAGTGCTCAGAGCCATTTGAACCATCTTGAAGAAACGTGTGTTTACCATTGATATGCGCTTACTGTGGCTGCTACAGCTCGTCATATCGTGTGTCGTAGCCCCGTATCTACAGGCAGACAGTAAATACGACAGGAAGTCTGCAGCCCTGCGATGTTGAACTGTCTAATTAGGAGCGGCACGGTTACATCTCGTTAAATGTGGTGAACGTCGTGTGTGATAATTCTTTTTGTAACTGCCTCGGGGTTTTCCCGGAGGCAAAAAACCGTTTCAAAGAAAAATACGGTCATATACCTAGGAACAAATATTCTACTCTAATCTAAAGTGTTGCAATCGAGAAAATGAATACTGTAGTTAATAGTCTATATGTTACATTATTTCTCTACTACACACCAGTAATCAGTAACGGAAATCAAATTAAGAGGAAGTATTTTCAAAAACCAGTTAGATATTGAAAACTTTCTGAAGTGGAAGCAATTGGTAACCAACACAAGCCGGCCCATGTGGCCGAGCGGTTCTAGGCGCTTCAGTCTGGAAGCGCTCGATCGCTACGGTCGCAGGTTCGAATCCTGCCTCGGGCATGGATGCGTGTGATGTCCTTAGGTTAGTTAGGTTTAATCAGTTCTAAATTCTAGGGGACTGATGACCTCATATGTTAAGTCCCATAGTGCTCGAAGCCACTTGAACCAACTAACACAAATTCCATTTTGAAGACAGGGAAAATTTTTAAGACATTAAAGAAACTCAGTTCGTTTGCAGACATCACATGTTCCATGGTCGAAGAACTTCCTGCGTTTCAAGGTACAATACGGTGCACCACCATCGAAGTACGGCTTAACCGCCCACGCGTTATGTAACTAGTTTAAAAATTATATGGAATTTTACTTGCCATAAAACACTGTAACTGAACAAATAACTATTTCCTACAAATAGCTTTAATATATTATGCAGAACTTCAATGTGTGGAACTTGTAAAATGTACAAACGCTGTACAGAACACAACCTAATACCCCACAACAAAAGAAACGTTACAAAATGACGGAAACTGCTTATGGCTCTTTCTAGTGCGCTTTCCTTCCCGTGATTCTAAAATCAGTCACAAGACTGCAACGCCACTCAGGAAACATCATGTGTTCTTAGGTACATTGTCGTGTAAGTACTACACTCTCCCCTACTGGAACCAAGCAAGGTTTTGCATTTGGAAGGATGACGGTTCAAATCCGTATCCGGGCATTCTAATTTAGATTTTCCGTGATTTCCGAGAATCACTCTAGGCAGATGCCGCGATGGTTCCTTTTGAAACGGCACGACCCGTTTCCTTCCCCATCTTTGGAACAATCCGAGCTTCTGCCCCATCTCGAACGACTTCGACGTCGTTAAAGCCTAATCTTCCTTCTTGCTACCGTACTGGAGGATAGCATGAAATGTTATTACAGATGGAAGGTGATGCAAATATCGAGTGAAAGATAAAACTGACAGTTGTAGCAGGAAATTCTTAAGCTAAGCTATACATGGGGATTCAGCTGTCCCTACCTACAGGTTTTCCGCAGCTAACAGCACCTTCCACTTTGGATCACTTATTCACGTTGAGACAAATAAATGAGAAGGCATGGGAATTTAATGTAGATATCCATATTCTATTTATAGACTTCAAGAAGGCCTATGATAGCATACACCGACAGACACTCTTAAACACCATGAAAGAATTTGAAATACCATTAAAATTAATCAAATTAGTTAAAATGTGTTTGGAAGAAACCATATGCAAAGTTAAGACACCTGCTGGAGAGACTGAAAATTTTAAGGTGTACACTGGACTGAGACAAGGGGATGCCATCTCACCTATTCTATTTAATATTATCTTAGAGAAGATTGATAGAGAATTCACCAAAACTAATCCACAAGGGATCCAACTGCAGGGACAGAACATTACTAGACTTGCTTATGCAGATGATGTAGCCTTAATAAGCACTTCAAAAGCTGAATTAATCAGGATGATGCAAAATTATTACAAAATAGCTGAGAAAGCTGGACTTCATGTGAATGAAGAAAAGACAGAATATCTAGTCATAAGTAAAAAACTCCAAAAGAATACACCACTGACCGTAAATGGTCTCACTTTCAAGGCAGTTGACCACTTCAAGTACTTAGGGAGTCTTTTTAGCAGAGACAATAGAGAAGAAATAGAAATAGACGCCCGTCTAGCAGCAGCTAATAGAACTTTTTACAGCTGTATCAAAATTTTAAGGATGAGATCACTTAGTACTGAATTCAAAATCCGTTTTTATCAGTCAACTATTGTACCAGTAGCATTATATGGATGTGAAGCTATTACATTCAGGAAAAAAGATGAAGAAAAACTGTTGATATTTGAAAGAAAAATACTAAGAAAAATATTTGGACCAATCTTCGATGAAAATGTCTTGGAGTGGAGGATAAGGAAAAATGAAGAACTACGGGAGCTGTACAAACATAGTACCATTGTGGAAATGTTAAAGAAGAGAAGACTGAACTGGGCTGGTCATGTAGCAAGGATGCCGGAGAACAGACTACCCAAAATAGCATCCACTAAGAAATTAGAAGGAAAGAGAAGAAGAGGAAGACCTCGAATTAGGTGGATGGACAATATCCGGGAAGATGCAGCTAGGATGGGCATCAACTCTGATTGGACAACAATTTCCCTGGATGGAAATAATTGGAAGGGGCTCGTAGAGCAGGTGTATGGTCGAAAAGGCCTTAGCCACGTGTAAAGTAAAGTAACAGCACCTTCCAATACCACGTACAATATTTTCATATTCCCTCGCTCTGTAAGCGCAAACTGCTAGCCCTACAGAAAAAATGAACGAGACCTTCCTGCAGAAAAATTAATGTAGTTGAATTTTGTACTGGGATACGTTTGTCTGGAAATCGTAGTTTCCGAATTATTCTAGTAAAACGCACAAAAGTGCCATCCAAACGCGTTTTCCTTGAATGACTCGAAAACCGTGGCCTCCAGCGAAAATATATCCCAGTGCAAAATTTAACTACTTTAAATTTCCTACAAATAGGTCCTGTTCATTGTTTCTGTAGGACTAACAGTAGCCGGCCGGGGTGGACGAGCGGTTCTAGGCGCTACAGTCTGGAACCACACGACCGCTACGGTCGCAGGTTCGAGTCCTGCCTCGGGCATGGATGTGTGTGATGTCCTTAGGTTAGTTAGGCTTAACTAGTTCTAAGTTCTAGGGGACTGATGACCTTAGTACTCAGAGCCATTTGAACCATTTTTTGGACTAAGAGTATGCATGTAGTGAGTGAGAGAATATGAAAGCTCCCCACGTGGTTCTTGAAGGCATTGCGGGTTGCATAAAAGCCATGGGCTGGAGCAGCTGAAGCACCCTGCATATCAGTAATATGAAGAATTTATCTTACTGTACAGCTGTTCACATAATAAATAAACGTTTTATGATGTGTAGTGAACTGACAATCACTATAAAAGAAACAAAGAAAGAATGGAGGAATAGAATGGAACAGACAGAATGAGAACAACTGGAGAAATGTGGGTGGGTCTTACACGAAGTTTCGGACAGGGGAAGTATTGAGCTGTGTTTTCTCATTTAATAGTAAATGCGGGCCGTGTATCAGGTGTCTATTGATTTTCAAGCCTTCCAAAACTCAATTTTTGTTCCTTGTTTGCTAAGTGGGAGACATGGGACTGCCGCTGTCAGCTACGAATTTCAGTCAGTACGCGTTCAACAAAAGCGAAGATAGAATTCTGCAACTTCGAGTGGCGTTCATGTTCATTCAACCTAGTTGCTTTGTCACTGCCTGACAGCCCAGCACAGGATTTATCACAATCATGATAAGTGGTTTTATACATCCTACTTTTAGTAAGTTACATGTTCACCCAAGATCATTTGAACAATTCTTTTATCCAAATGATGTGGAACGAGTCAGTTTACAGTCTCCATTTACGTGATTAGTGTTAACATTACTGAGCACATTACTTTCTAGTCCTACTAATGGAGCTGAAAAACTAGGCGTTTTTTTATAGGCTATCAGTTCCTTTAAAAAAATTCGTCCATGGAATAGAGGAAGCTATCCAGGATAAACAATTGTAGTTTTATTTAAAACTTGCTTTGCTAGCTGTCATATATTTTATGTTATTCGGCAAATGGTCAAAAGTTTTGTTGCTGTATAGTTATAAAGGCACATTTGCATGCCGAGCGTGAGTTTCCTCGGAAACGCGAAATATTAATTAAATAAATAATCAGTGACAAATAAATAAAGCCTATGGCACACAACTGCAGCGCTGTGTCGCTGATAAAGCAAAAGCACAATTACGTTACTCTTATGTTTGATTAAGAAATGGAGAGCTCTGGTTGAAGTGGTGCGAGAAGCACGTATTTTATTTTATTGTCTGGCACACCGCCATATTTCATGTTATAGAAGAATACTGCGAGTTGCAACCACACTAGGCACTCGATTCTGTAAAGAATTTATATTTATAAAAGTAAGTAGGATTATGAACTGTAGGCTTATTCATTGAATATATCTGATTTAACTAACTGTGTAACTTTTTTATGTTTAGTAGACAATCACCTCTGTACGACGTATTGGCATGGCTGGCAAATTATTGTAATATTGAGATTTAGATTATGAGTCCGCACCTACCGCAGCAGTCTTTGGAAACGATTTAATTACGAAGTCCGATTATTCAGTTTTATTTCACGGTCAACTACGAGTAACATTGCCTTTACGAAAAAGCCATTGTCAAGCGTCTGATACCGAATAATTAAACGTCCACGTTCCAGATAAGCAAATACAATTGCAATCACAATCACCATCATACAGATAGAATAATTAACATATTTAAAATAACAATATTTTTTTAATTTATTTTATTTATTTTATATAGTGAATTCCTTTTGATCCGCTGACAGCTTTAATAGTGGGCAATAAGAGTAATTTTTTTCTTCTAAGGTACAAACATCACTATTCCTCTCAAATCGGACTATTTATGACGAATTTCTTTAGGTGAATATGTATGGAGACAGTGCAGTTGAAATGCTCGACGCTTTGGAGGGATACCTACTTGACGACTACAGGTAAACACCACGTTTTATTGTTATTGGTCGCTTTTGTGAAATTAGTACTTTCTTATTAAGTCATGAGTTACACCATAAAAGTATTCTGTAAGACATTACTAACTCAAATACGCAAAATATGTCAAGAGACTCATTCGTTTGTTTACCAGGCTAGCAATTACAGAAAAAGGTGAAGTAGCTGAACTTAATCGTTTGAACAGCTCAGTAATTTTCCTCTTCCAGTCAAAGTTTTTATCAGTATGTATACCCACAAATCTGAATCATCATTCTACCCTATTTACTGTCTCCTGTTCATGTATGGTATGACTCTATTTGTTGTACAGAACTGGATGTAGTGTTCTTTCAGAAAACCATGGGAGAGTCCTTTTTCAGAGAAACTATTAATAATTGTCTATCACTCTAATGAGATTTGTTACGACACTAGTATCATTTGCAAAAAATACCAGTTCTGCTTGATGAATGTGTCGAAGGTCATAGGAGTTAACCCAAAACTGAGCCTTGTGGGACTACCCATGTGATTTATCCCAAGTCACTAAAATTTACTCTCCTTTCAATATTGTTTGAATTATTCATCACACTATCTTCCAATCTGTTTGTTGAGTATGATTAAAACCAGCTATGCATGAAGCCATCAGTTCCATGAAACTTAAGTTTTACTAATAGAGTAACAATGTCTACCCAATAAAATGCTTTGGAAAGATCACAAGAAAAGATCACAGAAATCGACATTTTATTATTGTTGGCCAGTAACTGAGTCTTGCCTTTGCCATTGAAAATATACTGTACTATGGCGCTCTTGTGTAGTATGGTTCTTTATAATCTGTGCTTTGGCTTCAGTCTGTGATACGTGTTCTAAGTATGGGACAGTACACCACTTCCTACAGACATTGGAAGGAACAGCAGAGACAGCGC
Organism: Schistocerca americana; assembly: GCF_021461395.2. NCBI lineage: Eukaryota > Metazoa > Arthropoda > Insecta > Orthoptera > Acrididae > Schistocerca > Schistocerca americana. The sequence goes on from NC_060124.1 coordinate 16,897,333, forward strand.
AGAGGAGGAGCATGATTTTCAATTTCTGTTTCATTCGGGGCAGTGCTATCCGTTGGTGCAGGCAATAAATCTTATCATGTCTAACTCTGTTTGGTAATCTTTGGACGCTGGACCAGACAAGAAACGGTATAGCACTGAGTGGAAAACTGTTTGTTTGTGTGATATTGGTTGTTGTAAGTAGGATGGTGTTACTATGTTTGTAGTTGTAGGTTTTCTACTAGTATATATTTTGGAGTAATGTGTTCTTGTACTGATATCAGTGTTTGGAAAGAGGAATTTTATGGATTTGTGTGCCAATCTCGTTTGTGAACTGAATGTTTTTAAGTTGACTTTTTAAGTTATTAAAAACATGTTGAGAAGTCTTATAGTGCCTGTCCACAAACACAGTACTCATTGGAAACATCAGAACCAGTATTTATATTTGGACTCAACGGTTATTTCCTAAAAAAGATATTCCAAGCGATGCATGAATATTTGTGCTGCAAGTGGCGTAAGAGTGGACGTCATAGGGAAGCCATCTAATTAATTATACAGTTTCTTGCAACTGGAACCAGTTTTTTTGCTAAGCATGTTTTGAATTGCCAGTCGTAAGTCACCCACTTTCTCTTATTTCTGTTATTGTTTATTGAATTGTCATTGTCTATATACCCCACACGTTGTTTTGTTATCTACCCAGAGGTAACAAAAATTCAATACACCACTTATGTATTTTTTAATTTATGCATACCCTGTCACAATCGTCTATTCTTTTACTTGTTTTCTTCATCACCCTTCATATATAATGACTTTTAATGCTATTCTTCAGCACTCTTGTGTTACTTACTATTTTATTTGACTGCGATTGGTAATTTAATTTAAACTCCCATATAGACTATTCCGTTGCTTTACCACGTGTATGTACATCTTCTCTTTTGTTGATTGTAATTCTTTACTCATGTTGTCCTTATATTCTTCCCACTCATGTTTTTCTGGTTTGTTGCCTTTACAGTTATTTACTATTTAACATCTTAAGTTTCGTTGCTGTTACACTGTCAAAGATGATACTTGTACCTCACCCTACATGTGTAATATCTCCTGCAATGTTGTTGACCAGTACTTTATCTTCTTTGACGACGATTGTCAAAGTCTGATGATGGTCTTGTAAGCTGAAAACCGGCAAACGAAATAAATTAACAGTGTAGAACATCCAGAATTTTGTGGTTTTCATTTATAATTATGAAGTGCTTCTACCCCAGACAGAGGTGGCATTGACTTACATAAATATTTTTTATTTGCCTACAGCCTATATTTTTGATGCAGTTAAGAAAACTGATCAAAATACAAACAAATTTGTCTTGTAAATAATGTAAGTTTTTGTATAAATGAAGTTGATCTACTGTTTGCACGAAACTTGTAATTTTTAATGAGTGGGATACAGATTTTGTGCAAAATTTTGATGTTTGAAAAACGTCATGAACGTTGACCTCAGAGTCTCGGGGTAGCATTACTGGATCATTAAATAGAGGTCACACATACAAGTCTTGCATCAGGTATGGTGATATTTAAATGTACCGTTGGTGTGTGTGTAATTTAGAGTTACGTAGTAGAGCATATGTCTGATGCTGACAGATAAAGTAATACGGCAAATGAACTGAAACAATGAAAAATATATTCATGGCAAAATGAGTGATGCTGAAAAACAAAGATGGCTGACTTCAAAAAGTATGTGCAGTCAGTACGACCTGCAAGCCGGATGCCCAAGTGTAATAATAATGATGATAAAAATCGTTTGAGTCGTCATATTCCTATTCAAACTTCTTTACAGGGATCGAAACGCCAAACACGAATAAGTTTCAAGAGGAATATGACATGGCCTGACAATTTTCTGATCAATGATAAGGGCACAACCATATGACTATTTCACAATGCTTCCGTAAAGTTACAATATTTTGTAATAAAGTCTTTTCAAAGTAAAGATCCAAGTAAATACCATTAAGCGATGACTAGTTTCAGCTAAATGTACAGTCATCTTCAGCTCTGGAGTAATAACAGAAAATTACACTAAGGAAGACCACAAGAAGGGACTACATAAACTTATATAACGTAAACAAATGTCAGTTACATACGGATTTTAAAAATATGTATAGTGTCTCATCGCAAAATCAGACTAAGACACAACGTGTGTATCAACGTGGACGGTCATGTAAGAAACTGATTTCAAGAAAATAATGGCATATACGATGGAGATAAAATATTAGGTATTCAAGACCTAAAAACTTATCAGAGATGTCAATACAAAATAAAATAGAGGATGTAATAAAAATGCAATAAACCAAGCTCAAATACGCAGAGTAGAAACCAATATTATAAGTCCACACTGATGTACAACATTTTGCCTACAGAGTCATTCCACCAATAACATGTCTATCAGACCACGTTATACTCGGCAATGCTAGTGGGTTTAGTAATATTTGGCACATTCAGAGCTGTAAGCAGACTGATCGGCTATACGTTTTTGTGTTCACAAGGTGCTAGTAGACAAAAAGAGGACAAACAATACTTGTAAAATCTATAAAAATCTACCAAGTAAGTATCTATGTAATGTTAAAAAACTGAAACGAAGCACAGCTTGGAGCATCTGCCTTTAGATATGATCACTATATACATAGTTAAATGGTCGATTTTATGCTTTCTAAGATGATTACTTGTCTCCTGTTTTCATTTATTAACAATGTGAGTATCGTCCCCGGGTGGTAGAAACCGTTTACGACATTATGAAATGGCCTTGTGCTTGTGGGGAAAAATTGTATACAAAAAAAATAAACGAGAGTGAATTCACCTCCGAAAGATAGCCGCAGGATGCGTACTGAATGGCAAACGATGGAGGACCAACGAAAGAGATGAAATAACACATTGAGACATAATTAAAACTTGGAAATTGGAATCCCTCGCGTTGAGAAGCAACTGAAATAGTTGAAGGGAAATAATTCGCTCGATACGGATGGAATTCTAGTTAGGTTTTACAGAGAATACTCTTCGGAACTTTCCCCTTACGTAGTTAACATTTATCGTGAATCTCTCGCCCAGCGCAAAGAGCCAAGCGGCTTGAAAAAAGCTTACACGACTCCTGTATATAAGAAGGATAAAAGAACGAACCCGCAAAATTACAGACCCATATCCTTAACATCGGTTTGCTGCACAGTTCTTGGCGTTAACCTAAGTTGGAATATAATAACTTTTCTTGCGACAGAAAAGCTTCTGTCCACATTGCGGTACGAATTTAGAAAGCGTTCCTCGTAATAAACTCACTTGCCCTTTTCTCACGATATGTTGTGACCCATGAAAGAAGGGCAACAGGCAGGTTCCATATTGCTATGTTTCCGAAATTGTTTGACGTAGTTCCCCACTGCAGACTTAACGGAGGGCCGTTATATGTGAGTGGCTCGAAGTAACAGAACTCAAGACGTTGTCCTGGACGGCGAGTGTTCATCAGAAAAGAGGGTATCGTCAAGTATTGTCTGTATACCTAAACGATGTAACGGACAGGGTGAGCAGCTGCGGCCGTTTGCTCAAGACGCTGTAGTGTACGGGAAACCCGTCGTCGAATGAATCTAGGAGGTTACGGGATAACTTAGAAACAATTTGTGTTGTATGTAATGAGTGGCAGCTTATTCTAAGTGTAGAAAAATATAAGCTAATAAATACGGGTAGGAAAGACAACACTGTAATGTTCAAATCGTTGATAAAGTAGCTTGTTGTAACGGTGAAAAGCTCTATGAAATGGAATGAGCATGTAACTTCGATAGTAATGAAGATGAATGCTCCATTTCAGTTTATTGAGTGAATTCTAGAAAAATGCAGCTCATCTATATAGGAAACCACGTCTGGAACAGGTGGATCTTCAATGATTAGAACATGTCCAATCAATTCAACAGATGTGCTCCTGTGCATTTTATTGTGTACTGTGATTTTTATTATGTAACAGTCGGCTGTGAGCGCCCCATATATGTACATGGCGCTGTGCACAAGATACGTTTTCATTGTAAATGTTTTATTTATGATAAACCTTTGCATAATATACTGCATTTTATCCAATAGCATGACAGTCCGACATGTGGTTGCTACTCAAAAAGAACACGTTTTACAAGAAAAAAAAATTTAGTAGCTGAAGATGACGGCAAAGTCTGTTGAAACCGTTTTTTGTAAATAAAGAAATATTTATGTGATATTGGCTTTAGAAATTTTTTACGAAGTAAAACAAATTACTACTTCTGATTTTTCGCCGCGCGGGATTAGCCGAGCGGTCTCAGGCGCTGCAGTCATGGACTGTGCGGCTGGTCCCGGCGGAGGTTCGAGTCCTCCCTAGGGCATGGGTGTGTGTGTTTGTCCTTAGGATAATTTAGGTTAAGTAGTGTGTAAGCTTAGGGACTGATGACCTTAGCAGTTAAGTCCCATAAGATTTCACACACATTTGAACATTGTTTTTCTGATTTTTCAACATGAGAAATTTCAGTCAATACTGCTCGAGCGCTTGCGGTCCCCACCTAGTCTTATTAAAGGAAGACATCAAAGCTATAGAGAGACGAGTCGGTAGATTTGTTACCGATAGGTTCTATCGATAAACGAGTATTACAGGGATGCTTTGTGAACTCAAAAGGGAATCCGTGGAAGCAAGACGACATTCTTCTCTCGAAACACTACAGAAAAAATGTAGAGAAGCGGCATTTGAAGTGTACAGCAGAATGAACTGTCGCCAACATACATTTCGCGCAAGGACAGCAAAGAGAAGTTAAGAGTAATTAGGGTTCACACGGAGGATTGTAGACATTCGTTTTCCCCGCCCTCCATTTGCGAGTGGAACAGGGAAGGGAATGACTAGTACAGGTACGAGGCACTATTCGCAGTGACCCGTGTGGTGGCTTTCGGAGTGTGTATGTAGAAGTAGATTACAGAATCTATAAAATCTGCTAAGTAACGATCTACGTAACGGTAAACAGGAACAAAACTGGAAAGAAAGACGTCCTCGCTTGCAGCATATGCATTCAGACATAATCATCATTTGGCCGATTTTATAATTAGTTATTGATTCTTTATGTATGTTTGACATTGCGTCAGTCATTGGTGATTTAAAAGTTATATTATTCTTGTAAAATCAAGTTTGCCAAGATCGCTAGTAATACTTTTCGTTACTATTACCCGTCTCGACAGACCTTATAACATTATTAGGTGCTCATGAGATTCTCAGTGTTGTAAAAAACGTGTACGCTTAATAATAACGTTACAAGATCGAATGATGACATCGTAGATCTGTCGAAACCGATAATAGTAAAAAAAATTACTAGTGATCTAGGTAAATTGATTCTTCGAGAATGATATAACGATTATTTGTCTCCTCTTTCCATTTTTCACCGCTGGGTGGTTGGAACCGGTTACGACACGGTGAAGTGGCCATTTTTTGCTTGTGTCCTAAAAGTTATAAAAAATAAAACAAAATAATTGTAGCCTCCAAAGGAATCTGAAGAGAGAGTACTGAAAGGAAAAGGATGGATGACCAAGGAAAAGACGAAATGACAGATGGAGACAACGCAGTAAATAGGTGATGATATGGCAGGGGTAAATTACAGGGAGCGAAATGCTATTTACAACTTATTCAGTAACCAGACGGCAGCTGTAAGAGCCGAGGGGCACGAAAGGTAAGCAGTGGTTGAGAAGGGAGTGAGACAGGATTGTAGCCTATCACCAATCTTATTCAAGCAGAAAAGGAAACCAAAGAAAAATTTGGAGCAGGAAATAATGCTTAGGGAGAAGAAATGAAAACTTTGAGGTTTACCGATGACATAAATCTGTCAGAGACAGCAAAGGACTTTGAAGAGTAGTTGAAGGGAATGGACAGGGACCTGAAAGGAGGACATAAGATAAACATCAAAGAAAGCAAAAGAAGGGTAATGGAGTGGAGTGGAATTAAAACTGATGATGCTGAGGGGATTACATTAGGAAATAAGACACTTAAAGTTGTAGTTGAGTTTTGCTATTTAGGTACCAAAATAATCGATAGTGGCCGAACAGAGAGGATATAAAATGTAGAGTAGCAAGGGTAAGAAAAGCGAAGAGAAATTTGTTAACATCGATTATGAATGAATTCTTTTTTGAAGGTGTTTGTCTGGAGTATAGCGATGTTTGGAATTGAAACATGGACGATAAACAGTTTCGACAAGAAGAGAATAGAAGCTTTTGTAATGTGGTGCCACAGAAGAATGCTGAAGATTACTTGGGTAAATCACGTAACTAATGAGGAGGTACTGAATAGAATTGGGTTGGGTTGTTTGGGGGAGAGACCAAACAGCGAGGTCATCGGTCTCATCGGATGAGGGTAGGACGGGGAAGGAAGTCGGCCGTGCCCTTTCGGAGGAACCACCTCAGCCTGGAGCGATTTAGGGAAATCACGGAAAACCTAAATCAGGACGGCCGGACGCGGGATTGAACCGTCGTCCTCCCGAATGCGAGTCCGGTGTGCTAACCACGAAAAGAATTGATGAGAAAAAAAATTTGTGGCACAAATTGATGAGAAGAAGGGACCGGTTGATGGAAAATATTCTGAGACATCAAGAGACCACCAATTAAGCATTGGAGGGAAGTATGGGCGGTAAAAGCCGTAGAGGGAGGCCAAGAGATGAATACAGTAAGCAGATCTTGAAGGATGTATGTTGCAGTAGTTATTTGGTGAAGAAGAGTCTTGCACTGGATTGAGCAGCGTCAAACAAGTCTTCTGAATGAACAGTTTACGAACTAAAACTCTAAATATAGATAAATGTAAATTAATGCAGATGAATAGGAAAAAGAATCACGTAATGTTTGAATGCTCCATTAGTAGTGCAGCGCTTGACACAGTCACGTCGATTAAATATTTGGGCGTAACATTGCAGAGCGATACGAAGTGGGACAAGCATGTAATGGCAGTTGTGGGGAGGCGGGTAGTCGTCTTCGATTCATTGGCAGAATTTTGGGAAGATGTGGTTCATCTGTAAAGGAGACCGCTTATAAAACACTAATACGGCCTATTCTTGAGTACTGCTTGTGCGTTTGGGATCCCTATCAGGTCGGATTGAGGGAGGACATAGAAGCAATTCAGAGGCCGGCTGCTAGATTTGTTACTGGTACGTTTGATCATCACGCGAGTGTTACGGAAATACTTCACGAACTCGTGTGGGAGTCTCTGGAGGAAAGGCGGCGTTCTTTCGTGAATCGCTACTGAGGAAATTTAGAGAACCAGCATTTGAGGCTGACTGCAGTACAATTTTACTGACGCCAACTTACATTTCGCGAAAAGACCACAAATATAAGATAAGAGAGATTAGGGCTCGTACAGAGGCATATAGGCAGTCAGTTTTCCCTCTTACTGTTTGGGATTGTGGTGTGCGTACTGTAAGACCTTCGATACACACACCATCAGATTATTTGACTTGTCGCTCTAACGAAGTAGGCGAGTGTCAGCAATATGTCTCGTGGTCTTATCGTGGCGTGTTTATCTTCTGCCGTTAGGTCAGACGATAGATATGCCACTTGCACGCTTAGAGTAGCAGATTGACGTTGACCAACTTTAAACAGAACTTGATTAATTTTCACACACATTTATTAAAATAATGAAAAGCATGGACATTACGTTACTTGATTGTGGATGCTGTTTACAATTGCCAATCTGAAGTTCCTTTGGTCTTGGTACGTTATTCTTATTCTCACATATCTCTGATACTTGACAAAGTGTCTATTTATTTATCTTCATGGCTGTGTACAGGAATATGGTAATCTTATTAGGCGCAGACTGAAACTTGACTATAGACTGGTACAGACTAATGCAGACAAATGCAGACTAATGCAGACTGACTAATCGGAGGTCTGTACACTCGTTATAATACCTCACGCGTTCAGGTATCACTGCGCGAGTGTGATTCACGAGGAGAAAAGGTTCTCCATTAGCAGCAATCTCATTGGCTGCGTTACATATTAATAGGCGTATCGGCGGAGGCAGAATTTGGTCCGTCTCTAAGGCAGCGCCATCTCGTAGTGCGGAGACGGACGGGCGCTGCGCCTGCGCTGTCGTGCTTAGCGGGGCGCGCTCTAGTGGGAAAGTTGTGTACGCGCTGACTACGCGGAACTATGTACACAACAGGGAGTGGAACAGGGAGAGAAGATGCTAATTGTGGTACGAGGTACCCTCCGCCACGCAGCGTATGCTGTATTGCGGAGTATGTATGAATGTGTGGATGTAAAACTGTTGTGGTAGATTTAAAGGAACGCTTGTCGCAGAATTTTGCTCCGAGTCGAGTGGAGCAGAGGACAGACACGCAAGCAGAGGGCTAGTGGAGGGGCGCGGCCCGGTGTGCGCAAGTAGCTGTGCGGCGCGGCACAAAGCAGGCCGCGAGGCGAGCCCCGCATTAAGACGTTAAGTGCGGGGCCAGGCCAGAACGGGCGACAGATTTATACGTTCCGCTCGAGAGCGCAGCCGACCGCCGCGGCCGCAAATGAATCTCCCTTTCAGGCGGTAAGGACAGCCGCCTGAATCAAATTCATGCGAGTCGCGCCGGGCAAAAGACGCGCCGCACTCGAGAGCGAGCGGCGAGGGGTGGAAGAGAGAGGGAGGGGGAGGGGGAGGGGGAAGGGGGGGGGCTGGTGCAGGTACAACCGGCGAGGGGTGCGCACCCTCCTTGACTCGCCCCCGTGGCGGCGCTGACAGGCGTATTTCACGGCGGCCAGAGGACGGTTCTGCGTGCCGTGTTGATGTTTTATTGATATGCATCCACTCCACTTCATTTGTACCTCGCTACCTCTTACAAACTTACCACCTCCCGTCTCCCAACCGTAGCGCTCGCGTTATCTGGGCGAGCATCTAGGAACAACGGCCCGTGCCCCTACGTTTTTGCCGTTGCGCGCTAATTCTTTCCTGCCGACAACTGATCCCTTCTCACCCCGCACTCCCCTCGCCGTCGTCCCTTTGCAAGATTCTCCCGGTGCTTCTGCTTACGTCCGCCGCTGTCGCCGAGCCTGTAGCGTGTCGTTCCGGTATTCGTATCGCGCTCTGGAATCTCCGCAACCGCTGCAGAACAATCGAGGCGCTCCTCCAAATCCCCCACCCCCTCCGGCGCCCGTCTCACCCTTCCGCAGACATTGTACCTAGTGCTCCGGGCAGAAGAGCAGCAACAATAACAGTTTCTTTTTCTTGCGCCGTCCCCGCCCGTTGTCTTCATTTTTTTCCCCCCGCTCCCCTCGCCACTCTGCGCCGCCGCGCCGCTGGGCGGAGCGGTCATTACACGAGCTGTCGGACAGGTCTTTTGCCGACCGGCTCCGGCGGCAGAAGACACAGCCCGGCCGTCTCCCGCGGCCGGCCGGAAGCCGCTACGCCTGCGGGCAGCAACGGTGCAGACTCGCCGCTAGGGAAGTGGCCGTCTAATACCCGCCTGTCGTATTTGTTGACCGGTCTGGCGAGCGAGTCGACGATTTGTATCCCGCGCTACCATCACCTGCCGCGGAGTTTGCCACTGTCGATGACGAAGCTTGCAAACAGGCGACCAGCCACGCACACCTTACACACACACACACACACACACACACACACACACACAAAGACCACATCCGTGCGCTCTTATGTTCCTCAAAGAAGGTCGCTGTCTAATCAAAAACAATAAAATCTTAAACTAAGCCACATATCTCACAAGGGAAGCATACACTAGCTTATCAAATGCATCCGAACGTAAATATGGGGTTTTTCAGCTTTCGCCTTTATGACTGTTCGAACTCTGCTGCGGACACTTTCAATAGTGCGCCCGAGTGTATGCGGAGGAATGCTAGCCTATTCTTTCTGAAGAGTCGAAACCAGAAACAGTAGTGGTGTTGGACGCTGGGGTCTTCTACGACTAACCTATCCCATTTTTTAGTAGCAAAAAACACTGGATCACTCTGTAACGTCAATAAATAAATAAATGACCAAATGATAAATAAAGAAGTATCCAGAAGATGTTCCATTGGGCTCAGGTCGGGAATCTGGTCAGGCCAATCCATTTCAGGAATTTTATTCTCTAAAAACAATTTCCCCACATATCGTCGACTCCAAACTGTTCCTCTACTGTACACAGTACAGAACACTGTAATGTATGTTAACAGTCTTCAACATTTATCGTTTTCTTAAGCGATGTAAGGGGCCTAACCACAAAAACCACCAACACCGTAACAACAGCTCTTCAGTACTTCACCTTTGGCACTGCACATTGTGGAAAGTAAAGTTCTCCAAGCAGTCACCAAACCCAAACGCTTCCATCGTATTGCCACAGGGTACAGCGTGATTCATCACTCGTTTTCAGCCATCCGCTGCCCAATGACATCGCTCTTTACACCTCCTCAAGCGCTGACTAAAGAAGTATGTGGCTCAAGTGGAACTGCCCGACCATTGTTTTCCATTCTTTTCAACTTCCAACGTACAGTCATTGAAGTAACTGGACTGCTGGTAGCACTTTCGAACTGAACAGTGATTCCTTCCGCCGATTTCGTGCGACTTTTTTTTTTTTTTTTTTTTTTTGTAACCACCGTCTACAATGCTCAAAGGTCACTGTCCATCAGCACATGAGTTCGCGTTTCCACTTCATATTCACAACACTAACAGTCGTCTAGGACAGCTTTAGTACGGTTGAAACGTCCCTGATGGCTCTGTTACTGATCAGGCGTCCAATGACTAGTCCACGTTCGAAGTCACTAAACACGCCTGGCCTACTCATACCGCTGTTACTGCTTCCCTGCTGAAATCACAAGACTCCTAGCCTCCTTTTATACAGAAGTTCATTCTTGAAATTCAACTTACCTGTAATAGGTATACACTGATGATCCAAAAGATAATGACCACTGCCCATCTCGAGGTTGAATGGCTCCTGCAGGTGTTGCGGGCACGTTACGCAGTAAGGAAAGAATGTAACCGGAACAGAGACGAATGGGCAGTCAAAAGTGAAGATAAGGGCTCAAAATGCGGAAAACGACTGATCTAAGCGGTTTTGACAAAGGGCACTTCGTTGTGGCGCTGCGGCTGGAAACGAGAATCTTGGAAACGGCAAAGCCTTTTGGCGCACTACTGTCGTGACCACCTATGGAAAGTGGTTGAAGGATGGTGAAATAACCAGTAGGCCTTTTAGCACTGGACGACCGTGTCTCATCACAAAACGTACAGGTCAGAGGGTCCCCCGCTGAGTAACCCAGGATAGGCAGCGATGTGTGGCAGATCTGACGGCAGAGTACAATGCTGGTGCAGGCACGAGTGTTTCGGAGCACACCGTTCACAGGCCACAGTTGGACATGGAGCTCCCCATCGCACGATCTCTACGTGCTCCTGAGCTGACCCAGCGACATCGTCAGTTAGACTGCAGGGGGCACGGGATCACTGAGTTTTCACCGTAGATCAATAGAAACGTGTCGCCTCTCGAATGAATCGCATTTATTAGTACACCAGGTAGATGGGTGGGTCCTTACACGCCGTTGTTCAGGCGAATGGCTGGACGAAACATGTACTACGCCACATACACTGGCCGCTGAGGGGTACATTGGATTGGGCTTCCATTGGATCTGTGGTGCTAATAGAAGACATCTCGACAGTAGTGAACTGTGTGAACATTATTGCGGACCACCTGCATCGTCTCCCCCTACGACGATGAGATCTTACAGCAGGATGGCTGTCCCCGTTGCAAGGTCACATTCGTGCTACAGTGGTTTGAAGGGCACTATAGTGAACTTAGATTGATGTCATGGCTAGCAAATGTGCCTGATCTGTACCCATTGCAACTCATGTCGGGCGCCAGCAGTGTGCTCGTAAACCACCATCCCATAATTTGCGGGAAATGTTTCACCTGTGCGTAGACGTCTGCTACCACACACTTCTGAAATACTGCCAAGGACTTTCCGAATCCAGGCCAAGCAGAATCTCTGTTGTACTGTGTTTGGAAAGTGGAACAACACGCTATTGAAGAAGTGGTGATGATGTTTTGGCCCATCGGTGTTGACGTACCATCTAAAGCGATACGTGAAAATTTGTTCCGGGCTGGCACTCGTATCCGGATTTTCCGCTTATCGCGATCGGTAGCCAAAACAGTTTGGCCGGCCGCAGTGACCGAGCGGATCTAGGGGCTTCAGCCTGGAGCCGCGCGACCGCTACGCTCGCAGGTTCGAATCCTGCCTCGAGTATGGATGTGTGTGATGTCCCTAGGTTAGTTAGGTTTAAGTAGTTCTAAGTTCTAGGAGACTGATGACCTCAGCTGTTAAGTCCCATAGTGCTCACAGCCATTTGAACCAAAACATTTTGGCTATCCCACCACACTCCCCGGACCAACCCAAAATTTCGTATGTCACACACGTACCCGTTTCTTCTCACAGATTATTTTATGTTGTCGGGTCTGCCTCTGGTGACATCTGGTTGTCAATCCCGCTTTGATCACATAGCGTACATCCAACGGGTTACCTATTTGGATCTCTGTCGCATGTTTGTGGTACATGCTTATACGTAACGGATGCTATTCTAGTATAATGCAAATATGCATTAATTTGGAGAAAACTAGGCGCAAATTTTTACGAGTCTGTTGAATGGCACATGAGAGCACTAGCCACCGGGAAGCGGCTAAAGGCTGATTCACACTAGACGGCAATTGGCATCGGGGACGATAGGATGACATATCCAGACTAGACGGAACCTCATCGCGCCATTCCGCTTCACTCAGAACCGAACGGTGAGGTTAGGTTATCAGATACCATTCGTAATACAAAATGTCAAAATACAGTTTACCAGAACTCAGGAGCTAGTATCCCATTTTTCAAGAAAAGTCACAGAAGGTCTTGTAATAACTACCGTGGAACAATCCCACTAAATGTTGGTCACAAATTATGTGGTTAAATAATAAACACTTTATTTCCTGTAAGAACAATGTGAGTTCAGATCTTGCGTGGATAATACACTTAAGAGCCAAAGAAACTTGTACAACTGTCTAATGTCGTGTAGGGCCCCCGTGAGCACGCAGAAGTGCCGCAACACGACGTGGCGTGGACTCGACTAATATCTGATGTAATGCTGGAGGGAACTGACAGGGCTGTCCATAAATCCGGAAGAGTACGAGAGGGTAGAGATCTATTCTGAACAACACGTTGCAAGGCATTTCAGATATGCTCAATAATGTCCATGTCTGGAGAGTGTTTAAACTCAGAAGAGTGTTCCTGGAGACACTCTGTAGCAATTATGGACATGTGGGGAGTCGCATTGTCTTGCTGGAACTGCCTACGTCCGTCGGAATGCACAATCGACATGAATGAATGCAGATGATCAGACAGGATGTCTACGTACTTGTCGCCTGTCAGAGTCTTTTTAGACGTATCATGGGTCCCATATTACTCCAAGTGCACACGCCCCTCAACATTACAGAGCCCCCACCAGCTTGAAAAGTCCCCTGCTGGCATGCAGGGTCCATGGGTTCATGAGGTCGTCTCCCTACCCGCACACGTCCATCCGCTCGATACAATTTGAATCGAGACCTGTCCGACCTGGCAACATGTTTCCAGTCATTAACAGTCCAACGTTGGCCCAGGCGACGAGTAGAGCTTTGTGTCGTGCAGTCATCGGGGGTACTCGAGTGGGCCTTCGAGCCCGAAAGCCCATCTCGATAATGCTTCGTTGAACGGGTCGCACTCTGACACTTGTTGATGGCCCAGCTTTGAAACCTGCAGCAACTTTGGGAAGGGCTGCACTTCTGTCAGGCTGAACGATACTCTTGAGTCGTTGATCCCGTTCTTGCAGGATCTTTTTCCCGGCCGCAGCCATGTCGGAGATTTGATGTTTTACCGGATTCCTGATATTCACGGGAAAATCCTCACTTCATCGCTGCCTCGGAGATGCTGGTGCCATCGCTCGTGCGCCAGCTATAACACCACCTTCAAACTCACTTAAATATTGATAACTTGCCATTGTAGCAGCAGTAACCGATCTAACTGTACCAGACAGTTGTCTTATATAGGGGTTGCCGACCACAGCACCGTATTTTGCCTGTTTACATACCTCTGTATTTGAATACTTGTGCCTAGACCAGTTTCTTTGGTGCTTCGATGTATATTCAGCTCAAAACAGATACTGGAGAATAGAAAACAATTTAATTAAAAAACTACATCACCTTCGTTGATCACGTAAAAGTTTTTGATATGGAAGGTAGAGAGCAGGCATGGAGCACAATGAAAACGAGCTGATACTCCAGACATTTGATTCAAGTTATCAAAGATATGTAAGCAAAGATAAAAATTGTCAAAGGAAGGAATTCTAATTAATCTAGGAGTACGGCGAGGTTGCAGCCTCTACCCAATGCTCTTCAGTATACAGGGTAGTCAGAAACAGCCTGAAAAGCTTGTAAGAGTGTTGCAGGGTAGTCTGTACTGAGAAAAACTGTTAAGAAAAAATTCGATACGCTGCGCCATTTCCGAATTAATTAGCAGCCTGTCAGGCCGTTGCTCGCGCAATTTTAAGCGGGCTACCAGCTGCAATTGGTGTCGGTTGTTCTCAAAGCTTAGATGACACCGTATGAGACTACTCGGCCTTTAGCTTAGGTTCGATTTTGTATCGCTCTCTTGTTTGTTTTAGCAAACCAAACGAAGAACACACGTCTGGTGACATCGCCTCTGAGGTCTGCTTGAACCTGCGGCCGCAACGGCCTGATTCACTAACTCCAATCAGCTAATTAACTCGGAAATGCGCAACGCATCGAATTTTTTTAACAATTTCTCAGCACACCCTGACCTGGTACACCCGTATAAACTTTTCAGACCGTATCTGACCACCCTGTATACATAGATGAAATAATTAGGGACTGGAAGTGATATGTACGCAGTAGAATAAAATTGAATAAGCATCTATATAAATAATATGCTCTTTGCAGATGATGAATTGGCCCTGCGGGATGATGAAGATTAATTTCAGAACTCATTACATATGCTAATTATCAATTGTGAAAGTTATACTTTTCGGATATCTGGGACAAAAAGAAAAATAATGACGTGTCAAGGAAAATAACCAATGAGAGTATGATAATTAATTGACGATCAACCAAAGTTTCAAGCTTCAGGTGGTTGTGATTTATCTTTTAAAGAAGATGACGAAGTACCAGAAAATCTGTAATTGTGACATAAAGTCACGCAGGAGGAATGCGACCATATTGCAAATCAGTAGGAATAATGCATGATTTCTGCATTGGTCACTGATAAGAAGCCACCATATAAAAACAATGACTTTATTTGACGCGTTTTGGGTAGAACCCGTCCTCAGATTATCATAAACATCTTGGTGATCAGATATATAAAAACAGTATGTAACAAATAAAGCTGCCGTAATGGCTTTTTTGTTAGATACTGTCTTTATATACCGCGTCACCAAGATGTTCACGACTGCTTTGTTTTTTATATCTGATCACCAAAATATTCATGGCAATCTGAGCGTAGGTTGCACCCGAAAGGCGTCAAATAAGTTCTTGCTTTATCAGCTGATGGCTTCTTTTTAGTGGGCAGTAAAGCAGTTTATGCAGTGCCCGTGTTGATTGTGGAAAAAGCTTCCACGATATCGATATATCTGTGAAACAATTCGGCAGACATTGAAGGTTAAGATGAAAGAAGAGGCTCCAATTTTATGACTACGGCGTGCCAACATTGATATATGGAAGCCATTCGTGGACGAATAAAAGAAATTATAGAAACAAAATGCAGCATTTGAAATGCGATTCCTCAGACAAGTTAAAGGATACTCCCTAAAAGACAACAAGCACAATGGAGAGATAAGGCAGCAATTAAATACATTCTTGATGAATGACAGAATTTCCGAAAACTAGAGAAATAAGGAAAACCAAACGTTTAGAATGGAGAATTCCGAAGCTTGCCTTTAGATATCATCTACTTCTTCATCTATATGACTACTCTGCAATTCACTATTAAGTGCCCGGCAGAGGGCTCATGGAAGCACCTTCAAGCTATTTCTCTACCGTTCCACTTTCGAACAGCACGCGGGAAAAACGAACACTTAATTCTTTCCGCCCGAGCTCTGATTTCTCTTATTTTAATATGATTATCATTTTTTCCCTATGTAGGTGGGCACCAACAAAATATTTTCACACTCCGAGGACCAAAGTTGGTGACTGAATTTTCATGAGAAGATGCTGCCGCAACGGAAACCGCCTTCGCTTCAATGATTGCCATCCCAATTCGTCTATCATATCCGCGGTACTCTCTTACCTATTTCGCGGTAATACAAAACGAGCTGCCGTTCTTTGAACCTTTTCAATGCGCCCCGTCAGTCTTATTTGATAAGGGTCCCACACTGTTCTGCAATACTGCAGAAGAGGACGGACAGGAGTAGTGAAAGCAGTCTCTTTAATAGGTCTGTTGCATTTCCTAAGTGTTCCTCCAATACATCGCTGTCTTTGGTTTGCTTTCTCCACAACGTTATCTTTGTAATTATTCCAATTTAAGTTATTCAAATTGTAATCTCCAAGAATTTAGTTGAATTTACAGCCTATAGATTTATGTGTTTCATACTTAACCGAAATTTAGCGGATTCCTTTTAGTGCTCATCTGGAGAACTTCCCACTTTCATTATTTAGAGTCAACTGCTACTTTTCGCAACATCTTATCTAAATTGTTCTGCAATTTGTGTTGATCATCTGGTGACTTTATGAGATGGCAAATGACAGCATCATCCGCAAACAATTTAAGAGGGCTACTGAGATCGTCTCCTAAATCGATTATGTAGATCAGGAACAGCTGAGAGCTTATAACACTTTCTTGGGGAGCGCCATATATTAATTCTGTTTTACTCGATTACTTTCCGTCAATTACTACGAAATGTGACCTTTCTGACTGGAAATCCCGAATCCAGGCGCACAACTAAGACGAAACGCCATAGGCACGCAGTTTTATTAGAAGTCGCTTGTGAGGGACGGTGTTAAAGGCCTTCTGGAAATCTAAAAATATGGAATCAATTTGACATCCCCTGTCGATAGCACTCATTACTTCGTGAGAATAAACAACCCACTGAGTTTCACAAAACCGAGATTTTCTGTTGGTTTTTTTGCCAATAAGTGCTTCTCTTCGAGGTAATCCATAATGTTCGAACACAGTTCATATTGGAAAAACCTACTGCAAATCGACGTTAGCGATATCGGTCTGTAATTGTGATGGAAGAAGAGATGTTACTCGACCCATGAAGACATGGCAGAAAAACTGAGGTCAGAACAGACTAGTAACGCAATCTTGGAAGAGGAAGTAAATAATTAAGGAACAACTACGATAAGTTCAAAGTACACTTCGTAACTGATATTCTTTGTAAAGCTTGTTTGGTTAAATACTGAGAAATGAAACAATTGGGAACGTGTCGTCCAAACAATTCAAAACAGAGTTTTATATGCTCGAGAAGATATATACATGCGAACACACCAAATATTATTTAGAAGGCAATACGTGGATCGTTTTTACTTTATAAGTAGAGTTTTATTTTCTTTGCAAGCATTAAATAACGCACAAAAGGATTTTTCTCCTTCAATAGATACGACTTTCTTACTGTCAAAGTAAGACGTTGTCAACTAAAATTGCTTCATCAATTTTATGGTCTTAGTTATGCTCAGTGTAGGCCAGTGTTATAAAACCTAAATAATTATTCGTTTTCAGATACTTTGTGGAAGAGCACTCATACTAAGAATAAGAGTATACAAGTCTTTATGGGGCCTTCACTGTGTATCACACAAACAAAACATAGAATAAAAAGAGATTAAGAGGACATTTCCTTCTTCTTCTCCTGAATTCATGGATTAGATGATTTCTCCTGTTCCGGTAAAGAAGATCCAGCCATTTCTTTCGTGGACCTCCCTTCATTCTTGTGCCTCTAGGTTTGCTGTCTAGAATTTGTTTCTGAAGTCCATTATCTTACATTCTATCTGCAGTTGCTACCATCTGTTTCTGGTTAGATTTATTTTTTACACACTGAATCAACTTGCAGTTCATTTACTGTTGTGGCCCTTAACACTATGGAGAATCTTATTTCTGCAGCCTGGTTCTTGTTCATATCCCTTTGGGTGCGAACTGAGGTTTCAGACCCATCGAGCAAAATGGGTGGTCATTAATTTGTAGCGTATTTCTAATTGTTCCATGATCGCGTCAAATTTTAGTTTCTTGTTATTAATTTCGCTGTGTAAATTTCATCCTACGTCGCAGCCGAGATGCTGCACTTTTGCTATTTGTTCCAGTATTACATTGTTTGTTATAATTTTAGATCTTAGAAGCGATTTTCCAGTGAGTATAACATCTCTTTTTTAATGAAGATTTCACAGTCACATTCATTTACTTGAGTTGTTTTTTGATCATCTGCGTGTAATAGAGTCTTAAAACGTTTCTCTCCTTGATCTTTATGCCGTAGTTGATATTTTGCTTCCAAGCCCTGACTAGGTCGTCTACGCAGATGTCGAATGGAATTTGAGATGGCCCACATTCTTCTCTAACTCCTTGTGTTGTTATCAGTAGTTTATGGAAGTTACCTCCTTCTTAAATTATAGTTTTTGTCTCTTTGCAGAGAGCTTTAGAGCTATTACAAAGGTAATTAGACGCATTGGAAAGTACCTTTTTTCCTTAATCTGCCTCGGTAGCTGTCTACTGACTTTTTCAAATGCTTTTTCGGAGTCTACAAACGCCACGTTCGTCCTTGATTAAATTATATACATTTCTCTACCATGCTCCGCCTTTTCTGAAACCGATTTCTCCTTGTAATGGAAATGTATCAGAGGTAGGACGCACTCTGTTATTTAAGATAGTGCTATAGATTTTGTAGCTTATGTTAACGAGGCTAGTTCCTTTATAGTGATTTAGGTCGTTTCTTTTGCCTTTCTTGAATGTAGAGAAAATTTCAACAGAATTCCACTCCTCAGGTGCCATACCCGCAGTCCTCAGCTTAATAAGATTTTGCATACGTTCCTTCAGTGAAAGAACCCTGCATTTAAACACTTCGCCGTTTGTTCTTTCTGTCCCTCTTCATTTTCTGTACTTCAATTTTTGCATTGGTAAGTCTAATTCATTCATTTCGACGAGTTCTATGTTTCTTTGACTCAACAATTTTCACACTTCCTCTTCTACTGAAACGTCAACTCTGAGATTTTTCCGTTGTTATTCCCATAGTTCTAAAGTTTTTTATTTTGGCTGTACCTTTCTCTTTTCGGCTCATGCGTCATTAATTTGTTTGCAATTGACAGTTGTCTATTCAACTTCAAATCTGAGTTGCCGAAATTCCTGTTGCTTGTTTCTAGTTTCATTTCTAGCTGTATTTCTCTCCTGAGATATATTAGAATATGTACTTGAGATTGTGATTGTGGGTAAACATTACATATTTGCTGTCTTCCTTTCACTGCTTACTCCGTCTCCTCGTCCCAAATATTCAAACCTTGCTTTCTTCTGTGAAAAGTGTTACTTCTTTTGTCAAAAACCTCGTCATCTGCTTACAAAAGTGCATTTTTAATAGTTTACCATTCTTCTTCAGTTGTATGTCTTGCACTTACGGTAGTTAACTTATTTTATCTGGTGTAGATATCTAATTCTTTTCGTCAGCAAGATGTGTATCTTACTTTTTTCAGCAAGTTTAGGACTTTTTTCTGTTTCTGGAAATTATTTGAATGTTGGAGTATAAAGTAATCATGTCCTCTAAAACATTTGTTTAGGAAAATTCTAATTTATTATTCTCATTTTTAATTAGACTAAATGCGTCGGTCACTCAGGATCATTTGCAGATTTAAAAAAAGTAAAAGTAAACATATTCTATCTAATATTTTACAATAGGTAGAAAAGAATTGTTCCAATTTATTGTAAAATATTAGATGGTGCATATCTAGTTTTACTTTGTTCTGTATTTGAAGATGACCATGAGGAGTCGAAACATGTAATGTAATTAAAAATGTGCAACTAAGACGTAACGATAGTTTATAATTATGTTAAATATTAATACAGTTTCTGATTCTCACAAAACGAATATTTTGACTATAGAGAAAAACATGCGTGTCAATCAGATGTAGCGCTTTTCAGGGGTTGGCAATTATATAATCAATAAGGGACTTAATTCCTCTTGCGCTTCAGTACATTTTAAATACCTTTCTTTTGAAAGAAGGTGCTGGTTATCTTTAAAAGTTACAAGCGGAGAATTCTCTAAGCTTTTGAGCAATATCCTCTATGTTCTCATATATTTCCATTAGCTTTTGGACTGGTGTTTCGACAATTGCAGCATTCAGATGGTCTCGTTTGTTCTGAGATAAAAGCGCAAAGTCTACTTCTATAACATGAGTGAGGGAAGAGAGAATAGCGTGACTTCCGGTGTTCGAAAAGACACCATATGCCCTCACTAGCGTCAACGTCAAAACCTTCTTCCACGGAATATACCTTTCCGTTGAAGGCATTTCCATGCAATCACTTAACGTTTCAGCAATGATTGTATGGAGCTCTGCTCGCTCATTTTCTCCGTTATTATAGGAATGACAGAGTAGTCATTTAGATGCAGATGTGGAATCGGTAGTCCTCTTACCCTTCTTCGCTGGCAATGTCTTTTATCGCACTACTGTTATGGCGTTTGCACAGATTAATTTTTGTTTGCGTTGTAATGGCCAGGATTTTTTTTCATCTCATATCTTAACACAGTTTTGTAAGCCACCCTCTAAGACTATTGGATATTAATGTCGTTCTAAAGAAAGTCCATTCCTGCTGCTCAGCTCAGAGATCTATTTTGATCAATGCGTCGATAACAAATGAAGTTTGGTTGTTTTTTTTAAAAAAATGGTTTTGATCAGGTTATATGTGCTTGGTTTTTGACTTAACTAAAGAACTCTCTATCTTGTTACGAAACTTTCATCTACACCAAAAAAAATTATTTCTTTTCATCTTTTCATACACATGTTCCGGCGATTTTTCCACTAAGCCAAACATTCATAGATAACAGTGTGAATAGGAATGCCCTTCGTTCATCGTCATGACATCTTCTCAGTTTCATTAACGGTGCAAAAATTCGGTCCGTTTAGTAGTGATTTTAATTTTCTTAGCAAGAGAAACTCTCGTGAAAGGAGGTCTGTGTGAGAGAATTCTGTCATCTGATTTTTGGCACAAAGCTGGATAGGTGGACGTTCTGTCATGCTGACGGAACGACGAATTGTCTTGCCGCAACTGTGGTCATTTTTTGCTAATTTTATTATGAAATTCATGCTATTGCTTTAAAAAAACAGTGGTTGATGGTTTGACCTTCAGGCCACATCTCTAGGTCCTTACTTTTATTACATACCGTAATAACTAAGTTATCAACTTCGAGGAATATTCAGAAATGGTAGATGGTAAACACTGTTGGGCTAGTAATTCGAGAAGAATTCGTGTTTTACGAAGTAAAAGTACTTCAGCCCAAGAACTATTTTTGAAAATGTTTTGCGGTATTAAAAACCTAGGGTTGGTTATTTCGTTGACTGTCTTTCTAAGTCTGTAGCTAACTAAACTTACGTTCTTGCTGAGTTGATACGTTTTGAAAAGTCTTAGGTTTAGTTTCGAACTGGATTAGATGGAGGAATGGATCTGAAGATATCTCCGGGAAAGAAAAGAAAAGGAGAGAGAGAGAGATTACATGCCGCACCGTACTCAGTGGCGAGCCACAGTCAGAAGCGAAAGTAGCATCAACTTACACAACGAAGTGTGACAGAAGGTTACAACTCGTGATTTACACAAACAACGTAATGGATAACGTCATATTTTTTGTGAGGCTATATGAAGAAGTTGCATTTAGGCACAAGCACGTGGAATGGTTAGAAAATTATTATAAAAATCAGGTAGATATGCAAACTATCAACAATGGAGATATTTCTACCTCTCCATTAATATCTTACATCTTATAAAAAGGTATGTATATATGTGTGTATATGTATATGTGTGTATATGTATATGTGTGCTCCACACCTCCTGGATCGATTTCAATCAATTTTGGTACACATATACCTTACTGTAAGATGACAATCGCTGTGGACTTCATTCATCCAGTATTTGAGAATGGGAGCACTTAGCGACTTACAATACACTTCACACGTAATATCAAACCTCTACGAAATTTTTTCTCGCTGACAACCCCCACAAAATGGTGAAAGGAAAAATGTTTATCGCTTACTATTTTCTAGCTGTTCATGCAGTAAAAGTATCGCATGTGGTATGATGTTATAATTTATTACCTCTTTATTACAAACTGTATTCTTGACACGTTTTTCACACAGTATGCACATATACCAGCGAATGTAAAAGCAAAATTATATCACTGTACGATACGTAGCTCAGGAAGTATGACGTCATAAACAATGAGATGCGTGAAAAACTGCCACATCTTGCATGACGTTTAAATTTAGTACTTCATTGCTAATAGCTCCATTCACAACATATTTTGCAGAGGGTATTCGTATTTCCACTGAACGTACCGACAAAATTATAAAATTCTACGAGAGATAGTTCAGGAGATATGACGTCATAAAAATGAAGCACAAGTAATTTTAGATAACATTATCGGGGAACAGCGATCTGTCAGAAGTGAAACTGGTAAAAACAGTCTCGATCGCACAGTGATTTTTTAAAAATATGACTGGTTTCTGCCTCTAGTAGTAGACCATCTTCAGATAATGCACCATCAGGCTGGCAATTTATGACAGTTGGGACAACACGGATGTTCCAAGCATCATGATCATCAATGGGATGGTGCATTATCTGTAGCTGGCCTGCTGCTAGAGACCGTAATCGGTCATATTTTTAATAAATGACTCTGTGATCGAGACTGTGTTTAATTAACATTATTAAGCACAAGGCCAGATGCTGCGTGGTACAGGCGTGGGCGCAGAACTATAAATAAGTACAAGGGCAACGCCGGGTTTCTCCGACAGAACGCTAATAAAATGTAACGTAAAACGTATAATTCACGATAAATACCCGAAATTATTTCATGCTCAAACGCCCATCAATTAGTGGAGTGAGTCACAACTATCTAGTATCGAGGAACGATTTGCGATAGAAGG
This sequence comes from Schistocerca americana, assembly GCF_021461395.2. Taxonomy (NCBI): domain Eukaryota; kingdom Metazoa; phylum Arthropoda; class Insecta; order Orthoptera; family Acrididae; genus Schistocerca; species Schistocerca americana. Next base: position 16,920,408 of record NC_060124.1, read on the forward strand.
AATACATAAATGTGTTTCGGAGGAACGCTGGTACCGACCTGAGATTGAGTGAAACAATCCTAATGAAGTATAATTCACCTATAAACGAGACAGAAATATGTCGCCCAACAGACTCTTGAAAATCTATACTCATTCTGTGAGACTGACAACGTTAGGTGGTGCGTGAGTTCGTCATGCGGTAGCGCAGTAAGCTGAAATCAGAAAAGTATGTGGGAGGAGCTACAGGAAAGAGGTCGTGCCTCATGAATTGACTTAACATTAAAATTTGGAGGTAGAACGTTCAATGGCGAGTGAAAAAATGTATCACTGTCTCCGAGTTACGTCTCTTATAATGGACATGAATATAAAATCAGAGAAGTTCTGCCTCGTACAGAGGGTAATGACAATCGTCGCTCAGGCGGAACATCCGAGAATGCAACAATAATTCTGAAAAACTGTAATAATGTAGTATGTATCCCTACCCGCGAACTGTACGATCATTCAGGTAGCGAGGATGTGCACATGAAAGCTATTTCATTAGGGTAAAAACTAGCCAACCCAAATTTTGTTGAAAGTCTTTATTACATAAGACAGAACTCTACGAAACGTTTGCAGATAGTCTGTAACTGGAGAGTAGTGAACACAGCTCTAATATCTTTCCCGTTTTGAAGAGTACCCCGACCGAAACCCTGCATCGGCGAGCTGCCGTCAGGGAACAGCATCTGATGATAATACCAGACATGCCAAACGCAGCTCGCTGCTTTATTCATAATAAAGAAATTTTACTCGTTAATAAAGGTAACCGCGTTTAATTTTTGCCATTAATAATTTTCTCAGCTAATCTCTGAAATAGCAAAGGCTCTGAGCACTATGGGACTTAACATCCATGGTCATCAGTCCCCTAGAACTTAGAACTACTTAAACCTAACTAACCTAAGGACAGCACATAACACCCAGTCATCACGAGGCAGAGAAAATCCCTGACCCCGACGGAAATCGAACCCGGGAACCCGGGCGCGGGAAGCGAGAACGCTACCGCACGACCACGAGCTGCGGACTCTGAAATTGCAAACTACATTGTTTCGATACGAGAAGTTTTACATTTCTCTTCGCACCCTATTCGACACGAAAGTTTCCTTTTCCTGCTGTATTAAATATTTTTACTAAAATGTTTACCAAACGGAAAGATTATTAGAAAATGGTGAATATGTAGACAAGACAGAGCAGGTCCAACTGTAGTCTTTTAGAATCTGAATATTTTATATCAGAGATGACTATTTTTATCCATTAGGCCATATCTGTAGGCTGATAGGCTAAAGTCTTTATCGTATGGTACCAGCTTTAGCAATGAACTCGGAAATTTTTCTTCAGGTGACCTTCCACTTCTAATTCCGATATCTGAGTTGCTACTATGGTACCTAATCTTCTTTATTTACTGTAATGCGTGAAATGTCAGGCTGATGCTCGGATACTTGCCACATCTATCCTGTTTTCCTCATATCTGTGATGACCTACCCTCCCTAATTTATCTCCTTCTCTGTTGAAGTCCATTGCTCCTCTACTGAATTACTAAAGACAATTCAGTCTCTTCCGTTAGGATGGAAGTGAACATAACTATGATAGACATGTGACTGTCTATAAAAATTACGTATTTAAAGATGCTTTAATTTTCATTCTGCAGTAAAGTTGTTTTATCGTACATACATTCCAGCGCAGTGTTAACTTTTGGGTCTGTTAGGCTATGATATGAGTCTACGCCTGTGTCTGGCTATTATTTGCAGTATTCCTATTTGAAATAGTAATATTCATGAACACGACTTGTGTAGGGCATGTAATATGGCCATACGTATATGGAACAGACGACAGCAGTAAACCGTGTTTCAAATGGTTCAAATGGCTCTGAGCACTATGCGACTTAACTTCTGAGGTCATCAGTCGCCTAGATCTTAGAACTAATTAAACCTAACTAACCTAAGGACATCACACACATCCATGCCCGAGGCAGGATTCGAACCTGCGACCGTAGCGGTCTTGCGGTTCCAGACTGTAGCGCCTTTAACCGCACGGCCACTTCGGCCGGCAAACCGTGTTTCTTGTTGTGCTAAGACGCTGATGATTGCAGACTATGCAGACTATATCGTCTTCCAAGAAAAAGCATTCTCCACATAAGCAGTGTGAGATTTGGTGTAAGACGGAGGCATCAGTTGCAAAGCTGGCACTGTACCACAATATACTCTCTTGTTCATCCTTGTTCCATGGCGCTGCATGTGGGGCTTAAGAAAATACTTTCTTAGCTTCGAGTTTTCTGAGCGATTTATTCAAGTTATGTACATTAGTTCTTTCATATTAGCCTTGGTGTTTAAAAGTAACAAAACGTAGCACTGACTTTCCTAGTACATACCTCGGAGTGTTGCATAACTTTTTATTGAAATTAGACAGAATTTTCACGAATTTGCATTAAATTAAGGCACTCCAATTTCCAGTTTCATTTTCAGCACTGTTATGTACAATAGTGTGCAAACCTTAAGGACGAAAGTAACTTTTGTACGATGTGTCATGGTCATGAAACTTCGAACATACGTAGAAGGAAATGCTACAATATAGTACAGAAGGTCACCGAAAAAAATCGCGATGAGACGAACAAAATTGACGCTTTTATTCAAAGACAACAATAATACTTTAGGTCACCGCAATTTATGAGGTCTCCTGGTCATTACAAACTGCGGAATAAGCTTTTTTATCGGGTGTGTGCACGCTCTTCCTCGCGCTCACATTCTGATCACGTGGTTGGTAAAGAGTCCTAATGGTAGGCCGTTCCATTCCTCCACCAGTGTGGTTGACAGCTACAAGATGGTCGCTGGCGTACGTGGACGTATTGCAGTGTGACTCCGCACCGCATCCCAATAACGGTGGGTGGAATTTTTAGATCGGGGCAGCGGGCAGGAGAGTCCATTCGCAGAATATGTTGTCTTTCCAAGAGCTGCTTCACCTACGATATTCGATGCGCTCGCGCATTGCCATCCATAAAAATGAAGTCAGGGCAGGATGCACCCCTGGAAAGACGCACATAGCGAAGGAGTATAGTGTCACAATGACATAGAACAGTGAATGTACCGCGTTCAAAGATGTGGAGGTCAGTACCTCCATGCAACATCATGATTACCCATATCATAACATGTGGGCCACCAAAACGATCATATCCGACAGCGCTGCACGTACACACAGATGGGGAAAGGTGGGAACATTGACAAACATTCCTTTTGGTGTTCCAGGTGTATGGTGTGGGGAAACATAATGTTGCATGGGGCGTACCGAACTCCAAATCCTTGAACGCAAACGCTTACTTGTCAACGTTGTTGTGACAATATACTCCTTCCCCATGCGCGTCTTTTCAGGGATGCATTTTTGTAGATGACAATGAGTGACGGCATCGCAGGTGGAGGTGCCGTCCATAGTTAACATGTCTCCCCTTAGGAGACATGTTCCGCTTTTGTAATGTCCAGGGGACCATAATGAATCGCGGTGGCTTCACTGTGATTATCACCTTTAAATAAAAGATTTTAATTCTGATAGCTCCGTAATTAATGTAGCCATGAAAAGAGGTAATTCAGGACATCTCGCAATTCATCTGGATGAAACCAGAATTACAATATCTTAAACGGTTTCGGAAATAATTGAGCTGAAGCGCTTACCTGAATCATCTCGTATAAAATGAATGGCTGCAGCTTACGTGTGAAAAATTTTCTGTGACTATAAATCAATTTACTGATTGCTACGTCTATTATTATTAAACGGACTTTGTACGGAACACGTCGACTAGTCTTTGGAAAAGTACTTCTTTGCGTGTATTTTAACAATAAATACTCGTCAATATATATGTATTTGGGATTATTTATGTAGACAGTGTTTTCTTGCGCTTAGCAAAAGTAGTAGCACCGTCTGGAGGCAGAGGTAGTTCAAAATGGCTCTGAGCACTATGCGACTTAACTTCTGAGGTCATCAGTCGCCTAGAACTTAGAACTAATTAAACCTAACTAACCTAAGGACGTCACACACATCCATGCCCGAGGCAGGATTCGAACCTGCGACCGTAGCGTTCGCTCGGCTCCAGACTGTAGCGCCTAGAACCGCACGGCCACTCCGGCCGGCGCAGAGGTAGTCCTTTTCTTTTCGCACAGTGACAGGTCAGTCACAGGCTTCACGTGAAAGAGGGAAGCTCCGAACGAAACTCGTGGGGACTTGTATGTTTTAATGTATCTGACAAATCGCTTCATGGACATTGGTATTTATTACATGCGCTACGTACCTGTATGTGCGCCGCCATGCCGTTGCGAAGACTGCAGACATCTGCCGGGTTGCCTTCAGACATAATGACAGGCGCAGTGCAGTCGCGGATAAGGCTACGAGACGACATATTCTTTGAGAGCGAATTGAAGGAAAAACTACGTTTCAAATTTTTTATCTTAACACTGTCTTGACAAGTAATTCAACTATCTGTCATCTTATCACAAAGGATACATTTTAGACCGAGAACCAGAAAGATGTCACAGAGGAAACAGTTTCCAGGCCTTGATAAATAAAACTAGCATCTGTAACACATACACTTATGCGATCAGCGAATGATAGCATCACATGCACTGACGGAAAATAAAGAAAACGTAACTGTCCCTAATTAACTCAGAATGCAGACCAAATTTTTTTTTTTCAGGGATATTACTGCACGATTGAGATACGACACAGCTGATTTACATCATTTCATCGATAATTTTGGAACATGGCATTTATCTAAAATATAAAAATATATTCTTCCCTAACTGAACTATGATTAGTAATTAGGTTCCTTTGCATGCTCTTAACTGAGTTTATACAAATGGTGCTATAGTTTGTACACCTTCTTTCGAGCGCTCATTTTATATCGTGGCATCTTCTCTTCTTGCAATGAGATTTTTTGTTGTCATTCCACTTTTGGTCGGTCGGGACGGTTACTGCTACCTAATTGACTGTAGTTACTGCTGATAGTGTAACCAAATGGTAATGGACCTCCTCGCCTACTTGTACGGTGTACTTTACGAGGGTCACTCCAAAAGAAATGCACACTATTTTTGTAAAAATACAGTTTCCATTCTGCATGTGCGAAAGTTTTATAGTGTGCAGATACATTCTAACTCGCTTGTTTCCAAACTTAGTTCAACCTGTTCCCGTGAGTGGCGCCGTCACAGCATGTCTTCAAGATGGCTGCTACACTTGACGTTCGTCAGAAGCAACGTGCTGTCATAGAATTCCTGTGGTGTGAAAACGAGACAGTGGGAAACAACCACAAGAGGTTGAAAAAGGTGTATGGAGATGCTGCTGTCGATCACAGCACAGTTAGTCGGTGGGTATGCAACTTACGTGATGAAAGCGGGCACGTCAGTATTGAGGATTGTCCTCGCAGCGGCAGACCTCGTACTGCACACACTCCAGACAATGTGCAGAGAGTTAACGAATTGGTGACTGCTGACAGACGTATCACAGTGAACGAATTGTCACGCTACGATGGGATAGGGGAAGGATGTGTTTGCAGAATACTGAAAGTGTTGGCGTTAAAAAAGGTTTGAGTCAGGTGGGTTCCCAGGACGTTGACAGTGGCTCACAAAGAAACAAGAAAAACGGTATGCAGCGAACTTTTGGAACAGTACGAGAATGGTGGAGATTAATTTCTTGGAAGAATTGTGAGAGCTGATGAAACGTGGCTCCATCATTTTTCACCAGAGACGGAGAGGCAGTCAAAGGAGTGGCATCATGCAAATTCACCCAAGAAAACAAAATTCAAAACCACACCTTCTACTAGAAAAGTTATGGCTACGGTGGTTTTCGATTCCGAAGGACTCTTGCTTGTGGACATCATGCCAAGTGGAACCACCATAAATTCTGATGCATATGTGACGACACTGAAGAAACTTCAACCTCGACTGAGTCGTGTTCGACCGTTCCAACACATCGGCAAAAGCAGGATGTTTTGCTGTTGCACGACAATGCACGGCCACATGTCAGTAAAAAAAACCATGGAAGCGATCACAAAACTCGGATGGACAATACTGAAACATCCGCCTTACAGTCCTGACCTGGCTCCATGTGACTATCATCTCTTTGGGAAACTGAAATAATCTCTTCGTGGAACAAGGTTTGAAGATGATCACTCCCTTGTGCACGCTGCCAAACAGTGGCTCCAACAGGTTGGTCCAGAATTTTACCGTGCGGGTATACAGGCGCTGTTTCCAAGATGGCGTAAGGCAGTTGAGAGGGATGGAAATTATTTGAAGAAATGAAAATATTGTTCCTAAAGGACGTATCTACACACTGTAAAACTTTCAGACATGTAGAATAAAAGATTGATTTTTTTTAAAAAAATAGTGTGCATTTCTTTTGGAGTGACCCTCGTACATTAATTGATGGGTACAAGTACAGATATTTCAGTTGGTGACTGTACTATATTGTATAACATTACATCAGTATTTACGTCTTTTTCAGAGTAATAATTATAGTTACTAGAAGTTGTATGTTCTTAGGTTGGGTAGTACCTTCAAGCACGTGAGTCAAGAGCAACCGACTAATGTTCATTTTCCGCTGGGCGGTAGGTCAGGTGTTGAAGTGTGGAAGCGTGGACGCAAAATGGTTAGTCTGTACTGACTGCGGTAGCCCACGTAATAGAGTAAGTGTGACCGCACAGAAAAGATTAGGTAGTAAATAAGGTGACGCGTTTCCTGGAAGACTGTTCGATGCAGAGAAAAAACAATCAATACACTGATGTGTGTTCATACTAAGGTACCACACATAAAAATACCTGCACTTACGTCTGTTACACCCTGCATGTCTATACAGTGTGCGCCGCGGACCGGTCGTCAGGCGTATTACCTCTGGTGTTTCGGCAGATATTTGAGGTTTCGTTTTCGCAAAGTGTAACAGGAGTCAGTCCGAACAAATACTGCTCTTCAAGTCTTTCATTCGACGCTCAGTGCCGAGAGAAAGTGTCGGTTTGTTTCCCATCACTACTGAAATGGATTTTAAAGCGGAATTTTACGTGCCCATTCGATTGACTGGTCCCAAATTAGCCTAGTGTTATATTTGTTTACCGATATTTATTAACAGCAAACACTGAAGAACAACTAGCACTCCAGCAGTAGTTACTGAACAGCTCTACCGCTTGGCGGTAGCAGTCAGGGCGGGCCTGGGAGGCGCTGTCGCCTCTGGAGTTCTTTTTATTCCGTGGACACTGTCACTGCCCGACAGTCTTCGTCGTTGAATTGCATCTACACTTCCTCATGATTCAAATATGGTTCAAATGGCTCTGAGCGCTATGGGACTTAACTTCTGAGGTCATCAGTCCCCTAGAACTTAGAACTACTTAAACCTAACTAACCTAAGGACATCACACACATCCATGCCCGAGGCAGGATTCGAACCTGTGACCGTAGCGGTCAGCGGTTCCAGACTGAAGCGCCTAGAACAGCTCGGCCACCCCGGCCCGCCCTCATGATTCTTCGGATGAATCTCAGACTAGTAATTGCCTTATCCACGGCTAGAGATATGTGTCGTATCATCTTAAATTGCTGCGAATGAATAGTCCTAGGTGCTCGATGTTTGTGTCACCCCCCCCCCTCCCCCACCCCTACCCCCTTCCCACACCCCAACCTCCATTACCCATACCCATCTAACAATGGCTATGATGTATTTCCTGAAATATGTGTGGAGCAATGATATAATTAACCAAGTATATTCAGTGACATATTTGGATACTGTTTGAGAAACGATTGCGAATAGAGTTAATAGCAAAGAAGTAATAAATTAAAATCTCCTGCTTGATACTGAGGTTAAACTGCATGAACAGCGAAAATGTAGTAAGCGGTAAATTTTTTACGTTTGTGTGAAGTGTTTGCGAAAAAGGGTTTTGAAAAGGTGTGAAATTATATGTAGAATTTATTGAAAGAACCTAAGTGCTCTCATTCTCAAATACTCGATGAATATAGCTTGGATAATCTGCGTACCGTGAGGTGAGATACCTCAGGATATATACGGTCTTTAACTTTAATACTTGACTTACTGTGCTAAAGAATTAATATGAGATTATGACAGAATTTTAAATTTTTAAATTCGGTCAATAATTATATGTGTGGTAAAGATTATTTTGTTGCCCCTGGAAGCTGTTAGATAGGCACCCTGCAGCTGAAATTCAATGAACGTTTTAGCTGTTTAGTGGTATCGATAGCTGCGCTTTAAATTACATGTATTTATCTGTTGTACTTTACAAAATTCGGCTCTTGAGTTTCCAGAAACGACCTCTAGATGGCACTACTAATGTGTGATATTATTCTATTAAAATTTTCAGGTGTTGTTGTTAAACCAATGGTAGCTCGGATACTGGATTAGTAATTTGTTTACAGTGGCCGTTTAAAGAACCCACGCTGCGGAAAAATGGAAATTTAGGTGAAGATTTTCATCAGACAACTTTTTGCCATTTCTGCTGCAGCCAAATTTAGCAACATTGCCTTGAATCACTTCGTTCAACTTTCACAAATTGGTTTGCGAAAGTTAGTGATGGCTGTGTTTCCGTCAGCGACGATTTTCTGTAGGATCGACCAAAATCGATTATTGTTCTAAAAAACATCGACACCATGCTGAACATAAATTAAAGTGTACGTGTGTGACTTACTGTGACATTGCGTTATTCTTTAGTGAACTGAAGACAGTACTGCACGCAGTACCTACTTAGTTAAGAAATCATTGCTTGAACATTCACCTGTGAAAAACATCTATTGCCGATGGAGTTCGCGCGATTTCATCGAAGTTCAAAAGCATGCTAGTGTCAGTGTTTCTAAGAAAATGCTCAAACAATTCGACCGAGGAAATTCGAAGTCCTTCTGGAACAGTGTGACAGCAAATGTAACTTGGATATACACAATCGGATCGAAAGTATCGGGACACCCCTATGCAGTACAGATTTGGCCACTAGATGTCACTAGAGACAGAGTCTCCAGTAAAAAAGGAGGCGGGGAGTATTTTCTTCTGAGTAGAGAACCAGTAAGAGCAGAGTGTGTCTACCACAAGAGCTCAGTGACTTAGAACGCGGAGCAGTCATTGGATATCATCTGCGTAGACAATCCATTGGAGATACGTCTGTCCTAAAACTAGCCAAGTAGATTTTTGGTGGAGTGGTTGTGAAGTGGTTGTGAGGTGGAAACGCAAAGGAACAACAGCACCTAAATCTAGACCATGCAGATCGCATGTACAGTAACTGTTGAGCACTGAGGAAGACGGTTGTATAAAAAAACACATGAAATCGGTGGAAGGAATCACAAGTGAGTTACCAAGTCCAACTAAGACAATGACTGAGCGTAGCGAGTTACAAAGAATGTTGTAAAGTGGTCGAGCAGCAGTTCATAAGCCACACATTTATGTAGTCAGTGCTAATCCACACTTGAGGCGGTGTAAAGAACGATGGCACTGGACACTGGATGACTGGAATGAAGCACGCTAAACCGTTATAACGATGGAAGCGTTTGGGTTTGGCGAATACCTGGAGAATGTTAGCTGCTGTCTTGCGTCGTGCCAATATTGAAGTGCGAAGGAGGTAATTTTACAGTGTAATGACGTTTTCAGTGGCTAGGGAGTGATCCCACTGCTGCGGGTACGAAAATGCCAAAAGAGGAGTGATAGGGATATATTTTACAGCACTGTGTGCTGCGTGTAGTAGAGAAGCAGTAAGGAGCCGATTGTTTCAGCATGACAATGAGGCCTGTCATAAGACAGCATCTGAAGACGATGGCCTGCAGACAGTAGCATTGCTGAAAAGGACTGGTCTGTCCACAGTCCCCACCTGAACCCAATGGAACTCATCTGGTTCGACAACTCTGTAGGTAGAGCAACCACAGCCCTGAGTAGTCATCTCGGGTATTAATAAACAGCTTCAGCTGTATTCTCATTTATTATTGGATGACTACCGGTTTCGTGACACTAGCACGCGATTGCGTATAGACTGGAGAAACGGACCCATCTACTATATTGGAGTCGGGCTGTTTTATTCTATGACATCCACTTTTTAGCGGTGTTTTTTTTCTGATGGCAACTAATGTTGGATACAAACTTTCTCAGCTCTAGTGTTCACCTGAAGATTTGGCTTTCAGTGACCCAATAATGAAGGACTAAATACAGCTGATTTTGTACGCCCATTCTTTTGACAGGAGTTCTTTGGGACGTCGGCCATTGACTATTGTGAGAAAATTCAACGCCTACAGCCGTCCTTATGTTTTTCTTTATTTTGTTGCAACCAGTTTCGGCGCTTCAATGAGCCATACACTGTGTACACTGATGTGATATACAGGGTGGTCAGAAAATGTCTGAAACGCTTGTCGTGATTGTTGTAGGGCAGATTGTACTGAGACATAAATGTTAAGAAACAAATGCGACACGATGCTCCGTTTCCGAATTATTTCGCATTGACGTTAGCCAATCGGCACGTCCCGCGCTCACATTCAAGCTGCCTGCCAGGGGCGGTGTTACCTAACGAGTGCTTTGTTTGGTTAGCAGAAACTTGAATTCGCGCGCGCAACGACCTTATTGGCTAACTTCAATGCTAAATAACTCGGGAACGGCGCAACGTATCGCATTTGTTTCTTAACATTTATATCTCAGTACAATCTGCCCTACAACATCACGACAAGCGTTTCAGACATTTTCTGACCACCCTGTATATAGGAATCGTGTCAACCCCTTCCGTATCAACTACAGCCTGAAGACGGCGCACTGAAGCGCCGAAACTAGTTGCAACAAAATAAAGAAAATCATAAGGACGGCTGTAGGCATTGTAGTTTCTCAAAGTAGAGTTGAATCTGTTTATCAGTGCCCAAGATGGCCCTTTTGGACGAGTTAAAACGTCGTCTTCGTTCCAGACGCCAGCGTCGAACATCGCTGCCTCACCTCTTGAAGATGAATGGGCTGACATTCACCTCATTGAAAACGTATCCAGCAGAGCTGAAACCGTCATAAAGGCGAAGGGAGGATACACCGCACACTGACCTCCACTAATTTTTTTCCGGAAACAGGCTGAACACACTGAATATTACTGTCCACTAAGTGGCGTTCGCTTACATTTGGTCAGAGAGTGTTTTTGTTCAGTAAGAAAAGGTGAAATAATTTATAGAGGACTTTGTTGATATCAAGAGAAAAGATGTCAGTATGTCCTCAATTATTTACTTCCTTCTGAATCTCAGGAAGTAATGGAGCCACCTAGGTATTATCACACCATGGGTGTTCGCGGAATCCGTGTTGATTCCAACATAGAAGCTGATCAGTCTACGAGGAAATTTATAGTACGCGGAGCAGAAAATTTATCCTTTAATTCTACATCGGAGTGACGTCAGTTAGAGGTGCACCACTGCCAGTAAAGTATTGGACTGTTCAACTATTTGTTCGATTACTGGTTAACATTGCCCATAAAACGAATTTTACATTCACGACGAGGCCACTCGTGCGGTTCAGAAAAAAAAGTCTCAAGCCCACATACAAACTATTTGAGAATTTCTGTAGGACGCTTGATGGGGTAATTGGTGTTGAGGGACTTTCTGGCGCGAATGGCGGCTGCGGCGAGGCTAATTGTAACCGGCAGCAACCCGACGCGAGCGGACTGTGGGAAAGCGCGCGCCGCCTGCTGAGACGCACAGGAAGGCGGGGGCGGCGCGACGCCGCGCGGGGGCGGCAGCTTCGCCCGGGGACGGGGGCGGCGAGCGCGGCGTAATGGCCGCCGCTTCCTGCGCGGCGCCGACTTGTGGCACGCCACTGAGTCAGGCGGCCCGGCGCGTGGGTGGCGCCACTACGCAGCCCGCGGCAACTCGCTGTCCGCCACGAGTGGTGCCGACACGCCGACGAAGGCTTGTTGCCACGATGCAACTTGGTGCAGGCTTTACGCTAAGATATTTGCACCGACTTGTCTGCACAGACAGTGCTTGCGCAGACAAATACACCGAAGCGCCAAAGATACTGGTAAAGGCTTGCCTATTCAAATGCGGAGTTATCTAAACAGCCAGAATACGGCGCTGCGGTCGGCAACGCCTGCACAAGACAAAGAGTCTGGCGCAGTTGTTAGATCGGTTACTGCTCTTACAATTCCAGGTTATCAAGATTTATTTGAGTTTGAACGTGGTGTTACAGTCGGCGCACGAGCGATGGTATACAGCATCTCAGAAGTAGCAATGAAGTGGGGATTTTCCCATACGACCATTTCACGAGTATACCATGAATATCAGGAATCCGGTAAAATATCAGATCTCCGACATCGATTGACGACTGCACAAGACAAAGCTTTAAGCCTCGTCTGACCCTGTCAACATCGACACTGGACTGTTGATGACTTGAAACGTATTTCCTGGTCGAACGAGTCCCGTTTCAAATTGTGTCGAGCAGATGGACGTGTATGGGCATGGAGACAACCTCTTGAATCCGTGGATCCTTCATGTCAGCAGGGGACTGTTCAAGCTGGTGGAGGCTCTGTAACGGCATGAGGTGTGTGGTGGAGTGATATTGGACCCCTGATACGTCTAGATACGCCTCTGACAGGTAACACGTACGTAAGCATCCTGTCTGATCGCCTGCATCCATTCATGTCCATTGTGCATTCCGACTGTCTAGGGCAATTGCAGCAGGTCAATGCGACACCCCACACGTCCAGAATTGCTACAGAGTGGCTTCAGGAACACCCTTCTTAGATTAGATTAGATTAGATTAGATTAATACTAGTTCCATGGATCATGAATACGATATTTCGTAATGATGTGGAACGAGTCGAATTTTCCAATACATGACATAATTAGGTTAATTTAACAACATACTTAAGTTAATATAACAACTTTATTTTTTGTGTTTTTTGTTTTTCTTTATTTTTTATTTTTATTTTATTTTTTATTTTTTTTAATATTATTTTTTTTCTTAATTTATATCTAAAAATTCCTCTATGGAGTAGAAGGAGTTGTCATTCAGAAATTCTTTTAATTTCTTCTTAAATACTTGTTGTTTATCTGTCAGACTTTTGATACTATTTGGTAAGTGACCAAAGACTTTAGTGCCAGTATAATTCACCCCTTTCTGTGCCAAAGTTAGATTTAATCTTGAATAGTGAAGATCGTCCTTTCTCCTGGTATTGTAGTTATGCACACTGCTATTACTTTTGAATTGGGTTTGGTTGTTAATAACAAATTTCATAAGACAGTATATATACTGAGAAGCTACTGTGAATATCCCTAGATCCTTAAATAAATGTCTGCAGGATGATCTTGGGTGGACTCCAGCTATTATTCTGATTACACGCTTTTGTGCAATAAATACTTTATTCCTCAGTGATGAATTACCTCAAAATATGATGCCATATGAAAGCAATGAGTGAAAATAGGCGTAGTAAGCTAATTTACTAAGATGTTTATCACCAAAATTTGCAATGACCCTTATTGCATGAGTAGCTGAACTCAAACGTTTCAGCAGATCATCAATGTGTTTCTTCCAATTTAATCTCTCATCAATGGACATACCTAAAAATTTGGAATATTCCACCTTAGCTATATGCTTCTGATTAAGGTCTATATTTATTAATGGCGTCATACCATTCACTGTACGGAACTGTATGTACTGTGTCTTATCAAAATTCAGTGAGAGTCCGTTTACAAGGAACCACTTAGTAATTTTCTGAAAGACAGTATTGACAATTTCATCAGTCAATTCTTGTTTCTCAGGTGTGATTACTATACTTGTATCATCAGCAAAGAGAACTAACTTTGCCTCTTCATGAATATAGAATGGCAAGTCATTAATATATAATAAGAACAACAAAGGACCCAAGACTGACCCTTGTGGAACCCCATTCTTGATAGTTCCCCAGTTTGAGGAATGTGCTGATCTTTGCGTGTTACGAGAACTACTTATTTCAACTTTCTGCACTCTTCCAGTTAGGTACGAATTAAACCATTCTGAGTTTAGACACCCCAAACAAGAACAGTATTGAGCTTTTATGGGATGCATTGCAGGTGCTGTTCAGAAGAGATATCCACCCGCTACTCTTATGGATTTATGGACAGCCCTGCAGGACTCATGGTGTCAATTCCCTCCAGCACTACTTCAGACTTTAGCCGAGTCCATGCCACGTGTTGTTGCAGCACGTCTGCCTCCTCGCGGGAGTCCTAAATGATATTAGACAGATGTACCTCTTTCTTTGGGTCTTCACTGTAGATGCACGTGAATGAATCGCCGACTGAAAATATTGTCTGTGTAGCTGTATTCAGTATGTGCGAAGTCTGGGGGTGGTTGATTCGACGAAGACCAGCTGTACAGACCAGATGAAGTGCTTCAGTACTTCATATATAGCACTAGTCGTTTCTGGAATGATGTGGCGCAACTATGAAGGTGATATCACAACAGAAAGCTTCAGATCAGCATATCTTCTGCCACAATGTATTGTATTTTATTGTATGGAACTGGAGCCTAGAAACGACGGAGAGGCTTCGTCCCCGCTGTAGCCTCAGTGGTTCACAACAGGTCACAGCAGTCCATTCCACCCACCGCCGCCCCACGCCGAACCCAGGGTTATTGTGCGGTGTCAAACGTCCAACTTGGTGATGAGCCCGCAGTGCTTCGAAAACTAGTTAATGACACAGAAAATTAATCGTTTCAAAAATCCAGAAGGACAAAGCAACTGGTTGCGTATTTATCATCATCATCTTGGGAGTACTGTACGGCTGCCCCCGCTCACACTTCCCGTATTTCACTTCCTTCGATCGTGACAGTCTCATTGCAGTCCCGTGCCATGTATCCAGACATCCATTTCTAATGCAAATTGTTTGTAATTGTAATCATGTTAACTGAATCTTCCGTCGGTTCTTGTTAGAACAACATTATAATAATTCTAACTGACATCCCTAGGTAATTCGTTGAATCGACACCCTTTACATTTGTTTGGTTTATCTCGTAACGGAAATTAAAAGAAATTTTTTTGGTGCTTATTGTTTAGGGTCGATTGCCACTTTTCGTATCATGCAGATATATCACCTAAATCATTTCGTAATTTGTTTTGATCTTGCTATGGTTCACTTTTATTCTCATCCCTCCGACTCTCAGTTCTCTGTTTGTGAGCAGCGTCTTGGATGACGCCAAGAGACCACGTAGAATCAGTGAACCAAACAAGAAACCTTGTGTGGATAAAAATCCTCTATGAAGATTGCAAATTTTCTTTATTGATTACTGGCTTTGGTTGGTGTCGAGGCACCCTCAGATCAATCTGAAATGTTGTTCAGTGTTTGATACACATTACACATCGTCGTATTTTTGGAGCTAAATGGCTCTAAAACGAAAAATCGTAGTTGGTTATGTATATTGACAAAGTTAATCGCTAATCAGATATTGTTGCAGTGAGTAGTCATTAAAGTTGTCAAAGTTTTATTTAAATTACTGTAAACTGTCGCCTTTTGTTTTGCTCTGCAACTTTTTATTATTCCATTACCGGTTTCGAACCGCCTAGCGATTCATCATCAGATGGTACACATACTAATTGTCTGCTGCAGCGTGGGAGTCATGTGGAGTGATTTTCACTAATCCCTCTACATGACTCCCACACTGCAGCAGACAATTAATATGTGTACCATCTGATGATAAATCGCTTGGCGGTTCGAAACCGGTAATGATTGGAGTGATTTTTACTAATCCCTCTACATGACTCCCACACTGCTGCAGGCGGTTAATGTATACACCATCTAATGATAAATCGCTTGGCGGTTCGAAACCGGTAATGGAATTATAAAAAAATTGAAGAACAAAGCAAAAGGCGACTGGTTGCACTTTTTACAAGAAATCTTTATTCATCACAGTCGCAGTGTTCCTTATCAACAATGGATAAAAGATTTAACGTTGTCAATTTACATAACCAACAAGATTTTTCATTTTAGGGCGATTCAACTCTAAGAATTCGCGAAGTGTAATGATTGCATCAAACTGAACAACATTTTAGTTTGATCTGGGGATGGCTTGACAATGAACCGAAACCGGTAATCAATAAAGAAACTTTGCGGTCTTGATATAGAATTTTTATCTACCTATATTTGAAATCAACAGATCATATCTCTCCACTGGCGATGTCAAAGAATAACAGAAACAGGAAAGGCGGGGAAACCAGTGGATGCCCTCGCACCGCCAGGAGACGTGAGTCTGACGTACCACACGCTATTTCCCGCAGTCAGAAGAAGATTTTCGGCCAGTAGCCTTCACTATCGGCCTCTGCCGCTACTTCACTACCTACATCGCTGTAATCGGGGACAGCACAATTAGGGTCATATATGATATCACAACTTGCCAACAGACAGGACAAGCAGGACTAAGATTTTGTAAACTGTAGATGAATATGGTCCATTATAGCGTGTACAAAGTGTGCCGGGTCCGCATCATATTGAAATTACGTAGGCTTAACAGCACAGATCCAGACGAAGACAGCTGTGTTTGTCATTGGAGTATCGTGCATAGAATAGAATCAACAACTTGGCTGTACACCCGAAAGCACACCATTAAATACTGGGGTGTCATACGTTTGACTTTCTTCCCCGTCCATATCTTATCCGAACGTGTGTTCTTTCCCTGAGGACCTTGTCATCTACATGACTTTAAACTAATCTTGCTTCCTCTTTTTTACAAACGCCAGAAAGGATTTTGATTAGATTACCTGGTTGGTCAAATCTTTTTTTAGGATATTATAGACCTCACTGACCGAGTGCTACGTGTCTGCCTAAACTGAATAGCGTCTGGCAATTTTTGGTAAGTCCATTTTATAAAACGAAAGAATAAACCTCCATTTGTCTAAGAAAGAGTATGAAGGAATAAAAGGAGTGACTGACATCTGTAGCTAGATGGCTTGCTTTTTCCACCCCTAACTGTAAAGATTAGCTTCAGTTATGGCAATCGGTAAGCAGTCCTTTTTTTATTTTTTATTTATTTATTTATTTTAATTCATCACTCTTCGAATTGGTTTGGCCCGCCACGAATTCCTCACCTGTGCCGACCTCTTCATCTCAGAGTAGCACTTACAACCTACACCCCAGGTCATTTTCTGGATGTATTTCAGTTTCTGTCTGCCTCTACGGCTTTTACCCTCTGCACCTCCCCCTAGTACCATGGACGTTATTCCGTGATATATTAACAGATGTCTTACCATCCTGTCCCTTCTTCTTGTCAGTGTTTTCCATATAATCTTTTCCTTGCCGGTTCTCCGGAGAACCTCCTCATTCCTCACCTTATCAGTCCGCATAATTTTCAGCATTCTTTTGTAGCACCATATCTCAGATGCTTTGATTTTCTTCTTTTGAGGTTTTCTCACAGTCCTTGTTTCACTACCATAAAATGATGTGCTCCAAACGTACATTCTCAAAAATTTCTTCCTCAAATTAAGAACTATGTTTGATATTAGTAGACTTATCTCGGCCAAAAATGCCCTTTTTGCCAGTGCTAGTCTACTTTTTACATCGTCCTTGCTCCTTGCGTTATTTTACTGCCTAGGTAGCAGAATTCCTTAACTTCATCTACGTCGTTATCACCAATCCTGATGTTAAGTTTCTCGCTGTTCTCATTTCTATACTTCTCATTACTTTCGTCTTTATTCAATCTACTCACAGTGCGTGTTCTGTACTCATTAGACTGTTGATTCCATTCAGCAAATCCTGTAAAACTGCTTCACTTTCAGTCAGCGACTCTTTGATATCCTTTCACCTGGAACTTTAATCCCACTCTTGAACCTTTCTTTTATTTACATCCCTGCATCTCCTAAGCATGACTGAACAGAAGGGCCGAAACATTACATCATCCTTTTTAATCCGAGCACTTTGTCGTTGATCTTCCATCCTTACATTTCCCTCTTGGCTCTTGTACGTACTGTACGTTACCAGTCTTTCTCTCTAGCTTACCCCTAGTTTTCTCAGAATTTCAAATATGTTGCGCCGCTTTACATTACCGAACGCTTTTTCCAACTCAAGGAATCCTATGAACATGTCTTGATTTTTCTTTAGTCCTGCTTCCATTATCAACCGCAACTTCAGAATTGCCTTCCTAGTGCGTTTCCCTCTCATAAAGCCGAACTGATAGTCATCTAACACATCCTCAATTTCTTTTCCTTTCTTCTGTATATTATTCTTGTCAGCGACTTGAATGCATGAGCTGTCAGTCTGATTCTGCGCTAATTCTCGCACTTGTCAGCTCTTGTAATCTTCGGAATTGTGTGGATGATGTTTGTCCGAAAGTCACATGGTATACTGCCAGAGCCTTACTCAACACACCAACGTGAACAGTCGTTTTGCTGCCACTTCCTCCAACAATTTTAGAAATTCTGATTGAAGGTTATCTATTACTTATGCCTTATTTGATCTTAACTCTTCCAAAGCTCTTTTAAATTCTGATTGTAATACTGGATCCCCTGTTTCTTCTATATCAACTCCTGTCTCTTCTTTTATCATGTCATCAGACAAGCCTTCCCTCTCGTGGAGCCCTTTAATGTACCCTTTCCACCTATCCGTTCTCTCCTCTGCGTTTAACAGTGGAATTCCCATTATACTCTTGATGTTACCGCCCGTGCTTTTAATTTCACCGAAGGATTAGTCCATATGCTAACTCCCTCCTTCCGACAATCATTTCTTTTTCGCTTTCTTCACATTTTCCATGCAGCCATTTTGCCTTAGCATCCCTGCATTTTCTATTTATTTCGTTCCTAAGTGACTTGTATTTCGGTATTCCAGAATTTCCTGAACAGTTTCGTACTTCCTTCTTCCGCCGATCAGATGTTAACATACTTACCCTCCTTTTAGCTACGGCATTGTTTCCAATTTCTGCGATTGCCCCTTTTAGAGATGTCCATTCCTCATCAGCTGAACTGTCTACTGAGATATTCCTTATCGCAGTGTCTATAATTGCTTAGAGAACTTCAAGGGTATTCCTTCATTCCTTACTACTTCTGTATCCGCCTTCTATGTGCATTGATTCTTCCTGACTAGTCTCTTAATTCCAGAATGAGATTTTCACTCTGCAGCGGAGTGTGCGCTGATATGAAACTTCCTGGCAGATTAAAACTGTGTGCCCGACCGAGACTCGAACTCGGGACCTTTGCCTTTCGCGGGCAAGTGCTCTACCATCTGAGCTACCGAAGCACGACTCTCGCCCGGTCCTCACAGCTTTTCTTCTGCCAGTATCTCGCCAGTATCTCGAGATACTGGCAGAAGTAAAGCTGTGAGGACCGGGCGTGAGTCGTGCTTCGGTGGCTCAGATGGTAGAGCACTTGCCCGCGAAAGGCAAAGGTCCCGAGTTCGAGTCTCGGTCGGGCACACAGTTTTAATCGGCCAGGAAGTTTCTTAGTCTCTTAATGTTCGGCCTTCTCATCATCGTTACTAAATTTTGATCTGAGTCTGTATGTGTTCATGGGTACTGCTTGCAATCCAGTTACCGATTTCGGAATCTCTGGACCGTGATGTAATCTAATTGAAGTCTTCCCGTATCCCTGGGCCTGTTCCATGCATACTTCCTCGTCTTGTGATTCTTCAACAGAGTATTCCCTATTACTACTTGAAATTTATTGCAGAGCTCAACTACTCTTCCTCCTTTCTCATTTCTAGTACCAAGCCCAAATTCTCCCATAACCCTTTCTTCTACTCCTTCCCCTACAACCACACTCCTGTCGCCCCAAGACTATTACGTTTTCATCTGCTTTGTAAAGTTCTTTTAAAAAAAATAAACTTTACGATTACATTGAATGAATGTGTGAACTGTGGAATGGATACTGAACTCGAATTATCATGTGGCGTGTTGTAACTGCAAGTGGTGTTCTTATTCTGTGTTATTGTTAACACGAATTGATTGAGCAATGCAACTCCCAATACCAATAAAGAAATAAAGTCAAGGTAAAATGCATTCAGCCCCTTAGGCACCGCATCCTCTGACCCTTTTCAGTACTAATAATTTTGGACTCTGGGCACATAACAAATAAATTATACTGTCTAGCTCTAAAGCAGCAACAGACTAACGCGATATATTGAGATGTCTCGTGAAAAACAAAAATACGCTAGCTACAGGCTCAGCAATGTGCAATGCTGGCCATAATACTTGAAATGCACATGAAATTCTTTTGGCTGATAAATGAAAATATTTAACAGAATCTAACTTCTTTGAGAAATATATGACCTGGGCTGGGAGGCGGTACTGATTGAGGTGAATTACTAACACTGAGTTTTTTAGCAGAATTACATTGCATTTTAGGAAAATTATATTGCAAGTTAAGTTTGTCTTTTCAAAAACATCTGACAATTGAAGTTACATTACTCACAACTGATTCACAAACAATGAGATTTAAACAGCAAGTATTACCTCACTTCTTTAATCCAACATAAATGCAAATCATCAAATTTCACTTTGTTTTTTTTTAACAAATCTTAGAAGCATTATAAAAGTGAAATATCTAACTAGCCTTTTTATCAAAACAGTTTACGTTCATTCTGGGGTTACTCAACAATTACAAATTATCAGTCAACTCATCTATACTAATGCGCTGGCAAAAACAGAAACCATAATTATTGAACATCTTTATCTTGCTTGCACGAAGAAATCCAATTCTATGTTCACCAATACTAACATACCTACATTAATCTAACACTTGGCTGCTTCACACAGCACACCACAAAAACTGCCTACTCCACCGTCTTTCGCTCACAAACAGCTACCTACAACCGTGCGACAAGCGATCTCTTACTCCAACACTACAATAATCTCAGACCAGAAGCAGTATCTCTGAGTCTGAAGTCTTACACAGTAAGCGATATAAAGCCTATCAAAGACATACAAAATCATATTCCGATGCCACATACAAATGTGCCCCAGTAGACTCCTTTCCACTTTTATCTATTGAACGACCCGCCGGCCGCGGTGGCCGTGCGGTTCTAGGCGCTGCAGTCCGGAACCGCGGGACTGCTACGGTCGCAGGTTCGAATCCTGCCTCGCGCATGGATGTGTGTGATGTCCTTAGGTTAGTTAGGTTTAAGTAGTTCTAAGCTCTAGGGGACTGATGACCTAAATGTTAAGTCCAATAGTGCTCAGAGCCATTTGAACCATTTTATTGAACGACCCGATCAGTAGTCTTATCTACTTTCTGTATCTCTTCATCTTCATCTTTCAGTGTCTGCATATACACCTGAACTAACGTTGTCCATGTTGGTTTGCTGCCGATTCTTGAAGAGAACAATCCTACCACTGAACTATTCACTGTAACTCATACTCTACCTTACCTTCCTACCTTTCTAACTTGTGTACCACATTCAGACTTCTGACATTCCGCGTCCCGACTAGTAGAACGCTTTCCTTTCGTTAGTTATCCCATCTTTCTCTCACGGTCATTACCCCTCTGGCGGTCTACTCTCAGACATCCGAATGGGGGACTAGTCGAGAATCTTTTGCCAATGGAAAAATCATCTTGACACTTTATCAATTACAGGCCATACGTTCCGTGGATACACATTATCTGTCTTTAATGGAGTGTTTTCCATTGCCTTCGGCATCCTTTTGCCCTTGATAATGTCTGATTCTCCCGCCTTCTGGGGGTAGTTTCCGACCCCAAGAGCAAGGGAGTACCTTTGTCCGCTCCTCCGCCCTCTTTGACGAAATCTTTGGCTGAATGAGGGTGACTTTTTATGCTGAAAGTCTTCGGCCACCGTTTCCAGTGATTTTTATTCAAAATTTAAGTGAGGGCGGCGTTCGAACACTGTATCGAGATCGTTTGATTACTGTTTCCTCTAGAGTACCATCACATCTTCTATCCGTTTCCATTGCCAATTCAGTATGATTATAACAGTCAATGCTTTATAAATGCGTTAAGCATTTGAATCATGCAAACTGCCATCTTTGATCCCAGACGTGATTGGAGCATTGTAATGCATATGATGGTTCCTTGTGCACGGAAAATAGACCGTTTAAATTGTAATCTTGACAATGACATTGATGTATGCGTTATTCATTTGGATAAATGTTGAATTAATTTTACTGACACTTTTTATTGGGAAATTAAAAGCAATGTTCCCTCTTTGCTTTAATTATTACCAATGAATTCAATGAACGTACATTAGTGTTTGCACCCTATTCTTGTACGACAGGGCCCATAGAAAACCTCTCTTTCAATTTCGACCGGCATCTTTAAAATGCTGGCTCTTGACAGATCACGGGTTTATCATTAACTACTTCATAAACACTTGTATCTCTGCCCGGCTTCCAATTTTCACGAGGTGAGAATAGAAGAATGTGCTTGAAGCACTACGACGGCATGCGTGGAAGATAAGAGGCTAATATGTGAGGAACTTGTTGAGGAATTAAAAAAAGCACAAGGAGTAATTACAGGACTTGTAAGATACGATCATGAATTGGAATGTGACGAACTGGACGAATGGCTAAAGCAATGGGCTGTGATAAAATACCTAGTGAAGATCAAAAAGCCTTGGAAAATGGAGAAATATCGATCCTGACTAATACTGCCATTACGATATATGACAAAGACATTTGGCCTAGAAAATTATTTAAAATCTGTTCTCTTTACCTAAGGAAAACTACACCGTAAAACGTAATAATTCATATCTTAGCAATAAACCTGTATGGGCAAATAATCGTAATATTTGAAAGAGAAATTTAGCAAAATGTGGGAAAGTATCAGTTTGGATTCAGCAAAGGAAAAGGAACCCGATATGTCATCGTAAGTTTGACGATGATAGGAAAAACAGTGCTAGACGTTACCAGGGAAATGATCATCTGTTTGGTTGACCAGGGAAAAAAACCTAGGATGTATGCGAAGGTGCGTTTTGTAGGGGGTATCCTTTTAACCTACTGGAAAATACATTTGCTTGATAACGAGGTACTAGAATCAATGGTTTCCTTAGAAATGTACGCTATAGCTCAGGAAACATTACTGAATAATGTTTGAGAGTTTAAATTTAGAATAAAAATACATTCTGCGTACTTCATATGTAAGAAATGCAGTAGCTATTAGGGGGTTCAGGGGGATATATACTTGTTGCGACTGTCATTGGAAGTCCATCTTTCTATTTCTCGAGACCCCGAAGTCTGATAACTTCGTTGTATAAGCAGCTTACAACCACGAACAGTCATCACGCACCGACAGAGGTGGCGCAGTGGCTAGCAAACTGGAGTCGCGTTCGGGAGGACGACGGTTCAATCCCGCGTCCGGCTATCCTGATTTAGGTTTTCCGTGATTTCCTTAAATCGCTCCAGGCAAATGCCGGGATGGTTCCTTAGAAAGGGCACGGCCGACTTCCTTCCCCTTCTTTCCCTAATCCAATGAGACCGATGACCTCGCTGTCTCGTCTCCTCCCCCCAAAAACAACCAACCAACCACTCATCACGCAATTAATACTGAATACTGCAAGCCACAGTTTAACTATCTCTGTAAATGGGGGCGAACCCAAGAGAGAAGTATGTGTGAAAGTATTACACGAAATATCGCAAAAACCCGTACCGTCGAAAGTTTAAAGATATGTGACGCAACTGGTAAGTCAGTTTAGATTTCTAGCTGAGAGGCCGTGGTCGATGTATAAAGCTCATTACCGACATTTCGTGCCCATTTGCAGCTGGCACCTTAGAAAATAAAACTGGCAAAGTGCTTCAGAAGTTCATGGGATCCAGATTTACTAGACTCAGAATTTATTGGTGCATTGTATATTTAGAGACCGCTCTTCATTCGCCTAGAAAGCAGTGGTCTTGTGATCGTGAGCAGTAACTAGAGGTCCCAGTCCACTTTTTAAACTGATTCTCTCCCATCTTATAACAATTTAAACCATCTTCAAACTGTTCAGTAGAGAACTCTCCATAGGCCTCAGTTGAAGATTTGTTGAGACGAAAGCAGAATTTCAGAGCCGCGTATTGTTCATTGCACATTACCTCCATTGTTACAGTAGGCGATACTGATCATGTCTCAGCTTGCTCGCCTGTCACAGGCGGGAACCAGGAGTGGCAGAAAATTAGTACGGAGTGTTTTCCACATTAAACTAACAGAATATCTTAAAGTTCAAATTCTAGCGAGAATATTTATGACTGGAAAAAAAAACTTACTATTGTGCTTTATTGAACAGCTCTCGATGTTTTAAACTTCGACAACGACCTCTCGGCCCGTAATTTTATTTGAAGTAAATCAAGCCGTGAAAGTCTTTGTAAGGTTTCAAACAAATCACTTTCATATGCCATACTCTTCATCCGGTAAATGCAGCGTTTCCTTAACATTAGATCACAAAATTCAGTCACTGATACTATGAAAAAAGTTAGTCCAGGATTTGTTAGACGTATTTGATTTTCTATTACAATGAACAGAGGCTCCCTCAGACTCACAAAACTAAATTATCGGTCCTATGAAAGAAATTGGTCCTCAACTTGTCGCTCATATATTCCGCATTATTTAGTGCGATGTGCTGGGCCATCACATTCCGATTACCCGACACGACCTCTGCTCATCCTGCTGACAGACGCCGCGTCGACTGATGGTCGACACTCGCAGGGTCGATAGCGCCACCAGCGTCGATAGTTGAACGCTGCAGCTGTCGGCGGACGACCAATTAAGGCCTGATTGTGGCGCGCAATTAGCGGCCGGTAATGAGTCCACTTGTGTGGGGGCGGTGGCCTAAACGTAACGTGCGCCGGCGGTAACGAACACTGTCGTAAACAGACAAGTCGGAGCCGCCGGACCCCCAACGCGCTGGGAAAAATATTTGGACCGTGCCGCCAGGATCATTATTAATTAATTATTTTAATTTAGTATTGTTAGCGGGCGTAAATTTCGCCCAGTCACTCTCCTTACGGACACTTAATAGCTGCAAATTGGACTTCGCGGCAGCGAAGTACATCTGAAGGACCATCGCTGCTGTTTATGTGCGGAGGGGTGGAAATAATAAAACACTTACTTAATTGAAACAGTAATTGCCCCTCGGATGCTTTGTTGCTCTGACGAAGCAAGTTTCCCCTGCAGGGAGAATTTTATTTCTCGGCTTCCGGCGGCTTTCTGGGGTCTAGAGGATTACGGAGTGAGGAGAAAATCAAACACATACTCAAAGCTGCATACTGTCTTAAAAAATAGTAAATATATGAGATACATATTTATGGGACATGTCGTTCTGCCTTGAGTATGCATAAATTTTTCTTTAAAGCCCATCCAACCATCAAGATATGATATTAAGAGATGATGATGATAATGACGATGATGATGATGACGAAACTTCACAGAAAGATGTATGGATGTCAAGAAGAATTTGCGTCTGTTCAAGGCAGAACCATTTTTCTCATAAATCTGTAACTGTTTGAAAGCAAACAGACAAAAAGTGAGCCTCAGCCACAAGACAAGTATACAACATACTTATTAAGAAGTCGTATAGGTTAACTGCTGTTTTTAGCAACATTAATAAAAGTCGGTTAAGACCAGACGTGTTTTGCGTAATTTTAAAGCATCTTCAGTGGTCACTGAAACAATATGTTTTTTCTCTTACAGTTTTGTTTGTTATGATCATTAACAGTTCTCATGATTTACTTACTACTATAAACAGTTTTTGTTCTTTTCGTTACTACGGCCTTTTGTTTTGTTTTTTATTCCACTCTTTTCGTCTTCCATATGTATGTATTCAGTATGTGCACATAGCACTTTCACTACGCCCAACACATTTATACTACTTTGTTGGAAGAGGCACTGTGGCTGTCCTCTCGACATTCTGGGTGTTTCATTTTGCTGTGGGATGCGTTTGTCTTTTTTTTTCCCCTTTTTTTGACAGTGTGGAGGCATCTGATATCGCTCTGTGACTGTTTATATTTCCCGACTAGGAAGAGAGAGAGAGAGAGAGGGAGAGAGAGACAGAGAGAGAGAATGTGTGTGAGAGACAGATATTACATATAGTAATTTTTTAAATTTATTTTTTCTTAATAAGATTTTTATGACCTTGGCTAAAGACGGCAGCTAATCTATATAACTTGTACATGTGCAACTGCGTAAAAAAGAGGTCAAACCATGTCCTGGAGGCTCTCACCTGAAGTACCAAAACATCCATCTCAAGCTTCATCAGACGATTCAACACATCAGTTTTAATAAGTATTGTAAATTTAATAATCTTCTATCTAAGTATGCCATTGTAACAATCAGAAACAGTTCACACGCAGCTCAAAGTCATTATCCCAGAAATGCTGGCTGCAACTTAAATTAGAACACGAACTGAATTATAAACAGCGTGAAGTATATTTGAAGTTAGCTGACACTATAAATAATAACACCCTTCTCTGTTATATACTGGACATGGTTGAGGAACACACCTGTATTGCCATGGAACAGCTAAAGCAAAGAATAAGAAACTAAAGACACTAATGAACAAACAAGTACAGTCAAATGCACCAAACAGACAGAGACACATGCATCAGTTCTACCCACGTCTCATAAACCTCACAGACACCGAAGTTAAAGATGAAGAAACACAGTTACTAGAAAAAGGTTTAAAACAGAATGTAAACACTAAAGTAAATGAACATTTCATAGAAAATCTATAAAATCTACAAAATCTATAAAATAGAATCTGAGAACATACTGTCTCAAGAAAAGAGGAAAGACACAGACACCATGAACATAGGATTAAGAGGAGAACTACTGTAACAGGCAAAGAAATTAAAAACATCATAGGTACAAGATATGAACACAATAAAACAAGGGAGAAAATCACAGAAGCTGAAACTCTGAAAACTCTTCCGCAGAAGCTACACAGAGACAAAATTATCATAGCAAAGGCAGACAACGGGAACACAGTTACTCCTATGGCTAAACAAGAATACAATAACAAAACACAATAATTCATTTCATAAAATAAAATCACAAAACTAAAGTCAGACCTAAAAAACAGGTTCCACACAAAAACGAAAAATGTGCTAAATACATCCAGAGCCAACCAAAGTTTCATAAAGAAAATATCCCTATGAGGCGCATCGTTAACTACATAAGAGCACTAACATACGTCCTCGTCAGTCATGCGCTAAGCCCACTCACACAACAATATGAAACATAAAATGACGGAACAGCGAAAAACATAAGAGAACTAGTAAACCACATAAAAACTGTGCTGATGTCATTTGATGAAGAAAACATGTACTCCACAATCACAGTTAAAGAAACCATCAAAATAATAGACTAAGACTTAGATGTTTACAATCAGTTAGCACAAGAACACATAACAGACATAAGCAAAATTCTGCACCTCATTACTGGCCAAAATTACTTTGAATTCAACAAAGAATTCTACTTGCAAGAAGAAGGATTGTAAATGGGATCCCCAATTTTAAGAAAGTTACCAACATCTTCATGAACAAAATAGAAGATACAATACTCTATGTTGATGGAGATACATGGATGACATCCTCTGCTTGGTAGATGGACCAGAAAATAAAATAGAACAATTACAAGCAGAGATAAACACATTACATTACAGAAAAACATAAAGTTCACCTTAGAGGCACAACAAACAGGCAAAATAAATTTCCTGGCTGTATCCATCACAAAAAATAACCAATACTCTTTCAGCATTTACAGGAAAAACACCACAAAGACACAATATTACATCAATAATCTAACCACCCACAGACCCAAAGAGAATCTGCTCTCAGATATGTGATCCACAGATTAAACACAGTACCACTTGACAAACATGACCATAGTAAGGTGACGGGCCGAATTATTCAGATACCAAAAAATAATGGATACCAGGAATCCCTCATAAATTCCAGAAAAAATATAAAAACATACCACACAAACCCAGGGACCCAAATCACGACCCCCCCCCCCCACACACACACATCACCACCAATACACAAAAAGAGAACAACATAGAAACTCATCAGAGAAACTGGTACATACTTACATATGGAAAGAAACTTCCCTCCAGAAACAAGGAATAAAAATAGTGTATATAGAGAAATGTGTATAAAAGGAAGATGAAATAGAGGTGTACCAGGAAGCTGGCAGTTACAAACTCCAGTGTAACAACTGTGGTGCTCAATACTCAGGACAGAAAGACAGAACTTTTGAAGTAAGAAGAGCATGCTAATATGGCACCAGCCTCTCAACTTTTGCAAAATACCTCCGTCAAGAAAGCAATCTTCCCACCACAACAGAAATTGACATAAAAATAATCAGATTCAGCAACAAACGTCTCCTACACAACAAGAAAACTTGCAAATTCAGAAAGCAATAACAGAGAAGAAACACTAATAAATGACTAGACAAACATCAGCAAGCAGATTCTATTGAAACTAATAAATTATATTGATGAGAAAGAACAACCCCCTTAGACACTACAAAATAATATCAAAAACTAGTCAATATCCCTACCTTATACCGTCCACCACTGTACCACAATACAACAATAACTTACACAAACAGAAGCGGACATATTGCCTCCCTTCACACACACACACACACACACACACACAAAATGAAGATAATGTAAAGTAAATAAATAAATAAAGAACAAAAGTACACTACAGAAAAAAGTACTTTAGAGGAAAAACATCTCTCTCTCTCTCTCTCCTTCTTTCTCTCTCTCTTCCTAGTCGGAAACTATAAGTACTCACAGAGCGGTAACAGATGCCTCCAACACTGTCAAAACAAAAGACAAACGTATCGCACAATAGCAATACGAAACACCCAAACGGCGAGAGGACATCACAGTGATACTTCCCAATACAGAAGTGTAAATCAAAGTTCTGTGAGTACATGCTGAACAGTTACATGTGGAAGACGAAAAAGAATGTGATAAACAGCAAAAAACATTTAGTAATGAAAAGAATAAAAACTGTTTGTAGTAATAAGTAAAGAATGAGAATTATTGATGATCGTAACAACCAAAATTGTAAGAGAAAACGTCATATTGTTACAGTGACCACAGAAAGTGCTTTAAAGTAAACCGAAACGCGTCTGGTCTTAATAAGACTTATATTACAGTTGCTAAAGATGGCAATACACCTATACAACTCGTATAAATACAACTGCGGAAAAAGAGGCCAAAAAAGAAAAGAAGACAACGTGAATATTTTTTAACTCCATATCATTATCTCCTGGTATAGGTAAAGATAAACAATATACCGGTTACTTGCTTCTATACTGTTCATGCGCCCATACTCATCAAGTATCCGCGCACGCGTGGGTGTGTGTATTATGCGCGCGCGAGTGTGTGTGTGTGTGTGTGTGTGTGTGTGTGTGTGTGTGTGTGTGAGCTTGACATGTATGGGAGAGGAAACTAGAGAAAAGGAAAGAAGCAAGAGAAAAAAAATGGAATGGAAAGCAATAATAAAACGTACAGGAGTTAATTTAATGGCCTTCGATTTCTTAAGATTGTTACGTACAAACATTTTGATGAGAACACAGAACAGCATTGCAAAAATAGTTGGCGGTCCAATGATAATGAATTATAGGCAGTTTAATTCATTGAGTGTGTCACTAACATAGATTGCATTTTTCTTCATTATACTAACCACATTTCTTACTTTTTTAATTCGTGGGATCACTGTCATATTACTACCATGTCATGTAATGTTCCACACATTAAATGAGTAATAATTAAAGAAGTAGAGTGATAATAATTACACAGGTCTGCAAAAAAATATGTTTTGAAAGTTTTTAGAAACTTGCTAACTGACTTTAATGTGCTTTTCAGCGCTGATTTCAGAAATGCAATCCATTTTTTTCTATCACGTCAGGTTTTTTCACAAAAAATGGGGCATTTTTGGGTATAATAACAAAATTTAAGCAATTTATCACATTTTTTCCAACCTTATAAATTTTTTTTTTTTATAAGTCATGTTCTAAACTACATTTCCAGAACACATCCATTTTTCTTTAAGCTCGTAAGTCCTTATACTAACGCTCTCGCTTTCTGTCGAAGCTTCTTTTATTGCTTTTCGGCTGTGGACTCGTTGAGGATCATCTCTTTTTATCATCCAGCAGTAGTCCGCTATCACGTTGACGTTCCATCTTCCTTGATATCTTCTTTCCATTTCTTTGATGTCTTGGTGGAATCTTTCGCCCTGCTCTTCACTTACATCACCAAGGTTTGCAGGGAAGTAAAGATGTGAGTGGAGAAAATGAACTTTAATGCTCATGGTACAGCCCAGCTTCTTAAAGTTGTCGAGCATGTCTGCGACGATTGTCTTGTAGTGTGAATCTCTTTTGTTTCCTAGGAAACCTGTAACAACTAATTTAGAATTGTCCATGCTGCCTCTTCTTTTGTTTTCATTTTGTCCACAAAGTTGGGATTTGTCATTAGTTTTCTAATGTCTGGTCCTACAAAGATTCCTTCCTTTAGCTTTTCCTTGGATAAACCACAAAGATATCTGAAACACTCCCCTTCTTTTGGCAATGCCTTAACAACTTGTTTCATCAGCCCCAACTTAATGTGAAGTGGTGGTAGTAACACCTTTTTGGGATCCACAAGGCTTTTCCTCTCAACATTTTTAACCCCTACCTGTAAGGTTTTTCTCAAGGGCTAAGCTTTTTTTTATGTTGTGTTGCTTTCTTTCTCTACTGTCCCATTCACAGAGAAAGCAAGGGAACTTTGTATAGGCACTTTGTTGACCAAGCAGCATTGAAATGACTTTTAAATCACCACATTGTGTCCGTTTGTCGTCTGAATAGCAGAGTTTGCTTAAAACCAGTTCAAAGTTTTCGTAACATTCTTTTAAGTGAACCGAGTGTCCAACTGGTATAGAAGCATACTTATTGCCATTGTGTAGAAGTTCTGCTTTAAGGCTTCTTCTTGAAGAATCAATAAAAAGTCTCCATTCATCAGGAGCATATTCTATTTTGAAATGTGCCATAAGTCCAGGAACATCACTACAAAACATCAGGTCACCTTCTTGAGAGAAGAAAGATACAAACTCCTTTTCCCTCGATCGATACCAAGAAAAGGATGTACCCGGAGCCAACATATGTTTATATTTCAATCTAGATCCTAAAACCTCTGACGATTCTTTGGAAAGGCCTAAGTCTCTAACTAAATCGTTCAGTTCAGATTGTGAGCCTGGAATGGGATCGGTTGTCCCAGGATCGTAGCAATCTCTGTCTTCTTCACTATCACCTTGCTGAGCCAATGGCTCGTGATCATCTGTATCATCCAAAGAATCTGGAGGAGAGGGTATTGGTACTTCAGGCCCATGAGGAACAGGACGAATGGCTGATTGGATGTTAGGGTAAGAAATATCCTTTTTGTTTTTCAAATTGACACTTCGTACGTCACAAGAACAAAAATAGCAGTCATCACATTGATTTTTGGGCTTCTTCCAAACCATTGGTATCCCAAAACCTAAATACTGCTTTTCACATTAAAACCATTGCCTCAGTTCTTCAACACACACCGAACAAACTTTGTGTGGAGCCCAAGGCTTATCTTGATCGTCTAACTTTATACCAAAATAGGAGAAATATACTTTTTCACCAAAATCGGAAGTGTTTCTTCTTGCTTTTTAACGGCATAGTTACCATAAATGTAGCAGAAGCAGTCTGGCGAGTTTACACATCCCCTTGTAGCCATTGTCCATTGTCCATAAAACAACTTCACAACACAAGAAAATAGTCACTATTTTGAAGCACTAGTATCAACAACACGTGAACAGCACAGAGTGAAGAGGTACTGTGAACTGAAGGACAACAGCAGAAGCTCACTGCTTGGTGATGGCGGGGGAAGGGGCAGCGTGACAGACAGGCGCTAACAGGAAAATACTGCTGGTTTCTCCTAATTAATCTTTATTTTACGTATATCTAGTATAAAAATGGCTAAATAATAGTTTAGGGAGATCCTAAAAACCAATATTCAAACTCACTAGAGTGCTGAAATAGCGAAAAAGCTAGAACTAGACAAGCAGTTTGTGAAATAACTGTACGTGATGGAATTTTTTCACTATTTTTCCCGAAATCAGCGTTGAAAACACTATAAAAATCACATACTAAATTTGAAACGATCTTTATGTCGCAGACCTGTGTTATTTCTACCCAGTTTTATCATAATGCATTGAATGCTCGGAGCTAGCGATACGCCTGTAAGGGAAAGGTGATGACTATAGTACTGGAAAGAGTAGTGCGGGTTTTATCAGACAAGTCTTCGTTTGTTATCAAGATTGTTTCTTTTTTTTAAATTTTGAGTTACCTAAATTGATTTACTTTTTTTTTAAATTTTGAGTTGCCTAAATGGATTTGGATGGCCCCTCCAACCAAGTGCAGTTAGTTTTGTTTGCTGCGTCATTTTACGGCGCGAGCATGAAGCTACTAAAAAATTAACAGAAGTAAGTTTGGTCGACGCAATGTAGCCAAAACTGTGTATAAAGAATGAAACTAATTCATTTCTGCGTAATTTCATTACTAACCGTATTTAGATAAATTGCTGGAAAAAAGCCTCTGCGAAAGCAAATCAGATGAGAAAGCTACGGAAACGTCAACTATGATCAGAACAAATTAAAACCATCTGGTGCAGTCGACACTGTTGCACAACTTTTGAAATCAGCTGGCGTAAAAATATTACAGGAAATTACATTTAGCATGCAAAACGATTGGTGAACGGAGAAAATTCCAGATGACTTGAAAACTGCATTACAGATCCACTTCATAGGAAGGGAGATAAAACTAATGTTAATAATTGCAGAAAGATTTACATTCTCCCAATTCCATTCGAAATTTTACGTATCTCAATGTCTCCTGGAGCGAGGGCAACTATCACTTGAATGTAAAACTAGCTAATCTCAAGCAGATTCAAGTCAAATAGATCTTTACCAGAATAAATTTTAGTTTTGAAACTAATCGCAAAACGTAAGCGTAGGCTTCCGCGGCCGTTGTCTTCTTCAATAAAATTCTTCAGGGTATCAGACCGCATCGTCATAATTTAAAATGCGCCAACGTTTCGGCCAGCGTTGCAGCTAGCCTTCATCAGGGCCTTACGTAAGGCCCTGATGAAGGCTAGCTGCAACGCTGGCCGAAACGTTGGCGCATTTTAAATTATGACGATGCGGTCTGACACCCTGAAGAATTTTATTAATCCCTAAACGTCAAAAATTTATAATAATAAAGTAGTTTGTACCTTTGCAGATTTTTTAAAAAAGCATATGACTCATTTTACGGTAAGGCTTTGTTCTGAAAGATCAAGGTCTGGACTTCAGAACCACTCCAATTATTAGTAAAACACTAAGTGGCACAAAATGTAAGGCAAAATTCGTGGGAGAAATTTCGAAACATTTTTAAATAAAAGCAGGAGTGAGACAAGACCATGGATCTTGTCCATTACTCTTCATCTACCTTAGAAAATGTAAAACAGGAGCGGGTATAACAGAAATCGGAGCTTAAAATTAACGAACTAGTCAAATTAGAAGGATCCATGTTAGAATAGACTGCTTAGCTTTAACAGACTACCTACATTAGGACATTCAAACAGCACAAAAACAAGTATAAATTCTTTAAAAAATTAGGAGAAAGAGTAGGTCTTCAAATATCGTTATAAGTAACAAAGTAAATTTCTAGCAACAATCTTACTCCAAAAATTATTAATATTCCAGACAGAAAAATCGAGGGAGTTTTTCAGTTTAAGTATTTTGACAGAAACTTTCAAGAGACAGGTCCAGAAAAGATTAGTAATGAAATTTTGGCACAAAATGGAAACACCCTTCGGACCTACAAAAATATTCCCAAGGCAAAAATGCACCTCAAACTTGGGACGTGGCAAGGAACGTAATCACATCTTTTGTTTCATTTCTAGGCAGTTCTGAAGATAAGTGAACCAGTAGAATTCAAAGATGAACAAAGTACTCGCATTTGTTATTTTTCCAGAGAGCGGTAGTGAAAACGTAGGCTAAAATTTTATATGCGTATTAAAAGAGTGTAACGAATCAGAGAACTAGACAGGTTGCGGAATTCTGCGAATGTCTCAGTGAAGCTAAAACTGAAATAATAAAATGGATCGGTGGAGTAAAAGAACGCCTTAAGGAATAACACATCATGATTAATCGAGCAGAAAAGAAATTGGGCAGAAAATTTACGACTGGAGAACTGGCCTGGCAGGGAAACCCAAGATCGATAAAAAAAAAAATAAATGGTCTGATCAGCAGAGGTGCGTCCACTCTCAGAGGATGAAAGTAATGTGGGCGCAAAGAAAAGCTAAAACAATACCTTGAAAATGCCGTTTCTTGTACATCGCATGGGCCAGGAGAGCCCAAACGTAAATAGTAATAGGACTATTCTCAGTGTTGGTACAGGTGTTTTCACCCCAAACTGTGATTAATTGAACATATTTAAACCATATTTATTTTGCTAATGTTAGTGAACTGTTTGTTTCTAGTGCAGATAAACTATAAAAACGAACGGAAGAACTACTATGAAAACGTTTGAAAGTAATTATGGTTTTCTGAAGGCATGTAAATGTGTTCAATTTCTTTTTCGGTTCATCAGTTGCACTTAATTTCATTGTAGCTATGGTTGATTTTCAGGCCAAATTTCAAGCTTGCTGTATTAACTTCGATTCGTTACTATAGATTCTCTGCACTAGAGGCAAAGAATATAATTTCATCAGTGACAACTCAGCTAGGAAGTGTCTCTCCTAACAGCAGTCAGGCGCATTTTCTCTGGTTTTCGACAGACGTTTCCAATTTCGTTTTTACATTGTGTAACTGGAGTTTTTCCAAAAATTACTGCTCGTCACGTTTTTCATGCGACGGCTAGTGTCAGCAAAAAGCGTCGGTTTGTTTCCCATTATGAAAAAAAGTATTTTTCAATCGGAATTTTACGGATGCACTCGTTACAGCGCTCCCAAATTAGTCTAGGGCGATATTTGTTTTATCGATACGTGATAACAGCAAAACACGAAGAATAAATAGCAACCCAGCAGCGATACACAAGGGGAGGTCACGATCTGAGATCACAGTTTTACTTCAAACGTTGTGCACGTTTAGGAGGCCACTAAAACAAAAAGTAGTAAGGTGACAACAAGTAGTAAGGTGAATTACTCTGGCAATTCTGAGAAAATCTCAGGAGAAGTTTTACGGATCTTCAGATGGCTCTGAGCACTATGGGACTTGACATCTGAGGTCATCAGTCCCCTAGACTTAGAACTACTTAAACGTAACTAGCCTAAGGACATCACACACATCCATGCCCGAGGCGGGATTCGAACCTTCGACCGTAGCAGCAGCGTGGTTTCGGACTGAAGCACCTAGAGCCGCTCGGCCACACAGGCCGCCTTTTACGGGTCTGTTATGTCGCTTATGCATCTGTGCGTAAGTGCCAGACGTTACAGTTCATGGTACACAAGTAGTTAGCGTTCGAGCTTCGTGAGATGAATGTGTATGAGACGACGGTTCGACTCCCGCTCAAACTTAATTTGATCCACATTTTTTTCATCACAGGTCATATTATTTAATTTATGTGACATATATGAGGTAATAAAATTAAAAAACCACATGTATTTGCATGAAGTTTTAGAGAATTTCGTGTTATTTGACTACTTACTATTCTTAATTAGATTTATTTATTAGAACAAGCATATTTATAGAATGAGATATTCACTCTGCAGCGGAGTGTGCTCTGATATGAAACTTCCTGGCAGATTAAAACTGCGTGCCGGATCGAGATTCGAACTCGGGACCTTTGCCTTTCGCGGGCCAGTGCTCTACCAACTGAGCTACCGAAGCACGACTCACGGCCTGTCCTCGCAGCTTTAATTCCTCCAGTACCTCGTCTTCTACCTTCCAAACTTTACAGAAGCTCTCCTGCGAACCTGCAGAACTAGCACTCCTGAAAGAAAGGATATTTCGGAGACATGGCTTAGCCACAGCTTGGGGGATGTTTCCAGAATGAGATATTCACTCTGCAGCGGAGTGTGCGCTGATATTAAACTTCCTGGCAGATTAAAACTGTGTGCCGGACCGATGCTCGAGCTCGGGACCTTTGCCTTTCGCGGGCAAGTGCTCTACCAGAAGAGCTTCTGCAAAGTTTGGAAGGTAGGAGACGAGATACTGGCAGAAGTGAATCTGTGAGGACGGGTTGTGAGTCGTGCTTGGGTTGCTCAGTTGGTCGAGCACTTGCCCGCGAAAGGCAAAGGTCCCGAGTTCGAGTCTCGGACCGGAACACAGTTTTAATGTCAGGAAGTTTCAAGCATATTTATAACTATCGACAAGTAAACGAAGAAATGAATAGTGTTCTATCGAAAATTAATGCCTGTCGCGATTTGCGAAATCCCTTATACATACAGTCTGCTAAGATACCTGGAACTACTTTACACGTCGACACTTCGAGCTGCAGAGAGGCAGGCCCCATTTGGCAGTTAACCTGCGTAACGGTGAAACATTGCTTATGTAGCAAGAACGAATAGTACAGAAGCAAATTTTTTAAATATCACAGAATTTACAATCCTACTACAAAATTTAAGTTTGACCGGGAGTCGAACCGTCGCGTCATACACGTTCGTCTTACGAGGCTCCAACTCCAAGCACTTTTTTTGTTGTTGATCTCATTTTGTTCGTTACTGGTTCTGTTTGTTCGGGGCGGACGCCCCATGACGTTTGTTCAAATTCATCTTTGATCCACTAACTCAATTTTTTTTATTACAGAGGGAGCACTTGACCACCATGAAGTTGAAATGGCCGGCACTTACACAGAGATAGATAAGCCACATAGAAGATGCGTAAAACTTCTCTGGCGATTTTCTCGTAATTGCCAGAGCAGCGCACCTTACTAATGCACATTATTTTGTTTGAATCGCCTGCTAAAGATGTACAAAGTTTGAAATAAATTGGTGATACCGAGTGAGATGGCGCAGTGGTTAGTACACTGGACTCGCATTCGGGAGGACGACGGTTCAAACCCGCGTCCAGCCATCCTGATTAAGTTTTCCGAGAATTCCCTAAATCGCTTCAGGCAAATGCCGGGATAGTTCCTCTGAAAGGTCACGGCCGACTTCCTTCCCCATCCTTCCCTAATTCAAGGGAACCGGTGACCTCGCTGTTTGGTGCATGCCCCCAGATCAACCAACCAAATTGGTGATGCCAGCGCCCTTGTCATTAGCACTGCACTCTTGTCGCCAGCAGTCAGCGTGGCCCAGGCCAGGGAGATGTGGGCGGTATGCACCCACTTATCGGTAATGAAGAGTATGCACCGGTGCGGTTTGGGCGTTTTAATGCCGTTGCATCTTCCCATGAGGCAAGCTGGCCCACGACTGTCGTAAATATCCATTGATATACTGGATATTGGCACGGAGATGACGTCAGAACTGTTCTCACACATACTTTATTCGGAACAGATCTGGTGATCTTGTTGGCTACAGGAGTACCTTAACACTTCGAATTCATAGACACGCGCCATTTGCGGAAGAGCACTGTTCTATTTAAAAATGACATTACGGAATTATCACATGCGAGGTAACACATGAGGACGCAGCCGTGCTCTGACTGCTCCCCAAATCGTGACGCCAGCAGTAACATACTTTATTCGGAACAGATCTGGTGATCTTGTTGGCTACAGGAGTACCTTAACACTTCGAATTCATAGACACGCGCCATTTGTGGAAGAGCACTGTTCTATTTAAAAATGACATTACGGAATTATCACATGCGAGGTAACACATGAGGACGCAGCCGTGCTCTGACTGCTCCCCAAATCGTGACGCCAGCAGTAACGACAATGCGCCTCTAGAAAGCATTGGAAGAAAGGCACATCCACCCAGATCGGCGCCATACTTGCTGATGATGGTACGTATATTTGCAAGTCATCGAATCCTGAGTCATCAATCCCTTCTTATTTCTTCGACGGTTCAAGACATCGAAACGAGGTTTTCGGCAAATGATGGCACGTAGCGGAGAGCACATGATTTTGTGTATGTGTAATGCTCCTATCTCCTTTGTCAACCGATAAGCTGAAGGAGGAGGTATTTTTTTAAATCTAACGACATACGTAATGTAAAGCCATTAGAGCCCTCTTGAAAAGTCAAGTACAGTGGTGTGACGACTGTTAATGGTGATATTGAAACATATTACAAACGTGCCCGACAAAAGTGCTAAAATTAAAAGACAAGGCGGCTGGAATCTGCTCATGCAGTGTGAAACCTCCAAGCAGGGCTCACATGCTAGATGCTTAGGTTTTTTTTTTTTTTTTTTTTTTTTTTTTTAACTTTTCACTTGCATAGTGATTTCCTTCTCGTTTGGTGTTTCCGAACTGGGTTTGTTTTTAGGGGAATTTCTGGTGCAAATCTTTGTGTAAGCTTAGGGTAATTTACAATACTTCATGTAAAGGCATTAGGAACCCCTTGGAGAAACCAGTACAGT
Organism: Schistocerca americana; assembly: GCF_021461395.2. Classification (NCBI taxonomy): domain Eukaryota; kingdom Metazoa; phylum Arthropoda; class Insecta; order Orthoptera; family Acrididae; genus Schistocerca; species Schistocerca americana. The sequence continues at coordinate 16,958,775 of NC_060124.1, forward strand.
GATGTGAAGTTTTTTAATGATGTCGATGTCAGATTTTCAGAAAAGTATCCGAGAAATGTGCTAAAATTGAAAGACAAGGGAGCAGGAATTTCCTCATATATTATTTTTTAATTTTTAGTAATTTCCTTCTCATTTAGTGTTTCCGAATCTGGGTTTCTTTTAGGGGAATTTCTGGTTGGAAGGCTTTGTGTAAGCTCAGGACAATTTAGGTGTCCTTTTTAAATATTTTCGAAGTTCTCTGCAGCTTTCTAGTTTTTTATGCACCATTTGTGCACTGTCCTTTTTAAAGCAAAGTTTTGGGGCTGGTGCCTATATAGCTCCGTTTTGAATACTGTATAAAAATTTATAATCTTTTTGTTGTTGAAATCTTCTCTAGTTTCACAAAACGGACTGTTGTCATATTGTATCTTTAATTAACTTGCATGTTATACGTGTGAAAGATGTGAGGTAGTGGTTATTATATTTTAAAAGTAATAACAGGCAGAATTGAACAGTTTTCCGTCCCACACACGATTCAACAGCGCGTTTCGAGACACAATACTCTCATTATCACGTTTTAAAACTTAGCTCATGAGGTTAAAAAGACTGCCAGCACATTAGCGGCGTTCATATAATGAAATAGAATAATAACGCTTTGGACTGTGGGTCTTCGTCTTACATTGAAACTGTCGAGTTCTCTCACTAGTCGTCCCATCAACACCGCAACAGGCCGCGTCCTGGTCCCCAGCTGTGGGCTCCAAGAGTGTCAGGATCATGTCTCTCTGGATATCCGGGGGTTACGAACCGTGTAAGCGCAGCAATGGTGGCCGAAGACTTACGACGTAAGGCGCCACCACGATTCTGTCATTACGAAATTGAAGACGAGGCGTCAACACTGGCAGTGCAAGAAGAATTCCACAATTAGAGGCAGAGGAGGAACAAGTGGTTAGAACAACCACATTGGAGCCCTTTACGAGGAGAAGAAATGTCTGATGAAATAACAAATGAAAAAAATTGGAGTCTTTATCGAGAACAGGATCTGGTATTAGAATTTAACAGAGCTTTGTAAGGGTTGCGATAAAATAAGGTGAAAAGTAGAGACATTATTCCTTTGTAGTTTCTAACATAATGGGGGAAGGTGGCAACCATCAAAGTTGGTGTGTAGAATCTGGAGACACACAACATTCAAGAAAAATATTAGCTACGGATTCCTGAAGACAGCAGGGGCAGATAAGTGCGACAACTATCGGACAGGCAGCTTAACAAATCATGCATGCATACACGAATAATGGAAAATAAAAAAAAAGAAATGGTTCAAATGGCTCTGAGCACTATGGGACTTAACATCTGAGGTCATCAGTCCCCTAGAACTTAGAACTACTTAAACCTAACTAACCTAAGCACATCACACACATCCATGCCCGAGGCAGGGTTCGAACCTGCAACCGCAGCGGTCGCGCGGTTCCAGACTGAAGCGTCTAGAACCGCTCGGCCACTCCGGCCGGCCATGGAAAATAAAACTGAGGATCTGTTAGATGATGAGGTTTGACTTTGAGAAAGATAAAGGGACCAGAGAGGCAGTGCTGACGTTGCGCTTAATAATGGAAGCAAGGCTTAAGAAAATTAAGACACATCCATATAATTTGTCTTCCTTTCGACATTGAAAAATGACAATGGAAGATGGTCGGCATTCTCGGGAAAATGTATTTCAGCTTTCGCTTCTACTGTTCATCTATACGGGGTGTATCATAATTAATGGAGTAAACGCATACAGTTAAAAGTACACGACACTGAAAGAAAAAAGTGTCAGTAAACATAGGGTCGAAAATGCATACCGTAAGAGCTACGAGGAATTTTTCATCTTCGATACTGTGAAACAAATCTCTTCTACTACTAGTTCTTTCTTTTCCATATTTTGGGAAGTGGTAGTATGGATCAAAATAAGAATAAAATGTCCAGCAAACACGTGCTCTAAAACGTATACCTTAAAAGTTAGGAGCACTTGATCATTAGAGATGTGGCGCCTGAAATTTGGTATTCTCGGCAGACTCTTGACGCTGTGGGTCTCGGAAATGCGTCTAGCTCTAACCACCATTGCGCGATCAAATTGTGTTAATTACGATGGTGCTGCCACAATCACATAGGCCACCTTTCACATGAATCACCCCGAGTACAAATGACAACTCCGACAATGCACTGCCCTGTTATACCTTGTGTACATGTTACTGAAGCCACCTGTACATGAGCAACTCGCTACATCCCACGAATTTTGTCACCTCAGTGTACATTTTCGCAGTGGAGCAGATGCGATTAGTGATGTTTCAAGTTCCAGGGTGAGTTACGACCGACACAGTGTTGACTGAGTGTGAAGCCCGCTACCCGGCAGCGACAGCACTAGCAGGTGTGGTGTGCGCTCGGGCCCGCCGGCCAGAAGCGGCGTGTCGGCCGGTTCCCAGGCGGTGGGCGGTGGGCGGCGGGCGGTGAGCTTGCAGAAGTGCGGTAATTGCCGCCGCGGGCCGGCTCTGTAATCAGGCGGGCGGCTGCCGCCCTGTAATCCGGCGCACAATGCCACGGCGTTCGATACCCGCCGCAGACACCGCCACCGCTACCGGCACCGCCATGCCGAGCTGCGGGCCACGGAAGCGCGCGCCACCGTGCAGTAGAGCCCGATTGTAAATAAAATAGGAAAGAGTCGGCGCAGGATATGGTGGCCGCTGCACAGTGACCAAGTTTGGTCCGAAACGCTGAACGAGTTCACTTGTTTGTGCACTTTCGGCCGGTTGACGACGCGCTGCGCTGACAGAATCGAGGCGAAAGCCACGCAATCGTCCTCAAACAATTTTACAGAAAACATTCGGTACAAAGATTTCGTTTTATTTTTGCGTTGCTTATAGTTTTGTTTGTCAACTTCAGGACGATGTTCCCATCATTTCTTTAATGGTCACAGTTATTGTGATATTTGCAATTGAATAAGACACTGTGCGAAAATCTGAAAAAGTTTGCAATGAAAAATATGGGACACTATAATTTTGCATTTGGTGCATACTGTATCGTGTAAGGCCCTTAGAATAGCAGAGGCGAATGCGCCAGAATGTAGTGTTGAGAGAAACGCGATTAACGCTCCACTATGGAGTGTACATACCCAAAGGTAGTTTTGGAGAACAATGTGATAAAATGTTTACTGCGCTTTATTAACAGGATCGATAAAGACATTAAGAAGTGTTCAGATGTGAACATATAAAATATGATTGTAAAATGCTGTTTCACAGATGTTCAAGATTTCTGAAAGCTAATTTTATCGACAATGTTACTTACATAAGGTAAACCGGCCGTAGTGGCCAAACGGTTTTAGGTGCTACAGTCTGGAACCGCGCGACCGCTACGGTCGCAGGTTCGAATCCTGCCTCGGGCATGGATGTGTGTGATGACCCTAGGTTGGTTAGGTTTAAGTAGTTCTAAGTTCTAGGGGACTGATGACCTCAGAAGTTAAGTCCCATAGTGCTCAGGGCCAATGGAACCATTTACATAAGGTAAGCCTTCATGTGCGTGATAGCCGAAACTGTTTTCCTGTAAGGTTAACATTTTGCAAGACTTCATCTAATACTAATTATTAATACAAGTAATGAGAAACGTACAATAAAACATAATGAATAAGGTAATGAATACAAAGAAATATGTAACCACAAAATATAAAGTGTAGCGTACCACAGACGACTAAGCGCTGGTCCAGGCTTGGTGCTATGAGGCACCATGAGTGCGTCAGTAATATTAAATGTCATCAACCGATACTGCCTCTTCTTCTCCCTCTTGTATATGATACACGTTTCCTTTACCAGTAAATCTACTTGTGAAGTACGCATGATGATTCGCGGGAATGTGAAGATCTCCAAGTTTTTCTCATAAAATAATTACAGGTTTAGTCTACTTAGTCGGTAGACTGATAGTTGAATGATTGAAATGATGATTGAACCTCTTCATACGATCTTATCGCAATGCACTAGCTTATTTTTGTAGATTTAATGCCAAACCATAGTTGCTGGAAAAACAAAAACTCTTCCCTCTGAAAACTTGGCGACCAGCACTTGTCAAACATCTACATGTGAGCCGTTCCATTGATCCTGGAAAACAACCTTCGGTTTTGCTACAGTTCTTAATGACCCAAATGTTCGGTACGACTATGCCTGGAGAGAAAGATGAACGACACAATGTGTGATACTACAGCTGCGTTTCTCAGCGGCGTTTCAGCGAAAAAGGATAATGCCTTTTTCGATTTCAAAATTCATAACTATGTTCTGTGTGTATCTGCGTAATCCATTATCATGTATTCATGTCATGTCTTTCCCGCCCCCACAGTCGTTTGCTAGTACGAACGTGTGGTTTGTCTGTACTTGGCACTTGGGGTTTTCCTAACTGCCAGGAGGTTTCCCTGAATGTTAAGGACAGTTTAGCCAACCTTTGTGTAGAGCTTTAAATGTTTGATCAGAGAGACATTAGTGGACAATGGTCAGCATCCACTGTGAAGTTCATACAGGTAGAAACCGCTTATGCTATTTGAGCCGTTCCGGGTTTCTGTGTAGACCCCGGCGACGGGGTAGGTTCGTTTTACTCTTCCCTAGGACGGCGGTGAGTAAGGGTGCTCGGCGTATATCTCTAGTTGTTAAGTTTAAATGTGTAAGAGTAAGCTTTGTTTGAATTTCCGGTAGTTACTCTGGTGCGTGGCATTGATAATCGTGCCACATCAACTATTTCAGTCACGGAACAGCGTTAATTTCATTAGTATTCAGTTCATTCGATGAGATCTTTTGTGCAACTGCAACTTGACTTGAACGAGAGGTGCCGCCACGTAATGTACAGTTTTATTTAGTTTCGTATATCATGTATGAATGTGCCGTATGCTTTGTGGAATGCCTGTGTTAAATTTTATTTAATTTACTGTCCAATCTCTGTTTCACTCCCACTGACTTAGTAGCCCACATGTGCGTTTCTTTGGAAGCTATGAGACTCCAATTCGACGTAAAGCCTCTCGTGTTCGAATTGAAGCCTCAGTTGCATCGTGGCGTAGATGTGCTGTCCTTTGGTAAATTTATTTACAAAATTACTGAGTTGTACGGAATTTCGGAAGTGGGCTTTGTTCTTTGAAACTGACAGTTAAACCCAGTCACACTCTGACCCTGCGAGCTTATATGTGGAGTATGGAAGCTTTCTTATGAATTCTATCTTTTGTTGTGTGAGTGCGTGTGATCCTGGTAAACTGTAACCAGTAATCTAGCAGACTTGCCTCCACACGTGTCGGTTCAGTTGTTGCGTTGTATAACGTACCATGTGCCGAGATTCAGGCGCTAGCATTCCACGTAACTGTCTTTAACTTAACATCTGTGTGTGTGTGTGTTAACTTTAATGAGGAAATAAATGTTAATTACTGCTAAATTCGTTGCTGTTACATCCTACAGCGCCATTCCGCTTCCTAGTCACAAACCTTAAAATCACTCAGTTTGCACCACCTCTTGTTAATAACTCAATGAAATTTGTCATGATTATTGTATATCCAATATATGGATTAGTATTGTATTAAATCATCAAATGATCTGTGAGGTGGCGCCGTTTTATTAGTTTAATTCATTAATATTTAAATAAATTTGGCCCACTAATCAGAAATTTTGTGTTTGATACTTGTTCGAGGCAAGAGAGTGTATAGTCTACTTACATAGCCATTTTTGGGATTCAGGAAATCAGAAATCAGATATTTCACGAAGCTGATCGTACCAGCACCTTGCAATAGTGAAAGACGACAGGTGTCATTTACTTGCGCTTCCTTATGTGCTGTTGCTACATTCCTTCGTCTTTAAACTGGTATCTCGTTATCATGACATTAAAAGGTTTACAGCTACAGGCCACCAGATTGCATGTCACAGCTGTCTTCGCACGCAGCAGACTGAACTCGACAGAGATCCAGGCCAGCTGGCAGGGTGGCTTGCACGCCTGTGCTATTCTCATGGTACAGCTGTAGCCGGACGTGTCAGACTGTAGTCAAATTTTGAGTTCGTTCATATCCAAGGCCTAATTGACCATTCCCACTTAGCAGGCATGAAACAGGACGCTTCAAAAAATATGTTGCGAGAAGAAACTAAAAAAGCGTACTTTGGTGCATATGCCTCTGCTATTCTAAGAGCCTCATACGTAACTGCGTATAAAATTTACCTAACATTGAATTTTCTTTAGACGTGGGTGGAGGTCTCTGTCACCAATCTCGATCAATTGGCTTTATGTAGTGTACTCATTTGCGGTCGTGTACGCCACAGAAAAGTCAGAATGACATGTTCATAAAAATCCTCATAATTCATAAACGGTTTGATAGCGAAACGATATTTAGGTAAATGATAGCACAAAAAGAGGAGAGTATTTTACTGTATAGTTATTGTTCTCCCACTACAGACTTTTTCGATAAGAGAGTGTAGTTTTTAAAGGTCATCCATAGATGGTGAAATGTGAAATGCTGTGATTTTTGGAACGAAGTGAAGACATTACATATTTATTTTTGTACAACGGATGGGATTTTTTGCGAGCTATTGACCTTACTTGTTTTCAGTTCATCAATTAACTTAGTAAATCATTGTTTCAGAATTCGTCTCAACTGTGTCTGCACAACATGTTAATGACGTGACATTGTGTGAACTCTGCTGCTTTTTTGGCAAAAGGAGCAAATCGTAACACAGCAACAAGAGAAATGTAGGTTTCAGTCAAAATTCATCAATCATGACGCTTCACTGAACGTTAGAAATGGTGAAAGATTAAGTCTAAAATAAATCGCTGATTTTGTTGTATTTCCATCGGAACTCGTTTTAGATACTAACAAAACAGAAGCGACAGTAGATCCTTCTGGAAAGTCACCACGGAAGTGTGGACACGGAGAGGCTCCTCTTAATATTTACAAAAAATCTGAGCATTGCCCTCAGTTTAGAACGACATTCCCTCTTCAGTGCTCAGCATTCTCCTATAGCACTCTGCCGGCTGCCCGCAACCCCCGTGGCTTCCCAGCCAACTGAACATCTATTGGCCACGTTATTCTGTCTGCACTCTAACTGTAGCAGTCAGTAGAAGTGGACTGAATGAGTGCATGGACACCAATAATTTCGCTTGGTTGGTGGAAAAGTGACTCCTGTTCATTGTTTCCACTTCTGTAGCTGAGCAGTCATCATAAATTTATCATCAGTCAGGAGATGATGGTTGGTGAAGGTACAAAAAGCTAAGAAATACATTTGAAACGTCTTTAGCTAATGGGTATTCAGAACTGGAGGATGTATGGGAATCAGAAGGAACAGAAGTCGAGTCGTGGAAGGTGTATCTGGCAATATATAGAGGGGAAAGAAGCGCTCAGCATATATGATTGCCATACAGAGAACCCAGTTTTAATTTCCATACTGCCGGAGATTTTTCCTCATTAGTCACGGTGCATGCGCCTCATAAGCCCAATTGGAAAGCTGCCTGAGTGAGAACTTGCTACTTAGATGTCTGGTAGTGTGACATGAGCCAGGAGAGCTGAGTGCTGCTCCATGTAGTCACATTTTACACACACACACACACACACACACACACACACACACACACACACACACACACACACATGCATTATCATTTTCATCAGTTATAGTTATTTCTAAGCCCTACATAATATCAAAAATTTAAATAAATACTGGATAATGTTGTTCATGAATTAGTGGTCCACCAAATACTGCATTAGCCTTGAGAGAAGCAAAGATCTTTGTTTCTTAATGAAAATCATCAGTACGCTTCACAAATATTCCATCAGTTAGATTAAAATTTAGTTCATTTAATTAGAATGGAATAATTTTAGGAACATCATTAGCAACAGTTTTTAACTAGCTTCAACAACTTGATCACTAATTCCAAGCACACTCCAGTGCTATCCTTTATATCCATAAATAATTTTACATCACTCTCCAAAGTTACTCTGTTTAAAATTTCATCTGCTTTGATGTTTATATTAGGCTTTTTCGAAACAATAAATTTTTCCAATTTTTTCAAGCTAGATTGACCGATAGGAATTTCTATTGTTTCTGTGTCACAAAAGAATTTATTATTTCTTGATCTAATATTTGGAGGGAAAAAAGGTATATAAAAACTAACTAGTGCAGTGTTACTATAACTGTTTCATCTAGGTACAGTAATTTTTTATTACAAACAGCTTACCACTCAACTGAAGAAATAACTCGTTTATTAATAAAAATTTATTAAATAAACTAAAACCGACTGGGAGGCAAAAATAAGAATTCCTGAGAAAAAGTCAAAATACAAGCATGTCAAACTCTTGCCTAGCTCTGTTCGATGTGCATTAATAGGACCAAGAAGTTGCGGTAAAACGACATTAATGATTGACAGTTGTATTCTAGCACCAGGATGGTTCAATTGGAAAAAAATTAATCATTTGTATGTTCATTCTAAAAGTTTAGATCAACCGAAATACCAAGAGTTTAATAAATGAAGTCAAAAAATTGAAGATAAAATTAATGAAAAATTACTACTTTTATTGAAAATAGTGGAGACATCATTATGTCACACAAATGTCAAGATAAAGCAGTTGTTGTATTTGACGATCTCATTCTTGAAAATCAAGATACAGTTAGTGAATATTTTACTAGTGGTAGGTATAAAGGATTAGATTGTTTTTATTTCACTCAAACATACTGAAAAGTATCAAAACAATTACTCAGAGATAATTTCAATTTTTAAGTTACTTTCAGACAGGATAACACAAATTTAAATCACATTTATCACAAATTTGTTGGTGGAGATTTAAAGTTAGATGAATTTAAGGAAATGTGTAGCAAATGCTGGATTGATCAGTTTGGATTCTTTACAACAGTCATGACTAGAAAACTGAATGAAAGCAAGTTCAGAGATAAAAATAAAAACATTCATAGCAATGTAAAATAATTTTACTTAATGTTTTTGTTTATTTAAAAAAATTCCATGATGTTTTTCGTTTATATTAAATGTCTATGGAATATGACCCACAGATTGTAAAAAAGCTAAACAAGTAGAAGAGTAAAAGAAAAATTAAAAGAAGAATTTTAAAAATGGAAAAAAGAACCAAGAATGGAATACAAAAAATTTAAAAAAGAAGATCGACCCATTACTAATACAATCGATAAAATAAAAGAAGAACTCAAAGATTTGGATGACAATGTTCTTGAAGCTACCGAGGAAACCAGAGAGGTTGGAAAAGCAAATGGTTCCTTATCATCAATCTTTATTTAAAAAAATTTAATGATATTCTGTCAATTAAACACTATGAAACTCCACAGCATGACTATACTTTAAGTGAATCAGAAATACAAGATTTATTGAAGAATCATGTAAAGGTTAAAAATAGAAAGGAACAAGCCACTAAAAAAAAACACACAAGGAATGACTGCTAGACTATATTAATAACAGTGACGACAAAGTTTTAATTTGTTGATAAATTACCAGTAAAATTTGATGGGGATGAATTAACAGTTGGTGATAGGACATGAGAAGGTACAAATGGATTAATAGATGTTTTAACTAAAAGACAAATAACTGTGGATGACATGAATACTAAACATACCCATTCTTATTTATCAAAGTATGCAGATACATTTGTACCATTTGGGAGCATTATAGTCTGACAACAATCCAAATAAAATCAATTAAAGATAAAGATATTTAATAAAAGAAACTGTTGATGCATTTTTTCCATCATTGAGACAAAAGATTTAGTTGACTCACTTCAAAGTGAGAAAAATTGCTGAAGGTTTAGTAAAAAAAATATACAGAAACACCGAAGGGATATGGTTGGATGAATAATGTTAGTGATTTGATGAAGAGATTAACAGTAATTCATCCAGTTGAATTAGTGAGAAATAAAAATTATTAGAATGATAAGTTTGAATAACACAGAGTTTAACTAATAAATTTAGTGATTTTATAATCAACAATCCAAAAGGAATTCCATTTACTTAAAGAGACAGTAAAGATTTGGAAAAAATACATGAAGCAGGTAAAGAACTTTAATTAGCTGCAAAAGAAAGAATTCACGCTTCTGATGCGTTTTAGGTGAAGAATAGTTGGAACAGCAGTTAAAGGAATAATGCATCAGAAACGAAAATTAGGTGTGGGTGCTGAACTCAAACCAGATGAGCAAGCTTAGTATACCATCTCAATGAAAACTGATGGGGCTTGCACAAGTGTTAATAAATTTTTTATCTATATAAATGACCACATTCAGCATTGTTCACAGATGGCTACCAAGTGGTGGGACTGAATCAAAATCAGTTAAAATTAAATTGAATACTGAGCAATTTCGTTGTATTGATAATTTTTTAACTGATGTACATAAAAGAAAGAGAGATAGAAATGAAGTTTCAAGAACCTATAAGGATGATGAGAAAATAGGTGGTAATTTAATCATAGCTTTAGGTATACCTATTGTAAAAAAGATTACTGAATATCTTACAAAATAGAAAGGAGGCTCACAACTAACAAAACATGACGATGCTTTCCTCCCGTAATTAATGGTTGCATTACCATATTTAACTGCTCTCAGCTCAATGTCTGGTGGTGCAGCTGCTGTTACAAATGCATTTATAAAGAAAAAGAAAGGGGATAAAGAATTGGAAGAACATAAATGACATGAAACTTCCTGGCAGATTAAAACTGTGTGCCCGACCGAGACTCGAACTCGGGACCTTTGCTTTACGCGGGCAAGTGCTCTACCATCTGAGCTACCGAAGCACGACTCACGCCCAGTACTCACAGCTTTACTTCTGCCAGTATCTCGTCTCCTACCTTCCAAACTTTACAGAAGCTCTCCTGCGAACCTTGCAGAACTAGCACTCCTGAAAGAAAGGATATAGCGGAGACATGGCTTAGCCACAGCCTGGGGGATGTTTCCAGAATGAGATTTTCACTCTGCAGCAGAGTGTGCGCTGATATGAAACTTCCTGGCAGATTAAAACTGTGTGCCTGATGGAGACTCGAACTCGGGACCTTTGCCTTTCGTGGGCAAGTGCTCTACCAACTGAGCTACCGAAGCACGACTCACGCCCGGTACTCACAGCTTTACTTCTGCCAGTATCTCGTCTCCTACCTTCCAAACTTTACAGAAGCTCTCCTGCGAACCATGGAGAACTAGCACTCCTGAAAGAAAGGATATAGCGGAGACATGGCTTAGAGAAGTAAAGCTGTGAGTACCGGGCGTGAGTCGTGCTTCGGTAGCTCAGATGGTAGAGCACTTGGCCGCGAAAGGCAAAGGTCCCGAGTTCGAGTCTCGGTCGGGCACACAGTTTTAATCTGCCAGGAAGTTTCATATCAGCGCACACTCCGCTGCAGCCTGTCTCATTGCCCGCCAAAGTGTTTGTTGCCGGACCTTCTCAGAGGTCGATTCCTGGAGCACCATCTATGGTCCCTTTGTTCTTGTAAGACGTGTGTTCTAAAAGGAGGTCTGATGGCCAGTAGTTCAGTGAAATGCTCCTTCAGCCCACGTCTTCTGTGGGTATAATTTGCCTCAGTACCCTTTAAGGAACTTATGTACTGGTCCTAGTGATTTATTATTATATTATTTATTACAATACCTTGTAATGCCTACATTAAAGGTTCTATATGTCTATTTAATAGTTCTGGTCACTTTCTGGAATAAATCTAGCAGTGTAGTGTTCAATGGATGTTCCTGGCATGTAAGGCCTTCAGCCATGATTGTGGTCATTTGCCTTAAAATTCTAATTTGGTATTTATATTTTAGCAGTAAGCCTTGAAACATTATTTACTGCCATTCCTGGCGTCTGATGACTTCTGCTGTGTTTGTGGTGACTTATATATAATATTTCAATACATGTAAGTTGTACATTGCAGCGAGTTCTTAAACAATTCTTAACTTATTGCCATTCTTGGCATGTAATGCCTTCTCCCAGATCACAGTGGCTTGCTTTTAAAACATTATCTGCTGTATCTGTATTTAAGGGTGATTTGTAGCTCACTGGAAACACTATTATTTACACAGTTGTTTATTCCTTCATTAATAATGTGTGGTATTTTTATTTGTTGTTGAGTCTGGAACTACTGGTTTAAAATAAAATAAAATAAAATAAAATAAAACTGTAAAAGGCAACCAATAGTAACTGTTACAGCCCCATCCACAATCATAAATGAATCCTGCCTTCCCTTGACTACCAGGTTTCATTAATCATTATTCAAATTTTACTGAATTAAACGCCTATGCTGTTGAAATATTTAATACAACACTTAAAGAAAAAATGTGGTAGAAGCTTAGTCTTCAAGGAAATTATAGACGGATTGGACAGAGCCTGAAGTCTGCTTCAGGTGTTGCTGATTTAGTTAAAAATCTAGTTGATGAATGTAATAACACAAAACATTTGACAATGAAATTGAAACCAATAGAAATTATTGAATAATTATAAACCAACTGTTTTTGTGTCTAATTATAAAGAAATTATTAGAAAAGGGCATACAGTGAGAATCACTAAACGTAAAGGTGTTTTTGAAAGGATACATGGACAATTGGTCAACACAAATTTATGAAATGGAAAGTGTAATACATTCTAATCCAATCACTTACAAATTAAGAGATACCAAAAGAAATTTCTATGAACAAGAACTACAGAAAATATAAGATCCTGATGTATATCTTGTTGAAAAAGCTTTGAGAAAGGACCTAAATAGAATATGTGTTAAATGGTTGGGATTTGATAATTCACATAATGATGGGGTAGATAAAAATAATGTTATTTTATGAAACTTCGTACTCAAAATTAAAATTTTTTTTAACTTACCAGGGAGCACACTCATAGAACTTGAATAAATCAATTTTCCAGGGTCTGGCAAGATGGGTCCTACAAGGGTATTGCATCATCAAAGTTAAATCCCTGTAATCTTTTAACCCATTCCTCTTCTAGTAATATTAATTTTATTAATTCTGTTTTTCGAAACATCTACTATCGATAATCTATGAATATCCACAAACTTTGTAATTTTTTGCTATTTGTTTTAATTTTACAATTTTCTACTAATCTAAGTCCTTTGCAAATGATTTTTCTAGTACTAATTTATGTTTATTATTAAATAAATTAACTCTTCTCTCTGATAGTTATAGTGTTTTTCTATATTTAAAATTTTTGCAATAGCTCATAGTTGTTTTACATGTAATACCTCTATTTCCAAATCTTTAGGATATACAAGGTTTTTCAAATCCCTATGGTTGTGTTGTACTTTATCAATACATTCTATTAAAGTTTGTTTGCGTGAGTAAGAATAATCTATTATATTTACATGTTATGCTATTTCACACTGTTCTAAACAGTCGTTTATTGAAAGTTCTGTATTCAGTTATTTGTGTTTTTATGTGTTTTGGAGAAGTTTTAACTATTAATCAATTTGCTTAAATAATTACCCATTTATACTAAAAAATATTTATTAAAATGTTGAATTTTTGTGAGGGCACCAATATGACGAGTCCCTTTGTTTGGTTGAATTATGTTATAGCCGTGAATAACTAGCTTTGCAGTAATTTATTAATAAAAGTAGATTTTTTACTCTGGGACTGAATAGACAGGGTAGCTAAGAAGTAGTTAGATAAATTCAAAGTCTATAACATGCAAAATCAAAATTTCGTCATAAATAATTTTCCTCTTCTCATTTATTTCATCAGCAATATCTTTGGATCGGTCACATAATTTCTCAACATAATAAAACAGACTGTACTGCGCATTTCTTTACTTTTATTTACTCAGTGTACACCAAAATAAATATTAAGTACATGTTCCACTAATTTGTAATCTGTACATTCATATTTTCTGACAAATATTTTATCTTGTTTAGATCTTCCATTCTTACAACCAGATAATCTTTCTGAAAGATTTTTTTTAGGCACCACCAACTTTGAAATAATTCATCTTAGCATACTGCTTTGATGTGGCAATGTAGATAATCTGCTCTTTCCTCATTTGTACTATATCAGGTATGGTACTTCTTAGTTGTAGACATTCTTTATCTTTTGCTTGAAGTCTATTGGTTGCTGTTCAATAATTTTTTGACGTTTATTTCAACAGGTGTTGTATATTTTAGACATCTCAATACAATTTTTTCTCATGTAGCATAATATTTTCTTACTCATTTACATTGTTTGGTTTTGAATGTCATTATTGAATTTCTAAAATTTTCAACTGTAAATAAAATTCAATTTTTTGAACAAGACTTTTTGCTCCTGAAGTTTTAATTTCATTTTGAATGTATTCCTGTTCTAGAGCTTAAGGATTGTAGTATTTTTTCTACGTATGAAATTTCAATTTCTTTAAGAAATTGATGATAATTAATCTTCTTCTTTAAATCTCTGAAATTCTGTACAGTAACATTTAAATTTCCTTTTTCTATTCAATATCTTGAAACCAACTGTCTAAATGCAGTTGCTAATTATATATCTGAATAAATTCAAAAATATTCATCATAGGTCATTGAAAAATAATGGCAACTGAAACAGATGTGCTTTGAATTGGTTCTTTTTATACAGAACAAATTTTATTAATACAATTTTTATTCAGAAATGGCTACACCAAGAATGAAGAAACTTAGAATTTCATTCTTTCTAGGCATATGTTATCCAAACGAAGATACATCTATATTCAGAAAAACCGTTAATTCATGAAACTGTTAATTATTTATTCATCTCAATGGAGACAATACTTATGTTGTTTATGAATACTTTAAAAAAATCTACATCACCACAAGGGCTCAAACTTTTGACCCCTAAATCAATATTCTCTTAAGTGGTCAAATTATTGCCCTTTGGAATTCGATGTAAAATTTGTACTTGCATGTAAATGTAACTGTTGGCTCCACTTCTTTATTGTTGTTCTTCTTGTGAATAAATTCAGCTCCATTTTTTATGATTTAGTTTTGTAATTTCCTTAAGAGTGTGTCTAAAACCATTTGATTATAGATGTGAATTTCTTTTTCATGAAATGAGTATTGTACTAAAAATATATAAATAAAAATAAAAAAACATAGTAAAACTACTAGTGACAGTAAAAAATTAAGAGTAAGTATTTTATCTGTACAAGTATCTACTGTGCAGCAACAAGAAAGCAGATTAATTTTTTGAAAGAATAATTTTAATGAAACTAACAAAAATTCTCTTAATAAACAGAAGTTAAGAAGTGTAAAAAATACCAAGCAAAGAAGCTGATTGATATTTTTTACTCAAAAAAATATTCTAAGGATAAGCATTCATATATATCACTAAGGAATGTATTAGGAACTATCAAAGAAACAGATGTATTACAGTGCACTGTTTATGTGGAAAATCTATTATGTCAGAAAATTACAAGAAACATTTAAAACGAAACTTGAGGAATGAACATTCTAAAATATTATTATCTACGTAAAAGAATGAATAATAAACAGGGTGTAAAAATGTGGTTGTTATTAGGAAATTAAAGACTTAAATTGGTTTAACGTAAGTCTCACATTTAAGAATAAGTGTTCAAGTAGACGTAAGATTTGCCGTTGAGTTTATAACGAACAATACAGCTTCTTGATTTTTAAAAGTTTAATGTTTCATATTTTTCGAAAGTGTAATGTTTCCCATTTTATCACTATCCTAATGATATTTTTCCTTTAATAAAAGAGACTAAAATGGTGCGATCTTTGAGGGTTTTACAGTCACCCAACTTCATGATATTTCAAAATTGTTACGGCTTTCATGGCCACTTGTTGACAAACTGCCTATTGGTTTCTGTCTCGGGTTCTTCGGCCGACGTTCCTCGAATGATTTTACTGACGATTCGCCACCACGAGTGGCTGGCATTGTCAAAGCTTCATCCTCCATTGCCGGCGGTGAACTGGAGCCGAGTTCGCGGCCACAGACTATATGTATCTGGCGCGCCAACGTCCGAGAGCTTCTCCGCGGTCATTACCGGTGCGGTTCTCCTCTTGCTACCTGCGACACTCCTTCGCTGCAGTGCGGGAAGCTTGGATCCGTTTACCTTAAGGCTTTCCTCTTCCTTGTTGAAGCAGTTTGCGTGTTTTTGTATTTCTACAGCTCCTCTGAACAAGCGCGTGTGCTTCTCTATAGCCAGAACTTCCGCGCTGGCGAATTTTATTACGTGGTCGGTCTCATTCAGTGCGTGCTCTGCCACGGCTGATTTCTCCACCTGCCCCAACCTGCAATGTCGCTTATATTCTTTGATACTGGTGTTGATTGATCGTCCAATCATTCCGACATAAACTTTTCCGCATGTGCATGGTATACGGTATATTCCCGACATTGCAGATGGGTCCCTTTTCTCCTTTACCAAACTAAGACACTCTTTGATCCTCCTTGTCGGTTTGAAAATCGTCTTTACGCCATGTTTGCTCATTATACGGCGGATTCTGTCCGTCACTCTGGGAATGTATGGCAGAAAGGCCTTACCCGACATTTCTTTCTTTGATTTCTTACTTCGCCGAGTGTTTGTCTCTGTTACACTTCTAATATAATCTGTGGAGTACCCATTGCTCCTCAGAACGCTTTCCAGGTGTTGCATTTCGCGTCTGAGGTGCAGCGGCTCACATATTCGTCCTCCTCGCGTCAGGAGCGTATGAATTATGCCTCTTTCCTGGTTCGGTCCGTGTGTGTTGGTATTCTATACACGCTGTGTACCAGGTTTTCGCCATCCCTTGCGACCAGCACATCTAGAAATTGCAGTTTTTTGTCCTTTTCTACTTCCATGGTAAATTTTTGCTTTGTATGGAGGCTGTTGAAGTGTCTTATGAAGTCAGTGAGCTGTTCTTCAGCATGGCTCCAAACAACGAAAGCATCATTGACGTATCTATACCACACATTGGGTTTGCGAGTCGCCAAGTCCAGTGCCTGTGCTTCGAATTATTCCATGAAGAAGTTGGCCACCTCTGGACAGCCTTCCAGCTGTTCGTAGAAATCTCCATTCCACGTGAAATAGCTCGTGGTGAGACATGCATGGAAGAGCTTTGTGATGTCTTGCGGGAAAATAGAACCGATGTGCTCCAGAGCGTCACTGAGTGGCAGTTTCGTAAACAAAGAAGCAACATCAAAGCTCACCAGGATGTCGTTTGGTACAAGTTTCAGTCTCTTCGGCTTGTCAGTGAAATGTCCTGAGTCCTTTATGTATGTGTCGGTCTTCCCCACGTGTGGGTGGAGCAGAGAGGCCAAGTGTTTGGCCAGTTTATACGTCGGTGAGCCAGGAGTGCTAACAATCGGTCTTAGTGGAACGTTATCCTTATCGATCTTGGGTAATCCATACAGCCGAGGTGGTAGGGCTTCTGTGTTGCGCAGGTTTCTCTGTATGTCCGCCGGCAGGGAAGACAGCTTGATTAATCGATTCGTATTCCGTGTGATACGCTGCGTCGGATCTGCGTTTAGTTTTCGGTACGTCGTCGGATCTAGTAGGTCTCGGATCTTTTGCTCATAATCTTCAGTCTTCATTAAGAAGGTCGCATTCTCCTTGTCGGCAGGCAGTACCAATGTACTCTTGTGGGCGTTGAGAATCTTAATGGCTTGTACCTCTTAATTTCAGCTTGAAAGCTGGTGGTTTTGCTTGGCGCAGTATCCTGGCTGTTTCAGTGCGTATTTCCTCTGTCTGAGCGAATTCATACAACATGGAGAGACCTGGTAAGAATGGATCAGGAACTTTTGAAAATGTTCTGTCAACTAAGTAGCAGAATGCACCGAGACGACTGGGACAAGATCGACAGCATCACTCACAGGAGCATGTAGAACGAACACGAGTGCAGCACTGAGCGACAGAAGAAAAAGTTTGAATGATGCCGGAAGCAGACCGACAAGGCGATTCCCGACATGTCACACAAATTGGTCAACCTCACTGTACGAAGAGGAAGTATCATTGCCAACACCGAAGCGGCAATTCGGACCCTTCCTTGTGAAAGGAAACATCTGATGACTCTATTGACATAGCAAATATTTCATTTACTATTCAAGGGGTTAACAATTCCAAGAGGTTATAGAGAAAATAAAATAACAATTTCAACTGAGTGTAAAAAGACCAAAAGATGTATTACTAGAATTAAAGATGATGATAATCTTTGTTGTCCTAGAGGTGTAATAGGAATGTTAACACATCCCACAAATTTTACCTTAGATAGAGATCTAGCTTCTGCTGAAATTAAGAAAATCAGAGAAGGTGATAAATACAAATCACAAAAAGAAGTAACCTTAGTTCTGTGTAATCATTTAGGTGAATACAACAATCAAGGATTTACTTTAGATGATATTAAAAATGCTGAAAACTTACGAGATACTCAAATAAATGTTGTATGTGGTGAAAATTTCAATTTGGTTATTTATCATAGTCCTGAGAAAGCAGAAAAAATTTATCTGTATAAAAATCACATTGATTTTGATGTAATGACAAGAATTATGGCATTTCTAGGATTGTTATATTTCTGTAATAAATGTGATAAATCATTTTACAAGAAGGATAAACATAAATGTAACACAGAAGAAAAAATATGTATATTATATAAACAACCTAAATACAAAACTATGAAAAACAAGGTATATTGTCCAATACTGTAATAGATATTGTTATCCTGAAAAATGTTTAAATGATCACCAAGAGGTTTGTGATATAGCTTACAACTCTGAAGAATGTAAAAAGATTTGATTGAGATTGGAAGAGCATAACTGTGGCTGTGATCTATGCAGAAACTGTAAACAGCAAGTAGAAATAAAAAATCATCATTGTTATATGTAATACAGATAACAAAAATGTGGCATTTGTGAAAGAAAAAATGAAGAATATAAAGACAAAGGTTATTCAAAATGTGTTGAGAATGGTTCTTACATTAATGATGAACTTAAAACTTATTATGTTTTTGAATGTTCTGAATCCAATAACATAATTAATCGACAAGAATTTTGGTGCAGTGAAGAAGGAAAACCAAAGAAAATTCATCATAAATATATCGCAAAATACATGTTGTTTGATTATGAAGCTCAGCAAGAAACAGGAACATGCATTTCAAATCTTACAATTACTCTCAATTTTAATGGATATACTGTTTACAAATTTAATACAAATGAGGAATTCTGTCATTGGCTGATTTCTAAAGAAAACAAAAATTACACATCAGTAGCTTATTATGCTCAAGGTTATGATTCATATTTCATTTTGATTATTGTGTTAAAAATACAATAAAACCATACATTGTTTCCTTAGAAACTAAATGAATGTTGTTACAGATTGAACAGTTAGGTCTAAAAATTATAGACAATATCAATTTTGTTCAAGACTTTATGAAAATAAAATAATAAACCAGCCCTCATGATTTAGGTGATGATGATATGTATAAAAAATATGTCAAAGAAAAAATATGTATTGACTTAGAACTTGACAAAATAAAAGTAAATCTTGGAAAACGAGGTGTTGCTAAGATGTGTCTCAATTCATCATGGGGAAAATTTGAATAATATCAAAATATGAGTAAAACTGGGTATGTGACAGATTTACAAAAAATTTATCAGATACTGTTGGATGATCAGTTAGATAATACACACATAAATTTTATTACTGAAGAAATGGTTCAAATGGAAAAAATTCAAGGATTATTATATGGAACATAATACATCTACAAATATTTTTATAGTATCATTTACTGCATCAAATGGAGACTCAGATTATATGATGTGATAGATAAACTGGGATAAGGTGTTATGTAATTTGATACAGGCAATGTAGTATATTCATATATTGATAATGGCAAAAATGCTGTGGAAACAGGTTGTATTTTAGGTTAACAGATTGATGAATTGGGAGATAAGAAGTTGATTACAGATTGGGCTTCATTTAGACCGAAAAGTTACTGTATGAGAAAAAATGAAAAAAAAACAGAAATGAAGGTAAAGTGATTCATGTTAGATTGTAAGAATATTCAAAATCGCTTTGACTCCTTGTAGAGGAAAATCTCTAACATCTGCCACCTAATGGCTTCCCAAACACAGATTGTGTCTTGTTGCTCATTAATCTGCAGTGACTCTTTGTTACACTAAAAAAATTTACTTCCGGAACTTCTCTTCCGATTTCAAATTATTTGAATGACATAACAGATGATTCATTTAAACACACAACCTGCTGAAAGATACCTTGACAATTGAGAAAAGACATTCTGTTTATAGAGAGAATTGAGAGAAATGTATTAGACACAGAATGCATTTTAAATAATTATCTGTTTGGGAAGTACACTTGCCAATATTTCTTAGGTAGCACATGACAAACAGAGCCACTACGGCTAGCATATAATTTACCCCTACTCTCTAAGGCAAGGTGGACTGTTATAGAACTTGTTTCTTTTGAGCCAAGGCTCAGCACGTTCGGAGTGAACCAAAAGGATTCCCAACTGCAAATATTTGGGACATGGGGCTAGACAGGAGATCACCTGAAAGGTAAACCACCAAAGTCCTTGGTCGGAACCGAGGAACTGAAACGGTGAAACGTGTATTTAAGCAGCAACAACGTATCATCAACCAGAATTCACCAACGAGAAGAAGAAACGTAATTTTCAACATAAAAACGACAACGACATATCTGACAGGCAAATAAAAACGAAATACAGTTTGGCACAAGGCAGAATCGGTAACGATGATGTGGTGCATTAATTTACGACTGGGGATGATTTCTGTAGGCAGCCACAGGGCACACGTAATATATAAAAAGAGGAAGAATAAATAAAAAACCACTGTGGAGTCACAACTGTGGTGAAACATATTTGGTATTAAACAAAACGAAAACTGTAGCTAGAAATTTTTGAAAATATTTATAGTGAAGGAACAGTGATCTGACTAAAAGTACTTTAGAAATGGACACAATTTTGGCTGCTAAAACATTTATTTCGGTGGTAACCGGTTTCTGTTGCAGTTGACGTTCATGGGGTTAGAACACCCTCTCCATTCACCGCCTCCGACTACCATCATGGTACAAGGGTCTGAGGATGGTCAAAAATTGACCGAAAACGGTTACCATCGAAATAAATGTTTTTGCAGTCGAGACTATTTGTGTCCATTTTTTAAAAACGAAAGCTGTGTCCTTGCACAAGCGCGGATGCTCTATAGTTACAAAATATTCAAAACCATTTCTTTGACACACTCACACTGGCTAAGTCCCTGAGAGGTGGCAGAGTATAGGCACCTTACAGCGTTGTATGCAATATGTGTTGCCTATTATCCACTCATCTGCTTCATGTGAGATGCGGCAGGCTGGGCAACATTAAAGATGTATCCTCTTAGAGGTACCCATTCTCACGGTTTTCCTTGTTGAAACTCACCCTCACTATTATTTACTGGGTATTATAGGTAGCATGCTGCGCACCTGGTTAGAAGTCACTGCCATGTAGTTCAGAGAATACTAAAGGATGCCTAGCGTCGTCGCTGAACCTTTAGCGAACACTGTGTCTCTTGCAAAGTCGTTCCCCTGATGTATTACCGCTGGACGTTTGTCGCAATGTCTTTGAAACACCTGAGGAATTCTGAATATTCAGGAGTATGACAGGAACGATCATTCGAAGCAAAAATTTCTGGTAAATATGGGATCTAAATGCTTACCTTAAAAGTGCGCATAGCTGTTGAGGTATGCACTTCATATCCCATGTTTTCTGGACATATTTTTCTTGTTTTGGTCCATACCTCTCAAACTATGGAAAGCAAAGTGCTTCTAGTAGAAGAGTTTGTTTTACAATATCGAAGAAGTGCTCATAACTCTATGCATTTTAGAGTCCATTTTTACCAAAGATTCTTGCTTCCAATGATCGTTCCTGTCATATCCATGACTATTGACCAATTTCTCCTGCAGTACCCCATATATACTGACCAATTTTTCCTGTGATACCTCATATATATATATATATATATATATATATATATATATATATATATATATATACTCCTGGAAATGGAAAAAAGAACACATTGACACCGGTGTGTCAGACCCACCATACTTGCTCCGGACACTGCGAGAGGGCTGTACAAGCAATGATCACACGCACGGCACAGCGGACACACCAGGAACCGCTAGCTGCGCAGCATTTGTGCACCGCCGCCGTCAGTGTCAGCCAGTTTGCCATGGCATACGGAGCTCCATCGCAGTCTTTAACACTGGTAGCATGCCGCGACAGCGTGGACGTGAACCGTATGTGCAGTTGACGGATTTTGAGCGAGGGCATATAGTGGGCATGCGGGAGGCCGGGTGGACGTACCGCCGAATTGCTCAACACGTGGGGCGTGAGGTCTCCACAGTACATCGATGTTGTCGCCAGTGGTCGGCGGAAGGTGCACGTGCCCGTCGACCTGGGACCGGACCGCAGCGACGCACGGATGCACGTCAAGACCGTAGGATCCTACGCAGTGCCGTAGGGGACCGTACCGCCACTTCCCAGCAAATTAGGGACACTGTTGCTCCTGGGGTATCGGCGAGGACCATTCGCAACCGTCTCCATGAAGCTGGGCTAAGGTCCCGCAAACCGTTAGGCCGTCTTCCGCTCACGCCACAACATCGTGCAGCCCGCCTCCAGTGGTGTCGCGACAGGCGTGAATGGAGGGACGAATGGAGACGTGTCGTCTTCAGCGATGAGAGTCGCTTCTGCCTTGGTGCCAATGATGGTCGTATGCGTGTTTGGCGCCGTGCAGGTGAGCGCCACAATCAGGACTGCATACGACCGAGGCACACAGGGCCAACACCCGGCATCATGGTGTGGGGAGCGATCTCCTACACTGGCCGTACACCACTGGTGATCGTCGAGGGGACACTGAATAGTGCACGGTACATCCAAACCGTCATCGAACCCATCGTTCTACCATTCCTAGACCGGCAAGGGAACTTGCTGTTCCAACAGGACAATGCACGTCCGCATGTATCCCGTGCCACCCAACGTGCTCTAGAAGGTGTAAGTCAACTACCCTGGCCAGCAAGATCTCCGGATCTGTCCCCCATTGAGCACGTTTGGGACTGGATGAAGCGTCGTCTCACGCGGTCTGCACGTCCAGCACGAATGCTGGTCCAACTGAGGCGCCAGGTGGAAATGGCATGGCAAGCCGTTCCACAGGACTACATCCAGCATCTCTACGATCGTCTCCATGGGAGAATAGCAGCCTGCATTGCTGCGAAAGGTGGATATACACTGTACTAGTGCCGACATTGTGCATGCTCTTTTGCCTGTGTCTATGTGCCTGTGGTTCTGTCAGTGTGATCATGTGATGTATCTGACCCCAGGAATGTGTCAATAAAGTTTCCCCTTCCTGGGACAATGAATTCACGGAGTTCTTATTTCAATTTCCAGGAGTGTATATATATTGTAAGGTTTCAGGCAAATTCAACACCTTCCATGAAAACCCTGACATGATAGCAAATCCGGCAGTATGTCACATAGCTTCAAATAAATCCTGACATTAAATTAACCAAAGTAATACGGTCAACGAGTGAACAAATGGAATACCACAGACTAACACAAGAACGCCTAAAAGCATGTAATACCTTCCCACTGTGAAACAGACGCAGTTCTGAGAGAAGAAACGAGAACAGAAGCCGAAAGCAGAGTCGCGTAGGCCAGGAGGCCCTACGGTAAGGGACAGACATCCACGTCGCCAGCCGACCGCCAGGACTACCCCCCAGCCCATGTTAAAAGATAGAGACCTCCAGAAGAACAGTATAGATCTTACGATAACACTAAAAGGACCACACCAGCTGAAAGTTTTAGCGTGAGACTTAAGCGTCTCTGTTACGTTGCAAACGTTAAAAACATTGCCCCACCATGAAAAGTATAACGTTTCTCATTGGATAGACAGAATTTTTGTAGGCTAAGCTTAAGGTTAACATTGAGACCCTGGTTGGTCAGTTGAAAACACAGCCAGATACCTTTTTTTTTAAACCAACTTCAGTAAATTGTAGTAAGGAGAATCGAGGAGAGAGTTGCTTCCAAGACCGCGAGTTGTGTGGAGCTGCACCGCCCGCCGCCCCCTGACACTGCCTAAACACCTACAAGGTAATGAACGCACGCGATGCCGCATTTTTGAGCGCATAAGGCTTCACTCAGAACTGCAGAAGTCTCATCTGTTACATGCCCTTTTTACGCAATACTAGTGTCGCTCGTCAATTAAACTTCGTGGTATTCACATTTGCTACTAGAAGTTAAAATCTGAATCGCAATGATTTTTCTGCTATGTAGTTATTGAGAAGCCACATCAGCCACTGTAATTTACGACAAGTTAAATAAGTAATTAAAGATAATTGAGGGTCACTGTAGACCATTTTGATAGTTTCCTCGTTTATGAAACTTAACTTAAATCTAGATTATAGATGTGATATGGCATAGGTCATCCTTCGATCCATTGTAGAACTTGGAAACCCAACAGGGAATATTCGTTCACATTTTTGTTGAACGTAGTTGGTTTTTAGCATTCTGTATTAAAATATTTCCTTTTATCAATAGTGCAATTTATAAACAATGTTTTGTGAGTAGAATAAAAATTCCAATGGTAAACTGAACTACTTTTTCGACTTTATTTTACCAGTTAAGTAAAAATAGGAAAGCCTTGAACCCCTTCCACTAAATTTAGTTAGTATTAAGATTCTTTTACAGGGAGTGCAGTGGAGCTGACGCTGAAATCATTAAGTATTTGATTGTATCATCGCTAGTCTCACTGAACTCTACATGTCATGTGTGGTCTGGCGTCTCCTTACCAGCAACAGTTCCTGGGTTCAAACTAGTCAATTCCCTAAAAAACACACTCAGAGCGTCGCTGCGCGAAAGTGGTAGGGAGACACGACTTAGAACAAACAGACACCACGCAGAATGTTAGAATATATATATATATATATATATATATATATATATATATAGCGTCGATATACACGTATATTATATTGAATGTTACGCAAATGAGTAGCATATGTAGTGCTCAGAGAACTGCGTAAGAATGTGAGCTAATGAGCAAAGCAGAAATTGGAGAGGAGTGCGCGAAATAAATGCAAACTGGTAAGGTAGGCCAGAGAGCTGAAGCGTGCCAGTCAGGATGATGTGCGGAACGTGGGCCGATAACAACGAACTTTAAGTAGCAGTAAGTGTCCTTCCAAGAAGCTTTCAATAAAGACATCTTCAGGGTGTGTTGCGCACCTCCTAGAGGCATAACGACTTTAATGGGACATACGTGAGCTGCAGAGAATCTGCTAGCACGTGACTTGCGAAATGGTTCAGTAATCTGCTTTTCAGTTAATGTTAATGAGTCATTCATGCACTCAACTATAAATATGGATTTTCTATGTTTAACAGAAATTTAGTGCCATTAGCTTTGCTGACAATTAGCAGTATTTTGTATTCACAGATTTAGCAAGCGGGCCACAATTGGAACACGCCTGGAATAACTGTATGGCATTAATAATGAAGTGCTCTATTGTAGTGATACGTCCCATTCCTTGAATAACAGGTACCATGTCCTTAAATACATATGTCAGAGAAATGATGTTAGTGACAGAGTAGTCGATAAGTGGTGAGCACCGCACTGTTGGGAGGTGTTTTAAATCGTAGGTGCTGGTACCAGAGCTAAAGATGCAGTGACTGTTGTGAAGTAAGTGGGTAGCAGTCAGACCACCGTACCAGCTGAGGTGGAGAGAGGAATTCCATGGAACGGACGGTGCCGAAGAAAGAGTTCCATGAAATCTAAGAGCGCGAAATGTCAAAGATAGTAAAAGTAATTGTTAATTATCAAGTTGAATATCAGATCTGTTATGTAAGTAGTATAGTGAGGCAGTATACAAATTGGTAGCTGTCCTCATTTACCATGTATTGAGTTGTAATTTTGAAGATGATATAAGAAGATGAATTGAATCTGGCTTCTTATTTATGTGTTGGAGTGAATGTCACGAGTTGATTTTCAACAGCTTTGTCTGCAGCTTGTAACGAGATGAAGTCTGAATCATGCTGGAGGAAGAAGGCACGCGGATTCAGGGTACACACTAGCTGGATCCTGATTGATAAAACTTAACGGCGACCGAATGTGCAGTAAGCAACATTCGTCAAACAAAAAAGGAGTGTTCAGGTGGCAATTTATTTGAGTGTTTGGTACGTGAGGTGAAGTATAACAAACCACCACGCAGGCCAAGCCAACCTGAAAGACTTCAGTATGACACTTCTTGGCTAATTAGGCGTTATACTATACATAAATACTTCTACGCTCTCTTTCTTGCTGTCATTGTCGTTGTTGTGATCTTTTGTCCTACGGCTACTATGATGTAGCTCCTCCATCATAGTGTACCATATCCTGCACAAAGTTCTTCATCTCTGCATAACCATTGCAACCTATATCGAGATGAATCTGCTACGATTTTTTGATGGCTGAGTATGTGTCCTACGATCCGATCCGTTAGTTTACTCAAGTTATTTAATAAGTTTCTTAGGTCTCAAATTCGATTCAGTTATGCTTCATTAGTCATCATATCAATCCTTCTTATCTTTAATACTCTTCTTTAGAACTACATTTCAAACGATTCTCTTATTTTCTTGTCTGAACTGTTTATCGAGCACTTTTCACTTTCGTACAAAACTACACTTCACACAAATACATTCAGAAATACCTACTAAAAATATTATCAACTACTAACAAATTTATCTTTCTCAGAAACTCTGTTCTTACTGTTTCCCTTCTGAATTGCATTTTATCGAGTTTAACGGTACATAGAAAATAGCATGTCCTTTTTTGTAGTGGACGAAAGTTCTACTGACAGACATTTCAGTTGGGGCAAGTGGACTGTATATACAAGTACGATGCTAAAAAACGAATTCACTGTTTTTCACAAAAGGCAGAAAGCTTCGCTGTATATATGTTGAGAAACCTTCCAGAGCAGGCACTTTCGGTTCTTCTCAGCGTGTAAAACCTTAATGAGATTTCGTTTTATATAAACATGGAGACCTCTAAAAGGATAACCGTTGCTGTAGTCATGGACGTCGATGACCATAACAGGATTCTCTGAATGCATGCGCTTGTGTGTGTGTGTGTGTGTGTGTGTGTGAGAGAGAGAGAGAGAGAGAGAGGGGTATATCGTAAACGAGGTACGGTATCAAGTACCTCATGATTTTATTTTTCCATTAACCTACGTGGGAACACACGAGGTATGTTTACTTGGTCATGAAACGAGTCACAACATATTTCGCAGGAGGCTGATGAGGAAACTTAAAAACAAGTGTTCTTCACAAATTAAAATAATAGCAATAAAAACACAAAAATAACTACAATATGTACGCAGAAAACAATAAGTTATTGTGCAAGGGTTTAAAGTACTGCAAGGAACTCCTGTAGAGAATAAAAGAAGTGCACCACACGAATTTTTTCAGCTTATATTTGAAATTCTGCAATTTATCACTAAATCTTTTTCGGCTCTGCTGATATCCTATTGAAAATTAAAGGTGCAGAGTAACGCACGCCTTCGTTCACAGTGGGAAAAGCAGTGTTAATCACGCGAAAATTGTTGTTCATCTAGTTTTCAGCGAGTGAACGTAGTAGTACTTTTTTGATGCCGCGGATCCTTGTGTCTTTTCCGTGTTTAAGAATATTGTTTGTGAATACACGAAGTTGCCCAAATTATGATACTCAAAACGTGAAACCACAGGATTTAAAATCCTGGGCCTCCATTGGGCCTGCGGTAGTAATCGAAGGCACGATGACAGTTGTGGAATACGTGAACATTAGTGTGAACTCCATGTCGGGAGCACAGAACCGTGCAACAGTGGTTTGAGGAACACGGTGGTGAACTCACGCCTACGCCTTGGCCACCACATTTACCTGATTTGAACACGATGAAACACATTTGGGGCACTACCGGGCGCCAGCTCCGTGACCACAAACCAGCGCTGTATCGCGATCCGAAACAGGGAGACCTCTCAAAGCATAACCGCCACTGTCGACATGGATGTCCATGACCATGATAGGATTCTCAGATGTGCGCGATGCCCTTTAGCAGCCGGTCATTACGTTTTGGCTCCTCAGTGTTCTTGAGAGTCTCCTCAAATTCTAGCACCTCAATTTCTTCTAGCACCAGTGGCGCGCACATTTCTGTATTAACTTCGACAATATACTGCTGCGTTGCCTAAGAACTGAAACGTAGAGTCGTTTTAATGTGTTTCGTTGGCTGAATCTAAGTTCATGTCTTTGTATATCCTACAGGGGTACGGGACGTCAGATGTCCGTACGCTGTCTTAATATCAAATAACCCATTTAACTACCACATTTCTATCACCCCAGCCCGGAACTAAATGCATATCCACTATTTCTGTTGCGCTTAAGAAAAAAGAATCATACCAGACAGTCTAATTGGCATGTTTGCTTGCGTCTGGGGCAGCATCAGGATAACACGATCTTACAGTCGCTGTTTCCCTGTGTCGTTCCTTTGTACCCTGTGTTAAGCTGGTAGCACACTTATGATAAACTGTGCAAGATTACATTTAGAAGGGACTAAATAGTTACACCCTTCGCTTGATACCAGTAAGAGCCATTGAGATTGTTGACGAGTCCCAATTCCCCTCGTGGCTCCTACTGCCAGGAGGTTTTTTTAAACTGAAAATCAACGGTCTAAACAGGAGTGGATATAAACCTCTCTGTCGCAATCAACTCCGCAAACATGCGGTGCTAGTGCAGCATCCTCGGACCATCTCACTTCAGTCCAGCTGAACTCATCTGGAACGCCACTGCGAGTGTGTCTGTGTTAGCGCATGCGCACGCACGCTTGTGTGTATGTGTGTGTGTGTGTGTGTGTGTGTGTGTGTGTGTGTGTGTGTGTTTGGTGTGCACATGTGTGTGAAAGATATGTATCTCCCACCAATCTCTATCCGGTGTGAGCAGCGGATCGAGGCCGTTGCCCAGTGCCTTCTGTGTCTCATGGAGTTCAATCAGTATTTGCTATAATGTTAGAATCTCTTCTTTTGTTATTACCGTCTTGTGACCTCTCTGCCAATGAACTCAAGGACGTTGACTGAAATCAATGAGCAGTTAAGTTCAGCCGGTAGGCAGTGTATAAACTCCCCTCCAGTGATTCGATTTGTGGTTCCCTAAATGCACTGATGGGAAACATCGCACAGTTTAGTGGTGCACAATTCAGAGACACACTACCTTTGTCTCGTGAGTCTAAATGATATTGATAACTCTTATTAAACATATATAACGAACACAGCATGGACGAAGCATTATCCAAGTAACTGTACACCATAGCATAATCCCATGTGTCACGCACTTCTGTATTAAGTCATCGATAAAATCTAACGTACCACATTTAAGGTCTGGAGAAAAGGAATATAACAACCAAAAACAAAATGTCAGAAACTGTATATGACCCATCTAATAATGAAGACACAATACGCTATAATATTTCAAAAACACGTTTTAGCATTGCCTTTCCTCCATGTTAGGACAAAGATTTCTTCCACAGCAAGACATACACTCCTGGAAATTGAAATAAGAACACCGTGAATTCATTGTCCCAGGAAGGGGAAACTTTATTGACACATTCCTGGGGTCAGATACATCACATGATCACACTGACAGAACCACAGGCACATAGACACAGGCAACAGAGCATGCACAATGTCGGCACTAGTACAGTGTATATCCACCTTTCGCAGCAATGCAGGCTACTATTCTCCCATGGAGACGATCGTAGAGATGCTGGATGTAGTCCTGTGGAACGGCTTGCCATGCCATTTCCACCTGGCGCCTCAGCTGGACCAGCGTTCGTGCTGGACGTGCAGACCGCGTGAGACGGCGCTTCATCCAGTCCCGAACATGCTCAATGGGGGACAGATCCGGAGATCTTGCTGGCCAGGGTAGTTGACTTACACCTTCTAGAGCACGTTGGGTGGCACGGGATACATGCGGACGTGCATTGTCCTGTTGCAACAGCAAGTTCCCTTGCCGGTCTAGGAATGGTAGAACGATGGGTTCGATGACGGTTTGGATGTACCGTGCACTATTCAGTGTCCCCTCGACGATCACCAGTGGTGTACGGCCAGTGTAGGAGGTCGCTCCCCACACCATGACGCCGGGTGTTGGCCCTGTGTGCCTCGGTCGTATGCAGTCCTGATTGTGGCGCTCACCTGCACGGCGCCAAACACGCATACGACCATCATTGGCACCAAGGCAGAAGCGACTCTCATCGCTGAAGACGACACGTCTCCATTCGTCCCTCCATTCACGCCTGTCGCGACACCACTGGAGGCGGGCTGCACGATGTTGGGGCGTGAGCGGAAGACGGCCTAACGGTGTGCGGGACCGTAGCCCAGCTTCATGGAGACGGTTGCGAATGGTCCTCGCCGATACCCCAGGAGCAACAGTGTCCCTAATTTGCTGGGAAGTGGCGGTGCGGTCCCCTACGGCAGTGCGTAGGATCCTACGGTCTTGGCGTGCATCCGTGCGTCGCTGCGGTCCGGTCCCAGGTCGACGGGCACGTGCACCTTCCGCCGACCACTGGCGACAACATCGATGTACTGTGGAGACCTCACGCCCCACGTGTTGAGCAATTCGGCAGTACGTCCACCCGGCCTCCCGCATGCCCACTGTCCGCCCTCGCTCAAAGTCCGTCAACTGCACATACGGTTCACGTCCACGCTGTCGCGGCATGCTACCAGTGTTAAAGACTGCGATGGAGGTCCGTATGCCACGGCAAACTGGCTGACACTGACGGCGGCGGTGCACAAATGCTGCGCAGCTAGCGCCATTCGACGGCCAACACCGCGGTTCCTGGTGTGTCCGCTGTGCCGTGCGTGTGATCATTGCTTGTACAGCCCTCTCGCAGTGTCCGGAGCAAGTGTGGTGGGTCTGACACACCGGTGTCAATGTGTTCTTTTTTTCATTTCCAGGAGTGTATTTATAACCTAATAAGGACCCGCCCCGGCTTCGCAAGGATAACATAGCACTAAGTAACTATGGCCATACACTGATGGAGCCAAAAGACTATGATCGTCTGCTTAATAACTTGTTTGTCCGTTCTTGGAATGAAATACATAACGGACTCTGGTAGGTTTGTGGAGGTATGTGGCATTAGATGTTTCCACGCAGGTTATGTAATTCGCAGCTGCTTCACGTGTCCAGGACCAGATTTTGTAAACGTCTCTATGGCAACGTCCCTTTGTAGCTGTATAGACGGCTATTGTTGTCACCTACAGACGTTTGCGCTTCGCAGTTGAAAGCTGTCAAAACCGCTGCTGGGTATCTGGGATTTCCTGGATTTGACTCGACTGTCGGAGTGTGTTAGTGGTACGGAATAACTGTACTAAAACTTCATGCGTGATACGGCAATTTTTCACGAATCTCAGTGTTTATCACGTCGTAGCACTCGAACTATGTGTCGTACAACGATATTTCTGTGTAGGAACATTCAGCGACATATGTGGCTACAGCCTGCGAACTATGTTGCGAATAGAGTTGGTAGCGAGGGGGTGATAAATTTAAACGTCAAGCATTATGCGGCAGTTCTTCACACATTTCAGTGTTTATGACGTCATATCTCCTGATCTATATGTCATCTAATGACACAATTCTGTAGGTACATTCAGCGGCGTATGTGGAAAATGTTTGCAAAATGTGTTGCTAATGGAGTTAGCAGAAAAGAAGTAATAAATTTAAACGCCATACTCAATGACGCATTTCAATATTTATGACGTCATATCTCCTGAACTACGTGTGTTATCACGATATATTTTTTACGTCCACTTAGCGGCGTATATGGATACTGTCTGCAAAATTGTTTGCGAATATATTTGGTAGCGTAGGAGTAATACATTCAAAAGTCATACGTGATACGGCAGTTCTTCACTCATTTTTATGACGTTTATCTTCTGAATTGTTCTTACCCCTCCACAGCCTGACAGTAAGGAATAAGTGCACCAACTTTGGTTGAAATGTCTCCAGTGGTTTAGAAGGAGGTGTGGACCACACACACACATACACACACACACACACACACACACACACACACACACATTGATTCACGCACGGACACTTAAATTTTCGTAATGCGTTTGGATTCTGCACCTAGTTACACTCGAAAGTTTTCAGGCGTTTCCACCCATCACCAACGGCTTTAAGACGAAGAAAGCGTTGAGGAGGCAGTCAAGGGAAATCGCTATCACGCAACAGACCAAAGTGATTGCGGTGAGGATGAAACCGAAAGGCATTTAATTTAGGTGAATGCCGCGGCTTATTCTTGAACAAACAAGTAGACAGGCAGTATCTCGGCTCTCGTGACGCGCCCAGTTGCGGAAGATGGCGCCGCCGCAAGAGTCGACGCCCCTCGGTGTCCGCAACGCTTGGCAGACGTCAGGCGTCGCCCGCGGCCATCTTGCGGCGCAGGCACAATGGCCGGGCAGCCGGGCTGACGCCCACGCACGTGCCGTGTTTGCGCAGCACACACAGGGACGGACGAGTCCTCTTTACGCTCCTTCTCGTGGCTGCAGAACACATCCTGCGGGCAGAGGGTCGTTTCAAAGGGAATAGCTGACCATCTTCTACAGCGAGTGATAACGTCCATAAGGGAAAGTAGACTCAGCTGGTTTAACTGGAGACACAAAGGGAATGAGTGAAGCATATGAAATATGTACGTATAGCAACAGACGATTCCAGGTGGGCTATGTCACGATCAGACAGAGATTAAGAAATCGAATTAATGCGAACCCATGACAGATACAAAGGGTAGTTATAAGTAATCTTTCGCTACTTGAGAGGGCCCCCATGAACACTGATCGCAGGACAATGAAACTTTGAGTAAACATTTGTAAGAACCTGTGGAAGAGAAATAATGAATAAATCATTGAAAGAAATACATTTTAATTTACACATGAGACGTTAACAATCGTTAATTGCGTACCATGTTTATGTTCCAGGGTACAAACGTTGCTCAATGAGACGACCATCTGAGTCCGCGGCAACCTGGAACCGCGCCAGAGATACCATTTCCATTTCAAAACTGTTTGCAGACTTTTCGAAGGGTGGACCATGGAAACTTCAGCTGGTGCACTGTTTAAGATGCGCCCAGCATTGTCAGTCATGGCAACAGTAACTTCTTAAACAATTTGTGGTGCAGTTGGCCGTCGGCCTCTCCCAGGAACTTCCGAATCAGGTTCTGCAACCCCACTGCGCAAAGGGACCTCTTCGTACTTTTCAAATGGGACTTAACTGCTAAGGTCATCAGTCCCTAAGCTTACACACTACTTAACCTAAATTATCCTAAGGACAAACACACACACGCATGTCCGAGGGTGGACTCGAACCTCGGAGGGAACTAGCCTCACAGTCCATGACCCTCTCCCTACTCCTGCATTGCAATTCGCGAAGAGCAGTATCGCTATTGCTGTCGTTTTGATAAAACAGCTGTACGAGTGAAGCCCTGCTCATCTCGTCCATTGTCGACTGTCTGCAGCTGTGATCACACCGATGCATGTGCTGCCGCCGTACTAGCAGCGGCGCCCACCAGGAAGTCACGACGCTAACATTACTAACAGAGCAAATCCTGCAACGCACTGTTTCATCATGATTACTAAAAAGATGGGTATCCCTATGGTAAATAATTTTCCGATTACACTGGCTTAATGGAATGGACCTGAGCACTATGGGACTTAACATCTATGGTCATCAGTCCCCTAGAACTTAGAACTACTTAAACCTAACTAACCTAAGGACATCACACAATACCCAGCCATCACGAGGCAGAGAAAATCCCTGACCCCGCCGGGAATCGAACCCGGGAACCCGAGCGTGGGAAGCGAGAACGCTACCGCACGACCACGAGATGCGGACACTGGCTAAAGTAGCGAAAACTGGGTAATGCTGAAGAGTAGACTGAAGTTTAAGAGAAGCGTTCCGAAGAATAAACTTAGAAAGGAATGGGATACTGAAGCAATGTCAGTCTAGCACTCTAGCAGAATACGAGCGAACTTTATCGTCGAGTAGCATCACTTCATGCAGTGTTCCTGGTCGTTGTTCTTGGTCTGCGTCTGCAAGACATCTAAGTTGTTGATCATGTATGTTAGCAGTCATGGTTACCATTCGGAGAGAGCAATCCGTAGTGCACCACACCGTCGTTGTTCCACCAGATGCATAATACTGTCTTTTATTGATGCGCGCAGGACATTTGAAGTTCTCTAAAGCTATGTTGTTGTTGTTGTTGTGGTCTTCAGTCCTGAGACTGGTTTGATGCAGCTCTCCATGCTACTCTATCCTGTGCAAGCTTCTTCATCTCACAGTACCTACTGCAACCTACATCCTTCTGAATCTGCTTAGTGTATTCATCTCTTGGTCTCCCTCTACGATTTTTACCCTCCACGCTGCCCTCCAATACTAAATTGGTGATCCCTTGATGCCTCAGAACATGTCCTACCAACGGATCCCTTCTTCTGGTCCAGTTGTGCCACAAACTTCTCTTCTCCCCAATCCTATTCAATACTTCCTCATTAGTTACGTGATCTACCCATCTAATCTTCAGCATTCTTCTGTAGCACCACATTTCGAAAGCTTCTATTCTCTTCTTGTCCAAACTATTTATCGTCCATGTTTCACTTCCATACATGGCTACACTCCATACGAATACTTTCAGAAATGACTTCCTGACACTTAAATCAATACTGGATGTTAACAAATTTCTCTTCTTCAGAAACGCTTTCCTTGCCATTGCCAGCCTACATTTTATATCCTCTCTACTTCGACCATCATCAGTTATTTTGCTCCCCAAATAGCAAAACTCCTTTACTACTTTAAGTGTCTCATTTCCTAATCTAATTCCCTCAGCATCACCCGACTTAATTAGACTGCATTCCATTATCCTTGTTTTGCTTTTGTTGATGTTCATCTTATATCATCCTTTCAAGACACTGTCCATTCCATTCAACTGCTCTTCCAAGTCCTTTGCTGTCTCTGACAGAATTACAATGTCATCGGCGAACCTCAAAGTTTTTATTTCTTCTCCATGAATTTTAATACCTACTCCGAATTTTTCTTTTGTTTCCTTTACTGCTTGCTCAATATACAGATTGAACAACATCGGGGAGAGGCTACAACCCTGTCTTACTCCCTTCCCAACCACTGCTTCCCTTTCATGTCCCTCGACTCTTATAACTGCCATCTGGTTTCTGCACAAATTGTAAATAGCCTTTCGCTCCCTGTATTTTACACCTGCCACCTTTAGAATTTGAAAGAGAGTATTCCAGTCAACATTGTCAAAAGCTTTCTCTAAGTCTACAAATGCTAGAAACCTAGGTTTGCCTTTCCTTAATCTTTCTTCTAAGATAAGTCGTAAGGTCAGTATTGCCTCACGTGTTCCAGTGTTTCTACGGAATCCAAACTGATCTTCCCCGAGGTTGGCCTCTACCAGTTTTTCCATTCGTTTGTAAAGAATTCGTGTTAGTATTTTGCAGCTGTGACTTATTAAGCTGATAGTTCGGTAATTTTCACATCTGTCAACACCTGCTTTCTTTGGGATTGGAATTATTATATTCTTCTTGACGTCTGAGGGTATTTCGCCTGTTTCATACATCTTGCTCACCAGATGGTAGAGTTTTGTCAGGACTGGCTCTCCCACGGCCGTCAGTAGTTCCAATGGAATATTGTCTACTCCGGGAGCCTTGTTTCGACTCAGGTCTTTCAGTGCTCTGTCAAACTCTTCACGCAGTATCATATCTCCCATTTCATCTTCATCTACATCCTCTTCCATTTCCATAATAAGGCTATGTATACTGCAATAATGATTACCACAACAGACAGTTCAGGTGAGGAAGAATGGACACCTCTAAAACGAGCAATCACAGAAATCTGACAGATAAGTGTAGGTACAAGGAAGGATGAAACTTTAGGGGACGACAAAGATTGGAATATACCCAACAAATAATCGAGCATGTTCGGTGCAAGAGCTACACCGAGATGAAGAAGCTGGCATAGGAGGAGAACTCTTGGCACCCGCATCAAACTGGTCTGAAGACTGATGACCCAAAAAACAAGACGCATCGCTCGAGTTCTGTTTAGTTCCTCCGTGATTCCCGTACATAGCTGCATATGGGTTCCAAGAAGACGCAATGGACTAACACGTTGTGGCGTGTATTCAAGGCGTAAATTTTACCAGTAATTTAGTAATAATTATACTCCTTCCTTCGTTAATGCATTCAAATTTGTTCTGAACGGCGGTAATGCTTCTATTAGTGTAAGTACATCATTGTATGTAGATAGTAGCGAAAACTGATGGTACCTAATGTGTAAAAAAACATGGATGGATATTGCCAATGAAATCAAACGATAAAAATCAAGAACGGAAGAAAGAGGCGCGTGTTGCTGCGGAAGTACATATTTCAAGTTCGAAACATGACGTGAAAAGACTGCACGGTGTTAACTACTACTCGCATAACAAACAAACCAGTCAACAGTTTGTGATCACTGGAACGATGTACATCATCTTTGTTTACGACTTACAGCGTCGTCGTCAGTAAGGTGTTCTCGTCAGGTGCTGCGAGCTGTGGTCTGATGTGAGCTCGATGCCAGGACTCCCAACAGAAAACACTTTTTTGAAAATGTAACACCCCGTTTGTCTTTCATTTCGATTCCCGGAGTCAATTAGGTTGTTCCATAATTTCGTAGCGTATTTGCTTTGAATGTTGTTATTTCGGTTGCTATGGGTTTATTTATTGATTCTCATATTTTATTTGTAGTTCACTGTTGCTATTTGAGTTTACATATTGTAATTTGGTCTTTTGGCGATAGTGAATGGACGCAAGAAAATGGAGTGCAAAGTGGAAAAGTCAGAATATTTCCGACATACGAGAGTTGGAACTTTAAAAGTGGCAACTATTTATTTACAGCTCGTACAAACTAGATACGTGTTTCAAAGTTTTACTGACCTTCAAAGTAGTCACCAGCATTGTGTATAACCCGTTGTCAGCGATGTGGAAGTCGTAGGATACTGTCAGCAGTGCCAGTTGTGTTGACAGTTCGAGCGGCGCGGTCTATTGCCCGACGAATTTGTAGCAGTTCTGAAGTGAATGCCGTGAAGTGTTTCCTTCAGTTTAAAAATCGAGTCGAGCTCAAAAGGGCTTAAGTCAGGGGAATGCAGCCCCATCAGTCAAACAAATCAGCAACAGCTTGCAGTGTACGTGCTTGAATATTGTCCTGCAAAATGATGGTCAGGTCCAGCAGAAAGTGTCATCACTCCTGTCTCTAAGCTGGTCGTAGGTTGTGTTCCAAAAATGAACAGCATAGATACAGAAGTGATGACACATTTTGCAGGACGTGACCATCATTCTGGAGGACAATGCTCAAGAACGTTCAGTGCAAGCTGTTACTGATTTGTTTGACCGATGGGGATGCTAAGTGCTATACCACCTACTGCACTCCCCTGACTTGAGCCCTCGTAAGTTCAACTCCATTTATAAACTGAAGAAAACACTTCATGGCATTCGCTTCAGAACTGCTACAATTTCGTTGGGCAATAGATCGCGCCGCTCCAACTGTCAACACAACTGGCACTGCTGAGAGTATCCTACGACTTCGGCATCGCTGGCAACTGGTTATACACAATTATAGTGACTTCTTTGAAGGTCAGTAAAACTTTGAAACACGTATCTATTTTGTACGAGCTGTAAATAAATAGTTGCCACTATTAAAGTTCCAGCCCTCGTATATTCTTCTGTTTGACTTCAATAGAGTGTCGACAACAGCGGAGGCTGCCAGAATCATTTGCGCTGTGCATGGTGGTAATGCCTTTTGACAGAACACGGCAAAAAATGCTTTTCTCGTTTTAACTTGGATCGTTTTTACATTAGTGACTGTTCACGTTCAAAAAGACCTTCGTGGTTTGATGAAGATCGTTTAAAGGCATGAATCCATGATGACCTACGTTAGCATACTCGAGAGCTGGCAAATGTGATAAACTGTGAACATTCCACCGTCGTGCGACATATACGTGCCATGGAAAAGATCCAAAAATCATGTGTATGGATAGCGCATGCTCTAAACCAAGACCACAAAAATCAGCTGGTAGCCGTATGTGCATTTCTCCTTGCTCGTCATCAACTGACTCGTGGACATTCCTATCCTATGTCGTTACTGGTGACGCGAAATGGTATCTTTATGCTAAAATAAGGAAGATAGAGAAATGATGGAGCCCAAACAAAGCAGCAACTCCTCGTACAAAGAAATGCACACGTCCACGAAAGGTAATGTTACGCATCTGGTGGAACAGCGACGGTGTGGTGTTTTACGATTTGCTCCCCCGAGGTGTAACTGTCTCTGCTGACATTTATTGTCAACAACTGAGACGTCTTGCAGACACAATCCAAGAACAACGAAGAGGAAGACTGCCTGAAGTGATATTGCTCCACGATAACACCCGCTCACGTCGTGCTAGACTGTCAGGAAATACTATACAGGATTTGGGTTGGGAAGTCATTGCGCGCCCACCTTATCCGCTGATCTTGCGCCCTTAGATTTTCATCTTGTCCGCTCTCTATCGAACAACCTTCAAGGAACTTCCTTTCCGGATGAAAGTTCGCTCCGAATATGGCTCGAGAGTTCTTCGCCTCGCACCACGTGATTTCTACAGTCGCGGAATCGAAATTTACCCCAGCGTTGGCAGACTGTTGTAAATAGTGAAGGAGAATATATTACTGATCACTAAGGTCTCTGCTATGTATATCTGTTGTGTTTATTACAATTGTTGATAAACGCTACGAACCTACGCATCAGCCTAATAATGAAACATCTGTCATTTCACATAGGCTAACACCTTCAGACTGTTTTTTTTTCCCTTCTTTCTTTTCTCTTATTCTATTTTCTTTTCACGAAAAGCTCCCAAAATTATCTTCTATATAATACTGCCTGAGATCAACATCTCACTTGTTA
Organism: Schistocerca americana; assembly: GCF_021461395.2. Lineage (NCBI taxonomy): Eukaryota > Metazoa > Arthropoda > Insecta > Orthoptera > Acrididae > Schistocerca > Schistocerca americana. The sequence continues at coordinate 16,997,683 of NC_060124.1, forward strand.
TTTTGGGATGCTGACCCAATTTTTCAGGCTAGCGAATTGGAAGTTGTGGTGCACAAAATGAAGATCAAGCATCGTCGCTATGCGCATAACGTCAAGCTGCTAGTGTGTGTAGTGTTACTTTACGAAACAATGGGTACAGTGTTTGTAGTATTTGTAGTATGTGCAGTGACTGAGACTGAGAAGTAATGAAAACCCTAGCAATAACTGTTTACATGTCAAAAAAAAACCTTCTTTGCAAACCAATATTGTGCAATAGGAATAAACTAAATTAGCACTGTTGTAGACAGACTGGTCTTGTATTCGGGTGGGTGTATGTTAGATTCTTCGTTCGACCACAATGGTTTAGTTATTTACCAATGAAAATCGACAAAGAGCCGTATGTTGAGAAGTTATTTTATTTAGACAACTTTCGGCATCTCAATAACGCCATCTTCAGGCCCCAATGCACTCCCGGTACAGACAACCAGATATACCGACACTTGCGTACTGGAGCCATCAGTATCTGGATTCTGAAAATTCCTTTTTGGAATGTTTACTTCGAAGACTTGCTAACAACGGTTGTTGTCATGTGTTCAAAGTAAACAATCCAAAAAGCGAATTCACGGAACCCAGGTACTGATGGCTCCAATTATGCAAGTATCGATATATCTGATTGCCTGCACAGGCAGTGCCTTAAGATGGTGTCAGTGAAATAAGAATTATATGTTAATACCTTCAGATGTTGACGGGCTTTGATATATATCAAAGGACATGTCCGATAGAACAAACACCATATCCATATAAGTATATGGTGTTAGTGAGATGCCACAACTAGTCGCCTAAGTAAAATATATTCTGAAAACGTATGGCTATTTGGTGATATTTCTTTGGTAAATATTTGACCAGCTACCGTCCAGTATCCACGATGGATCAACAGAGACATTTGCATACGTCTTTCTTGTATTCAGAGCGTCAAATTTGGACCTGGTGGTCAAAATTGCAACTAGTTTTTACCAGGGTAATTTGGTTCCGCATTGACGCATTAGAAAATCTACCAAGTTTCGTTGCCGTACGATGATTACAGCCCACACTGGATCTTTCTGAGTACTTGCACTTGAATTAGAACCAACCCAGCATACAAAAGCCAGGATATGAGAATTAAACTATTTTTGTTGTTCTTAAAGTGTGAAACGGTGGTGGTGGTTAGTGTTTAACGTCCCGTCGACAACGAGGTCATTAGAGACGGAGCGCAAGCTCGGGTTAGGAAAGGATTGGGAAGAAAATCGGCCGTACCCTTTCAAAGGAAGCATCCAGGCATTTGCCTGAAACGATTTAGGGAAATCACGGAAAACCTAAATCAGGATGGCCGGAGACGGGATTGAACCGTCGTCCTCCCGAATGCAAAAGTGTGAAACCACAACATGTCTAATGCCCTTGTAAAAGTGATGAATGTATGAATAGAACTACTGCTACTTACATATAGGTACCACAGGAAATCTTCCAACAACTTGTCGAATCCCTGCCATGCAGAACTGCTGTTATATTGGTGGAGTTAACATGCTATTAAGGAGGTGGTCATAATGTTTTGCCTCATCAGTGTAATACTAACAATAAACAGTCAGCTAATACACACGAATGTGACATTTTAATAGGAGAGTCAGTCGCGGATTCTCGCGAGGGAAAGAGGGCAGGTGATGCGGAACCTGGAGGCGGAGTGCTATCAGCAATTCTGAATTGCGTAGACTGCGTTTATGATTTTGGTCCAGTGCACGTGGAGTATTAGCACAATTTCTTTGCTATAGCAAACCATCGAACGGAGGATGCGATTCCAAAGATACATGAATTTAGCCTGAGCTGGTGTAATTATCCGGTGACGGTTTTGTGCTGTATCGGTGAGATGTTAGTCAAAGAAACAGACTTGGATACGTTTATCAATTAGTGAACAGTCTATTGTTTCTAACGAAATAGAGATGTTTCATTTTAGTGCGATGCTCAGACCATCAAAGCTTTGAACAAGTATCCCGTGACTTTTTCCTGTGTTTTCCAAGGACATTCGAAAAAGTCAACTGATTGTTAAACGGATTTTGTTCAAAATGTTCAAATGTGTGAAATCTTATGGGACTTAACTGCTAAGGTCACCAGTCCCTAAGCTTACACACTACTTAACCTAAATCATCCTAAGGACAAACACACCCACCCATGCTCCAGGGAGGACTGGAACCTCCGCCAGGACCAGCCGCACAGTCCATGACTGGAGCACGATAGACCGCTCGGCTAATCCCACCCGGCTAAACGGATTTTGTTTGTCTAGTATGTTGTCTAGTGTTTGGATGCTTCAGTGATATTCTGTAACCTTTTCTTGCGATTTAAAACGCGGCTGAGGACCCTACTAAAAACTATTTTTCTGGATGGGCAGTGGTGAGAGGTCATCCAGGTCCCCTGACTGACAGTCGCTTCGCCTACAGTACTGCAACTACGTCGCGTAACAGGGTCGCGAATTTTAGTCACACCACACTGTTAAAAAGAACAGAACTAGATTACTACAAACTAAAACCGTAACACATGCGTTGGGATTATCTAAGAAATGTCAATGAAAATATCATACACACTCATCAACCAGAACATGTAAGTTGGCTGTTTATGTTTTCTTATTGGCAACGTTACGTAGCGCTCTGTATGAAAATCACTGGCTGTGCTGTGTGCAGTCTGTGGCTAGTTTGCATTGTTGTCTGCCATTGTAGTGTTGGGCAGCGGCAGCTGGATGTGAACAGCGCGTAGCGTTGCGCAGTTGGAGGTGAGCCGCCAGCAGTGGTGGATGTGGGGAGAGAGATGGCGGAGTTTTGAAATTTGTAACACTGGATATCATGAACTGCTATATATATTATGACTTTTGAACACTATTGAGGTAAATACATTGTTTGTTCTCTATCAAAATCTTTCATTTGCTAACTATGCCTATTAGTTGTTAGTGCCTTCCGTAGTTTGAATCTTTTATTTAGCTGGCAGTAGTGGCGCTCGCTGTATTGCAGTAGTTCGAGTAACGAAGATTTTTGTGAGGTAAGCGATTTGTTAAAGGTATAGGTTAATGTTAGTGAGGGCCATTCTTTTGTAGGGATTATTGAAAGTCAGATTGCGTTGCGCTAAAAATATTGTGTGTCAGTTTAAGCACAGACATGTATAATTGTTCTAAGGGGACGTTTCAAACATTATGACTACCTACCTAATAGGCGGTATGTCCACCTCTGGTACGGATATCAGCGGTGACCCGTCGTGGCATGGAAGCCATGAGGCCTTGGTAGATCGCTGGAGGGAGCTGACACCACGTCTGCACACTCCCGTAAATGCCGGGGAGTGGGGCGATCAGCTCTGATACTAGGCTCAATCACATCCCAAATGTGTTCGATCGGATTCAAATCTAATGGTTGGGGAAACAGCACGTCAATTGGAACTCGCCAATGTGTTCCTCGAATCACTGCATTGCACTCCTGGCCTTGTGACATGGCGCATCATCTTGCTGAAAAATGCCATTGCCACCGGGAACCATTATCGTCATGAAGGGGTGCACGTGATCTGCAACCAGTGTACGATACTCCTTGCGCGTCATGGGTCCTTGAAATGATACCTTGAACAAGCTCCAGTGGTCCACATGAATGTTCCGCAGAGCATAATGGAGCCGCCGCCAGCTTACTTCCGTCCCGTAGTACAGGTGTCACGGAGCGGCTCCCAAAGAAGACGACGGATTCGCGCCCTCCCGTCGGCATTATGAAGAAGTATCGGGATTCATCAGACCATGCAACGCTCTGCCACTGCGCCAACGTCCAGTGCTAATGGACACGTGCCAGTTTCAGTCGTAGTTGCCGATGTCGCGGTGTTGTCATTGGCATGTGCATGGGTCGTCGGCCATGGAGGCCTCTCATTAGGCGTGTCCGCTGTACTTTGTGTTCAGTCACACTTGTACTCCGCCCAGTGTCCGATGTTAGTTCTGCTACGGTTCGCCGCGTCTTGTTTTACCAGTCTGCCCATCCTACGAGATCTGACATCTACAGTGAGTGGTGGCCGTCCAACCCTAGAAGGTCTGGGCGTGGTTTCACTTTGGTTTTGCCACGTGTTGAAGACACTCACCACAGCAGTCCTGGAACACCAGCGAAAGTCGCGCAGTTTCCGAAATGCTTGTGCCGAGCTTCCAGGCCATCACGTTCTAGCCTTAGTCAAGGTAAGGTAGATACCGCGCGTTCCCCATTGTACACACGGACAGCACCCTCAGTGTGACTAAATGCACTGTGTGTGTGTCTGACTAGCAGTCATCCCTAGCCAGGTGATGCTGCTATCGCCTGGACGGGTTTATGTTGATAGTAAATCTGTGGTCATGATGTTCTGGCTGATCATTGTATGTATTACTGTGTTTTTTCAGTACTATAAGACAAAGACGCTCCCTTGAAAGCAGTTTATGACAACGCTCTATCACTTTGGAGTTGTCGTTCCCTAAGTTCAACTACATTACATAAATAGATTTCTGTGCATTTAGGAACAACTGATGGTAGTGCTGGCTACGATTTCGAGGTCTTGTGAAATTTCTCATGACTTACACAGTGTAAAGAGAAAATAATTTTGAACAATTAGCTCATGAGTCTACTCGAAGCGTAAATGGTAGCGAAAGCAAACTTGACCTCTTAGCAAGAAATAATCCTGGACAAATCGGGACTATCATGATGAATACAGGGATTAGCGACCACAAGGCAGTTACTGCTAGGCTGAATACCGTAACACCCACAACCATCAATAGGAAACGCAAAGTATATCTATTTAAATAAGCTGATAAAAATGCTCATAACGCCTCTTAGTCTCCATTCCTACCGATCTGATCAAGTAAGCGTACAAAAGATGTGGAATGATTTCAAAGAGATAGTATCGACGGCAATTGAGAGATATATACCACATAAATTAATAAGTGATGGTACCGATCTCCCATGATACACAGAACGGGTCATATCGCTGTTGCAGAAGCAACGAAAAAAGCATGCCAAATTTAAAAGAACGCAAAATCCCCTAGATTGGGGAAGTTTTACAGAAGTTCTAAATATGGCGCTTACTTCAGTGCGAGATGCTTTTAAAAATTTCCACAACGAAATTCTGTCTCGAAATCTGACAGAAAACCCAAAGAGATTCTGGTCATGTATAAAGCACACCAGTGGCAAGACGCAATCAATACCTTCACTGCGTGATAACAACGGTGAAGTCACTGATGACAATGCCACCAAAGCAGAGTTATTCAACACGGTTATCCCAAACTCCTTCACCAAAGAAGACGAAGTAAATATTCCCGAATTCCAATCAGAACTACTGCGAAGATGGGAAACATAGAAGTGGATATCCTAGGTGTAGCAAAGCAGCTTAAATCACTTAATATAGGCAAGGCTTCCGGTCCAGATGGTATACCAGTCAGGTTCCTTTCAGAGTATGCAGATGCAATACCTCCACATTTATATACAACCACTCGCTCACAGAAAGTTTCGCACCTAAAGACTGGAAAGTTGCTCAAGTCACATCAAAACCCTAAAAGGAAAAAAAGGAGTAATCCGCTGAATTACAGGCCCATATCACTAACGTCGATTTGCAGTAGGGTTTTAGAACTTATACTGTATTTGAACATTATGAAGTACCTCGAAGAAAACGATTTATTGACACATAGTCAGCACGGATTCAGAAAATATTTCTTGCGGAACACAACTAGCTCTTTATACTCATGAAGTAATGAGTGCTATCGACAGGAGGTGTCAAATTGATTCCATATTTGTAGATTTTCAGAAGGCTTTCGACACCGTTCCTCACAAACTTCTTCTAACTAAACTGTTGTGCGACTGGATTCGTGATTTCCTGTCAGAAAGGTCACAATTCGTAGTAACAGACGGAAAGTCATCGAGTAAAACAGAAGTAATATCAGGTGTTATAAATGTTCAAATGTGTGTGAAATCTTATGGGACTTAACTGCTAAGGCCATCAGCCCCTAAGCTTACACACTACTTAACCTAAAGTATCCTAAGGACAAACACACACACCCATGCCCGAGGGAGGACTCGAACCTCCGCCGGGACCAGCCGCACAGTCCATGAGTTGAGCGACTCAGACCGCTCGGCTAATCCCGCGGTGTTATAGGCCCTCTATTGTCCCTGATCTATATTAACGATATAGGAGACAATCTGAGTAGCCCTCTTAGATTATTTGCAGATGATGCTGTCATTTACCGTTTTTTAAAGTCATCAGATGACCAAAACGAATTGCAAAATGATTTAGATAAGATATATGTGTAGTGCGAAAAGTGGCAATTGACCCTGAATAACGAAAAGTGTGAAGTTATTCACATGAGTACTAAAAGAAATCAGCTAAAGTTCGATTACGCGATAAGTCACACAAATCTGAAGGCTGTAAATTCAACTAAATACTTAGGGATTACAATCACAAATAACCTAAGTTGGAACGATCACATAGATAATGTTGAAGGTAGAGCAAACCAAAGACTGCGATTCATTGGCAGAAAACTTAGAAGGTGCAACAGGTCTACTGAAGAGACTGCTTTACACCACGCTTGTCCGCCCTATTCTGGAGTATTGCTTGTGCAGTGTGGGGTCCGCATCAGGTGGGACTGACGGATGACATCGAAAAAGTACAAAGAAGGGCAGCTCGTTTTGTATTATCGTGAAACAGGGGAGATAGTGTCACAGACATGCTCCGTGAATTGGAGTGGCAATCATTAAAACAAAGGCATTTTTCGTTGCGACGGGATCTCCTCATGAAATTTGAATCAGCATTTTTCTTCTCCGATTGCGAAAACATTCTGTTTGCATCCACCTACATAGGGAGAAATGATCATCACGATAAAATAAGAGAAATCAGGGCTCGCACAGAAACATTTAAGTGCTCGTTTTCCTGCGGGCTGTTCGAGAGTGGAACGGCAGAGAGATAGCTTGAAGATGGTTAACTGAACCTTCTGCCAGGCACTTAATTGTGAATAGCAGAGTAATCACGTAGATGTAGATGTGGGTTAGGACTTGCTTCAAATCGTTCAAACATACAATGAAGAGCTACGCCAGAGAATTGATATGGTAATTATTTTGGTAGCCTGTCTTCGATACGGCGTGCGTTTTGTAGAAAACTGTCTGAATTTACGTTAGCTAGCAAACAGATGTTGTTGTCGTAGAGTCACCATGCATGTTGGATTATTTTCATCTTACATTCTCATATCCCACCGTGATGTAGGTGCAAATACAGGATTCGGTTCTGGGGGCTGAGGGGGGGGGGGGGGGGTAGTATATTTGTATCATCCCATAAGTACCTGTATATACAATTTTAATTCTCAGCGGCGATGGAAAAGAAGTGTTGCAATGTCTAGGAAAACATGATGAAACTGCAGCTATAGCTAGAATCCAGATTTAATTCGTAAAAAAAATCCATTAAATGGAAGGATCTTCTCGGTAGTTTGATTTATGACCTATAGTAACCCATTTGGGCATAAGATCTCAGGGACTTAGATTGAGATAGCCAGGGAAACGACTGAATCTTCAAAAGTAAATCTATAAATTAGAAGACCCTATAGACTCATCAGGAAGAAAGAGATGAAGTCAATGCCTGCTGACACCTATGAAGCAAAATGGCGCATGACGGGCGGAGCAAGGAGGATATAAGAAGTTAACACTACATACACTATGTGATCAAATGTATCGGGACACCTGGCTGAAAATGACGTACAAGTTCGTGGCGCCCTACATCGGTAATGTGGAATTCAATATGATGTTGGCCCATCCCCAGCCTTGATGACAGCTTCCATTCTCGCAGGCATACGTTCAGTCAGATGCTGGAAGGTTTCTTGGGGAATGGCAGCCTATTCTTCACGGAGTCCTGCACTGAGGAGAAGTATCGATGTTAGTCGGTGAGGCCTGGCACGAAGTCGGTGTTCCAAAACATCCCAAAGGTGCTCTACAGGACTCAGGTCGGGACTCTGTGCAGGCCATTCCATTACAACGATGTTACTGTCGTGTAACCACTCCGCCACAGGCCGTGCATTATGAACAGGTGCTCGATCGTGTTGAAAGATGCAACCGCTATCGCCGAATTGCTCTTCAACAGTGTGAAGCAAGAAAGTGGTTAAAACATCAATGAAGGCCTGTGCTGTGATAGTGCCACGCAAAACAACAAGGGCTGCAAACCCCCTCCATGAAAAACACGACCACACCATAACACCACCGCCTCCGAATTTTACTGCTGGCACTACACACGTTGACAGATGACGTTCACCGGGCATTCCCTTACCCACGACCCTGCCGTCGGATCGCCACATTGTGTACCGTGATTCGTCACTCCATAGTTCAATCGTCCAATATTTACGCTCCTTACACCAAGCGAGGCGTCGTTTGACATTTACAGGCGTGATGTATGGCTTATGAGCAGCGCCGCTCGACCGTGAAATCCAAGTTTTCTTACCTCCCGCCTAACTCTCATAGTACTTGCAGTGGATCCTGATGCAGTGTGGAATTCCTGTGTGATGGTCTGGGTACATGTCTTCCCACTTCACATTACGACCCTCTTCAATTGTCGGCGATGTCTGTCAATCAACAGACTAGATCGGTCTGTAAGCTTTTGTGCTGTACGTGTCGCTTCACGTTTCCACTTCACTATCACATCAGAGACAATGGACCTAGGGATGTTTAGGAGTGTGGCAGTCTCGCGTAGAGACGTATGACACAAGTGACACCAAACCACCTGACCACGTTCGAAGTCCGTTAGATCCGCGGAGCGCCCCATTCTGCTCTCTCATGATGTCTAATGACTACTGAGGTCGCTGATATAGATTACCCGGCAGTAGGTGGCAGCAAAATGTACCTGATATGAAAAACGTATCTGTTGAGAGGCCAGACAAACGTGTGGTTCCTGAAGAGGGGCAGCAGCCTTTTCAGTAGTTGCAAGGGCAACAGTCTGGATGATTGACTGATGTGGCCTTGTAACAATAACCAAAACGGCCTTGCTGTGCTGGTACTGCGAACGGCTGAAAGCAAGGGGAAACTACAGCCGTAATTTTTCCCGAGGGCATGCAGCTTTACTGTATGATTACATGATGATGGCGTCCTCTTGGGTAAAATATTCCGGAGGTAAAATAGTCCCCCATTCGGATCTCCGGGCGGGGACTACTCAAGAGGATGTCGTTATCAGGAGAAAGAAAACCGGCGTTCTACGGATCGGAGCGTGGAATGTCAGATCCCTTAATCGGACAGGTAGGTTAGAAAATTTAAAAAGGGAAATGGATAGGTTGAAGTTAGATATAGTGGGAATTAGTGAAGTTCGGTGGCAGGAGGAACAAGACTTCTGGTCAGGTGACTAAAGGGTTATAAACACAAAATCAAATAGGGGTAATGCAGGAGTAGGTTTAATAATGAATAGGAAAATAGGAGTGCGGGTAAGCTACTACAAACAGCATAGTGAACGCATTATTGTGGCCAAGATAGATACGAAGCCCACACCTATTACAGTAGTACAAGTTTATATGCCAACTAGCTCTGCAGATGACGAAGAAATTGAAGAAATGTATGATGAAATAAAAGAAATTATTCAGATTGTGAAGGGAGACGAAAATTTAATAGTCATGGGTGACTGGAATTCGAGTGTAGGAAAAGGGAGAGAAGGAAACATAGTAGGTGAATATGGATTGGGGGACAGAAATGAAAGAGGAAGCCGCCTGGTAGAATTTTGCACAGAGCACAACATAATCATAACTAACACTTGGTTTAAGAATCATGAAAGAAGGTTGTATACATGGAAGAACCCTGGAGATACTAAAAGGTATCAGATAGATTATATAATGGTAAGACAGAGATTTAGGAACCAGGTTTTAAATTGTAAGACATTTCCAGGGGCAGATGTGGACTCTGACCACAATCTATTGGTTATGACCTGTAGATTAAAACTGAAGAAACTGCGAAAAGGTGGGAATTTAAGGAGATGCGACCTGGATAAACTAAAAGAACCAGAGGTTGTAGAGAGATTCACGGAGAGCATAAGGGAGCAATTGACAGGAATGGGGGAAATAAATACAGTAGAAGAAGAATGGGTAGCTTTGAGGGATGAAGTAGTGAAGGCAGCAGAGGATCAAGTAGGTAAAAAGACGAGGGCTAGCAGAAATCCTTGGGTAACAGAAGAAATATTGAATTTAATTGATGAAAGGAGAAAATATAAAAATGCAGTAAGTGAAACAGGCAAAAAGGAATACAAACGTCTCAAAAATGAGATCGACAGGAAGTGCAAAATGGCTAAGCAGGGATGGCTAGAGGACAAATGTAAGGATCTAGAGGCCTATCTCACTAGGGGTAAGATAGATATCGCCTACAGGAAAATTAAAGAGACCTTTGGAGAGAAGAGAACCACTTGTATGAATATCAAGAGCTCAGATGGAAACCCAGTTCTAAGCAAAGAAGGGAAAGCAGAAAGGTGGAAGGAGTATATAGAGGGTCTATACAAGGGTGATGTACTTAAGGACAATATTATGGAAATGGAAGAGGATGTAGATGAAGATGAAATGGGAGATATGATACTGCATGAAGAGTTTGACAGAGCACTGAAAGACCTGAGTCGAAACAAGGCCCCCCGGAGTAGACAATATTCCATTGGAACTACTGACGGCCTTGGGAGAGCCAGTCCTGACAAAACTCTACCATCTGGTGAGCAAGATGTATGAAACAGGCGAAATACCCTCAGACTTCAAGAAGAATATAATAATTCCAATCCCAAAGAAAGCAGGTGTTGACAGATGTGAAAATTACCGAACTATCAGTTTAATAAGTCACAGCTGCAAAATACTAACACGAATTCTTTACAGACGAATGGAAAAACTAGTAGAAGCCAACCTCGGGGAAGATCAGTTTGGATTCCGTAGAAACACTGGAACACGTGAGGCAATACTGACCTTACGTCTTATCTTAGAAGAAAGATTAAGGAAAGGCAAACCTACGTTTCTAGCATTTGTAGACTTAGAGAAAGCTTTTTACAATGTTGACTGGAATACTCTCTTTCAAATTCTAAAGGTGGCAGGGGTAAAATACAGGGAGCGAAAGGCTATTTACAATTTGTACAGAAACCAGATGGCAGTTATATGAGTCGAGGGACATGAAAGGGAAGCAGTGGTTGGGAAGGGAGTAAGACAGGGTTGTAGCCTCTCCCCGATGTTGTTCAATCTGTATATTGAGCAAGCAGTAAAGGAAACAAAAGAAAAATTCGGAGTAGGTATTAAAATTCATGGAGAAGAAATAAAAACTTTGAGGTTCGCCGATGACATTGTAATTCTGTCAGAGACAGCAAAGGACTTGGAAGAGCAGTTGAATGGAATGGACAGTGTCTTGAAAGGAGGATATAAGATGAACATCAACAAAAGCAAAACAAGGATAATGGAATGTAGTCTAATTAAGTCAGGTGATGCTGAGGGAATTAGATTAGGAAATGAGGCACTTAAAGTAGTAAAGGAGTTTTGCTATATGGGGAGCAAAATAACTGATGATGGTCGAAGTAGAGAGGATATAAAACGTAGGCTGGCAATGGCAAGGAAAGCGTTTCTGAAGAAGAGGAATTTGTTAACATCCAGTATTGATTTAAGTGTCAGGAAGTCATTTCTGAAAGTATTCGTATGGAGTGTAGCCATGTATGGAAGTGAAACATGGACGATAAATAGTTTGGACAAGAAGAGAATAGAAGCTTTCGAAATGTGGTGCTACAGAAGAATGCTGAAGATTAGATGGGTAGATCACATAACTAATGAGGAAGTATTGAAAAGGATTGGGGAGAAGAGAAGTTTGTGGCACAACTTGACCAGAAGAAGGGATCGGTTGGTAGGACATGTTCTGAGGCATGATGGGATCACCAATTTAGTATTGGAGGGCAGCGTGGAGGGTAAAAATCGTAGAGGGAGACCAAGAGATGAATACACTAAGCAGATTCAGAAGGATGTAGGTTGCAGTAGGTACTGGGAGATGAAGAAGCTTGCACAGGATAGAGTAACATGGAGAGCTGCATCTAACCAGTCTCAGGACTGAAGAACACAACAACAACAACATGAAAAACGTATGTTTTTGGAGGTGTCGAATACTTTTGTTCACATTGTGTACATGCCTAGAAGAATTAGAGTCAATGAAATGGTAGAAATTTCAAACTCATTTGAAATTCTCGCAGGAGTCCGAACAGTGGACTCCATATCGCCACTGTTGTTCGACACTGTACTGCAAAAAATCAGATAATGGTGAACAGACGCCGAAGGTATCCAAATTAATAAAGAGGAAAGAGAAAGAGGCTCTGTGAAGTGCTTGACTATGCAGATGACCTCGCTGTATTAACGAACAACAATGATGAGGGCAAAGTAGCACTAGATAAACTGCATGAAGTATCTTGTAAAACTGGGCTCCAAATCTCCTACCAAAAACTCAGGATATGGAACACCAAATCAATAGAAAAGCTCTCACCGAAAACACAGTATGGAAAAATCACTAAGTACTTTGGAAAAACCGTCCAGCCCACAGGACTGAACACAATCTCCAACACAGAAAGAATATTCAAACTCTAAACGGCGTACAAACTGACATGGAATCACTACAACAAAAGCGCAGTATCTCGTAAGGCAAAACTACAACACTACAACACGAGGGAGCCGTAACTGCTGCGCAGAAGCAAACCCGTTTCTGACGTTCTGCGCATGACGTCACTGAGGAACAGCTCTTGGCGCGCGCGCGCGAAGTGTACGTCTGAGCTTTGTGTTGTCGTGGTTCGTCCGTGTTGTGTTTCGTGCGTGTTGTCGTTTCCGTTTGGTTATATTTGTGCAGTGAGTGTTTGTCCGAAGTATTTGAGTGTGTGGAAGCAATGCCAGGTTGTGCTGTTGTTGGCTGTCTCTCACAATCGCAATACAAAAGGGACTGAAATAGTGTTGCATTGTTTCCCACGCGGTGAAAGTCTGCAAAAGGTTTGGCTTTCAAAATGCTTTAGGAAAGATCCTGTGAACGTAGGGAACGCTAGAATATGCTCTCGTCATTTCAAGGAAACGGATTATATGCGGGACTTACGTTCAGAATTGTTAAATTTATCGCGGAAACTAATCCGTAAGAGTGATGCGTATCCGTCTTGCAATTTGCCTTGTGGTGGTAGCGCCAGTGATAACACAGCGATTGCAATAGAAGAAAGGAAAGAACGCTTTAACAAACGTGAAATTCGTAGAAGAAGCGGAAACGTCCCCTTTGAACAATTTATACAGGACTGTGCTTAACCTGACACACAATATTTTTAGCGCAACGCAATCTGACTATCAAAGATCCCTGCAAAAGAATGTCCCTGAGTAACATTAAACTATACCTTTCAGAAATCACTTACCTCACAAAAATCTTGGTTACTCGAACTACTGCAATACAGCGAGCACCACTATTGACAGCTAAATAAAAGATTCAAACTATGGAAGGCACTAACTACTGATAGGGATAGTTAGCAAATGAAAGATATTAATAGAGAACAAACAATGTATTTACCTTAATATCATCAAAAGTCATAATATATATAGCAGTTCATCACAAATTACAAAACTCCGCCATCTCTCTCCCCACATCCACCACTGCTGGCAGCTCACCTCCAACTGCGCAACGCTACGCGCTGTTCACAGCCAGCTGCCTAACACTACAATGGCGAGTATTACAACAATGCAAAGCAGCCACAGACTGCACACAGCACAGCCAGTGATTTTCATACAGAGGTGGCGTTACCAATAAAAAAACCTAAACAGCCTACTTACATAGCCCCCATGCTCCCCACAAAAAATTTTTACAAATTGTTTTGGGCAGTGGCCAATAATGATTTGATAAAATTTTTCATAATTACAATAACAAAGATATCAAATGCACACACTTATTGATACGTTGTTGGTCAAAAGCTAAAATTTTCTCACAGTCCATAAAGACAGTCCTGATCATTAATCACAGTAACGTTGCAGTGTTTTTCTCAAAGTCTGATCAGTAAAAGAAAATGCACACAGAAGTAGTGGATTTCCATGCTGTCTTGAAGAAGTAGTGTTGTCCTTCCAACGGAAAGACAGTGCTGACTCTTGACGTGCTGACAGATAATGGGCCACAACAGAGCAAACCCACAGCAGAGTCATGCGACGCTTTGAAGAATATTGGTAGGTAGGTCATCAGAGAGCAGACGCACTATAGTCCTTGTAGAGATGGCCAGCAGCCTGTCTGTTGTGACTGTGCAGGTACACAATCACCATTGAAGAGTCTTGCAGATAATATAGCAAGTCCATAACCACCACTTGTGCACTCACAAAGTGTTTGGAATTGTCCTTAGAACCAGCAATGCTATTATCCAGTCCCTTGCTGAATTATTAACACACGTGCAAAAACTATCAGTCCCTACTTCTCACATATTGTCCATATACTATGACCAACAGAAACGTGTGCAGTTAAATGTAACTTACAAGTTGCTTAATTTGATGAACTGGTGTCAATTACAATTTTATAACATAAGAATACTATAACAAAGGTACAAAATACATCATTAAAGAACATAACAATACAGATAACATTTGTAGTAACACAGGCTTTACAAAAGAATAGAAATAAACATATACATCAGTGTTACAAAAATAATGACATAAGTACATACATAAAGATCAGAAAACTTTTGAAACATCACCTTCACATATGAGCAACAAAACAGAATAAATAATGTCTCAACATCTTTGCAAAGTAAATAACATAGTATTAGAAAAATTCTACAACAAAGCTCTCATCAGCTAAACACATAAAGACAGGAAAAACACAAATACACAAGGGTACACACACATATAGCGGAATAATACAAAAGGAAAGGACAGGGTTTGTTTTACTGCAGTATTTTGCAAACAAAACTTCCTTTACTTCTTGGAGATCTCCCTTGGTTCATCATTATTCCCAAAAGTCCTATCTATACCTGCTTTCTGTACTTTTATTTGTATAACTTCTCAATGCATTTTTTTCCTATTGTCCATGGTCAGTTTCTTATGTATCTACCCCCTCTTAAGCTAACTTAAATCTACTGACCTCAGATGCTAAACTAAGGGACGAGGCAATGCAGCAGCACAAAACAATTAACACAAACAGCAATGATAAAAAATACAAATGGCGAAGCAAGCAGCATAAATTACAACTAATATAAGGCAATGAGCAGCAAACAAGAAAAATAAATCAGTAGTAAACTGGCTTAGCAGAGTAACACAAATTAAAATTCAGTAGCACTATGCCTGGCAAACAGCAGCAGAACATGAAATATCTAAACATGACATAGCTCAAGCAGAAAAAATAGCACACTAAAAATAACAATGCAGACAAGGGAAATGTATAATCACATCTTAATGTCTATGTAATTAAAGTGGTGCACCACAACAACTTATTGTAAAAAAAATATTACCATGTACTTGAAAAGAATATTATGTATGCAGTTACTGTTACTAGTCCCTTCTTATTGTTCTTTCCTTTCCAAGTGCTCCTTTTTTGAAGAATGTGGATCACAAAATTATTATTTAATAGATCTGTTGACAGAAAGTGTTCACATTAGCAAATGCATTTAATTTTATTTTCTGAAACCAATGCTGCAAGACAGCTGGAAACCAGATATCAAATGAAATAAGCAACTATGTACAAAGTAAAGCTTAAAATAATCACTCAGTAGTCATGAGGCATTTCATAAGTTAGTAGAAAAATCTCTCAACTAGAGAGACAGTAGTCATAATCAGGTGTATAGACATAAAAATATTTCTCGTCATTTCATTAGGCATTTCAGTAAATCATAAATTAAGAGCTCCACAGTGTAATCATATGTTATCAAGTTCGACCGTGTCGTTTTTCCGATGCTTTCTACAAATGAACGTCAATAGCGAGGATAATGGCCTCCCTTTTTTTTTTCACCTGTGCCTCTGGAAGGCACACGCTAATGGCTTTTTTCAAGGCGACTGTCGCCCAGCTGGGTGCCCACGACACATTAGGTGCAGGTGGTCACATAACTTTCTTACCGAAATATTTACGACACCAGTTTCCGCTACAGTGACAGTCTCATATGAAAATTTCACAGGTAGAAAATTTACGTTACAAATGTGTAGAAACAAAATCCTGTAAATATAACAGTGTCCAAAAAATTTTCATCGGCATTGTAATACATTCACGCATTTACATACATTTCATAACTCTTAAAGTATGATTCTTGGTTTCCAACAACCTTTTTCACAAGTCAGAGTCCCTAACCACTATTCATTATTCCTTACCTTATTCGTCGACACTTCTTCAATATTTCATCATTACAGATATGTAGCATATTCAAATAACTCATAAAGCATCAGCTTATTGATCATAAACATGTGGCAACAGCATAATACACATCATCATCGTAATAATAACATCATAACACCTCAGCCAACTCTCAAAATCGTCGTAGCTTCCTCCAATAATTTCAAAACCTAAAAAAAATTCTCTGCTCATGTCAGTGGTGTCATTTACCTCAAACGTACTTTAAAATCATGCTCCCTTACCAAATACATCATTCAAAGCTCTCATAGTATCACAATGGTTCCGAAAAAATATGAACAGTTCACAAAGTACAGACAAAACACAATTTCATAAGTGTGAAGTTACCCAACTGTGAAATTGCGTAAACATGTGTCACTGATGTGGTAAAAAAATGTTTATCTCTCAGTTAAATGATCAGATAGCTGTGTAATTTGTGTGTTAGAGAAATATGGTATCGATGTGTAAAGTTGTATAAGCAAATACCATATTAGCTAGGGCTCCTTGTGCTTGCCAAACACATGATACACAAAGTAAGCGTGTACCCCCCTGAGGATTAATGTAATTATACCCTCAGGTGTTACAGATGTATCACGGAAAATGTATCACGGAAAAACTTCGTATCATTATACTTCAAATATCTTTAAAAATAAATGTTTTAAGTACAAAATTAATCACTCAAATGCGTGTCCTGTAGGGCTAAATGTGCGTCTTGCTGTAAGATAATTCTGTGGAAGTGTCGTAATTATCGTCCTCTGAAAGCTAAGTTCTGCAGAAGTCAATGTACTTACCTCATGATAAACAAAAGTGGAATGCTTTGCGTATAGATATCTTAGTTATTACGCTTATTGCCATGATGAGGAAAGTACTGTGCTGTAACGTATTGTTGTGATACGGAAAAGGCAGTCTCATTGTAGCTATACCACAAAAGTTACTACTAAAACATATTTTACTTTCCAGAAGAATTCAAAAAAACTGTGCAGATATAAAGCAGATACAGCACAAAAGCAACAATGTAAATTGTGTCACACATTAGTAGCGTCGTGATATAATTGTGTAGCTGTCAAAGAAACCAAGTGCTAAGTCATCTTTAATCCCACAGAAAGTACTTCAAATAAAGAATGTCTTTTCAAGTAAACCAAAATGTTACATGAAAATCTCATTAGCAGTGCCGGTATTTGTTCTAAGTGTGTGAGCCTGATAGTTGTTACGTAATCGTGCAACTGACAAGCAAGAATGTACAAATACAACACTGTGTCATCTGTTCACTATAACAATGCAATCGTAATTTCTGTTTAAAAATGTTCCCTAGGTTCTAGACTGGATATTTAACTTCAAACATTGTTGCATGTTAACAGTTTCTTAAGTCTGACAAAGCATACTAGAAATGTGAAGCGAAAAGTTTTATGGCAAAGACAAAGTTAAAAACCAGATTATCTCTCAATAAATGGTTTTACATGTGAAATGTGGTGTAAGCCTTTACTCTTCCTAGTACGCAGAGTTTCAACTTCAACACAATTATCATGTGGTATACGTCGGATTCTGTATGGTCCATTGTAAACTAGAAAGAATTTGTGACTCAAGTGTTTCTTCTTATGTGACAATGAATGAGTTTTAATGAGAACTTTCTGACCAGTGTATAATTTCTTTGCATATGCTTTAGAGTGTAGTTTTCTCCTTTTGTCTGCTGCAGATTTTATATTTTTAATAGCCAAATCAATTATGTCTTTGTGTCGAAGTTTACGTGTATTCGGGAAAGGTACAAGCTCTCTGATTCTGTTCGGTGGTTCTTCATTCTTTAGTACAAGAGTAGGTGGTAAAGCAGTGGAGTCGTGAGGCATTTCATTCAGCACGTTTTGAAATAAGTGTAAATATCTGTCCCACTGCTGATGCTTTCTGTGACAATAAAGTCTGCAAAGCATATTGATTTCTTTCATAATCCGTTCAGACGGGTTACAATGTGATGAGTACAATGAAATAAAAACAGGTTTGATTTTATGATTCCGAAGCGTGCATGACCAAACAGCAGATCTGAATTGCGGTCCGTCATCTGAAATGACTTTACTAACGTGTAATTTTGAAGTAAGTTCAACAGCGACTAGAACGTACGAAAATCCATTGGATGTTCTGACAAGCGGTCCCAAGAGATCAACAGCAGCAAATTCTTTTAATTTAGAAGGAATAATAGGAAACAACGGAGCACTATGTGAGACAGTAGATGGTTTCGCCTTTTGACAAAGTTTACAAATAGACAAGACTCTTCGAATTCTTTTTTCCATATTGTTAAAATAACAAGTCGTTCGAAGAATATGATAACATTTTTGTGGACCAAAATGTGCGTAGCTGAAATGAATGTACCAAATGAGCTTATTAACAAAATCGTCTGGAATGCAAAGTACCCATAGCTTGTCATCAACAGTGCAGCGTTTGAAGAGTATGTTGTTTCTAACCAGGAATAATGCCGAATCTGTGTGTGTGTCTTTCCATGCCATTTGCTCGTGACGTCTTTCCAAATCGGATCTTTATCTTGTTCATGAGCAATGTCCTTTAAAGATGTGGTGATGAAGTTTTCAAAGGCGACTTTCTGAATGTAAAGAATACTGAAAATTTTTTTGAGGTTGCCTTCTGTGATACTTTTCTCAAGCCCAGCCGGTGCGCGTGACAGTGCGTCCGCAACAATGTTCTCCTTGCCGGGAATGTAGACTATTATGAAGCGGAATTCTTGCAGAAACAATGGCCAACGTTTTAACCTGTCATGTTTTAATTTTGAAGACATAAGAAATTGTAATGCACGATGATCACTGTATACTTTTACGTGCTTACCAGAAAGAAAGAAACGGAATTTGTTAAATGCCCAAACGATAGCTAAAGCTTCTAATTCAGTAACGAAATTATTTTTTTCAGATTTTGTTAGCACTCGGCTAGCAAAAGCAATGGTTTTCTGAACAGTAGTGTCATTTTCTATGGCTTCTTGAAATAAATGGGCACCAAGACCGACTTTAGAAGAATCCGTGCTAAGGCAGAAATCTTGTGACAGATCTGGATGAGCTAGTATTGGCGCGTTAAGTAACGCTTCTTTCAAAGAATTGAATTCCTACTGTGATTGATCGTCCCAGTTCCAAATAGTATTTTTTACAGTGAGAGAACAAAGTTTTGGTGTAACAAGAATTTGCATATTCAGAAAACGACGGTAAAAATTTACGAGACCTAGAAAACTGCGGACTTGTTTTTTTGTGGATGGAACTGGAGTGGCTCTGATTGCTTCTAACTTTTCAGGATCCGGCTGAATGCCTTCAGAAGAAATAATATGTCCCAAAAACCTCACCTTTGACCTACCGAATTCAGACTTTTCCAAGTTAACTGTAATTCCAGATTCTGCAAAAATACGTAACAAACTGTTGAGGATGCGATTATGCTGTTCCCATGAAGCTTCTGCTATCAGAATATCGTCCACATATAAGGTGATGTGACGTTTTAAGAACTCAGGTAATATGGAATTTAGCCCGCAAATGAATGCTGCCGAAGAAATGTTCAAACCAAAAGGAAGTTTCCGAAACTGATAACAAACGCCGAAACAAAGGGAAGCTGTGTATTTTCTACATTCTGGATGAAGTTCGATCTGATAAAAGCTGGATCTGAGATCAATGGAAGACAACACTTTTACACCATTAAAATTTTGAAGAAGTTCTTCCAACGTTTGCGGCCTGTCTGTTTCAGGAATAATGATAGTATTGATTTGTCTCGAATCTAAGACAAGCCTGATCGATCCATTTTTCTTCTCAACAACATGTAATGGATTGTTGTATGAGCTTACTGCAGGCTCAATAATGCCCTCGTCAAGCATAGATTGTATTTCTGTTCTAACACGGTCCCTATAATGTGCTGGAATTACGTATGGTCTAACACAAAATTTAGTACGCTCACGAACACGAAATTGGTATTGAAATCCCTTGATTGTTCCTGTTTTGTGAGTAAAAACTGTGGAATGTGCTTGTAAAATCTCAAAAAGGTACTGCCTATCAATGTCATTACAGTTCTCAATTGTTTGAATTTTATTTTGAATTAACTCATTAGTATCAAATATGTCGTCGATATCATCCCTGCCAGTACTTGCAGAGTGATTGTTAGTGTCTAGTCCCGTAGAAAACTCCGAACTGTTGTCTAACAGAAGGTAAAGCCGATTAATTTCTTCGTCATGGTTTGAGAGCCAATCTTCAAATTTCAAAGCTATTGACTTACCTTCTTTCTCTAAACTTATTTCAGCATTGTGAAAGTTTAAGATTGCTTTGTATTCATTCAAAAAGTCTACTCCCAATATAATTTCCGTCGACAATAATGGAACAATAAGAAAGTTCATAGAGAAGCTGTGGCTTTGACAAAAGAATTCAAAGTTGGTTTGTTGGCATACATCTACACTTTTTCCAAAGATTGTACCTTGTAATTTAATCTTACGTAATGGAAGTGTGGGGCAATCGTTCGATTTGTTGCACTTGCTAAAAGCTGTTTCACTAATTACTGAAATAGGACTGCCAGAGTCAAGTACTGCCGTAAATTTTACATCATTTACTGTAATGTGAATCACAGGATATGCAATGTTGTTATGTTTTACGTCGTGTTCCTGGAGTAAGATGTCCCTAATGTCTTCCATTTTTACGTAATTACTAGCTACGGCAGCTGCGTCGTCAGTTTCATACGTACTTTTCATGGCTGCCAGCGGTATGAGTCATTGCCTATTGTCTCTTTGTTGGCGCGCGTCGTTATTGGGATTTGGAGACCTAACTTCTACAAATTCACCTCCTCGAGAGGGCCCTGCTCTGTTGGAATCCCGCCAGTTCTGATGCAATTCAGGTCTGTCGTTACGATCATATCGTCTGTCGTCATGTCGGTAGATGCCATAGTTTCTTTCTTGTCGGTCACGTGGTGGAGAATTTCTCCCTGAATCGTACCTGCGCGCTGAACTGTTGCGTCTGAAGTTATTCTGTCTCCCTTGATAATAATTATTTTGGTTCCCATGTTGTCTGTTTCTCTGATTGTCTCTGTGATATTCATTACCACGGAGAGGTGATCTTTCCCTGTAATTATTACTACTCTGCCAACGGTTGTCATATGGGTGGTGTCTGTTTTGGTCACGATTTGTGTTGTGAGAATAGCCTTTTCGTGTCCAGTTATTATTTCTTTCATCGCGGAATTGCGACGGATGTGACCTGTAATTGTTGTGTTCTTGTTTTCGCGTTCCGCGATTATCAGTGTCAATTTCTAGTTCTTGTAACAGTCCCTGAAAAGCTTCAATGTCGTCTTTGCAACGTCCTGCTAAAATAATATGCCGTAAATGTTCAGGTAATTTGATTAAGCAAATGCGGATGAGTTCTGAGGGGCTGTATGGGTTTGAAAGATACTGATTCTTATGCAACATGTCTTCAAAATATTTCATAAGACTGGAAAATTCAGATTGTTCGAAACGTTTCATCATTATGATGCTATGTTTTACTCGGTCTTGTGTAGCTTGGGACCAATATGCTGAGAGGAAGGCATGATAAAATTCTCCTTCACTGTGACAATCGTGAATGACCAATCGCATTCTTACAGCTGGTTCATTCTCCGAGTAGCCACACATAAATTCTAATCTGTGTTCTAACGACCAGTTGGGAGGAAAACAATGAGAGAATTGATGGAGCCATGCTTGTGGATGAATGTCGTTGCCAGAATTCTTAAATGTTTTGAATTTACGTGTAGTAATGAATAGCTTATAGTCAAAATCATCATGTCGGCGAGTCGCATATCGGTCACTGTTAGGTCGTGTCGGCCGTTCCATCTCAAAATTCGGTGCACATTGCCAATTTCTTTCATAACTTCCGAAATGCCCTGTGTTATTATTTTGTGGCTGTTCCGTATTTCTATGTCCCTCTTCCCGTATTGGGACCCGAGTGTCCTCTGAAATACGTAATTCTTGTATTACCTGTGTCAGCTGATCTTGTACTTCCCGGATTTCTCTTTTGTACTGTGTATTGATTTGATTTTGATTCTGTTTGAATTTTCTAATTTGTTCTTACTCTTCTGTGTCAGTGAAGGCTACAGGTCTTGTGTCATTCAGATCATCATCTACCTTTGTAGATAAGTTAGTGACCTGATCCGAAAGTTCGGCTACTGTCTCCGATAGTGAACACATTTCCTCAGTGTGTTTTTCTGAACCAAGTTTCAGAGTGTCCATTTGTGTTGAAATCGAATCTACTGTGTCCTTTAAGTTTTCCTGAGTTTTTGCAAGTTGGTAACCGAATCGGTAGATGCAACTGAGTCAATTTTAGCTTGCAAGGTGTTGTGATTTTCATGAACAATAGTTTGCAGTTCTTTTATGGCTGCTTCGTGATTCTGTAATGCATTTTCATGACGCGAAAAAATAGGTTGGAAATGCTCACAAATTTGTGTTTTTACGTCATTACAGATTTTTTGACATTTCGATTCGATGTTATGTAACTCAGTAGTTAAATCTTCACGTGTTTGTTCAAGTGTGGTGTCTAACTTTTGAAGATTTTGTTCCATTGTGTCTAACTGTTGCTGTGTTTGTCTCTGGTGTTGTTCCATTGTGTCTAACTTTTGAAGATTTTGTTCCATTGTGTCTAACTTTTTAAGATTTTGTTCCACTGTGTCTAACTTTTTAAGATTTTGTCCCATTTGTCTCTGATTTTGTTCCATTTGTTGCATTAATTGCAATAATAATGTATTAGTGTCTGGAATCTGTTTCTCCACGCTTTTCGGCAGTGCATTTGCGCCGGCAACATTCACATTTTGACAAGCAGAAAATGTGTCTTGACTTATTTGAGAAAACGGTGATGACCCAAAACCTGAATCTACAGTATTTGCGAAATTGTGTCCTGTCATTTCGGATTCCTGAGGCAAGCTGTTGCCGACTGATCGATCGATAATGCTTCCCTGTTCACTACCTGTTTCACTGTCTACACCATTGTTTGCAGCCCGCTCCATTTCCCTATGCACAATTACCAAATTACTACTTTGAACATCAGTTAATTCATTATTCGGTGGCGGTAACACACTGCTTTCGTCTTCACTGTCATTTCTCAGTTTACTTTGGAGCCTAGTATTACGTTTTTCACACGCCGTAATTGTCACAATATTTCACACGATAACACAGAAAAGCACAATTTGAAGAGAAAAATAAAATAACATAGCAATGGATATAATGTCTACTTAATTGCAAGCGCAGCTGCGAAATACTTTGTGCAAATCTACATGCATGCCACACCTGTTTTACTGTACAACAATGAAAGACTGCAACTACAAAGGAGATTCTCTCTACAATTACGTGCCAGCAATAAACAAAATCTACATTAATTACACAAACTACAAGAAAAAAATCAGAAGATTCCCGTGAGGTATCCTCGGCTAAGGGTCGACATATGAAACGTCCCCTTTGAACAATTTATACAGGACTGTGCTTAACCTGACACACAATATTTTTAGCGCAACGCAATCTGACTATCAAAGATCCCTGCAAAAAAATGTCCCTGAGTAACATTAAACTAGACCTTTCAGAAATCACTTACCTCACGAAAATCTTGGTTACTCGAACTACTGCAATACAGCGAGCACCACTACTGCCAGCTAAATAAAAGATTCAAACTATGGAAGGCACTAACTACTGATAGGGATAGTTAGCAAATGAAAGATATTAATAGAGAACAAACAATGTATTTACCTTAATATCATCAAAAGTCATAATATATATAGCAGTTCATCACAAATTACAAAACTCCTCCATCTCTCTCCCCACATCCACCACTGCTGGCGGCTCACCTCCAACTGCGCAACGCTACGTGCTGTTCACAGCCAGCTGCCTAACACTACAATGGCGAGTATTACAACAATGCAAAGCAGCCACAGACTGCACACAGCACAGCCAGTGATTTTCATACAGAGGTGGCGTTACCAATAAAAAAACCTAAACAGCCTACTTACAAAGCCTAGAGACTTTGAAGAAGCTCTCACCATTGAAGAGAAATGTTGACAAGTATACATTTACAGATGAAGTTCTTTGTAGTGATCCACATAAAGTCACTTTACAGAATTCTGTAGCGTCACTAAAGAGGAGAAATGCTCATCTAAGGAACATGTGCATGAAATTGCGAGCACGTAATAAAGATCTTAGAGGTCAGCTGTCCTCAATGAAACGACGTCTGCACGAAGAAGAATTTAATAAAAAGGAACTTGTGTCTCGTGAAACTAATCGAATATTGGGCAAAATATTTTCACCCAATCAAATTAGAAGTTTGTTGCATGGTTCAAAACGGGTTCGATGGGGCAAAGAGGACATTTGTAAGTCTATTACTTTACGTGCTCTTTCGCAGAAGAGTTACAATTTCCTCAGAGAAAAAATCGGATATCCTCTGCCTGCAGTGTCAACCTTGCGTTCTTGGATTAATCGCAGTTTCAGTTGCCAACCAGGAACTTCGAAGGATGTTTTAGTGATGATGAAAATGCAGGCTGCAACACTGACTGACAGGGAACGTATTTGTGTTTTGTCATTTGATGAAACGAACATTGACAGTAGAATTTGTTACGATCAGCAAGATGACAGGATTCTTGGACCTCACAGTAATGTCCTTGTTGTCATGGTCCGAGGCTTGTTTGCAACGTGGAATCAGCCTATCTATTTCAATTTTGACGTTCAGTTGACAGCAGCACTCTTGAACGAAGTAATTGTTTCCCTGGCCAGCATTTGCTTCAATGTTGTGGCTGCAGTAGCAGACATGGGTGCAAAGAATAGTTCTGTCTGGAAGGAGCTTGCCATTACTCATGAAAATACTTGTTTTCCACACCCGTGTGATTCTCTGAGACGTGTGTGGGTGTTTGCTGACGTTCCCCATTTGCTCAAAGTATTAAGGAACCACTTGCTGGATCAAGGAATAATGTTGGAAAACAAGGCTGTGACAAAAACTGTGTTCGAGAAACTGTTAGTTTTGGGCAGTGGCGAGATGAAAATATGTCCTGAGTTACCTCAGCAACACCTTACAGTGAAGGGCAGAGAGCGACAGCGAGTACGCTCAGTAGCGCAGCTGCTATCAAATACAACAGCACAGGCGATTCGGTATTTGATGCCCGAAGAAGGACACTCCAGTGATTTCATA
Organism: Schistocerca americana; assembly: GCF_021461395.2. Taxonomy (NCBI): domain Eukaryota; kingdom Metazoa; phylum Arthropoda; class Insecta; order Orthoptera; family Acrididae; genus Schistocerca; species Schistocerca americana. Next base: position 17,023,127 of record NC_060124.1, read on the forward strand.
CAGATGGTGGATGAGAGTTTCGATGTACTTAATTCAAGGACAAAAGAAAGTAATAAATCACTAGCCTGTGGATTTGGTGTCGATTTTCAAGCCCAAGAACAGTGCCTACGTAAATTTTCGAAGTGTTGTGAGAAGATGCGTGTTGGCAACTCAAAGCATCCTCCTACCCTTCCAGAAAGGATTTTTGAAAACTGTTCGGTCACTTTTGGGTCTGTACAGTGACTTAGCTGTTTATAATATTGAATATGTTCTTACAGCAAGATTAAATCAAGGCTGCTTGGAGAACTTTTTTCTCTTATAAGAGGCCTTGGACGTTTTTATGATCATCCATCGCCAGTCGAGGTAAAGAGCCGGATAAGACTGTTGTTGTTGGGAGCAAACGCTCACGATATTCCTCTTTCAAATGCATCGTCTGTTGAGCCAGGTGAAGAAGGGAGATTCGTGACTGCAACTGTTTTTGGCAATATCCTGCCTGATATGTCTGAGGCGTTGGTAATGGTTGAAGGAGAGAAGGAGACAGAAGATTTAGATTTTGGAGTAGGAGAATCCGATGTGCCTCCAATGTCACTGGCTTCTGATTGCAGCACTGAAGGATTTAAATATCTTGCTGGATATGTAGCTTATCGATGCAGGCAGTATGACAGATCACTGGCCACACCCACTGGAGAGTTACTGACACTGCCTGAGGAGACATCGAGAGGATGGCTGGGCATGGTTTCTCGTGGGGGTTCGCTTGTGCCTTCAGAAACGTGGCTCGAAACAATTAGCAAATTTGAATTAATTTTTGCCCAGATCCGTGGACACGACAGTTTGTCCAGGGAAACTGGTGTCATCAAGAACCTGTGCGCTATACTTACCGAGCGATTCCCCAATATTCACCCAGAAATCATTAAGATTTACGCTAGGACGAGAACATTTATCCGACTGCGTTGGCTGTCTGCAAAGGACAAGTCGAAGAAAGCAGTTGCCGCTCAGCAACGGAAAGCAAGGAAGTGGTATTTGTCATCCCTTTAGAATGTAAGTAAACAATATTTGTGAAAGTTAAATAATGTATAAACTTAGTGATAGAAGTGAAGGTCCTCTGACTGTGTTTGTTTCGCAACTAGCAAGACTCTACACTGACAGTGTCAAGGATTGGTTTATTGTTTCCCACACTACATACCAACTTTGCTGAACGGCGGACTCGGCAAGTTAATTTACCACTATTTCCTGTAAATCGTATTTTGCAACACTTTTTTTAATTCAATGCCCTTTTATATAAGTGAATTTTAACAACTAGGGCAAACATTATACATCCACCTTGATAAAAATATAAGCCAAAGGTTAGAGGTGTGTGTGTGTGTGTGTGTGTGTGTGTGTGTGTGTGTGTGTGTGTGTGTGTATGTGTGTGTTTGTGGCAGTTCAGGTAGGTAATTCAAATGCTTCCTACAAATAAGGCAATTGCATAATTTCTTGAGTGAAAACGACAGTGTCTTTGTAGACATGATGTAAATAGAATATAAATGAGCGTTACATAGAGCTTGTCAACAAGATAACACTTTTCCCAGAGCCAAAGTTAGAAAATTGAATGCTCATTTCGAACGTTTACTTCGTAGAGAACTGCAAAACAGACTGTACTTTGCACATATTTTTGTATAGTTTGCTCTACAGACACTTGATTTTATTAAAGTCAGCACTCAGCAGTGTCTGTTTAAAAGCTGGACAAGTTACAGAATATAGCAGTAACTTTCTAGAAATAGCAGAATAACAATTTACGTTTTACTATTTCTGTAGAAACTGAAACATTTCACAAATACATCGCTTAAATGCGCGGGTTGCGTCTTGTAGCGCTGTTCCAGAGGCAGCTGCGGTTCCTTCGTGACGTCACAGCCTCAGCCAATGGCAGGACAGAACGCTTACTGCCCAACCTTATTTTTTTACGGACCTTGCACTACAACACTGTTGCTCCACCAGAAGCCTTGTATGCGGCAAAATCGTAGTTATTAGAGGTATGAGAAAAGTTCATAACGTAGAGAAACAAGGAGGAAAAATTCTTAGAAAAATATGCGGTGCTATTCTCCGAGACGGTACTTGGGCCAAACGACCTACAAAGAACCTATAAGAAAAAAATGATTCAAATGGCTCTGAGCACTATGGGACTTAACTTCTGAGGTCATCAGTCCCCTAGAACTTAGAAATACTTACATCTAACTAACGTAAGGACATTACACACATCCACGCCCGAGGCAGGATTCGAACCTGCGACCGTAGCGGTCGCGCAGTTCCAGACTGTAGCGCCTAGAACCGCTCAGCCACACCGACCGGCCGAACCTATAAGAAGACACGGGCAACATCAGAGATTAGGAAAGGACGTTTACAGCTCTATGGATGCCTATGTAGGATGGATGAAAACAGACTCATTAAGAAAAATTTCAACATCCTTGATGTGAGCAAATTAAATACCAATTGGATGACAGAAACACAAGAACACCTTCTGCTTCAGAAGAAATTGAGATGAGAAAGCATTTTAGCAGTGTAATGAAAACCAAGAATCCTGCACAATTCTCAACAAAAGAAACAACAGAGGGGAAACTGAACAGACCAGAGGAAGAAAAATACACAGTAAATTAATTATTTTTACCATTAATGATGTGGCTTGTTCAAGTACTGAGTTCAACTATGTCTGCAGTTTCTTCCATGAGCTATTATGGTATGCATGGCTGGTATACATGGCTGTTATTCACGTAATCACTTTTTATCTTTCGTATGTAGCACCAGGCTTTTATAGACTTAGCGCTAGCAAACTGAATTTAGTTCTTTACACTTCTTTTTTTTAACAGATCTGAAGATGGCAGCAGTCGAAACCAGTAATAGTGGAGTGTAAAAGATGTCGTACCTGTAAAATAAAGTGCCAAAATATGGTCAAGGACTCATTTTCAGACTTTATGTCTTCGCTTGACTTAAAGAAACGTCTTTGAAGTATCGTTTGAGGTACAGAGAACGCTTTTACTACTCTTCTTAACCCCATCTGCTTTTCCCTTAAGACTATTTTAACCTTAGTCATGTTTTCAGCATCCCGCTTCTTTAAAATAGGCTTTTATTCCGATCGGGTAGCTTCAGTGGCATCTAAAAAATAGACGCAAAACGAATTAGAACCGAGCGAGGTGGCGCAGTGGTTAGCACACTGGACTCGCATTCGGGAGGACGACGGTTCAATCCCGTCTCCGGCCATCCTGATTTAGGTTTTCCGTGATTTCCCTAACTCGTTTCAGGCAAATGCCGGGATGGTTCCTTTGAAAGGGCACGGCCGATTTCCTTCCCAATCCTTCCCGAACCCGAGCTTGCGCTCCGTCTCTAATGACCTCGTTGTCGACGGGACGTTAAACACTAACCACCACCACCGAATTAGAAGTAATTTATTCGATGTGGGTACTGCGAAAACGTTCCCACAATGCCATCTTCTGCACGCTTCCGCTTTACCTACATGCTGGCAATCTTAAATTTCGTTACATTACATTACGAAACTATTCGGGGTGTTACAAAAAGGTACGGCCAAACTTTCAGGAAACATTCCTCACACACAAAGAAAGAAAATATGTTTTGTGGACTTGTGTCCGGAAACGCTTACTTTCCATGTTAGAGCTCATTTTATTACTTCTCTTCAAATCACATTAATCATGGAATGGAAACACACAGCAACAGAACGTACCAGCTTGACTTCAAACACTTTGTTACAGGAAATGTTCAAAACATCCTCCGTTAGCGAGGATACATGCATCCACCCTCCGTCGCATGGAATCCCTGATGCGCTGATGCAGCCCTGGAGAATGGCGTATTGTATCACAGCCGTCCACAATACGAGCACGAAGAGTCTCTACATTTGGTACCGGGGTTGCGTAGACAAGAGCTTTCAAATGCCCCCATAAATGAAAGTGGAGAGGGTTGAGGTCAGGAGAGCGTGGAGGCCATGGAATTGGTCCGCCTCTACCAATCCATCGGTCACCGAATCTGTTGTTGAGAAGTGTACGAACACTTCGACTGAAATGTGCAGGAGCTCCATCGTGCATGAACCACATGTTATGTCGTATTTGTAAAGGCACATGTTCTAGCAGCACAGGTAGAGTATCCCGTATGAAATCATGATAACGTGCTCCATTGAGCGTAGGTGGAAGAACATGGGGCCCAATCAAGACATCACCAACAATGCCTGCCCAAACGTTCACAGAAAATCTGTGTCGATGACGTGATTGCACAACTGCGTGAGGGTTCTCGTCAGCCCACACAAGTTGATTGCGAAAATTTACAATTTGATCACGTTGGAATGAAGCCTCGTCCGTAAAGAGAACGTTTGCACTGAAATGAGGTTTGACACATTGTTGGCTGAACCATTCGCAGAAGTGTACCCGTGGAGGCCAATGAGCTGCTGATAGTGCCTGCACACGCTGTACATGGTACGGAAACAACTGGTTCTCCCGTAGCACTCTCCATACAGTGACGTGGTCAACGTTACCTTGTACAGCAGCAACTTCTCTGACGCTGACATTAGGGTTATCGTCAACTGCACGAAGAATTGCCTCGTCCACTGCAGGTGTCCTCGTCGTTCTAGGTGTTCCCCAGTCGCGAGTCATAGGCTGGAATGTTCCGTGCTCCCTAAGACGCCGATCAATTGCTTCGAACGTCTTCCTGTCGGGAAACCTTCGTTCTGGAAGTCTGTCTCGATACAAACGTACCGCGCCACGGCTATTGCCCCGTGCTAATCCATACATCAAATGGGCATCTGTCAACTCCACATTTGTAAACATTGCACTGACTGCAAAACCACGTTCGTGATGAACACTAACCTGTTGATGCTACGTACTGATGTGCTTGATGCTAGTACTGTAGAGCAATGAGTCGCATGTCAACACAAGAACCGAAGTCAACATTACCTTCCTTCAATTGGGGCAACTGGCGGTGAGTCGGGGGAAGTACGAAACTAAAATGAGCTCTGACATGGAAATTAAGCGTTTCCGGACACATGTCCACATAACATCTTATCTTTATTTGTGTGTGAGGAATGTTTCCTGAAAGTTTGGCAGTACCTTTTTTTAACACCCTGTTTATTTACAGCCGCGCGGGATTAGCCGAGCACTCTCAGGCGCTGCAGTCAAGGACTTTGCGGCTGGTCCCGGCGGAGGTTCGAGTCCTCCCTCGGGCATGGGTGTATTGTGTTTGTCCTTAGGACACTTTATGTTAAGTAGTGTGTAAGCTTAGGGACTGATGACCTTAGCAGTTAAGTCCCATATGATTTCAGACACACATTTATTTACATTTGATAGAGGACTGTCAATATCATCCTTTATAAGCCAACTGATGCAAAAACAAAAAGATAACTACAAGACAAGTAGACAAATTTAATAACAAAAACTTACCTCGAAACATTCGCAAATGTAAATTGCATCACTGTGACGGCGTCTGTTGCTCAACTGACTGCTAACCCTCTACCAGCAAGAATTTCTGGCCAACTGTACTAGACTGCATCACTTTAAAGGACAGATACAAGACACTCTCACATTACCCACACGCTTCTGTATTTACAGTTCTACCTCTATTACATGACTGTGCGTCCAAACTACAGAAATATTTTATAGATGTGAGTTTATGAAATGGTACAAAGACAGTTATGGGAAGCATTACAATTACTCAGTAACGGGTCATTGAAGACTATACGCCGGTCGGTGTGGCCGAGCCGTTCTAGGCGCTAGAGTCTGGAACCGCACGACGGCTACGATCGCAGGTTCGAATCCTGCCTTGGGCATGGATGTGTGTGATGTCCTTAGGTTAGTTAGGTTTAGATTAGATTAGATTAGATTAATACTAGTTCCATGGATCATGAATACGATATTTCGTAATGATGTGGAACGAGTCGAATTTTCCAATACATGACATAATTAGGTTAATTTAACAACATACTTAAGTTAATATAACTACTTTATTTTTTTGTGTTTTTTTATTTTTATTTTTTTATTTTTTTATTTTTTTTAATATTTTTTTCTTAATTTATATCTAAAAATTCCTCTATGGAGTAGAAGGAGTTGTCATTCAGAAATTCTTTTAATTTCTTCTTAAATACTTGTTGGTTATCTGTCAGACTTTTGATACTATTTGGTAAGTGACCAAAGACTTTAGTGCCAGTATAATTCACCCCTTTCTGTGCCAAAGTTAGATTTAATCTTGAATAGTGAAGATCGTCCTTTCTCCTAGTATTGTAGTTATGCACACTGCTATTACTTTTGAATTGGGTTTGGTTGTTAATAACAAATTTCATAAGAGAGTATATATACTGAGAAGCTACTGTGAATATCCCTAGATCCTTAAATAAATGTCTGCAGGATGATCTTGGGTGGACTCCAGCTATTATTCTGATTACACGCTTTTCTGCAATAAATACTTTATTCCTCAGTGATGAATTACCCCAAAATATGATGCCATATGAAAGCAATGAGTGAAAATAGGCGTAGTAAGCTGATTTACTAAGATGTTTATCACCAAAATTTGCAATTACCCTTATTGCATAAGTAGCTGAACTCAAACGTTTCAGCAGATCATCAATGTGTTTCTTCCAATTTAATCTCTCATCAATGGACATACCTAAAAATTTGGAATATTCTACCTTAGCTATATGCTTCTGATTAAGGTCTATATTTATTAATGGCGTCATATCATTCACTGTACGGAACTGTATGTACTGTGTCTTATCAAAATTCAGTGAGAGTCCGTTTACAAGGAACCACTTAGTAATTTTCTGAAAGACAGTATTGACAATTTCATCAGTTAATTCTTGTTTCTCAGGTGTGATTACTATACTTGTATCATCAGCGAAGAGAACTAACTTTGCATCCTCATGAATATAGAATGGCAGGTCATTAATATATAATAAGAACAACAAAGGACCCAAGACTGACCCTTGTGGAACCCCATTCTTGATAGTTCCCCAGTTTGAGGAATGTGCTGATCTTTGCATGTTACGAGAACTACTTATTTCAAGTAGTTCTAAGTTCTAGGGGACTAATGACCTCAGATGTTAAGTCCTATAGTGCTCAGAGCCATTTGAAACACTTAAAAAAAAACAAAAAAAAGCACTATAGTTCCTTTATCTGAGGGCACCCGGTCAAGACTCCTGAGCAGCCAGCCGGCAGACTGCGTGTGTATGTTCAGAGAGCAGGTCTCGCGGGCTGGTAACACGAGCCCGGCGGTCGCCTCGCTCATCGTGGGGCGGGCAGCTGGCTGGCTGGCCCCTTGGCTGCCGGGCCGCGCGGTCCCCGGGTAAAGTGGCCGGCTCGTTCTGCGCAATTTGGCCGCACGGGCGCGCGGCGTGGGGTGCGCCGTGGCGAGGCGTAGCCAACAGAGCGGTCCGCTATGCTAATCGCCGCGCCGCGCCGCGGGCCCACACAAAGCCAGCCGGCCACGGCGAGAGATGGCTATCTGCCCCGTGTCCAGCTGCCGGCGCCTTTGTCCGGTAGCCGCTGATGCCATCACCAGCCGCCGTGTAAGCTCCGGAGCTTACCACGCATTTCACAGCCTGCCGCCTGCAATCCGCAGTCCGATAACTACGATAGTTTGTTATCTACAACCGTTCGGCCACACAATAAGTTTGTCATCCAAAACAGCACTAATCCTCCTAGGGCTCGATGCTTATCAATCCCAAATTGCTCCCAATGGCAAGTCGTACCAATGCGCGTAGCAAAAATTTTCCAGTATGTTGCCTGATGCTGCACAAACGTAATTGACCGTTTGTGTTATTATTGCCGAGTAAGCTCATTAGCAATACACAAAAGTACCGGGTGGTCAAAAACTCAGTAGAAATTTGAAAACTTAATAAACCACGGAATAATGTAGATAGAGAGGTAAAAAATGACACAGATGCTTGGAATGACATGGGGTTTTATTAGAACAAAAAAAAAAAACAAGGTTCACAAAATGTCCGACAGATGGCGCTGGACAGCATAACGTCAGTGACTGCGCATGACAATCGTGCATAAAAGGAGCTGTACTGAGAGAGAGAATCAGACGCGTCAACAGTCGCAGCATGTTGACGTTACCTGAAAAGGCGCTTTTAGTGAAGCTGTATTATCATAATGGGGAATGTGCTAGTTCAGCGTGTAAGTAGGCTGTTTAGGTTTTTATATTGGTAACGCCACGTAGCGCTCTGTATGAAAATCACTGGCTGCGCTGTGAGCAGTCTGTGGCTGGTTGGCATTGTTGTAATATTCGCTATTGTGGTATTGGGCAGCTGGATGTTAACAGCGCGTAGCTTTGCGCAGTTGGAGGTGAGCCGCCAGCAGTGGTGGATGTTGGGAGAGAGATGGCGGAGTTTTGAGAGCGGATGATCTGGACGTGTGTCCATCAGAGACAGTAAATTTGTAAGACTGGATGTCATGAACTGATATATATATATATATTGACTTTTGAACACTATGAAGGTAAATACATTGTTTGTTCTGTATCAAAATCTTTCATTTGCTAACTATGCCTATCAGTAGTTACTGTCTTCAGTAGTTAGAATCTTTTATTTAGCTGGTAGTAGTGGCGCTCGCTGTATTGCAGTAGTTCGAGCAATGAAGATTTTTGAGAGGTAAGTGATTTGTGAAAAGTATAGTTTAATGTTAGTCAGGGCCATTCTTTTGTAGGGATTATTGAAAGTCAGATTGCGTTGCGCTAAAAACATTGAGTCTCAGTTTAAGCACAATCATTCATAAATTTTTCAAAGGGGACGTTTCAAGCGTTACGATCCTATCGCCATAGGAAGGGGATTCGAACGGGTAAAGGTCCGTTTACAAATGCAGCTGTGGCGAGAATGATTTCGAAGTCTGAAGCCACGGGTTGTTTGGACGATAAACCCCATAGTTGCCGACCGAGCACAAGGCGTAATGCTGCTGAGACAGTTCAGGAAGAAATGGAGACTGTAGTGGGAAGTCAGCGCTCGTGCAGTCGCAGGTCGCACCGGCATTCCATACACTACTGTCTGGTTGGCCCTTAGGCGTTCCCTCTGATGCTATCCGTACAAAATCCATCGGCATCATGAACTGTTACCTCGCGATTTAATGAAGCGGAGGGCATTTGCGGTGTGGGCGTTTCAAAAGATGGCGGAAGATGACGATTGGTTGAGTAACGTGTTGTGGACCGACGAAGCTCATTTCACGCTCCGAGGGTCTGTCAACGCCCACAACTGCAGAATTTGGGCTACCGAAAATGCTAGAACTGTCGTGGAAACTCCACTGCACGACGAGAAAGTCACGGTATGGGTTGGATTTACCACATCTATCGTTATCGGGCCTTTTTTCTTCGAGGAAATGCGTGCTTCTGGTTTTGTAACTGCTACCGTGACGGGTGAGAGGTTCGTCGATATGTTACAGAATCGCATCATCCCCTGCCTTGCTGATAAACACCTGCTGGAACGTACGATGTTTATGGAGGATAGCGCTCCATCCCATATTGCTAGAAGCGTGAAAGATCTCTTGCGCGCGTCGTTTAGTGATGATCGTGTGCTCAGCCGCCACTTTCGTCATGCTTGGCCTCTCATGTCCCCAGACCTCAGTCCGTGCGATTATTGGCTTTGGGGTTACCTGAAGTCGCAAGTGTATCGTGATCGACCGACATCTCTAGGGATGCTGAAAGTCAACATCCGACGCCAATGCCTCACCATAACACCGGACATGCTTTACAATGCTGTTCACAACATTATTCCTCGACTACAGCTATTGTTGAGCAATGATGGTGGACATATGGAGCATTTCCTGTACAGGACATCATCTTTGCTTTGTCTTACTTTGTTATGCTAATTATTGCTATTCTGATCAGATGAAGCGCCATCTGTCGGACTTTTTTTTGAACTTTTGCATTTTTTTGATTCTAATAAAACCCCTTGACATTCCAAGCATGTGTGTCAATTTGTACCTCACTATCTACATTATTCCATGATTTATTCAGTTTTCAAATTTATACTAACTTTTTGATCACCCAGTACTTAGACCTGGGCGTTTGCCTTCCTTTGTGGCCATATTTCTTTCATTCTCTTCCTGTGGGCTAACTCTCGTCAGACCACGTTTTTCCAGTCTTCTTCTTACTCTCGACCTACTTGCCTTTTTGATATTAGGACTAGAAGATATTGCTAATTTGGTCATCATCTGGACTAATTCCTGCCAATTTCATATCAGTTTTCATTTCCATTTCATATCCGTTTTTGCTTTACTTATGTTTCCCAGTAATTCTTGTTTGCTAAGTCTGTCTGTGTTCATTCGTTTTAATGTGTCCACAGGGTTTTAACCTCCGTTTGTAATGTCACTATGGACATTTGCGTCCTGTTTGACTGCCTGTTTACTTCTGTGTCTGTATTGCTTATCTCCAACATTTGGGGCTTGAATTTTTCTTACGATTTTGCGTTCACTTTTCTCACTGTTTTCAGTTTCTGTTTTTTTTTTTTTGTTCAAAATTGGCATTCTAGTTTAAACGCTATATTCTAATGTCTTGGTTTTTGTGCTTAGGGATACAGTCTTATTTCAGATAACTTGAGTAAGTCGATATGCAATTCCCGTCTTTTGGCATCTAATGCCGTTGCTTTTGTTTAATTTTTCATGAATGGTTTCACTGACACATTTAAATTGTGAAACTCGTTTAATTTTGTGATACTTGATCTATACGAATTTTGCTAATTGTTTGTTGCAGGTCATTTATCACGCGTTTCCAAACGATATCTGGAGACCGACTTTTACTGTAGTTTTTTTCAAGAGTTCATTCTCATTTAGAAATGGATGAAATGCCACGAGTTACGATTGCTTAATCTATGAAAGTGCTAGGCAATCTGTAGATAACTTGCCACCACATTAGTCAATTTCGAGGTTTACTTTCTATATGCACCATTCTTTTATCACCTTCTCAAGGACGCAGTTGAAAAGTACTGGAAAGAGCTCGTCTACTTTTCTTACTCCCGTTTTGATTTCGTAAGGATCTGAGATTTCAGCCATAAATTTAATCTTGAAATTTATGTATGTCTGTGTGTTTTATAAATATGTGTGTTTTCAGATCTAGATGTCGTTTTTTTAATATTTGAAAGAGTGGTTCGAGGTCAACTGATTCACAGGTTTTTCTGAAATCAACAAATACGCTATTAGCAAATTTTTTATACGAATTCTCTGATGCCATATGATTAGCTTTATATTCAAGACCTGCTCTAGATGGGGACAACCTGGTCTGAATCCTACCCGATCTTCTGACATTTTTGGCTCTAGCTCTTTCTGTGCTCGATCGAGAAGACAGTGGAATAAAATTTTGTTTGCAACTAATATTGGCAACTGGGCTTCATTATTATATTTTTAATAGTGCGTATCCCACTGCCCAAGTATCATGAAATCCGAAGACTGAGGGCGGCGCTTGTGATATTGTATTTGTTTTGCTACGGAAGTAAGTCATAATTAAAACAGAAAACTCTATCTCCAGATTTTCTGTGTGTCTCCAAGACGAGAGCGAGACGGACATTACTTATCATTATTCTCCGGGAACAAGAGTTATTTTGGACCACGTTAATTTTAAGAAAACGCCTTCCAACTGTAATTATTGATGGTCAACAGTATAGCAGTGACCATAAAAGTTGCTCCTTGGTTCGAAGAAGGACGCAGGGAGTGCAGGAGTACTTTTCTGGAAGGTAGTTACCTGTTAGGGCCAACCGGGTAACGGCAACCTAATAGATCTGGAGAGTTCACTCACAACTCGCTTGCAAGATGCGTTGTTTGTAGGAACGGCAATAGAAAGTAGTGGCTGCCCTGACAGTCTGCTGTTTTCTCGCAGGGACAGAGCTTTTAAACAGGACCCAGCAGGTCATACACTGTAACCTTTCACGTCTGCCGTTGCCATCACTTAAAACTTCCGGGTTATTAGGCCGTGGTCGATGTATAAAACTTTCTACTAACGTTTCCTCTCCGACTGCGGAAGACATCTTCAGAGGTAGACCAGAACTCTAGGGAGCGCCGAAAATATAGGTAATGTAGAGGGCACAATAGTCTATCACTTGACGTCAGCTACGAGATTATCGCTGGTAATACCAACAATCTCGATTGAAAGTAATCGATCGTCATTCCTTCGTTGCATCCATATTTACTTCCTCTTTCCTGTTAAAATTACTTTGGTGTTTATAAATCTCAATAGCCTCTCCCTGCATACGGTCATGCAAATGCGATGTTTTCGGTATGACACTCGTCTCAGTGAATTTTATTTCATGATCACCGTCTTGGTAAAGATTTCCGCTAAGGCCGATTTATCCGCGTGTCCCAGTCCGCCATTCCTCTTGTGCTCAACGAGACGGGTGTGAACACTTCTTTTTGTTGTACCAATATAAACCAGTCCACGACTACAAGGAATTTTATATACACCTGATGCAGCCAAGGCATGTCGTATATTTTTTGCAGATCTTAAACATTCTTTTATATTCCTGGTGAGTCTGAAGGTAATTCCACACCGTATTTGCTCAACACTTTCCCAATGCTATCTGTAATCGTACTGGTGACCAATGCTATCTGTAATCGTACTGGTTACCGAAAGGAAAACATTCCCTTTGGGCGGCCCTCTTTTCTCATCGGTTCTGATTCTCTCCCTAGGGCGAAGTGCTCTGTCTATCTCCTTGTTAGAATAACCAGTAAGTCGCTTCACAAACTTTGTGCCTCCTGAACGAAATTTTCTCTCTGCAGCGGTGTCTGCGCTGATATGAAACTTCCTGGCACGTTAAAACTGTGTGCCGGACCGAGACTCGAACTCGGGACCTTTGCCTTTCCCGAGCAAGTGCAGAAGAGCTTCTGTGAAGTTTGGAAGGCACTGGCGGAAGTAAAGCTGTGAGGAGGGGGCGTGGTTCGTGCGTGGGTAGCTCAGACGGTAGAGTACTTGCCCGCGAAAGATAAACGTCCCGAGTTCGAGTCTCTGCCCGGTAAAAAGTTTTATTCTGCCAGGAAGTTTCATTTGTGCGCCCTGTCTACCAAGGTTTTAATCACCCCTCTTTTCTGTCTAGGGTGTTGGTTAGAGTCTTTATGCAGGTACTGGTCAGTATGCGTATCTTTTCTGTATACACTACGCCATAACGTCCCTTCTCGTCGATTATTAGCAGGCACAATCAAGAAATTCAGTTGGTCATTATTCTCCATCTCCATATTGTTGAGATGTATCAGGGGAGGCATCAAATTCCTCTGCACCGTATGTCCAGACTACGAAAGTATCATCGACATGGTGGTACATCTGGCTGGTCATTTTCCGGCTGTTTGCAAAGCCTGTTGTTCGAAGTTCTCCATAAACAAATTGGCAGCAGCCAGACTATTGTATTGAAAATAGGTCGTGGTGAGGCAGTGTCTGAGTAACTCCACAATATCTGCTGGAAAATTATCAGCTTACATGAGATAGCTTCATTCGCTGGAGTCATTGTAAGTTTTTGGAAAGAACGACATTTTGTCAATGGAGTGAGTGATTGATTATTTTGTAAAAATGAACCTGTGTTCAGTGTATGCCGCCTTTAGAATCTGAAGATGGTCACTGTATGGCCGAATCCGGTTATGACTGTGTCATAAGAATGTGATTGCATCTATAAATAAATAAAAAAATACATCATTGTAAGTAACGACAAAACCTCGAAACTAACAAGGATTCACCATGGCACACTTGCATTTCTTTTGATTTGTCAATGAAATGATATGAATTTTTAATATGACTAGCAGCTCCAACAACATAAGTTTGCAGCAGTGAGGCAAGGTGTCTAGCTAGTTCGTGTGTGTGGGAGACCCTACAGAACTCACAATAGGCCTCAAAGGAATCTGTGGTTTGTGCACCTTGGGCAATCCATAGAGCCTAGGCGGGTACACTTCCGTTTGGCGGAGTAGCTTCTTGTCGTCAAGGGAGAGTGAATACGCTTTCATCAATTGATTAGTGATTTTAAAAATTTTTGTAGTCTGTCCTACTGAAGCACTTTTTTTTGTAATTGGTGGGATCCAAAATGTTATTGATGTTTTCACTATAGTTCTCACTCCTTATCAGGACCTTGGCCTTACCCTTATGATAAGAACGATAATGCTTCTATCTGCAATGATATCCCTCAGCGCCTGCCTTTGTTGCTGCGACAGATTACCGTTAGGTGGCTTACATGTACGTAAATTTCTAGCTGTTTCCGTCTTAATAACATCAGCCGACTACTGTGGATGCTGGCAGATCCCTGCCTCAATATTTGCTACAATATCTTCTGTGGGTACTTTTAAACGCGTCACAGCAAAATTGCCTCCTTTGCTTAGAACAGGAATTTCAACTTCGCTCAAATCTTTGTCTGACAGGTTAATAACCGTTCGAGAATAATCTTCAATTGAAGCTACCGACATGTTCTTCTGTAGACTAGCGAATGTCTTCTTCTGTCTGTTAACTAATATCTCTGCTCTAACTTCCATAGTCCTGAACGTTAGACCGTCAGCCTCAATATTGAGGCAGGGATTTGTCAGCTTCCACAGCAGTCGGCTGATGTTACTAGGATGGAAACAGCTACAATTTTACATACATATAAGCCATCTAACAGTAATTGCTTAGAAACTGTTACGAGCCGTGAGGCTCGATCAGCAATATTCCCGCTGTCGGTGTGGGTCATCTTTCCGGCGGTGTGCGCAGAGCGCGCGCTGGCGCCACCTACCTGGCCGATCGAGAGCGAGAGGAAGAAGGGGTTATTTTGCATTTGGTCGCCGAGCAGTAACGGCGTTTTGGGAGCTATGGCGGACAGCTAAGGTCCGGTGTCAGCCAGTAATCAGGGCACGTCTAAAATGGGCTGTTACCTGGGTGACGGCGCAGTGGCAAATATCGCCGGCGTGTAAAGAGACGTTACTGGGAAGCAGTTGGTGTTGTTTTTCCGCTTGCTTCATGTCTCCTGGAATCGGGATCTGCAGCGGCTGGCTTCGTCGAACAAGCAAGAGGGTAAGGGCCTTGCGTGTCCTATAAATTGTGGTCGGAATCCACTACTGGGTTCTGTAGGGTTGACTGTATTTCCTTGGGCGGTCGTCGCTACTCCTACTGAGTCTGGCATTCAATGTGTTGATTTTAATTGGTTTAATACATTGTGTTTTAAGGTGTATGTGGTGTGATCATTAACATTTACGAGGGCCTGGATTGCTGAGACATTCCGTTGTAGATCCCTACTGTCAAAGTTTTGTGGCAGCACGCAGACAAATAGTTGCTTGTGCACAGTACAGGGGCAGCGGCAAACATTAAGAATAGGAACGAGTCAATCATTAATATAATGGTGCTACGTATGGTTACAGTTTAATCACCGTTGAAAGCAGTTTGATGGCCCTTGTTGAAGTACCGCCTGGTTATTGTATTTATATCACACCAGGGAGTTAACATGGCCAGTCGCTATTCTAAAAACATTACTCTTACATTTCTATCTGAACTAATAGTGTGGCTGAGAGACACGTGTATAATTTTGAAAACAGTAGTATCCTAAATTCTTACCAGTTATTGAGGGGCCAGTTGTTATTGTGCGTTTAATAGCCTGAAACGGATTCTATTGATGGTGGTACTAGAATTCCTTCAATGACAGTAGATCGATATTGTAATTAATTTCATGTATTAATTTCACTGATGATGTGTTGTAATGAGATATTGTGTTTCTAGTTATTTAAGGCAGATGTCAGTCTGTTGTAGATACCAGATAGTTCTGGGATTTTCTCGTGCCCATTCGTGACCGTTGCTGTTCCCCTCTGGGGTTCCATGTCGAGCCTGTATTGGAAACAGCTAAGCGGGCGGGCGTCCGTTTGCTGAGTGTAGTTGTTGAATCTCACGAGCTTGTTTGGCCACATGAAATTTTATATTTTATATGCTAAATTGTGTTCTGCCTACCATTTAAGTAACCTGTTGTGTGCCATGGTATCTGATTGTTGCCTGAACTCTGAATTATTTTGGTAATAACAATCACTGTCGTAATGAAAGAGTATATTAGCTAAATTTTAGTAAATTGTTCTTCAGCTTGATGACAATTTAGAGTATATAAAATTTAACTCATTTCAGTAAATGTGTAATAGGCCATAAGTGCCGCTTTTCTATGAATATTAAAAGTGAAGTAATTTATTTTCACCTGAATGGTAATGTTTAAAGATGTGTGGTGGTTTTAAACATGTGATGATTTCATTAGTCAAGTTCTCTTGTTTAAAGGTACCAAAATAAAATGTTCGGTGCAACTGTCGATGGTGATTGCCTGATGTGTTACTTTGGTCCAGTCCTACCAGCCTATAGCCTATTGTGCTGAGTTTGTGCCGTTGCGTTAAAGGTGGAATTACATGTTGCCTCGACACTTCATATTAGAGAGTAGTTTGTTGTAATACGTTTAGCAGCACTGAAAGTTTTTTCCTTTGTCCTTTTTTACAGATTTGGAATGCATCAAAGTGGGGACAGTCCAGGAGAAGGGTCGATGTGTCATCCGGTAAGCAGAATCCAAATCTGTTACAACGGTACTGTGGAATAATCGATGCCGGTATGGGAGGGATGTACTGAATGACGCAACCGACTAAACTTTTTTTTTTTTTTTTTTTTTTTTTTTTTTTTTTTTTTTTTTGTAGGATTACGTCAAGGATCGCGAGTACACAATATCAACGATATTACCACCGTTCGTGCACGTAAATACAAGGGCTGACGCTGTAGCGACGACTTTTAGATGGGTAGAACTCGAATATGATCTTGATGTTCTACAGGCAAGGAATATGGCACACACAGAATCTCTGGCATAACGGGAAAAAGACTTCGCTGAATGTTTTGCAATAAACCATGATGTTCTGTCTCTATTAGTTTCCAGTTATGATTTTAACAAATTACAACATACCATCCTGTATGTCGACTTCCTACACTTCTGATATTGCGTCCGCATCTAGGGACTGTCTCCACACCAACCTCAGCAATGCAAGCAGTTAGCTGGTACTTTACTGTGGCACTGTTAACCCAGAACAACCGCCTCAATGAACTCTCAGAGTAAAAAGAAAAATAAGGAACTTAAGCGTTGCAGTGTTTAAAATAAGTAGAACGTTATGTCCTTTCAAAGGCTCTAGTTGGCCCGTCGGTACCGATCGACCGCCGTATCATCCATGCCAACGTCGTCATGGGATGCGGCATGGAGAAATGTCGAATGATCACACCGCTCACCCGGCAGTTTTACCGACTTTCTAGACCGCGGAGCAGCTACTTCTCGTTCAAGTAGCTCCTCAGCTGGCGTTAGTCCTCACACCAAGGCAATATCCGTGGACGTACAGAGAACAAAACCAGGGTCACCCACCGTGTGAAGTGGCACAGTGGTTAGTACATCGGAGTCGTACTCGGGAGGACGACGGTCAAATCCCCGTCCGGCCTTCCAGATTTGGATTTCTGTGATTTCTCTAAATCACGTCAGGGTAATATTGGAATGGCTCTTTTCGTAATCCGTGCTCCGTCTCTAATGACCTCGCTCTTGGTGGGACGTTACGCTTCAACAAATAGCATTAAGAGTAAATGATTCATTGGTGACAGATGTGTATAGTGTAGCAGAACTTTTTAACAAACATTTTATAACTGTTACTGAAAAGATGGGGTTGTCAGGTTCTGTAGACGCTGCTATGGAATACCTCAGACCAGACATTTCAAGTAACTTCCATAATATGAATTTGATCCTCACTACCCCAGCAGAAATAATGTCCATCAAAAACATCTAGTGGGTATGATGAAATATCAACAAAGTTAATTAAAGAATGTGATTCTGAGTTAAATAACGGGTAACCAGTCGCTCATCGGTGGAATATTTTCTGAATGGTTGAAATACGCTGAAGTTAAGCCAATGTTTAAGAAGAGAGATAAAGAAATAGCATCAAATTTCCATCCAATTTCACTTTTGCCAGCACTCTCAAAAATTTTAGAAGAAGTAAAGTACAATCGGCTTTATAACCATCATGTCTCAAATAACATACTGTCAAAGTCGCAGTTCGGACTTCTAAAGGGTTCTGATATTGAGAAGGCTATCTACACTTACAGTGAAAATGTGCTTAATTCATTAGACAAATAATTGCAGGCAACTGGGGTATATTTTGTAATCTGTCGAAGGCATTTGACTGTGTAAATCACAATATCCTTTTAAGTAAATTAGAATATTGTGGCGTAACAAGAAATGCTGCATGATCGTTCAAATCTTATATCTCTGGCTGGAAGCAAAGGCTATTATTAGGAAAGAGACATAAGCTATCAGGCGTCATCCAACTGGGAACTAATTACATGTGGGGTCCCACAAGGTTCCATTTTAGGACCCTTACTTTTTCTTGTGTATATCAATGACCTTTCATCAGTAACATTACCAGATGCCAAGTTCGTTTTGTTTGCCGATGATACAAACATTGCAATAAATAGCAAATCAAGCATAGTCTTAGAAAGATCGGCTAGTAAAATATTTGTGGACATCAATCACTGGTTCCTAGCCAATTCTTTGTCACTAAACTTTGAAAAAAAAAAAAACACACTACATGCAGTTCACAACTTGTAAGGGGTGCCCCACGAGTATATGCCTAACATACGATGACAAGCAGATAGAAGAAGTGGGCCGTGTTAAATCCTTCGGATTACAGCTTGATAATAAATTCGATTGGGAGGAGCACACCACAGAACTGCTGAAGCGTCTTAACAAACCTCTAATTGCAATGCGAATGGCGTCAGACACAGGGGATATAAAAATGAAAAAGCTGGCATACTATGTTTACTTTCTTTCCATAATGTCATATGGGATTATTTTTTGGATAATTCATCAAGCCAAGCTAAAGTTTTCCGGGCACAAAAACGTGCAGTAAGAGTTATATGTGGTGTAAACTCAAAAACATCCTGCAGAAGCTTGTTTAGGGAACTAGGGATACTAACTACTGCTTCCCAATACATTTATTACTTAATGAATTTTTTCATTAACAATATATCACTTTTTCAAACCAACAGCTCAATTCATGGAATCAATACCAGAAATAAGAATAATCTTCACAAGGATTTAAAGTCACTTACTCTTGTACAAAAAGGTGTGCATTATTCAGCAACACACATTTTCAATAACTTGCCAGCAGCGATAAAAAGCTTAACAACCAATGAAATTCAGTTTAATAGAAGCCTAAAGGATTTATTGGTGGCCAACTCCTTCAACTCCACTGATGAATTTCTCAGTAGAACCAAGTGATTTGTGTGTGTGTGTGTGTGTGTGTGTGTGTGTGTGTGTGTGTGTGTGTGTGTATAAGTACAATATAACTTCTGCACAGTTTCAGTGCAGTAATGTGTTCATTGTAAATAAGTGTGTGTGTGTGTGTGTGTGGGAGGGGGGGGGGAGGGGAGGGTGTAAGTACAATCTAACTTCTGCACCATTTCAGTTCAGTAATGTGTTCATTGTAAACAAGTATTATAGTCCAGAATGAGATTTTCACTCTGCAGCGGAGTGTGCGCTGATATGAAACTTCCTGCCAGGAAGTTTCATATCAGCGCACACTCGGCTGCAGAGTGAAAATCTCATTCTGGAAACATCCCCCAGGCTGTGGCTAAGCCATGTCTCCGCGATATCCTTTCTTTCAGGAGTGCTAGTTCTGCAAGGTTCGCAGGAGAGCTTCTGTAAAGTTTGGAAGGTAGGAGACGAGGTACTGGCAGAAGTAAAGCTGTGAGTACCAGGCGTGAGTCGTGCTTCGGTAGCTCAGATGTACAGCACTTGCCCGCGAAAGGCAAAGGTCCCGAGTTCGAGTCTCGGTCGAGCACACAGTTTTAATCTGCCAGGAAGTTTCAAGTATTATAGTAGTTATATTACACGTTTATTACCTTATAAATAAATAAAAACTTTTTTTTATTTTAAATTCAGTGCAGTAGTGTTTTTAAAATGATTCTTTCATATAGCGTTCATTAAAAAAAAAGTAAAAAAAGTCGATCATTCCAATTGGGACCTGTGGAAGGTACATCAGGTTATTTGTTTCATTTGTAAATATTTGTCATGTATTATTGTTTTTCTGACATGTTGTACATCCTGGAGGACCTCCTCACTACGGATCAATTGTAATGAAAGTAAATCTAATCTAATCTAACCTTCCTTCTTCAGAAAGGCCAATAGGGACCAACTGACCGGCATGTCGTCTTCATCCAAAGGCGTCATCTCGATGCGGTATGGAGGGGCGTTAGGTCAGCACGCCGCTCTCCCGGCTGTTGTCGGCTTTGCAGACCATCGAGCCACCGCTTGTCGAAGAGGCCCCTCAGTTGTAATCACGAGACCGAGTGCACCCTGTTCCAGTCCTCAGGGCAGCCCCGTGGGTGCACACAACTAACCACAAGCTTCGTCGTCACTGATGTTGTGGCAGTAGGCAATCCGGTTCTTCAATTCTTCTAGGTTCTGTGGTAGCGATGTTTCATAAATTTTGTCCCTGATGAAGCCCCTTGGGAAGAAATCACAAGTGCTAAGTCACTGGCTATTTGACGACCAATCCAATGACTCAGTGGAGTTTCACTCTGATATTCACGCACTTGGCGACTCCGACATATTCGTCGGAAAACTACCCGTATACGGAATGAGATTTTCACTCTGCAGCGGAGTGTGCGCTGATATGAAACTTCCTGGCAGATTAAAACTATGTGCCCGACCGAGACTCGAACTCGGGACCCTTGCCTTTCGCGGGCAAGTGCTCTACCAACTGAGCTACCGTAGCACGACTCACGCACGGTACTCACAGCTTTACTTCTGCCAGCACTTCGTCTCCTACCTTCCAAACTTTACAGAAGCTCTCCTGCGAACCTTGCAGAACTAGCACTCCTGAAAGAAAGGAGAGCAATTGCCCGCGAAAGGCAAAGGTCCCGAGTTCGAGTCTCGGTCGGGCACACAGTTTTAATCTGCCAGGAAGTTTCATATCAGCGCACACTCCGCTGCAGAGTGAAAATCTCATTCTGGAAACATCCCCCAGGCTGTGGCTAAGCCATGTCTCCGCAATATCCTTTCTTTCAGGAGTGCTAGTTCTGCAAGGTTCCCACGAGAGCTTCTGTAAAGTTTGGAAGGTAGGACACGAGGTACTGGCAGAAGTAAAGCTGTGAGTACCGGGCGTGAGTCGTGCTTCGGTAGCTCAGTTGGTAGAGCACTTGCCTGCGAAAGGCAAAGGTCCCGAGTTCGAGTCTCGGTCGGGCACACAGTTTTAATCTGCCAGGAAGTTTCATACCTGTATACGGCTTGTGCGTATTTGATCGTCACCTCACTTGCTTGATAGCTTGAAAAACAGAACATATAAAAGCAACAGCGAAAAAAAGAAAAGCTTTTTTCCTTCGATAGTTATCTCTGAAGCAAATACGAAGTCATTCAAAATTAATATACGTATTTCCAACTCGAAGATTTACTATACTGTAAGACACACGACTGTGGGAAAACCGGAACAGAAGATAATCGAAGCATTTGAAATTTAGTGCTACAGACGCATGTTGAAAATTATGTGGACTGACAAGGTAAGGAATGAGGAGGTTTTGCGCAGAATCGGAGAGGAAACGAACATGTTGAAAACAGTGATAAGGAGAAGGGACAGGATGATAGGACATCTGTTAAGACATGAGGGAATGACACTTCCATGGTACCAGAGGGAGCTGTAGAGGGCAAAAACTGTAATGGAAGACAGAGACTGGAATACATGCGGCAAATAATTGAGGACGCAGGTTGCAAGTACTACTTCGAGATGAAGAGGTTAGGTTAGCACAGGAGAGGAATTCGTGACGGACCGCATCAAACCAGTCAGAAGACTGCTGATAAAAAAAGAAGACACACTACTATGGAAATTGGGACATATATTTATAATCTGTCAACTTTAGATCACAGGTGTTCAATATGCCCTCCACCAGCGTCACGAACAGTATCAGATCGATGCTTAACGTCTTCCCATACTCGAGTAAGCATATCCGTCGTCAGTGATGTTGTGGCAGTACGGAAGCCGGTTCTTCAATTCTTCTAGGTTCTGTTATAGCGATGTTTCATAAATTTTGTCCCTAATGAAACCTCTCACGAAGAAGTCACAAGTGCTAAGTCGCCGGCTGTTTGACGACCAATGCAACGACTGGTAGAATTTCATTCAGATATTCACGCACTTGGCGACTCCGACATATTCGTCAACATGAGGGCATACATACACACCTTGTGTCTGCAAACTGTCGACACCATCTGGGAATGTTCCATCCATTCGGAGGACCAGCTTGGTACCTCAACCCGAATCGTATTTGCACTGTAAGCACGGAATTACACTTCGCAAACTCGAGAACGCAAAATGATTTCTGCTGCGGAGTAGATATTTTGCAACATGTGACAGTAACGAAGCAAACAGAAGACAAACGACATGCAAATGCAACGAATATAAATCAGACAATGTACAGGGCTATTACAAATGATTGAAGCGATTTCATAAATTCACTGTAGCTCCATTCATTGACATATGGTCACGACACACTACAGATACGTAGAAAAACTCATAAAGTTTTGTTCGGATGAAGCCGCACTTCAGGTTTCTGCCGCCAGAGCGCTCGAGAGCGCAGTGAGACAAAATGGCGACAGGAGCCTAGAAAGCGTATGTCGTGCTTGAAATGCACTCACATCAGTCAGTCATAACAGTGCAACGACACTTTAGGACAAAGTTCAACAAAGATCCACCAACTGCCAACTCCATTCGGCGATGGTATGCGCAGTTTAAAGCTTCTGGATGCCTCTGTAAGGGGAAATCAACGGGTCGGCCTGCAGTGAGCGAAGAAACGGTTGAACGCGTGCGGGCAAGTTTCACGCGTAGCCCGCGGAAGTCGACGAATAAAGCAAGCAGGGAGCTAAACGTACCACAGCCGACGGTTTGGAAAATCTTACGGAAAAGGCTAAAGCAGAAGCCTTACCGTTTACAATTGCTACAAGCCCTGACACCCGATGACAAAGTCAAACGCTTTGAATTTTCGGCGCGGTTGCAACAGCTCATGGAAGAGGATGCGTTCAGTGCGAAACTTGTTTTCAGTGATGAAGCTACATTTTTTCTTAATGGTGAAGTGAACAGACACAATGTGCGAATCTGGGCGGTAGAGAATCCTCACGAATTCGTGCAGCAAATTCGCAATTCACCAAAAGTTAACGTGTTTTGTGCAATCTCACGGTTTAAGGTTTACGGTCCCTTTTTCTTCTGCGAAAAAAACGTTACAGGACACGTGTATCTGGACATGCTGGAAAATTGGCTCATGCCACAACTGGAGACCGACAGCGTAGACTTCATCTTTCAACAGGATGGTGCTCCACCGCACTTCCATCATGATGTTCGGCATTTCTTAAACAGGAGACTGGAAAACCGATGGATCGGTCGTGGTGGAGATCATGATCAGCAATTCATGTCATGGCCTCCACGTTCTCCCGACTTAACCCCATGCGATTTCTTTCTGTGGGGTTATGTGAAAGATTCAGTGTTTAAACCTCCTCTACCAAGAAACGTGCCAGAACTGCGAGCTCGCATCAACAATGCTTTCGAACTCATTGATGGGGACATGCTGCGCCGAGTGTGGGAGGAATTTGATTATCGGCTTGATGTCTGCCGAATCACTAAAGGGGCACATATCGAACATTTGTGAATGCCTAAAAAAACTTTTTGAGTTTTTGTATGTGTGTGCAAAGCATTGTGAAAATATCTCAAATAATAAAGTTATTGTAGAGCTGTGAAATCGCTTCAATCATTTGTAATAACCCTGTATTCGCTGCTCCAATATCCGAGCCGTGGCGTTGCGATCGATAGTTTTGACGACATAGTACTTGGACGTGTGTATAGCCTTCTTGAAACATGCTGTAAGGCAAAGGGTTGGTAATTTGAGATGAGTTTCCTTTGAGGTACAGCAGTGGAAGATCTGTAGCATTCACAGGGGAAGATGAGTGAGCGACATGTTTATTTGAACATCTGGAGAAGTAAAGGTGGCTGTGGAGTAGCTGACAAATGGCCGCTGTAGATACAAGCCGGTAGGTATCAGAGGGGTCCGTGACGAGTGCTGGCACAATGGGTGCGCGCAGAGCTGCAGATCGCCGGCAGATAATCCACGCCGCCAGCTGCGGTCGGCCAGAAACCCGAGCCCGGCGGCCGAGCCGCGCGCGCCCGCGGCTGCGAGCTGGCGAGTGGGTGGCGGTGCGGTGACGCGGAAGGCGGCGCTCGCCATACGTAACTCGAGGCGTCTGCCCGCAGGGTCGCAACCGCGTGGTGGCGGCGCGGCCACATCAGCGGGTGGGCTAGCGATTTGTTGGATGAAAGCTTGCCGGAGATGAGGGTAACATGCGCCTGTTCGAAGAACGGTCTGGTGTCTTGCAGCGCTTCATATCGCACCTTTTAGGAACAGCCTTTGACGGGAGTCTATTACCCGACTTGAATTTTAATTTGAAAGTAGTTAGAAATACAGGAAATAAAACCATCGTACAATGGGCGATGTGTTAATGTCAAATAGTCATCACTAAATCGTTAACTATTAAAATTTCGATAGTGTTCTTCCCTAGAGGAGTCAACCACTATACAGAAAAGAATGTCCCAGCCATAAATTTTAAGAGTACAATAGTGACAGGTTCCTTTCACTAACACATCACATGTACACTGTCATATTATGTAAACAGTTCAAGTTTGCATAATATGACAGTATATATGTTACGTGTTAAGGCAGTGAAAGGAACCTGTGACCACTGGAGACAGTGCCACAAGTTCCTCAAAAAAATCGTAACACAACACACACACAAATACCATACTAACAAATGTAAATCCACCTGATGATGGAAGTTTAAACCTTTGAAACGCGTCGTGGAGATAAAAGACACTGACTGGTAACGGTAAACTTGAAACCTCCTGGTAGATTAAAACTGTGTGCCACACCGACACCCGAACTCGGGACCTTTGCCTTTCGCGTGCAAGTTCTCTGCCAACTGAGCTACCCAAGCACGACTCACGCCCCGTCCTCACAGCTTTACTTCTGTCAGTACCTCGTCTCCTACCTTCCAAACTTTACAGAAGCTTTCCTGCGAACCTTGCAGAACTAGCACTCCTGAAAGAAAGGATATTGCGGAGACATGGCTTAGCCACAGCCTGGGGGATGTTACCAGAATGAGATTTTCACTCTGCAGCGGAATGTGCGCTGATATGAAACTTCCTGGCGGATTAAAACTGTGTGCCACATCGAGACTCGAACTCGGGGCCTTTGCCTTTCGCGGGCAAGTGCTCTGCCAACTGAGCTACCCAAGCACGACTCACGCCCGGTACTCACAGCTTTACTTCTGCCAGTACCTCGTCTCCTACCTTCCAAACTTTACAGAAACTCTCCTGCGAACCTTGCAGAACTAGCACTCCTGAAAGAAAGGATACTGCGGAGACATGGCTTAGCCACAGCCTGGGGGATGTTACCAGAATGAGATTTTCACTCTGCAGCGGAATGTGCGCTGATATGAAACTTCCTCGCAGACTAAAACTGTGTGCCCGACCGAGACTCGAACTCGGGACCTTTGCCTTTCGCGGGCAAGTGCTCTGCCAACTGAGCTACCCAAGCACGACTCACGCCCGGTACTCACAGCTTTACTTCTGCCAGTACCTCGTCTCCTACCTTCCAAACTTTACAGAAGCTCTCCTGCGAACCTTGCAGAACTAGCACTCCTGAAAGAAAGGATATTGCGGAGACATGGCTTAGCCACAGCCTGGGGGATGTTACCAGAATGAGATTTTCACTCTGCAGCGGAGTGTGCGCTGATATGAAACTTCCTGGCAGATTAAAACTGTGCGCCACACCGAGACTCGAACTCGGGACCATTGCCTTTTGCGGGCAAGTAGAGCACTTGCCCGCGAAAGGCAAGCTAGTTTAACTTAAATTAAGTAGTGTGTAAGCCTGGTAATTTCGATATATAATATTAGCTTAACACATCTAGAAAAAGAAACATAGCGCACATATAAGACCAAATCACAATAATAATTTTACGGAGACGCAACTGATGCCCGCAACTACTGGGAACCGACAACTGAAGTAGCACTGCGATGTGACAACTGTGTAGAGGACAGAAGCTGTGACGTAACTCATGCTCTGATTGGTTACTGCTGTGGCAGATGTCCTGTAAACAATTAGCTGCCGGTCACTTTGTTATCCAGGCACAGATACAAGGGAACAGGGAATAAACGAATTGTGAAACTAAAAATGTTATTTTGCTGCGAAAAAAAACAACGGTGTACATCATTGCACATCTATGAAATCGGCATCTGATGCTGGATAACATTCAGTAAATACTGGGTTGCTGTGCCCTGTGCATTGTAACTTGTTTGCACCCTCCTTGGTGTGCTGTCCACAAGCTGGTCTAGACATTACCGCTCGGGCCTGTGCCGCTCTCACACGGCGGCGCACCTGCCGTCTAGTATTTGAGGAGGCCTGTTGCGACGATGCACCGCAAGCTTCACCCGTTCCGACGCATTGTCACGCAGGCTCATGTCAGCACGTACCGTAGGCCATTCTGTTCGGGTGCCATTGCCTCCTGGAAGAGATGATCTTCAAACTCGTGGGTCATTGCTTTGAAAGACGAAGGCATCCCCCGAAATGTTGAATACAAGGACGAACAAAAGGCTGGAGGATCCTGTGTAGCCCCAAGTTACTCCTGATGCCAACGACAGACGTCCCCCATCAGTTCATGATACTGGTCCAAAACACCTTCCATCATTCATCTGAATGCGTACCTACGCATTGCTGAAACTTATTTTGGTATCTGGCCCCTTTCACTCTTCTGCGACGTCACCTGGTGTTAGTCAAATTTTTCACTCTTCCCTGAAGGGAATTCGATGTCATATATTCAGAAGAAGAATTTTGAGTTGATATGGAGGAGATGGGGGATCCAGCGTTCGGGTCATAATTTGAATGGGATAGAACACTTCAGATCAAATAAGGGAGAAAGTGAAGACCAAACAACTATTCAAATTTGTGTGCGGGATCTATAAGGCACGCGACATATCATCAGACTTTTTAAATTAGATTAGGTTAGATTCAGTTTTTGTTCCATATACCCAAAAAATGAGATGATTCTCGTGGGTGTGGAACTTGTCAGAAAGTGTAACATAAAAACATAAGACATTTGAGTATAATCATTTGTCAGGAGATTGTCCAAATAGGTAAATACATGCGGTAAACTGGAACAGCTAATATTTACAGAATTAATACGCTTTCAGAATGAAACATTGTTATGGACTATTAAGCTAAAATCACTTACCTTAATCCAAAAAGGGGTCCAATATTCAGGAACACACAATTTCAATAAATTGCCAGCAACCATTAAAACCTCGGTTTCAGATTTAGCACGGTTTAAACAGAGTTTGAAACACTTTTTGATAGGCAACTCCTTCTACTCTATAGATGAATAGAGTAGAAGGAGTTGCCTATAAAAAAGTGTTTCAAACTCTGTTTAAACCGTACTAAATCTGAAACCCAGTTTTTAATGGTTGCTGGCAATTTATTGGAAATGTGTGTTCCTGAATGTTGGACCCCTTTTCGGACCAAGGTAAGTGATTTTAGGTCTTTATGTAGATTGTTCTTATTCCTAGTACTGATACTATGTATTGTGAGAGCTATTGGTTGGAAGTAGAGATGTATTACTTGCGACAAATTACACCAAGGAATAAATATATTGAGAAGCAGTGGTTAGAATACAAAGTTCCTTGAACGGGTTTCTACATGATGCTCTTAAATTTACACGACAAATGATTCTTCTCACACGCTTTTGCACCATAAAAACTTTTGCTCAGTTTGGTGAATTGCCCCAGAATATGATTCCGTATGACATAATAGAATAAAAGTAAGCTAATTATGCGAATTTTGTTATATTTATATCCCCTACATCTGACATTATTCTCACTGCAAATGCAGAATTGTTTAGGCGCTTAAGCAATTCTGTGGCATGCCCTTCCCAAATGAATTTATTACCGAGTTGTAATCCCAGAAATTTAATACTGTCAACCTCTTCGCTCTACACGTCTTCATATGTTATACACATGGTGGACGGAAATCTCTTACAGGTTCTGAACTGCACACAGTGGGTCTTCTCAAAGTTTAATGACAGTGAATTAGCTTCAAACCACTCATTAATGTCAATGAAAATTTGATTAACAGATATTTCTAAATCTGTACTTGACTTGCTACTTATTGTAATGTTTGCATCATCTGCAAACAAAACAAACTTAGCGTCTGGCAATGTAACAGATGAGAGGTCATTAATCTACACAAGAAAAAGCAATGGACCCAAGATGGAACCCTGAGGAACACCACATGTAATTAATTCCCAGTCAGATGAAGACTGACTGCTTACTGCACAGGTATTTTGTAACGACACCCTTTGTTTCTTGTTAGATAGATAAGACTCAAAATATTTTGCAGCATTGCCGGTGACACCATATTATTCTAATTTACTTCAGAGAATGCTGTGGTACACACAATCAATGTCTTTTGACAGGTCACGGAAAATGTCAGTAGACTTTCGGAAGAATATCATCCAACTGCTGACAGCAATAATACACGGAAAAATGGAAAGAAAAATTGAGGATCTGTAGGATGATCTGTTCGGTTTCAGGAAGGGTGAAGGCACCAGACAAGCAGCCCTAACGCTGCAGTTGATGATGTAAGCAAGAGTAAAGAAAAATCAAGATATGTTGATAGGAGTTGTCAACTGGAAAAAACATTCGACAATTTGAAATGGTGCAAGATGTTCGGAATTCTGAGAACAACAGGAGTACACTGCAGGGAAAGAAGTGTGATATAAAATATGTACAAGAACTAGTAGGGAACAATTACAATGGAAAACCAAGAACGAAGTGCTCTTTTTAAAAAGGGTGAAAGACAACGATACAGTCTATCGCCGCTGCTGTTCAATCTATACTAGGAAGAAGCAAATAAAAGAAAGGTTCAGGGGTGCCATTAAAATTCAGTTTATACAATGTCAATTATAAGAATCGTTGATCATATTACCATCATCAGTAAAAGTGAATAAGAACTGCAGGAACTGTTGAATGGAATGAACACTAAATGAGTGCAGAATAGGCGTTGAGCGTAGTTCGGACACAGACAAAAGTAATGAGAATGGCAGAGATGAGAACAACGAGAAACGTAACATCAAAATTGATCACGAGGTAGACGAGGTTAAGGAACCCTGCTGTCTTGAAAGCAAAATTACCCGCGGCGGACGGAGCAATGAGGACATAAAAAGAGTAGCACAGACAGAAAGGACGTTCCTGACCAAAAGAAAGTATCAAACACAGCCCATAATTTCAAAAAGAAATTTCTGAGAATGTACGTTTGGAGTACAGCAGTGTATGGTAGTGAATCAGGGACTGTGGGAAAACGGAAACAGAAGTGAACCCAAGCGTTTGAGGTGTGGTGCTGCAGAAGAACGTTGAAAATTAGACTGGCAGATAAGATAAGGAATGAGAAGGTTCTCTGCAGAACCGGCGAAGAAAGAAATACGTGGAGACCATTGACAAGAAGGAGGTACAGGATGATAAGACATTTGTTGAGACGTCAGGGAATGAATTTCATGGTGCAGAGGGAGCTGTAGCGGGTAAAAACTGTAGGTGAAGACGGAGATCAGAATACATCCAGCAAATAACTGAGGAAGTAGGGTGCAAGGGCTTCTCCGAGATGAAGTTAGCACAGGAGAACAATCCGTAGGCCGCATAAAAATATTGTTGAGATGCCACTTCATGTGATTAGTTGCCAAACATTGTGCACACCACAATTTTAGGGTTTCAGTAGTAATTTTTAATGGATGGTAATAGACAACGCTAGCATGAAGACGTTTTTGTACTGTGTGGGTCTACACAAACCTCCCAGTTTCATCCAAAAAAAGCAATGCGCAGTTTTGTTTTCTTATCAGGGTACCTAAGAGCCATTGTTTGCGGTTAGCGGCCATGAGCCGCTACTATTCACCGAGACGACTGATCCGGGCAGATTTTCAGTGTTTCGTATCTCAACAGTAGCGGTGGAGTGTTTCAGTGACGAAACTGTGATGTAGTCCAATTCGGCTGCCAACTTCTCATGCTGCCCATCCCTTTTGCCGTAAAGTGATAATACGTGCAGAACCTAAGCTAGAAATGATGCTGTGAGACATGACGTCTGACTAAACAGCCGCATTGTCTTATTCCCGATTGGAGGTGGAGTGCACTCACCTGAGCTGCACTGAGAATATAAATTTGCAATGCATGACATTTTCAGGGAAGGAGAAAGCAATATTACGTAATTTCCTATAATTTTAAAAATATATAGTTATTCAATAATCATTTAATTGCCTATATCTTGTATATTAAAATATGATGACTTCAAAAGACAGCTAATGGCCCGCTTTCTATCACAATAGCTATCTCTTCTGCAGCTCACTCTCGCCAACCCAACGTCCCCCAACACTTTTCCCTACAGAGTTGTGTTTTGAAATTGCTTCCTAGCAGCGACTGTCACACTCATTTCAATATTCTCCTCTTTCATTGTCCCTTCCAATTCTTTTAATACCAGACAAGGATTCAATAGTGCTAAACTAGCCAATATCACTCTTTTGTCTGCATTATTTTATTATTGTTATTATTATTGTCAGTGTTGCTGCTATCATTATTATTGATAACTATTATTTTTATGAATAATGCAAATTATTGTTTTTGTGATTGCTACATAATATTTTTTGTATGTCTTATTCCTTGTAAGATGAAAGAGAACCTTAATGTCACGCTATATAAGTAATAAATAAGCTAGATTCAGTTGTCAGTACAACCATCCTCAAGACATGCTCGTATGGGATTCAGGTTTAACAAAATTTGGATGTACCAGTAATAAACATATCACGCAATAAACTGCACTTTTGTGAGAAACAAGTTTTTGTAACAGCACAACAAAAATAAGACTGCTTCTACAGCATGGATAATAAAATCGTAGACAAATATAAAATATAAGAAGGTCATCGTTATACCACGTAACGTATCGACAGCAAAATAAAATGTTGGCGTATTTAGTCGAACTTGACTAACCGAGTTAAGTCAAGCGTGTCCAGTTGGACCAACTTGACTGATCGAGTTCGACTGGACACACAAATATTTTATTTTGCTGTCGACAAGTTACGTGGTGTAACAGTAGCTTTTTTTTTTGTATTTGACTATGATTTTATTACCCATAATGTAGAAGCAGTCTCATTCTCGTTGTGCTGTTACAAAAAGTTTTTCGCTGACGTTGTCTCTGATAAACGTCGAGTTATTGCAGCATCAGCTTATTAATGGTGCAAAAAATTGTTGGTCAAAGCGCGTCTCATAAGGGCATGACCTGAGGACGATTGAAATGACAACCGAAGCTAGTCTAGTCACCATATTTTAACTATCATATATCTATGCGACCTAGGCAATTAAACATTTTTTGAAAAAATACTTTTTAGATTTTGACCAATATAGATTTACTTTTACCTCCATACACAGATAGCGTAGCGGCTTTCTGTGCTCAAAATAATGTTAAGAAACCAATTCCTAGTAAGATTAATGTGAGTCACTTGCTGATACAAAACTCTTTTTAGTAGTAAATGAGGAACCAACTCACTTCGATACTACAGTGAAATCGAATCTGGCTTGACCTTTTTGATTTATGCATTTCAGCACACACCTGAAACTGTGGAAAACCTTTAGTATTATGTCCAAACATGGATTTCGGCCTCACGACTGCCAAATGCGATTTCAGTTGCTTAGAAACAGCTAAACCACCCCCTTTCAAGACTGCAGTAGCTGCCTGTAATCAATTCCTTTTCTGATTCTGCAACATGATGAACAATTCGCATCCGCTCTATGTAAGTTTGTAGCGTCATATGTTCTCTATTAATCTGAGAATTATCGATACAATGATTTTAAGCTTGCAAGAATGTCATATATCATTTATAATAAAGTTTCATGCAGTGTAGTAGTAAATCTGAATTTACGACGATTACCTTCTTTCAGCTATTTACAATTTGTCATCAGCGTCAGCGTCGGTGACGCGTTTCATTACAGGTTTACATTTTCTCGAAGTAGAATAGCCTTCATTATCCGCTCACAGTTCACTGTTTACTTGACCTAATTTAATTTAAGCATTTGAAACAGTTTTACTAATGTTAATTTAGGTACTTTAAACATAGCTGCGCTACAGCAACGGTTCCACGTAAATCAGACTAAGAGCAGCCGACCAGTTGCAAAGGATAAAGTAATCTTTACCTAGGTTTCAATAGATATAAATCTATCTTCTTCAGAAGACGGCCTGGGGACAATGAACATCGTAATATATATTAAGGTATGAAACATGAGTCAAGAATGAAGTTTAACATATATTAGGAAAATATTGTATTACAAGATGT
The DNA here is from genome assembly GCF_021461395.2 of Schistocerca americana. Lineage (NCBI taxonomy): Eukaryota > Metazoa > Arthropoda > Insecta > Orthoptera > Acrididae > Schistocerca > Schistocerca americana. The sequence continues at coordinate 17,055,489 of NC_060124.1, forward strand.
GAGAAAGATTCTTGGTACTTACAGTATTATAATAACATGAAGCGATATGTCCTTATCGTTTAGGCAAACATCTGCATAGTTACATTAATCATATAAAATATAGCCCTGACAACAGGGTTTGTCAAACAAATAAAATAGGTACATAGAAGTTGCAGAGCGCCTAAGCGACTGAGTAAAATCGGCCAGCGTAGTAGCACAGCGGCCAGGGCAGGTGGCGCTCATGTCGCGAACTATGTGCCGATAGGCGTACTGAGGTAACATTTGAAACATCAATATTAAATGCGTTCTTAAATAGAGTGATAATAAATAAAATGGCAAGCATTTAACTCCCGTTATGACATTGTGGGAGGTATAGGAACAATAACGTAGATACATACATCAAAAAGACGGGTGGCGCTTCCGCCGTGAGTTATATGCAGTGGTCTATATAGCCAAAATATAAAAGTTATATAACCATATTAGTGAAGCCCATAGAACGTATATAAGTCAAAACATCCAGAACAATCAGTAATGGCTTTTAAGAAAATTACGAGACCTGGTCTACAATCCAGTTACTACGTAATATAGAATAAGAGAAAATTACATGAGGGCCGCTGTAGTGGCAGCCATAAATCGTGAGAAGAACACATTATATAAACGGTAGTAAACTGAAAGATTTAAAAGTGCATTATAGCTTCCTGAGGAAATAGACTACTGAGGTTACTAGCATTAATGTTATATATTAAACAGTACGGGTTTAAAGCCTTCGAAAAATTGTTTACAGGCAAGGTTTAACTGATCATTCAGTATATTGCCGTCTTTGAGCTCTAGATGTTTAAAAATAAATAGCTCTTCCCACAGATCTAGTCTCCGTCCTTTGACCTGTCTATGTAGGATAATCGTGTCTTCTAACTGTTTAGGCGTATGGCCGGTTATCAAGAGGTGTTCAGCAAAGGTAGAGTTGCGAATATTCGTTCCTTTTTTACCTAAAAGATGTTCTTTATATCGTGTTTTCACAGCTCTGCCGGTTTGACCAATATAATAAGAGGGGCAGTTATTACAGGTTAGCTTGTAAATACCTGAATTAGAAAACCAATCGCTGGCAATCTCTATTGACTGTACAAGGTTTCTTTTTAAACTGTTATCTGTAGAAAAGGAGACGTTACAGTTATATTTTTTATTTAGAAGACGTTTAATCCTATACGATAAGTTACCCAGGAAAGGGATGGAAATAAATTTATTAGTTTCTGTGGTATCCGTGGGGAGAATATTTCTCAAAGTCGAACATTTTTGGGAGATTTTTTTATTGAACAGGTAATCGATCATATTCTGGTTATACCCATTATTAACCGCAATCGCTTTGATGACATTCAATTCCTTTTTTTGATCAGCAGGTGATAAAGGAGTGGTTACCATTCGGTGAATGGCGGAATGAAAAAATGCCAATTTATGAGCTTTTGGATGGGTTGAGTCAGCAGGAATGACATTATCTGAATATGTTTCCTTGCGGAAGATATTAAAATGGAAGGAATTATCTTCTATAGAAATTGTGAAATCGAGAAAATTAAGTTCACGTTTATCATTTTGAAGTTCTTTTGTGAAGGAAATTTTTTCATGTAAACCGTTGAAAGTGTTAAAGAGATGCTCTAACTCACGATCAGTGCCATCAAAAGCAATGAAAATGTCGTCAACATACCGTGCATAATAGCGGATTTTGTGGCGTAATTCTGAACTTGAATTGAAGAACGTTGTTTCCAAGGCGTTAATGAAAACCTCTGCTAGAATACCGGCGAGGGGGCTACCCATTGCTAGACCATCTGGCTGTACATACATTTTCCCGTTAAATGTGAAGTAATTGTATTTTAAAATGACCTTAAGCAAACCAATGAGTTCGGCAATCTGAGTTTCACTTAATTTTTTATGTTTAAGAAGATTCTCTTTTACAAGGTCTATGGTTTCATCAACCGGAACATTTGTGTAAAGGCTGACGATGTCAAAGGACACCAGTCTAGTGTCAGGTGTACAACTTATAGATTGAATATTGTTAATTAATTACTTACTGTTTTTTACAGAACAATTATTTTCAAATGTGAAAGCATCTTTAATTTTAAAATGGAGGCGCCTAGCAAGGGTGTGATGTGGACTGCCTACACCATTCACTATAGGGCGGATCGGGTGATTTTGTTTATGCAGTTTAAACTGACTTCTGAGCACTGGTGGTTTAGGGTTCATATTTATAAGCCCTTTCTTTTGGAACTTATTGAACAAGCTGACGGAATTCGTTAAAGTACGCCGGATTTCATTTTGCAGTTCAGTAGTAGGATCTACAGTAACCTCAGTGATGTCGTTTTCCTCAAAAAACTTTACAGTCTCCTCTATATATTCATTTTTATAAGCCACGGCCACGGTGTTCCCTTTGTCACTCTTAGTGACTAAGGCGTCGTGCTCTCTAAGTTTATGATTAATGCTTTTTATTATACTATATTCGCCCGATTGCTTATTAGGAGATAATTTAATTTCTTTTTCTATTATGTTGTTACATTCGTAGGCACATTTGACTTGCCCCGTTTTCTCTAATTTCAGAGATTCTAAACCGATTTTTAGATCTACAATGAGATTACAAATAACTGGATATTTATCGAGTTTAGCAGGCAAGTTATATTTAAGGCCTTTACACAACAAGTCATTTTCGGCCTGCGTAAAAGAAATATTGGTTTTATTTAGTACTCTATCGTAAAATAGGTGCTTAACACTGTTGTCTGCTGTATTATCACTTTTACTTGTGGTCCTATTACTAAACTTTAAAAGCTTTCTTTCATGTCTGGCCTTGATTATTTCTTTACGATTAGAGAGCCATTCATTAATACTATTCCACAGGTGGTCAATTTGAAAATTACAAAGTGAAGCCTACTGTATACACCTATTTTTAACTAAAGCCTTTAAAGATCTTTGGTGTTTATGAAGTGAGTGGGGCCATGAGCCATATACTGACGGCTAAGAGAGCCACACGCAAATGGAAATGCTATCTGACATTAAAATCAAAGTAAAAGATTGGGTCACCACCAACTCTAGCCACACGACAAACATGAGGTTCGATTGAATTGGAAAAAACTCATAAAAGAACATTCGTTCTAATGTCACTCAAAAAATGGGACGCAATTTTTAATATGATCCAGAGATTGTTCACATGAGTCAAATATCAAAATAAAGTAAAAAGTGTGTGAACACTGCGAATAACAGCAGCTTGCAGCAACATTCCTAAAAACAAGATATACTCTAAAGAATTTGTTTTAAATAAAAAGGGAACACTAATTATTGGACCTCTGCGCATGGAAACGCTATGGATGGGCGAACGAGGAAACTACAAGGTGAATGGCGTAGGCAAAGGAGGCGTAACATGGACACACTTGAAACAATTTTTTTATTTCTTTAGACTTTATTATAAGGCATCTACGTAACTGCTGTTGCCTTGGAACTACGTAAGACTGCCTGTGAAACGCTACACGATTCACACCAGAATCTCTTAATTTAGAATCGCGGTCGTAATTAGAGGGGGACGGGAAAGATTTACTACTCGCATTCAGACCCACATTCACTCAAAGAACAGCAAGAACGGCTCCAACACCAAAATGCAACGAAGCTAGGAGGTTTGTTCCGCTGTGTTGAGAAATGTTTAAACACAAGACTAAATGCAAATATCACGGTTGCATTTAAAGTTGAAGTTCGGTTTGGAGCAACCGCCTGAACGTGGGCCACACATACACGCTTAGGCGCTTAACATGAAATCACAGACCAGAAATGCAATTGAATAATGCGGACAGGATATATTTCATATTCCAAAATCAGAGCAATACGCAAACTATAGGACCGAGACAAGGGGGCACGGGAAAGTTAGGCCCACAGTTAACTCGTGTGGCCACGTGGTTCGCGGAAACACAATTTCTACGTTCCGTGGCCAAATTTTAGAAGCATTAAACCATGCAGCAGCGAACAATTAACATTTTACAGAGGACACTGAATAGACAAAGGGTAATGGCAGAGGGCCAACAAACTCTAATATTAACACACGTGGATGGTTTCCAAAGGATATATAGTAATGAAACAAAGAAAATTCACAAACAAGTAAAAATTATCAAGATTCGGAAAAGATTGGAATGCATACACACGCAGTCGTAGGCACACAAACATTCACACTGAACCGAGGGTGCACTTCCCACGTGAGATTGCTTCGACATATGCAACACCTTTGTGCTACGTTCTTCTTACGGACTAAAGTCTGCATTAGGAACCAGACTGAAAGTCTGCAAAAGCCTTGCATTCCTTACTGCGACCCAACAAAACAATCTTTTTGAGACAAAACGCGAGGTCAAAAGCTGATAGCTTTGAGACAACGCGCCACGCTGTTAAATCAACTCACCCTTCTTCGAAGAGACCTCGGCTGCAGACCCTCGGAGAGCAGGAAGCAGACTGCCCATCTCACAACAAAACTTATCCCACACAAGACCGCGGCCAGGAAAGCACAGAGATGAGGCTTCTGCTTCCAACCTAACACCATTAACTTTTACACAAAGGGAACAAACCTCTTTGCCTAGCTGAAAACGACAAGGGTTGGCCATTCTGTAAAACTACCGCTCATTCTCTGCAGCAGACTAAACCACCGGACAGCAGAATGAAACACACCCAAATTCATTCACTCACGCATGCCAGAGAGTTTTAGATAGGAGAACAAGGGATAAACATTTTATGGAATCATAGTCGTGAGTTGGGTTACATATAAAAATATGAAAGACTTATAATGGCGTTATAGATGCATCTGCAAGTCTGAAAAGAACCAACATAGCAACCATATGATGTTTGCAAATCGTAGAAAGAAATAGGAAACGGCCTGATTGAATCATAGCTCAGTGTCCTCTGGTAAGAAATTTAGCAACGAAAACACCCGAATTGATCAAAAATGGTTCAAATGGCTCTGAGCACTATGGGACATAACTGCTGAGGTCATCAATCCCCTACCACTTAGAACTACTTAAACCTACCTAACCAAAGGACGTCACGCACATCCATGCCCGATGCAGGATTCGAACCTGCGACCGTAGCGGTCGCGCGGTTCCAGACTGTATCGCCTAGAACCGCTCGGCCACACCGGCCGGCCGCGAATTGTTCTGTAGGATGCAAAGTGCACTGGAAAGCAAATAAAATGATAATGAAAGGGGACTATAGGACCCTTCCAAGTATTGAACGCTGAAAACGTACTGTACACATTCTGATACCATGCTCCGCATAGTATCAAATTGAGCTACACTAATTTTAGGTTTTATAACTCAACCATTTCATCACTCCAGGCATTATGCAATATCTGCAGTACAGACAAAATGTCCGATAACGAATTTTTAGCGTGTCAGCACATTTATACAGACAATAGTGTACAGTTACCAGCCTAATCTCTTTCCTCACGTATCAGTGTGCCACCTTCGTAACCTACGGGTGACGTTTGGGTTCAGAGACACGTAACAATTATTTCGAGGGTGACAGTAGACTCTTTTATGAAGTATATCGGACTGACACGACTGAAGTGAAAGGAAGTTATTTCGTACGCTTGAATTGTCTACCCCTGACGTAATTATTTGAACAACCCCGCCCAACTGAATTTAATCTGCAGTCGACGACTCTAAAGCCTTGGCGATGTCAGTGAGGTATTACTGTGTGTCACTACGGTACAGATAATACAATACCTTGCAAACCCAATTTGACAAATACTCTGCTTTAGCGTGAAACAACAACAAGGCTTCTCTCTAGATGTCAATACAGCAAAATATGTAACAATGTAGCTCAATATAATCCATATTAGTGTGACGCAGAGCAAAATTACACAACTCGTCGTCCAGTAGGAATCCTGAAATAAAAGTGCGCATTTCCACTTTCTCGCATTAGCACGATTATTTCAGCACACTGATTGTAGTACTTGCATTCAACGTAGAAATCAGAACGTAGCGCAGCGTGAAACTTCAAATGTCAGAACGATCCAGGAACTTATATTAATGATTTGTAGAAAAGCTAGTGACTCATTTTTAATTATTAATATTTGTATATTGAAGATAAAGCAATCATTCAAGTTAATGTGTAGAACCTTAAGACGCGAGGGTTAACATCGGACATATGAATTCGTACAGCAAAGGCAGATACTTTCGAGAACGGTCGCACAATCGATTTTATACCTCATATGTCCAAGTTGCTGAACAGAATGATATACAGAAGAATGGAAAAAATGAAGATCTGTCAGATGAAGATAACTTTCGCTTTAGTAAAGGCAGAGAGACCATAGAAAGGATTTAGACGTTGCACTCGATACTGTGGCCAAGAAAACAAAAGTTAAGAGACTTTCGTAGAATTTGTAAACTTGAAACAGCGTTAAATAGGAGGAAAGAGTCCAAGCTGCTCCAAATTCTCAGAAAAAAACTAAATATACACTGTAGGAAGAGACTATTAAAGTACCTAATGTACAACAGCCAAACGAAAGCTATAAGAAGGGAAGAATAAGAGAAAAGTCATTGGATTAAAAAAAGTCGTAAGACAGGGATGCCGTCTTATTTGTAACTGTTCAACCCGTACGTCGAAGGAGGTTGATAAATTTGATTAAAATTCAGGGTGAAACGATAAACAATTACCATATACCCTGATGGTATTGATATCCTTATCGAAAGTGGATTAAATGAATTAAGTGAATTAAACTGTCCGCTGGGCACAGAACACGCAGTGAGAGTAAAAGAAAGACAAAAGTAGCAATGTAAGAGGTTCATGACTGAGGAATTTATTACTAGTGCACTCGAGCAGATGTAATTTCGATGGATTGCTCACGCTCTGCCTGCGATATGTAAGCTATAAGAGAATCTCAGACCAGAGAGCAGTGTTGGCTGCAGTAAGAGCAGTGGTAGTAGAAGTAAGTAGTAGCTAGCAGTCTGATGTATGGAGTTGGCTGGGCCGGTCGTGGGGACCGATGGTGGTGCCTGAGCAATGTAGTATAAGGTAAAAGCAGCCTCGCGCATATGTACTATTGTTATATCAAGTCCCATGTAAATGTTTTTAAAAAATCTCTTAATAATAATCTTTCTTATAAAAATTAACTTTTGATAATCATTCATCTCAGTTTAAAGAATTTACTAATTTCTCCAGTAAAGAAAAATCAGTTGTTTCTTTTTATACATGACAAATCTATCGGCCAGCATTGCACTGGGCTGTGCCAGAAAAATTTCTTATAGAAGCAGATATATACGCGTTATCCGGCGACTTCATTGAGGTAAGAATTTTCATTTTTTATTCAGAATGATCTTTCAGGGCCATGACGCAGCACTGCTGACGTCCAAATTTACCAGTTTAGATTCACAGTCAGTCAATTATTGAAAGGTTGTATATGAGTCAGATTTTTTAATTAGGAGGTTAGTCACATTTTATTATTGATAGGTTACGGAATAATAAACTGTTGAGAGGTTACACTAAATGTGAATGATATAATTATATTTTTTTCTGTTGGGAGGTTACACTGCTCTCTGGTCAGAGATTCTCTTATAGCTTACATATCGCAGGCAGCGCGTGAGCAATCCACCGAAATTACATCTGCTCGAGTGCGCTAGCAATAAATTCCTTAGTCATGGACCTCCTACAACAAGGAGTATCAAAATGAGATAGGTGATAAACGTAACGTCATAAATGGGGACGATATAGTAAATACAGTTAAGGCATTCTGTTAGTTAAGAAATTCTGTTACCTTGGAAGCAAAATAAGGCGTGACGTACGAAACAAGGAACCGACTAGCACAGGCAGAGAGGGTATTCATCACTAAATGAAGTCTACTCGTATAAAACATAGGCCTTAATTTGAGGAAGAAATTTCTGAGAATGTACTTTTGGAGCACAACATTTTATGGAAGCAGAACGGTGATTGTGGATAAGATGAAAAGAAAGATCGAAGGGTTCGGGATGTGATGTTACAGAAGGATGCTGAAAAGCAGGTGGACTGCAAAGAAATGAGGAGGCATCTACAGAATCGGCGAGGAAACATGTATTCTGTTCTATGCCAACCTCTTCATCTAAGAGTAGCACCTGCAACTTGCGTCCTCTGTTATTTGCTGGATGTATTCCAGTCTCTGTTTCGTCTACAGTTTTTACCGTCTGCAGTTCCCTCTAGTACCTCGGAAGTTATTCCCTGATTTCTTAACAGTTGTCGTATCATCCTGTCCCTTCTTCTTGTAAGTGCTCATTCAACATTCGTCTGTAGTACAGTATCTCACGTGCTTCGATGACCTTCTCTTCCGGTTTTCCCACAGTCCCTGTTTCGCTATCGTACAATACTGTGCTCCAAACGAACATTATTAATCATTTCTTCCATACATTAAATACTAGTACACTTTTCTTGACCAGAAATGGCCGTTTTGCCAGTGCGTCTGCTTTTTATGTCCTCCTTGCTCCGTCCGTCACTGCTCATTTTGGGGCCTAGCTGGTAGAATTCGTTAACTTCATCTACTTCGTGGCTGACAAGTTTGTCTCTATTCTCATTTCTGCTGTTTCTCATTACTTTCGTCTTTCTTCGATTTACTCTCAGTCCATATTATGTACTCATTAGACTGTTCATTGCATTCAGCAGATCATGAAATTCTCCTTCACTTCCGTTGAGGATAACAATTTCATCAGCGAATCGTATCAATGATAGCCTTTCACCTTGAATTTTAATTCCACTTCTGAAAGTTTCTTGTATTTTCATCATTGCTTCTTCAATGTACAGATTGAGGAGTAGATGCGAAAGACTACATTCCTGTCTTACACTCTTTTTAATCCGAGCACTTCGTTCTCGGCTTTCTACTCTTTATTATTCCCTCATGGCTCTTATAAACGTTGTATATTTCCCGTCTCTCTTTATAGCTTATCCCTATTATCTTTGGAATTTCGAACATGTTGCATGATTTGACATGGTCGAACGCTTTTTTAGGGCAACAAATCTCACGAATATGTCTTGATTTTTCTTTAGTCTTGCTTTTATTATCAACCTAAACGTCAGAATTGCCTCTCCGGTGCCTTTACCTTTCCTAAAGCCAAATTGATCGTTATCTAACACATCCTCAATTTTCTTTTCCATTTTTCTGATATTATTCTTGTCAGCATCTTAGATACGTGAGCTTGTAAGCCGATTGTGCGATAATTCTCTCACTTGTCAGCTCTTGCACTCTTCGGTATCGTGTGGATGATATTTTTCCCGATGTCCGATGGTATATCGCCAGATTCATACAGTCCACGTACCAACGTAAATAATAGTTTTGTTGCCACTTCTCCGAATGATTTTAGAAATTATGATGGGACATTATCTATCCCTTCTGCCATATTTGATCTTAAGTCTTCCAAAGCTCTTTTAAATTCTGATTGTAATACAGTATCCTCTATCTCTTCCATATCGACCCCTGTTTTTTCTTCTATTACATCAGACAAATCTTGCCCTCATAGAGGCTTTCAGCATACTCTATCCACGTATCCGCTTTCTCCTCTACATTTAACAGTGGAATTCACGTTGCTCTCTTAATGTTACCAAACGTGCTTTCAATTTCACCGAAGGTTGTTTTAACTTTCCTGTATGCTGAGTCAGTCTTTCCGACAAGCATTTCGTTTTAGATTCTTCACAATTTTCATGTAGCCGTTTTGTCTTAGCTTCCTTGCGCTACCTAAAAGACTGATAAAAAATAAAAAAATAGTAGTAATTGTGGAAACCATTCGAACACAGCAACTGTAGATCCAAAAAGTTTTATTTCACTTCATTTGTTGCATACTTAAAGACCTGTTGCCTAATATTTTAAAAACAGGTTTTTACGATATTGCGTATAATAACATACTCTGTTGCCCATTACTAGCAAATATTGCGTTGAGCAATGAAAATCCAGAGGAATAAGAATTAGTTAAAAGGAAAAGGAAATTGGCTGAAGTAAACTGAGAGTGTTAAATGAAAAATTTGATTGAGAAGAAAGTAATAGAAACATAGAAAGGAAAGATCTGCAGCTTTTTCTTTTGCTGTTAAAATAAAGCACAATAATAAACGCTTGCAGGCCGGCAACCCCTTCGGTCCTCTCATTTTCCGCGTAGCCTGCTATCAGGTGCAAGAGCATCACTATGGCGACGAAAGAACAGCATTGAAGCATACCTGCATGTGCCTGGGGCTTTCGACACGGATTCTGTCTGTACAGATGCGTTTTTCAAATTCTCAGTAAGGTGAGTGAGAGTCATCAAGAGTTTTTCCGAACTGGGACGTGACGTCTTAGAGGGAACCTCTGTCGTTTTATTCATGCATGTGTCAATGTCGCATTCCCCCATGATCACGCGATGGGAAGACACAAAGTAGGAGCTCTGAATAGCATAAGCACCCTTAGCTACTTCGGATGACGTTCAAATTTCGTTTTGATTTTGAATGGTACACAGGGGCAGAAATTGCGGTTGCTCTGTGCTGAAAATGGGTGCGATCACGTTCGATGGGTATGCAGACCCACAACGTCCTTAGAGAAGATAGGAACGCCGGAATGCGTCAGGAGTGTCAAGGATTGTAAAAAATGTGTTTCTGTTGCTCATGTCACTGAGAACTGTCGTTTTAGACAGCAAAATGTACGGGCAGCAACGCCCCACGGAAAGGGGTGGTTTCATTGACGCCCTTTATGCCACCCACTGCGGTCTTTTCGTGCCGGTTATGAGGGGCGACGTGCGTAGAACGTTTTGCTCGGCGATTCTGTCTTCCATCGTAGACGTTTCAAAAGAAGGGGTGAAAGGCAAGAGGGGGTATGATGACCCTCCGGTCGTACGGCGCGTCCACTGTAGCCTCAGCCAGCATTATGGCGAAATTCCTGCCAAAGTGACATCATTAACCCACCTTATACGTCACATGACTTTTGAGCTGTGACGTTTCTTTGGCAAGTGTCGCCACCTTGCTGTTTCAATTGTCACCGAGGTCAAGCGTGACATCGAAGTGCGCCACGCTTTTGCACAATTACAGAGGAACGTTCTACTCACCTTTGAGCCAAATTTCAAACTTCAGTGTCGCGATGTGTGGGAGTGACTGAGTTTCGAAAAAGTGATACTTTAATTATATTGCGCAGTGTACTTCATCCAGACGCTGTTCATTTTCACGTTAAGATTAAATATGAGCGCTGAGCACTGCACCAGTCTCCTGTAGTTTATTGAAAACTCTAGTAAACACATCTGTATTTTTCGGCTGGGAAATCGCCTATTACATTCTGTCCGAGGAGCAGCGTTTCCATTACGAAACGTGTACCAGAAAAAGTATTTCTGGCCACTTGGCATTTGTAACTACGTGCGGCATGTATAAACGGCGCAGGAGAATTGATAACGAAATCAGTCATAGTTGAAAAATTCATCACTGTAAATTCAAGTAAACTTCACAGGTTGAAGTTAAAAACAAATAAAACCAATAGCAACAGAACTACGAACAAGCGAAATGATAACTTATCTCCGTACCCAAAAAACTGGAAACATGTTGAATGTTACATTCGAATTAGTATACACTACCACATCTTAAGATATTTACTATTCCTCCTGAAGGGCCCTGTATTTTACTTTACTTTTAATTCATAAACCGCATCAATGCTCCAATGCGTGGTTACAACGGTACTGTGGGTAACATGACATTTTGAAGAGTTAGTCATAACGTCGATAACAACGAAAAATTCGTTCAACATTGCACCGAACCGACCGTTCTCTTATACCTTCACATATACGAGAGTCACTCCAAAAGAAAGGCACACTGTTTTTTTTAAATGCATCTTTTATTCTATATGTTTGAAAGTTTTACAGTGTGTGGATACATCCTTTAGGAACAATATTTTCATTTCTCCATATAATTTCCATCCCTCTCAACTGCCTTACGCCACCTTGGAACCTGCGCCTGTATACCCGCACGGTAAAATTATGGACCAACCTGTTGGAGCCACTATTTGGCAGCGTGCACGAGGGAGTCATCATCTTCAAACCTTTGTTCAGGAAGAGAGTCTTTCAGTTTCCCAAAGAGATGACAGTGACATGGAGCCAGGTCAGGACTGTAAGGCAGGTGTTTCACTGTTGTCCATCCGAATTTTGTGATCGCTTCCATTGTTTTTGACTGATATGTGGCCGGGCATTGTGCAACAGCAAAACATCCTTCTTTTGCCGATGTGGTCGAACACTACGCAGTCGAGCTTGATTGTTTCTTCAGTGTCGTCACATATGCATCAGAATTTATGGTTGTTCCACTTGGCATGATGTCCACAAGTAAGAGTCCTTCGGAATCGAAAAATACCGTAGCTATAACTTTTCCAGCGGAAGGTGTGGTTTTGAATTTTGTTTTCTTGGGTGAATTTGCATGATGCCACTGCATCTTTGCCTCTGGTGAAAAATGTGAAACGTCCCCTTAGAAATATTATACAAGACTGTGCTTAAACTGACACACAATATTTTTAGCGCAACGCAATCTGACTTTCAAAAATCCCTACAAAAGAATGGCCCTGACTAACATTAACCTATACCTTTCACAAATCACTTACCTCACAAAAATCTTCGTCACTCAAGCTACCGCAATACAGCGAGCGCCACTACTGCCAGCTAAATGAAAGATTCTAACTACTGAAGGCACTAACTACTAATAGGCATAGTTAGCAAATGAAAGATTTTAATAGAGAACAAACAATGTATTTACCTTAATAGTGTTGAAAAATCATAATATACATAGCAGTTCATGACATCGAGTCTTACAAATTTCAAAACTCCGCCATTTCTCTCCCCACATCCACCACTGCTGGCGGCTCACCTCCAACTGCGCAACGCGCTGTTAACATCCAGCTACCCAACACTACAATGGCAGACAACAATGCAAACTAGCCACAGACTGCACACAGCACAGCCAGTGATTTTCATACAGAGCGCTACGTGGCGTTACCAATAAAAAAATCTAAACAGCCTACTTACATAGCCCCCATGCTCCCCACAAAAAATTTTACAAAAATTGTTTTGGGCAGTGGCCAATACAGATTTGAAAAAAATTTCTCATAGTTACAATAACAAAGATATCAAATGCACACACTTATTGATACAATGTTGGTCATAAGCTAAAATTTTCTCACAGTCCATAAAGACAGCCCTGATCCTTCATCACAGTAAAATTGCAGTGTTTTTCTCAGTCTGAGCAGTAAAAGAAAATCCACACAGAAGTAGTGATTTACATGCAGTCTTCAAGAAGTAGTGTTGTCCTTCCAACGGAAAGACAGTGCTGACTCTCGACATGCAGACAGGTAATAGGCCACAATAGAGCAAACCCACAGCAGGGTCATTCGACGTTTTGAAGAATATTGGTAGGTAGGTCATCACACAGTAGACCCACTGTAGTCCTGGTAGAGATTACAGTATTGGTGGGCCACCAGAGGTGCAGACCCACTGCAGTCCTTGTAGAAATAATGGTACTGGTGAGTCAGCAAAGGTGTACACCCACTGTAGTCCTTGTAGAAATAATGGTATTGTTGGGTCGTCAAAGATGCAGACCCACTGTAGTCCCTGTAGAGATGGCCAGCAGCCATCTGTTGTGACTATGGAGGTGCACAATCACCATTGAAGAGTCTTGCGTATAATATAGCAAGTCCATAACCACCACTTGTGCACTCACAAAGTTTTTGGAATTGTCCTTAGAACCAGCAATGCTGTTATCCAGTCCCTTGCTGAATTATTAACACATGTGCAAACACTAACAGTCGCTACTTCTCACATATTGTCCATATACTATGACCAACAGAAACATGTGCAGTGAAATGGAACTTACAAGTTAATAATATGATGAACTGGTGTAAATTACAATAACATAAGAATACAATTACAAAGGTACAAAATCCATCTGATAGAGAACAAACAATGTATTTACCTTAATAGTGTTCAAAAAATCATAATATACATAGCAGTTCATGACATCCAGTCTTACAAATTTCAAAACTCCGCCATTTCTCTCCCCACATCCACCACTGCTGGCGGCTCACCTCCAACTGCGCAACGCTATGCGCTGTTAACATCCAGCTGCCCAACACTACAATGGCAGACAACAATGCAAACTAGCCACAGACTGCACACAGCACAGCCAGTGATTTTCATACAGAGCGCTACGTGGCGTTACCAATAAAAAAACCTAAACAGCCTACTTACAAACGATGGAGCCGTGTTTTATCTAATGTCACAATTCTGCCAAGAAATTAATCTCCACCAATCTCGTACTGTTCCAAAAGTTCGCTGCATACCGTTTTTCTCGGTTCTTTGTGAGCCACTTTCAACATTCTGGGAACCCACATGGCACAAAGCTTTTTTAACGCCAACACTCAGTATTCTGCAAACACTTCCTTCCTCTATCCCAACGTAGCGTGACAATTCGTTCACTGTGATGCGTCTGTCAGCAGTGACCAGTTCGTTAACTCTCTGAACATTTTCTAGAGTGTGTGCAGTACGAGGCCTGCCGCTGCGAGGACAGTCCTCAATATTGCCTTGCCCGCTTTCATCACGTAACTTGCTTGCTCACCCACTAACTGCACTGCGATCGACAGCAGCATCTCCATACACCTTTTTCAACCTCTTGTGGATGTTTCGCACTGTCTCGTTTTCACAGCACAGTAATTCTATGACAGAACGTTGCTTGTGACGAACGTCAAGTGTAGCAGCCATCTCGAAGACATGCTGTGACGGCGCCACTCACGGGAACAGGCAGAACTAAGTTTGAAAACAAGCGGGAAGGATGTATAAACACACTGTAAAACTTTGACACATGCAGAATGAAAACTGTATTTTTACAAAAATAGCGTGCATTTCTTTTGGACTGACCCCCGTATTATACGCCGAACAACGAACTAGATTTCAATCTTTCTGCTGCGGGCTTTGCATGCTGTTAACCGGCAATTGAGAAGGCTTGCACACCACAGCCCCACGTAGCTGACTTAATAACGAGGGGCGGCAGTCGTGTTTTTAAACGTCGTGACATGTGCTTATCGAGGATGTACCGTGGAGGTAATTCTGTTAACAACAGAGGGACGGCTAATATACTGCGCTCGTGCCGCACCGCAGGTTAACATATTCGGCGGCGGTGGCGCGCGCTTGCCATCCGGACAATTAAGTCCGCAGCGGGCGCAACAGGGAGCGCCGGCGTTTGTGGGAACATCTGTCGCGGCCGGCGTGGGTGGGCAGCGAGGACGGGACCGCACAGCCACTGTGCGCACGCGCCGCCGCCGCCGCCGATACCATCGGCCGGTCCCGCGTTAATTGCATTTAAATTTCTAATCTGCCGCGGCGCGCGACAGCGGGAAGCGCCGCCACTTGAGACCGCGAGCGGCGATGGTCACGCGCCGCGGGCCAACAGCAGATGTTGCGTGGGCGACGGCACGCACCGCGACGCGGCCGGCTACCACTACAGCAGAGGCGAGCACACGCAGCTGCGCAAACACGCCGGATGCTGCAGGCGTCTGCCCGCCCTGCTGCGTTGCGTTGTGCTGTATGCGCTCGCCTTCTGTATGTATCGCTATCGCGTCTCTAATCTGCCGTGCAAATATCATCACAAAAAAAACGTCATATCCAACAGAAAGAAAGCAGGAGGTTCTAGGAGAAAGGGCCTCAAAACGAAATACTGAAAAGTTAAATATATTTTTCGGTTCATTTATGCCAATTAACATTATATAAATGCAATTTTAAGTAGCATATGCATAAAGAATTCAGTGTAAAATAATTTGTTCCGCTGTGAATTCACAATTTCGAAAATGTTGTCGGCGTGGTTGGTTGGTTGATTTGAGGGGAGGGTACCAAGCAGCGAGGCTCAAAAATGGTTCAAATAGCTCTGAGAACTATGGAACCTGACATCTCAGGTCATCAGTCCCCTAGACTTAGAACTGAGGACATCACACACATCCATGCCCCAGGCAGGATTCGAACCTGCGACCGTAGCAGCGGCACGGTTCCGGACTGAAGCGCCTAGAACTGCTCGGCCACACCGGCCGGCAAACAGCGAGGTAGTCGGTTCCATCGGATTAAGGAAAGATGTAGAAGGAAGTCGGCTGTGCCCTTTCAAAGGAACCATCCCGACATTCGCCTGAAGCGATTTAGGAAAATTACGAAAAACCTAAATCAGGATGGCTGGATGCGAGTTTGAACCGTCGTCCTCCCGAATGCGAGTCCAGTGCGCTAACCATTACTCCACCGACGGTGCTGTGGTGATGTGGTATAAAGGGTACCAAAGCAAATAACTCCTTTTTATTTCAGCAAACTATGGTGAAATATTCTGCACTAAAGAAAGTTATGGTGGTGATAAGTTCCTATGGGACCAACCCTGAGGTCATAGGACTCTAGGCTTACACACTACTTAACCTAGATTAAAATAACTTACGCTAAGGACAACACACACACCCATTCGCGAGGGAGGACTCGAACCTCCGACGGGGCGAGCAGCGCGAACCGTGGCAAGGCGCCAAAGACCACGCGGCTACCCCGCGCGGCCGTAAAGTCATATCTGATTGAAATCGCCAACAGTTTTGTTTTTCTTTACGATGTTTACACTTTCCCTTTGTTCAGTCCCACTCAATGTTCTTTTGTTGTGCACTATTCCAGATGACCTTGCTTGCTTAGTTCCTGTCGTTCCCTCTGGAACATAGGCCCGTACGAATTCTAGCAAGTCTCTTCCTGCACTCCAGGTTTTCCCATCCTCTGCAGCTTCTCTCTCGCTCGTCCTTTTCCACGTCTGTTTGGGACGACCACGTTTTCTAACTCCTTCAGGGTTCCAATCCAAAGCCATCCTTTCAATAGTTCGATCTGGTTTCCTCAATGTATGCCCAATCCAGTTCGATTTTCTTTCTTTGATTTGTATATTGATTGGTTGCTGATTTATCTCCCTCCAAAGATCTTCATTTGTCACTGTATCTGGCCATCTCACATTTAAAATATGCCGGAGACAGCGGTTGATAAAAACTTGGAGCTGGTTTTTGATGTGGCTAGTCACCTTCCAAGTTTCGCAACCATAACACAACAGAACAGCTTTCACATTACTATTGAAAAGCCGGAGTTTGGTCTTCTTTGAGATGTTCCTATTTCTCCAGACGGGGTACAGTTGTACAAACGCACCATTTGCTTTGCGGATGCGACTACGGACGTCCTCCTCAGCGCCTCCTGTATTCGTGACTATACTTCCGAGACAGAGGAAAGATTGGTCCTGTTCTACGTCCTCTGCATTAATGGCCAGCCTATTCGTGATGGTCGAATTTATCCACATTTCCTTGGTTTCACGAACATCTATCTTGAGGCCTGCAATTTTCGCCTCTGTAACCTGGCCAGTTTCTCTTCATGTCTCGATATCGTTGTGCCATTAAGCAAATGTCGTCTGTGAAATCTAGATCTTCGAGCCTATCCCACATCCCCCATTGTACACCTCTCTTCCGTCCCCCCCATCACTCTCTTCATCACATGATCCAACACCAAAAGAAACAGTGTTCGTAAAAGAATACACCCTTGTCGTACTCCCGAATTAACGAGGAAAGGCTCTGTTAGTTCTCCATTGTGTAGTACTTGTCATTCATAGTCTATATATATTTCCTTCATGATGTTAATAATCTTTGTTGGAATGTCATATTTTGCAAGAGTATCCCACATGACTCTTCGATTGACAGACTCGAAAGCCTTTTCAAAGTCAATGAAGGTAACATAGAAGATGTGTTGCCACTCCGCACTTAGTTCCAGAATAATTCTGAGAGTATTGATAAGGTCCACACAGCTTCAATGTTTCCTAAAATCCTCCTGCTCTCTCCTCAGTTATGCTTCTACAGAATCCTTGATGCGGTTTAAAATGATCCTCGAAAGTACCTTACTCGGTACTGACAATAGGGTAACGCCCCGCCAGTTGTTTCAATTAATAACATCTCCTTTTTTTGGGTATTTTCACGATAATACCTCGTTTCCAAACTGTTGGCAGTTTCTCCATATCTTCTCTAAGAGGATGTACAATAACTCGACAGTGGTGTCCAAGTCTGTTTTCAGAGTTTATATTATTATCTGGTCCTGGTGCCTTCCCATCCTTGATCTGCTTCAGTGCTATCCGAATATCTGCTTTCGTGGGTGCATTTACACCAATGCTGGGACTAGGATCATTGTGTTCCGTTTGTTATTGTTCTTCCTCCTCCGCACCGAGGTCTCTATTTGGGACTTCTTTAAAGTGTTGCATCCACCTACGTGATCTTGTGCCTGTGCCTTTTGTTGCCTGGTCCTGCTCTGATTTATTCTTCCCTTGACCTCCTTTCTATGGGTGATTTTCCTCCAGGTATGTTCGGACATTCAATCTCTCCGCAGGCGATTTTTAAAGCCTAGTTGTCTCTCACTCACTCGCACGAAAGTATTCTTAACTTCTGTCCACAATTCCTCCGTGTCATCATCTTCAGCCATCTCCAGTTCAAGTGCCTGGAATCTATTCCGGAGTTCCAACTGGAACCCCTCAGCTATCTGTGGATCTTTCAGTTTACCTACATCGAATCTTCTATTCCTTACTCGAATTTCGAGGTGAGGCGATGTCTTAATCACGAGCATGTACATATTTATAACTGAACGGTTTTTGTTTTGTCCTCAGCATTTGTCACTCCCAGTTAAAAAGTTTCCTTTCGTTACCAGTTAAACTGACGGTATTTTTAGTGCAATTCAGAACATGTAATAGACATGATGCTATGTTGCTAGCTCCACTAGCTCATTCGCCCTCATGTCACAATTACACTATTGCCCCACTGTTTATGTGAGCATGAACACAGAAGTTGTAATATGAGAGCTGGAGCAAGTGGAACATATCCGCATGTGTTACAGTTGGAACAAAGAATACTTGTTGCAGATCGATTGCTATTGTGCAAAGGGTTACTTCCACGACACGACAATCAATATGGCAGCTATTATGTTCGCGCATTAAACTGATGTAATTCAGCGCTGATTGCCAAGCACGTTTACAATGAAGAAGGCCTGAAAACCTAGCACCAGCACCCTCTGTTGGTCACTGTTATGATTCGTTACCTTCGTCATAATTATGATGAAACCTTTTTAGTATAATAGACTCGCATGGATGTAGCGCCTTAAAAGCGGATAACATCAAACATCAATTTTGAAAAAAAAAAAAAAGAAAGAAAGAAATGCTCCCTAACACGTTAGGAAAGTGAGGTCTTCAATTGTTTCTCACTTGTGTAAAGGCCTTCCGTCCAATGTACTACAAGCAGAGTTAGCTCTGTTTGCTGATGACCACCCGCTGTCCTCATCGCAGTCATCTCTGGAACGGAATTTGTGTAAACGTAGCTGTCAGCGCCTAGCGCTATCCCATGGGAAAGTGTGAGAACATTTTTCTAAATTTTTACTGATCTTGTGACTGAACCGGGACGTGGATACCAGCCCGGTATTCAGCTAATCAGATGTGAGGAACCGCCTGAAAACTGTTTAGTGCTAAAAGCAGAAACGAAATCGCGCATGCCCGTCAACACTGCTATTGTCACATTGGAAGAAGGAAGTGTCCACAGCACGTTCATAATGAAGGACAAAAAAAAAGGGCAACACTTGGTAACCGAGTTGGTTGAAACAAACATCCTAACTCATATTCACGGCAATGATGTAGGCCAATACAATGAATCTAAATTTGCATCAGCACCGGGATTCGAACTCGAATCTACTGCTTACTAGGAAAAAGCTCTATCCGTCACGTCTCACTGGTGCTACAAATACAACTGCCGCTCAGACTACCCTAGTACGTCTCCCATTGCTATCTCCTTCTAAACTTACAGCAGTATTGCCAAGGATCTCCGATATTGGAATAGGACATTAGCAATGAGCGAAATGGGGATAATCACGCCTTTACCCAGGCATGCGCTACATATTAATCGTATAAAGTTGATATTTCTGAGACAAAGTGAGTCTCACCTTTTTCTATGACAATGATGTAGGCCAAAGCAATGAATCAGAAATTGTTCCAAGACCTGAACCTGCGTTTTCTGCTTGTAAGGCAGATGCACTATCCATTACGCCACACTGGCGGTATGGATTGGTTGCTTTGGCTTACATCATTATCATAGATCAAGGTGAGAGACAGTAGATCTCAGAAATGCCAGCTTTATACGGTTAATATATCACCAACGTCTCCTCAGACAGGATTAAACCTATTTCGCTCATTGCTAATGTGCTGTTTCAGTATCGGAGAGCCTTGGCGAGTTTACAAGGGGAATGGCAGTGGGCTGCGGCATGAGAATTGTATCGTCGAGGGAGGTGTTGAAAAAAATGGTTCAAATGGCTCTGAGCACTATGGGACTTGGCATCGGAGGTCATCAGTCGCCTAGAACCTAGAACTACTTAAACCTAACTAGGGACATCACACACATCCATTCCCGAGGCAGGATTCGAACCTGCGACCGTAGCGGTCGCTCGGTTCCAGACTGAAGCGCCTAGAGCCACTCGGTCACCACAGCCGGCTGAGGGAGATGTATTGGAGTAGTTTGAGCAGCAGTAGTAGTACCTCTGCGGCTCGTGTGGCGCATCTGCCTCAGGGCACGACGAACATCCCTAAAATATCAAAGAACGCCTCCAACAAAGACTATACCCTGCGGACTCGGCAAGTTAAACGCCTCATTGGGCTGTCGGTGCACTGGATGTCTTAGATCACCTGAAGATTGTGAAAGTCGCGGCTCGTCGACTCGGCGCTAAACGCCTCTACTCGGCTACTGCCCTTCTTTTTCTGTTTTGACCCAGCTTTATGAGCCGCAGTGGCAACAGTATTTTGTGAGGTACCCTAATCCAAATGACCATTACTAGCAGTTCCCCTCGTAAAATTCCCTCGGAAGCTGGTTGAGATGCACCACATACGCTGACAGCAGCAAATTCTAGCGTGGTTGAAACAGACTGTCATTACAGCAAGTCCATACAATTTGGCAAAAGATGGGCATCTTTTAGACTGACCAGAGAAACTGACAAGTTCACAAAGACTTGAAGGAGCCTTAGAGGCCGAAAACCTACAGGCGAATGTATTCAACAACTAACGGAGTAAATTGCGTACAACTGATATTCTGGGATGGAGTGGTTAACAGAGAAGAGGAAGTCGTGGCGATTCGCATCGAACTATTCAGAAGAGGGAAAAAAAGAATGTTCACACTGATACCAGATGTGTTCTCTCTCGTTGTCCACAGCAGTCTGTGACGAAACGTGATATTTACGCGTTGCTCCTTCCATGTATCCACTACTTTCGACTGGGTACAGCAAGATGATCTGTTTTTAGAGTGTTCGCCAGTAAGTTCCGTTTCTAGGCATAGCTCTCTATGTGCTCATCTGTAAAACGCGTTGGATCACTCATCGAATTTATTGGAAGCACCTAGTGTATCGCATACGTCGAGTCCTCCCTTTCTGTAGCCCCTGGAGAGTGAGTCTGTATAATGAGTCTGTATAACAACGTGCTACCGAGTTGCGATCTCGCCACAATTAACCCTCTCATTGCTTCTTTTATTAATTTACCGATATAGGGTAATACAGTGGTGTACTGTGTGAACATTGGCGAAGGAAGTACAATAACAATTTGAAGACGAAGAGAGAACTGATGGGATTAAAAAGGTCCTAAGGCAAAGATTCAGTCGTTCTCTGATACTATACATCGAAAAGGTAACGACGGAAACAAGAGATGAGATTAAAATTCAGAGTGAAAGAACGTGAATGATAAAATTTGCTGATGTCATTGCTATCCTCAGCGACAGTGGGGATGAATTACAGGACTCGTTGAATGAAATGAGTCGTGTGAGTGAGTGTAAATCAAAGATAGACGAAGGTAATGAGGAGTATGAGAGAAGAGATTAGCTATGAACTTAATATGAAACCTGGTGACTACGTTGTAGATGAAGTGGAGGAATTCTCCTGACTTGGAAGTAAAATAATGCATGACAGACGAAGCGTGGCTGAGATAATAAGCAAGCTATCACAGCCAATCTGAGGTCACAACTCCTCAAAATGGAGCTTTGGAGCACAGCATCGTATTGAAATGGATCACGGATTATGGGAAAACTGGAAAAGAAGAGGATCGAAGCGTATGAGATGTGGTCGGTGCTATGTATAGATGTTGAAACTTTAGTAGACACATAAGAAATGAGGCCCACTGCAGAATAGCGAAAGAACTTTGTGGGAAAGCTGACTAGTAGGGGGGATAGGAGGATAGTACATGTCTTAAAAACATCAGTGAGTTGCTTAGGTTGCTCTAAAGGGAGCCGACGACGGCAAAAGACTGTAGTGGAAGATAATAAATAATTGAAGTCGTTGGGTGTAAGTCCTACTCTGAGGTGGAGACACTCGCACTTGAGAGGAATCGTAGTGGATATATAAAAAAAATGGTTCAGATGGCTCTGAGCACTATGGGACTTAACATCTGAGGTCATCAGTCCCCTAGAACTTAGAACTACTTAAAACTAACTAACCTAAGGACATACACACATCTATGCCCGAGGCAGGATTCGAACCTTCGACCGTAGCAGTCGCTCGGTTCTGAACTGAAGCGCCTAGAACCGCTCGGCCACCACGGCAGGCTATACATCAAAACAAGCAAGAACATCTATGACATCCTTCTTCAAAGCAAAGGCTAAAGAAAGAGCCTAAGGATTCCTTGCGAAGGAACATTTGCAGGTATGTGTTGATAGACACATGAATGTGCGGCGCCAAGTCGTAGATCACAACATGGTCATGTCTTAGCCCTCCTGTCTCCTGAGCAGAAAGTGGCGCGATACCTGGGTACGACTGTGGCGTGTGCTTATTCTCTCGGCGGGCAGACAATGGCCAGACACCTCCGGGAACCGCATTGTCCCTGCGCGCTCCTCTCGCCTGCCTGTCTGGAGCGCACAATTGGAGAGCCTTTGTTGCGCTCTTGTTGCCGTGTCAAACTCGCGCCGGTTCCGCGTATCTGACTCCGGCCGCGAGGTAGCGGCAGCCGTCATTAAACTCCGCAATTAACGAGCCAGCTACGCTCGCAGCTAGCGGAGCTGTGTGCCTCGGCCGTGACAGCGCGAAATTCCACTGCTTCACAATTGCTAACGGACAATTACGCGTACATTGTGTTGTTCAATTGGACACTAAGACAACGTGAGAACGTCTGAACATCTAGAGAATGATATACTATTCAGAGCTACGGACGATTTCCACTTCACTCAGTTGCTAACATTCTCATTCAAATTCAACAAATCGCTGTGTCTAATTATACTGACTTCATTAGTTGTTCATTACAAATAGTTGAGTATGCTGGGCTACTTTGATCAACGGAGAAAGTAGATATTAACAGTTTGCACTAGGTGGTTCGATAACACTTGAGGAGATTTCCTCGCTTCAGCTCTGAAGCTGTTATGTCTCCCATTGAATTTCCTCTCTGTAGGTCACGACTTGTGTCCATTTAAACTGTACACTTACAATAGCGTAGCGACTGCGATTGCGTCTACTATTGCGCAATGAATACTCACACGTAACTCAATAACGACTACCACCTTTTTCTGTTTCATTGCTCCTTAAGTGGTAAATGCAGTGATGCGCCAAAGAAACTGGTATAGGCAGTTAGCCGTGCGTGGCTCGTGTTCCCGCCATCATGTATTTTACGCCCTGTTTTTAATGTACTTCCATCTCACTACGTTAATTTAAATTAATGCTTTGCCTGACCGTGCGCGGCGTTAGCAGCGCGTATCGATTTATCCCCTCTTGTAGTATCTTTGCTCGACTGTATAGCGTCCCCAGTGCTATATTACGAAAAGACTTAAAAAAACAGTATTTGTAAAGAAGAGATGTTTAAAAATTGAATAATATATTTTTATCATGTAGCCGTAAAATAATAATTTCTCTGGGTAGGTTTCGATTGCAGAGGAATAATTTATAACAAAATGATCTAAAGAGATGACAAGATTCGCTCTTTTGTTAATTTTTTAGTCGTCTTCACTTCTTCTCTTGTCTTGATTGTGTATAGACGGACATCTTGCGAGTGCTGGCAAATGTAAGCATATTTGTATAAGCATATAATATATTCATTTAATATTATTGTGCACTTTTAATTTGTAAGAGGTGATCCCGATTTCATGTCCGCCTTCCTTGAATTAACCTGCATTCAAGTAATTTACAGTTCAACAATCGCAGCGGCCGATGCAGCCAACGACGCAATTACGTGGCGATATGAACTTATGAAAAATTAGCGGAAGCGAAATACTCGCCCGCTATTAACATAATATTAATTTTTCTCCACAGCCGCACGAAGTTGCATAAATACGTAGCTTTACGACTCTTATTTTCAGTACCATAGCCGAGAGCCAGAACCAGGACTCCGACTACAATACAATGGTTAACGGAGGTAAGAAAAATACTCTCGCGCGTGTGTGGGCCGCAATTGTAATTAATAACTAAAGATATCTTGCTTTAAAGTGAACTGACTAACCGAGGAAATTAATATGAAAAGTTTATTACATTGTTCAACTTATATGCTCATGTTTTAAGATTCAGCGAGTCATTCATTAACATTCATTAACGTAACAAATAATTTCAGATTAATATTGTTGAAAAGGAGAACTTCAGGAAAGCATTTAATCGTAAATCAAAATTAAATGAAATATCATTTTTATTAAGGCCCACCAAGTAAGTCGGCAACAATCAAAAAATAATAATAACAATAATAATATATTAAATTACGACGGTTGACGGACGCGAGATTTTACGCCCAGTTTTTAATACACTTCCATCTCACTACGTTAATTTAAATTACTGCTTTGCCTGACCGTGTGCGGCGTTAGCAGCGCGTATCGATTTATCCCCTCTAGTAGTATCTTTGCTCGACTGATATTACTTCCCGGTCGCTGTCTGTCATAAGGGAGTTCTGGTCGTCAATTCACGCTGCCAGTCGGTTGGAAAGTGTCTGGAGTGCAGTCCGGACCTGCCAGTCGGGGAGTTGCAATGCAGCACTAATGCAGTCGGGTTGGAGCAGAGAGGTCTGCGTCGACATGGCTCGCCCGACCATTGCCGCCACGTATGACCTGAGCCAGCCCACGGTCCTGGTGGATCGTCGGTCGGTCGTCCTACCGGACGACGCGCTTTGGCTCGCCGATCGTTCATGAGTCGGCTGTGTGTGTGTGTTTGTGCATCGACTCCAGATTTGTTTTCGTGTGTGCCTAGTTACCGTTGGGTAGCGTTCAGGGCTGCGTGCAAGTGTTTGTCAGGTTATGTGTGTAGTTGGCGTTATGTCCACTGACGACTATTTTAGATGTTGTTGGCATTCTCACAGGAGTCGGTCGGTTGCGGCGGACCAGGGAATTCATCTCCGTGCGGTGCAGTCGGGTGGCTCCGCTGGCGGTCCCTGATCAGTGTCGCAGCGTGTGTGGAGCTATCCGATCGCTACGAGCTTCGAGGTTCACCGTCCCAGGACGTCAAAGTTGAGTAGGGGCTTCAACTATCCAAGCCACGTCCATTCATGTTGTGTGGTGATTCGCTGTTGGGGAGGTTTTCGTGTGAGCAACACCGAGTGTTTCAATTGCTGAAATTTAGCCGCCATGCTATATGCTATATTGCTGTATTTCAAATTCAAGTGTACCAGCGGAAATTTCTGCCTTGTGGCCGTTAGTGTTCTGGTTACCTGCCCTGGCCACTGATGTAAATTCCTCACCTCTTGCCGCTGTCCAACATGGTGTGTAATTTTGACAGTTAATACATACTTCATTGTGGCTTATCATGTTCGTAAACCTTTGGTGTTTCAGTTCTCATGTACTGATTGGTGGCAAGCAAGTCGTTGTGTCGGTCGGTCCTTGAATGTCCCCTGGTTGGGTTACGACGGATCAAGTGTAGTTGGGCTCACCACCTGTCTCACCTAAGTGAACGAGGGCAGACCGACCTCCCTGAGTGCCGTTGTCTTTATTGTCTTTCTCTCCGGTCTTTAACTGTCTGTTTTCAGCTTTTAAAAATTAAGGCTTATGGTTATATTATTTTAAAAATTTTGGAAAATTAATTGTGGGTTTTCAGCCTTGCAACTTTATTCTTAAAATTATCTTTCAAGCTTAAACATTGCGGCCTTATGCCTTTAAAAGATTATGGTAATATATTTTAAAATTTTGGTTTTTGATTGTGGCCTTTAGCAATTTGTATTGCACCTTGCATATGTTTGCTCTATCTACTTTGCCTTGAGGCTTTCCACCTAGCTGTGATGTATGTTTTTTAAAATTATTTCATTAGCAAATAAACTGCATTTTTATCTTGTTGATTTGTAAGATTTCTTGTTTGGAGGACTCCGGCGGGAAAGAGTTGCATTTGGTAAAGGTTCAGCTATGTGTCGCTTTGGTTGTAAATGTGTTATTAAATTACAATTAGAAGGTGAAACTGACCCCAACCTTATATGGCCCTTTCCACAATCCTATTTACCTGTTCTGCTCAGCGGGTTTAGCGAGCGTATCAGGCAAGCATATTCAAATACAGAAATATGTAAACAGGCAGAACATGGCGCTGCGGTTGGCAACGTGTATATAAGACAAGTGTCTGGCGCAGTTGTTAGATCGGCTACCGCTACTACTATGGCAGGTTATCAAGATTTAAGTTAGTTTCAGCGTGGTGTTATAGTCAGCGCACCAGCGAAGGGACAGAGCATCTCCGAGGGATTTTTCCGTACGACCATTTCATGGGTGCACCGTGAATATCAGGAATCCGGTAAAACATCAAATCTCTGACATCGATGCTGCCGAAAAAGATCCTACAAGAACAAGACCAACGACGATTGAAGAGAACCGTTCAACGTGACAGAAGTGCAACCCTTCCGCATATTGCTGCAGATTTCAACCCTGGGTCATCAACGAGTGTCAGTGAGCTAACCATTCAACAAAACATCATCGATATGGGCTTTCGGAGCCGAAGGCCCACTCGTGCACTCTCGATGACTGCACGACATAAAGCTTTACGCCTCGCCTGGGCCCCTCAACACTGACATTGGATTGTTGATGACTGGAAACATGATGCCTGGTCGGATGAGCCTCGTTTCAAATTGTATCGAGCAGATGGATGTGTACGGGTATGGAGACAACCTCATTAATCCATAGACCTTGCATGTCAGCAGAGGGCTATTGAAGCTGGTGGAAGCTCTGTAAAGGTGTGGGGCGTGTGCAGTTGGAGTGATAAGGGAACCCTAATATACGACTCTGACTCTAGCTACGACTCTGACAGGTGACACGTACATAAGCGTGCTATCTGATCACCTACATCCATTCATGTCCACTGTGCATTCCGACGGAGTTGGGCAACTCCAGCATTCGACATCCCACACGTCCAGGATTTCTACAGAGTGGCTCTTCCGAGTTTAAACACTTCCGCTGGTCACCAAACTCCCCAAGCATAAACATTATTGAGCATATCTGGGAAGTCTTGCAACATGCTGTTCAGAAGAGATTTCAACCCCCTCGTACACTTGCGGATTTATGGACAGCCCTTCTGGACTCATGGTCTCAATTCCCTCCAGCACTACTTCAGACATTAGTTGTGTCCATGCCACGTCGTGTTGCGACCCTTCTGGGTGCATACGGTGACCCTAACGATATTGATCAAGTGTACCAGTTTCTTTGGCTCTTCAGTGGAAGAACGTCACACATATAGTTGAAAGTGTAATAACGTTAACACAGTGTCAGACTTAACTACATTTGGCCTGCAGTTATTTTAAACATCGCTTGTTTATGGGAGCATGTGGTTTACTGGCCTGTGCCATCTGCTTATCGGTTTCGCTCTAATCTTAATCTGTGTGAACGAGCTGAGAGACTGGATAAGGGTATGAGCACATAAACAGTGAATGGTCAGAGACTATAATAAGCATGTTGAGTGGTTGATAATCAGATTACTCAATGCTCTAGAAGCCCATTTGTTGTTGTTGTTGTTGTGACCATCAGTCCGAGAACTGGTCTGATGTAACTCTCAACGCTAGTTTATACCCTGCAGGCGACGTTCATTTGAAGTTGCTACTTGTATTCGTGCATTATTCTACCTCTACTGTTTTTATCTCCTCCCCCTTACTCTGCCGGTTCTAGGCGCTTCAGTCCGGAATCGCGCTGCTGCTACGGTCGCAGGTTCGAATCCTGCCTCAGGCATGGATGTGTGTTAGGTTAGTTAGGTTTAAGTAGTTCTAAGTATAGGGGACTGATGATCTCAGATGTTAAGTCCCATAGTGCTTAGAGCCATTTCAACCTTACTCTGCGCTTCCTTCCATTACCAATTTCACGATTTGATTGATGTATTCTATCAATTGATCCTTGTTTTAGCCGCGCCGTGGCACACATTTCTCTGATGCCCAATTCGATTCAGTATATCCTAAACAGTTACTCGATTTACCGATCTAATCTTCAGCAATCTTCTGTAGAAACACTGCTATTGTCTTCGCGCCTCAACTGCTTACTATCAAATAACGTCAGAAAAGGCTTCCTTTCGCTTACATTTTTATTAAATATTAGGAAATACCTCTTTCTCAGAAATGCTTTTCTTGGTATTGCCAGTCTGCAGTCCACATCCTCTCTGACCCAGCAATCACCAGATATTTTATTGCCCAAATAGCTCAACTCATCTATTACTGAACTCATCTATTACTTTTAGTGTCTCATGCCCTAACTCAGTTGTCAGTATCGCCCGATTTAATTTGTCTATATTTCATTATCCTCATTTTACTTTTCTTGATGTTCATCTTATTGTAAGATGGCTATAATTTCGCACCTTACAAGCAGTGATCTGCATACTTTGCAGTGATCTACAACTAGTATTAGGTATCATTCGATAGGTTGTACATCGGATATATGACTATTTAAAGAAGACTGACATTGTCACGTACATCTTGTAAATAGTTGTTAACGCTTATTGCATGAAAGGCGGCGGAGTGTCTTTATTTTCAAAATGGCGTAATGAATGATTGCCTATACTAGTAGAGGTTGGAACGCCAGTGTGAATGAAACGGCAGGCGAAACTCTGGCCCTAGGTGGAAAAGCCCGCACAGGTGTGTTGGTCCTGCTTAACAGAGGAAGTAGACCTAGCCGGACGGTGGGGGCACCTGAGCGCTGAAGCACAATAGAGTGGCGGCTGGCTGGTTTGTAGCTAGGCCAGAAGGATATCCGGAATCTCTGAAAATCTTGGACGCAGCAGAGAGGAACAAGGAAGCGTTACTTCGGAAATCACGCAGGCTGGGTTATTTCCGAGGATTTTTACTCTGAGAAGAGTAGCATTGTATGAATTTCCTCGCAAACTTTCCGCGCTGGACTAAAATATGTTTGGTCGGTGTTCGGAAGAATGTGTATAGAGGGATAATATTCCGTGGTTTCGAGAATATGATTTGCCTTCCGCAGTTACGATGGAGGGGAGCCGAGCTTTGCTGGGAAGTTAGCAGTGGAGAGAAAGGGTCTTCCGTTTTGAGCACCCATGTTTGACGGTCGATCAATATCAGCTTTTGCTGGTACAGACGGACTTGCTGTCTTTGCTCTCAGGATATTTTATAGTTAGAATGGTTAGGCACTGTACGAACTTATACGATTCTGGCCTTCGCCTCTGGGTAGGGAGTCGTCGTTGAGTGCGCAGCGTTCAGTGATTGAGAGCACTTCTTCTGTCTATACTCACGTCGAGACGTTATCTGAATTCCATCCTTGTGGCTGGGAGTTCGCGTTTTTTGTCTGTGGAGAACACAGAGAGGAGACGGCAGCATTAGATTATACTAGTCAGAGGACCACCTTCTGCCGTCCAAGTGTTTGAAAGGGTTTACTTTTTGGCTGGAGTTCTTCTATTGTCGCAGACGTGTACGAGAACCATCTGCGACGCACCGGACGCAGTACATACGGTGATAATTGCTAATTGCTTCGACTTATTAGGGCTATAAAGCTAAACAGCTGTATCACGTGAAGTTTAATTTTCACTGAGATTGGAGACCACCGTAGATCACCTTTGAAAGTAGTGTCTTCTAGTGTTTGGTACGTAGATGATGTCAGTCATCTCGCGTTACTTATATTAGATCGCGTAGTCATAAAAAGGGGCAGATTTGGGCAATTGATCAGTAATATTAGTTAGGAAATATAATCATTTGTAATATAAAAGGTTTTTTTAATCTACAGTAAATATATAAGCAGGAACAACATTTATCATTTAGTAGTTACTATCACCTTTAATCATTCTTTTAAGTTTAGGTTGGAATTTATATGTTAAAGAGCAAGAAGGAGGAAATAATATTACAATTAAGAGATCCTAAGATCTGCTTCAGGGGGTAGACAGACAGGGCCAAATCTTGATTTTCGCATTAAGTATTTTCCGCTGCGCACATTCATTTTACCCCAGCCTGGAGTGGCATCTTGGATTATGACCTCTTTTGAGGACGCTATCCATTCTGTTCAACTGCTCTTCCAAGTCATTTGCAGCCTTCGACAGAATTAGAATATCATCGCGAAACCTCAAAGTTTTTATTTCTTTTCCAAGGGTTTCAATTCCGCTTCCAAATTTCTTCTTGCTTTCCTTTACAAATTGCTCGATGTATAAAGTGAGTAACATCAAAGATATGCTACAACCTTGTCTCTTTCCCTCGTCAACCACTACTTCCCTTACATCTCCTTCGAGTGTTATAACTGCGGTCTGGTTTCTGTACACGTTTTAAATATCCTTTCACTCTAAGTATTTTATCTCTGCTACGTTTAGAATTTCGAAAAGTTTATTCTGGTCAAAAGCTTTCTCTAACTGTTCAAAATTTATTTTAATATTATGAACGTAGGCCAACCTTGTTTTAAGATGTTATCTAAGATAAGTAGAATATATTTATTTCTTGCAAATTAGCTCTCCGATGCTCTTGTTCATAATACGTAATGAAGAGTAAAATCATGGAAAGTTACATGTAGCACAGATGTGCGGTGGAGTATCAGAGATGTTCCAATACAAATTATAACACACACACACACATATATATATATATATATATATATATATATATATATATATATATATATATAGCACTTGCGAACATTAGGTTCTTATTCTAAACGTTTACTGTCGGTATCAGAAGATGAACAGTTAATGCGGAAATAAAAGTTAGTACAGTACCTACAACTGTTAACATTTCAGTAGAATCTTTCTTTGAGTACATTTGCAGAATCCTTCTTCCACTATGGACAAACTGTGGTGCACAATAATCTTTGCAGCCTGTCACAACAATATTGCCTCAGGGAAGTTGAAAGCCGTCTGTTATAAACTTGTTTCATGTTAAGTAACCAGAGCGTGATCTGCGAATCCCTTGCACCTCAAGAACTCGATAGTCCACGTTTTCGTCTGCTAGAGAAGTCTTCTCTTTAGACGACTTGGGAGAAGACATATCTTCAAACTGTGCGGAGCCCTGTCAGCGATTAAGGTGGCTTGCTACAGAAGTTTCAAGTTCTATAGGGCCATTATGGAGAGACACATTTTCTTGGTCTCCGCCTGAAGCTTTTAACATCGTGCTGCCTACATTTGCGTTGTGCGATATTGAAACGGACATTTCTAAACTGCAGCGTCCACGTTAATTTGTGATATAGTTGCTTACTTGCGTCGCATTGGCGTTATTTTTTCGATGCGTCTGTGGGACATGCTTTTGCAACGGTGTATCCTTGTGAA
The DNA here is from genome assembly GCF_021461395.2 of Schistocerca americana. Classification (NCBI taxonomy): domain Eukaryota; kingdom Metazoa; phylum Arthropoda; class Insecta; order Orthoptera; family Acrididae; genus Schistocerca; species Schistocerca americana. The sequence continues at coordinate 17,087,117 of NC_060124.1, forward strand.
TTAGGATAGGTATTTGTTCGGTACATGTCTTTATTGACACATGCGAGGATCAGTATCTGTCTTTCATTGAGTTATCAGAGCATAGCGGTCGCCTTTAACGTTACTTTCTCAGTCTCTGAACAGTATTACTGCAAGTGTAAAGCGTACAGGGCTATTCTACCGCTGTTTGTGAATGTACGATATTACACTCTCACTTGATCCATTGGAGGACATTTCAAGAGAGGAAATATCAAATGTACTGAGTGCCAAGTCTTACATGTCAGGAGAATCAGGAAACAATGTGCTGAATATCTTTTTGTACGTAAGTGGTTTGTATTCAGCAAACTGAGAAAGTTTTCCGATAACACAGAATTATGCTGCATACCTCATCACTGCACATAAAATGAAACAATTTAGAAAATAAATAATTTATTAAGAACTTTCCAGGTGGTATATCAGGGAGCTGGCTGGTCCTAAGTGACAATAAGAAAGTTTTTATTTCACGCGCAGTTAATACTGAGGCATTAAGTTTCATTTGTGTTAATACAGCTACAGAAATACAGCAGCAACATTTTAGATTGTAGAAATGTAGCGAACAAAAGCCATATCTCATGCATTTTAAATTTTTTTCAGGAGAATAACAAAATTAAATTCGAGAAAAAAAATCTTTCAGTATTGTTTCCTGTTTCTTGGGTTCAGGAGTTGCAATGTTTCCTGCAGAGCTCCCTGTGCTGTTGAGGAAGAAGTGGCTTCTCGTTACATTTTCCACAGCCATGTTGTTTTTTCTGCTTACTTCCACAACTTTTTTTACTATTTTTGAAACTTATTATCTCCTTTCATTGAGAAGATGTTTTATTGATAGAAACAAAAGTTTATATGCACTTTGCTTACCACAAAAACGGTGCGTCAACTAAGTGGGGGAGACTTTGACGCATGGCACGTGGAACTCTACTCAGTGGCACTGCTTGGCACAAAGACCATGCGCCATCTATTCATGAAGTTTCTGTAATTCCACCTTGTGTGAAAGGAATGTGGCTGCGTCTGGTCGAAGGCCTGAAGAAAATGAATACCAACACAGGTAATGTCATTTAAGTACCAGTTTCTGTGTCTGTTTGACACCATCTTCGGGTCCCTATACACGTTGTCTTTAGAGGTGTGAAGCGCCCACATCTACCGAGAAGAGGGCTACGGAAACCAGTTGGATATAGTGGTCCATATAATAGAACAAACGTTTAGATGACTTACCCATCTACGTGCACAGGGCCCTGACGATGGTGCCAAATTACGGCTGTTGGCCGTTCCTTCAAGTCTATTAATGAATGTTTGAAATGTGTTCTCCATTATTCGGCACTTGAAACAAGTGTAGGGACATGCAGCAGAGTAGCTAGAACACAACAGCACTGAAAAAGCATTTTTTTGTTAAAAAAATACAACTTACAAAGTTTAACATGTTGTGCCTGTTGGCCGCACATTTAGAATTTGCTGCTTTTTCTGCAATCAGAGGCAAGTGCGTACTCGGAATTGGTGGTACGCGGTGGCCGCAAGCAGGAGTGGCTTGCACACACGGGTAGGGATGGCCGCTACAGCTGAAACAAACTGTTTTCGATTATGCCCGTTTTTTTCTTCTGCAGTTCAACCTGACTGCCAAAACCGATCAGAATAGCGTGTTTGTGAAATAACTGATTTTCTGTTTTTATTGCTATTATTTCCAGCAATAAAGTAGACTTCGAACATAGACTGAAAAGATCCAATAAAGTTGAAAGAGTAGGAGATCTCTATCGATTTGGGGTTGAGGCTGTTGCAGAAATCGGCGTCACTATCCGCAGTATAGACGGCGAAGAAGAGACGGGTGCGGCGATGGCGAGAGCAAACGGTCACAAGTCGATGACTTTCCTACATCGTCACTTTATAAATTTTTCAAAAATGGCTCTGACCACTATGGGACTTTACATCTGAGGTCATCAGTCCCCTAGAACTTAGAACTACTTGAACCTAACTAACCTAAGGACATCACACACATCCATGCCCGAGGCAGGATTCGAACCTGCGACCGTAGCGGTCTCGCGGTTCCAGACGGAATCGCCTAGAACCACTCGGCCACAACGGCCGGCTCAATTTTTCACCCCGAAGCAATCACAGTAGTAAGGGTTGTAAGTTTATAGCACGACAATAAAATTCCAGATATACAAATCAAATTTACATTATCTTCCAACGGACATTGTAGACATTTTCTGCTTATATGAAATCTCACGTTTTTGCGTCTCTCCAGTTTTTAATATTTTAAAAGATATGGAGCAATTACTTCATTGCTGCTGCACTTCTTAAAATACTCCCAAGCTAGGAATGGTGTCATTCTGCAACACAACCGATGTCCGAGAACGACAGTGAGGAACTGCTGTATAGACCAGGAAGGGCTAGTTTTGCACACTGCACATACACACGTAATGTCTAACAGGCTACGCCACATGGCAACAGGTCCATTATTGTTTTAGTAAAGCTGTACCGACTCATATGTCATATGTTTGTTGCTTCTGTTGGCGTTGTTATTGAAATAGCACTGATTGCTCTTTCTGTTTTCTGCAATAACCCAATGTTTAAAAGTAATGAAAATCTTGCCGGCCAGGGTGGCCGAGCGGTTCTAGGCGCTACTGTCTGGAACCGCGCGACCGCTACGGTCGCAGGTTCGAATCCTGCCTCGGGCATGGATGTGTGTGATGTCCTTAGGTTAGTCAGGTTTAAGTTGTTTTAAGTTCTAGGGGACTGATGACCTCAGATGTTAAGTGCCATAGTGCTCAGAGCCATTTGAACCATTTGAATGAAAATCTTACAAATCACTCGCTTGTAAAAAAATATATATATAAATAAATAAATAAAATAGTTCTGGCAAATTTGTTTAAAGGTTTTTTTACCGAGTTGTTAGTGAAAAATTTTAAAAATTGTTTAAGACCAAGACCAAACAAATACCGAAAAACACCGGTTATTCAGAACTACAATACCGGTATTTTCACTCGATTTTTACCATCCCTATATGCAGGTATGTGAGTCTAGCCGGGCTCACGCACTGGCTGTGGACTGAAGACAGTGGATACAGGTTTCTGAAAGGAGCCAGTTTTGTTGCAGCTTATTCTGCAACTTGATTCTGAAAGAAGGAAGTGAAGCTTCGAGTGGTCGTAAGTAGTGTCAGCATTGCGGATGATGAGACTGGCCAGTATACAGGGTGTTACAAAAAGGTACGGCCAAACTTTCAGGAAACATTCGTCACACACAAGTAAAGAAAAGATGTTATGTGGACATGTGTCCGGAAACGCTTACTTTCCATGTTAGAGCTCATTTTAGTTTCGTCCACCTACGCTCAATGGAGCACGTTATCATGATTTCACACGGGATACTCTACCTGTGCTGCTAGAACATGTGCCTTTACAAGTACGACACAACATGTGGTTCATGCGCGATGGAGCTCCTGCACATTTCAGTCGAAGTGTTCGTACGCTTCTCAACAACAGATTCGGTGACCGATGGATTGGTAGAGGCGGACCAATTCCATGGCCTCCACGCTCTCCTACCCTCAACCCTCTCGACTTTCATTTATGGGGGCATTTTAAAGCTCTTCTCTACGCAACCCCGGTACCAAATGTAGAGACTCTTCGTGCTCGTATTGTGGACGGCTGTGATACAATACGCCATTCTCCAGGGCTGCATCAGCGCATCAGGGATTCCATGCGACGGAGGATGGATGCATGTATCCTCGCGAACGGAGGATATTTTGAACAATTCCTGTAACAAAGTGTTTGAAGTCACGCTGGTACGTTCTGTTGCTGTGAGTTTCCATTCCATGATTAATGTGATTTGAAGAGAAGTAATAAAATGAGCTCTAACATGGAAAGTAAGCGTTTCCGGACACATGTTCACATAACATATTTTCTTTCTTTGTACGTGAGGAATGTTTCCTGAAAGTTTGGCCGTACCTTTTTGTAACACCCCGTATAGTCCTATTACATTGACTGGAGGATTTGTTCCATTCTGAGCCAAAACAAGGCATTGTAAAGGGCTGTACTTACTGTCGCTTTTGTCTTAAGGAATGTGGGACATGTAGTGTTCTCTGCGGCTACAAATAAGAAAGTGCTAAGCTGTTACAGTATTCTACTTTCTTCAGGTGAGATCGGTATCTTGAACTCTATTCCGAATGACGGATGTTGCATGTTAGAAACTTGATGTATCCATACTGCCAGTAGTGAGATGTGGTGCGCAGTCTACTTTGAAGCCTTTTCATTTCCAATCTGGGACATATCTTAAACCACAGGAGTGATCTCTCCATAATTTGCGTAGCATATTCTGATTGGAAAGTTATTAGGCCCTACCCAAGTACCGAATGCATTTGCACTTGACCACGTTGTGAAATGAACGTAGCATTAGCGGCGTGCAATCGCGCTGAACTTCTCCAGGGTGGTTTTAAGTAGACATGCTTTGTATTGTAATTTGATAGCTATCGTGTTAAGTAGGATTTAGATGATAAATTCTCAGTAGTTTAAATGCTCGTGCATACACGAGACATCAGGGGACTGATGACCTCAGAAGTTGTCCCATAATGCTCAGAGCCATTCGAAGCCAGACGAGACATCACGTGTGTAGACTACAGGCCACCTCTTGTGAGACTGAATAGAAATAATAAATTTACGTTACCGCTGCGTGATATTAATAGTAGTTCCTTTTCAGTTTGTCATCGAAATGTTAATCGGCTTTGCTTTGTTAAAGATAAATAAGGAAACTGTACGCTGCAGAAGATTTGATCGTCTTCGGCAGTATACCGTTTATGCCAGTGGCCAGAATTTGTTGGTATTTGTTTATGTGGAGCCCACGGGAGACATGTCGGAAGTTTCTGCCAGTTTTGGTGTCCCACAAGAATTTGAGCTTTTAAAAATATTAATAATTGTAAGATTATTTAAGCAATATTTTACTGAATTTTTCATGTTACCCGATATTATATTTAAAAGAACTTGTGCTTTCACAAGTGTTTCTGACTTTAATTCGACTAGGTGTTCTTTGCCGTTTTGCATTGTTATTCTAGCAGAGCAAAAATCTGTTAATCAACATTGTCTTCAGTTTAATGGTATTTATGTATTTGAAAATAAGTGTGTAGCCAGGAGTGGTTCCCGTGAATAAATTGCGAATATTACAAATTATAATGAAATGCCTTCAGCAGGCACAGTATTATGCACAATTTATCAACCAAACAAAGCAAATATGTGTTGCAGAGGACTTCAAGACATGCGCTGCACCAACGAATGCCTCGAGACTTCGTGTTACAGTGAATCATTTTCGCATTATTAGGTATTAGGGCATACCGTGTGCAGTTACTTCTGCATAGTACGGATTCTATGATGAGGAATGTGTTTATACCGATAGGTTGTATTACACTCGTGCTCATAAATTAAGGATAATTGCAGAATGTGGCACTACACAAAGGTGGCGCTAATAGCATAGGCACATAGGGAACACGCAAGACGCAGAAGTCCACGGTATTGGTGATAAATTAAGAAAACCGCCCCGAAACACATGTGCTACAAAACGCCACTGTTTCCTCCGTATGTACCCCGACATCAATATGGGATATGATCAGCATGCACACGTACACAGGCCGCACAACGGGTTGGCATACTCTGTATCAGGTGGTCAAGCAACTGCTGGTGTACAGCCTCCCATTCTAGCACCAGTTCCTGTCGGAACTCCTTAAGTATCGTAACGGTTTGAAAAAGTGCAGCGATACATCGACCGAGAGCACCCCTATGGGGTGCTCGATGGGGTTTAGGTCTGGAGAACAGGCAGCCCACTTCGTCCGCCTGTTACCTTCTGTTTCAAGGTACTCCTCCACGATGGCAGCTCGGTGGGGCCGTGCGTTATCATCCGTCAGGAGGAAGGTGAGACCCACTGCACCCCCGAAAAGGCGGACATACTGGTGCAAAATGACGTCACGACCTGTTCCTCTGTCAAAGACATGCAGGGGTGTGCGTGTACCAGTCATAATCCCACCCCACACCATCAAACCACGATCTCCATACGGGTCCCTTTCAAGGACATTAAGTGGTTGGTATCTGGTTCCTGGTTCACGCCAGATGAAAACTCGGCGAGAATCACTTTTCAGACTATAACTGGACTCGTCCATAAACATAACATGGGACCACTGTTCCAATGACCATGTACTGTGTTCTTGACACCTGTGTCCAGGGGTCAGTGGAATGCACCTTGCAGGTCTCCGGTCGTATAAACCATGTCTGTTCAGTTGTCTGTAGACTGTGTGTCTGGAGACAATTGTTCCAGTGAGTGCGGAAGGTCCCGAGCAAGGCTACCTGCAGTACTCTGTGGCCGTCTACGGGCACTGATGGTGCGATAGACGTCCTGTACGGTAGCGCCTGGACACGTTTCCTGTCTGCTGGAATCGTTGTCATAATCTTGAGATCACACTTTGTGGCACACGGAGATCCCGTGCTACGACCTGCTGTGTTTGACCAGCCTCCAGTCGCCGTGGTATTCTATCCCTCATAACGTCATCAATATGTGTTCTTTGAGCCATTTTCAACACACAGTAACCATTAGCACGTCTGAGAACGTCTGCACACTTACTCGCTGCACCGTCCTTTGACATGCACCAACACACTTCTGCGTACGTGGACTGCTGCCAGCGCCACCGTGCGCCGACCGCAGGTGAAATGCAACGCATGGTCATACCCCGAGGTGATTTAAACCCGCAAGCCGCCCACTAGAGCGTTGTTTCATCATGTATCAGCATTATCCCTAATTTATGAGCATGAGTGTAAGATGTACACATTTTAGGATTCAATTAAATTATCATGAAATCGGCCGTGTGTGATCCTGCAATAAAGGAACTATTAACAAATAAAGCAGCTAACAGAAGATTTGTGGAAGAGGTTAATAATTTCTAATTTTGTAAAAAATGTTTCTATTATGTATCTAACCTGTGGATGGCCAAAACGTAAAATCATACGGATTAGAACAGTTGGAACATCTTACGTGCAATTTTTCTTTCTTTTTACTTTGTGTTCCGTTGCGCTACGAAACTTTGCTGACTACCTCATCTTTTTGGGTACGAGTAGTCAAATCACGTTGTTTGTTCATTCATGGGTCAAATTTCTTATAAAGGGGATTTTTCCAGGCACTACTATCATTGTCCTAGCTTGCTATGCACTCACAAGTAAAACAGGTACGGTAGTGGCAGCTTTCAAAGTGATCTGTTACTCTGGTTGGTCACCTGGAAAAAAAGTGATAATAAAAGTGACATTAAGGGCGAAGGTTGAAGCGTATTGTGTACGTCTAAAGAATAATAACCTTTAAGAATAGAAGCATATAGAAAGTGGAGCGTCAGTAGTAGACGCAATCGCTATTACGATGCGGGAGGTACGCCAGCCGCAGCGGAACAGATGACTGCCGCAGTGGGTTGCTCTCCCGAGACCGCAGGCCCCATCGGCGTCCCTCCCCACTCGCCATATTTCGTATCAGTTCCGCCATTAATCCGAGCATCACGTCAGCGCGCTCAATCAAGCGGTGACCGCGGAAGGGTCGCGGGGTTACGAACCGTTTGTCGCCGTCACCGCTGATGAAGATGTCGACGAGCCATGAAGCCTCAAACTGCTGAGCTGAGCGATGCAGCTGTTTCGGAACCGGTGGCAGGGTGGGGGGCGGGAGGGGTGGGAGGGTGGTGGTGGGGGGGGGGGGGGGAGAGGGATGGATCTATTGGGCGGTGATCAGTTTGTTTTGGGACGATACCCGCCCGGGAACCGGCGGCAGGTATAGCAGAGCGGCGCTCTTTTGTCTGCGATGTTTCCATCTCCACCTGGACGCGGCGCGACGGTTTTGTGTTTCTGCGAGCCCCTGTTCGATGCGGAACCAGCCCCGCCCCAGCTTCCCAGACTCCTGTATTGTGTGCGTATGTATGTGTATAGCTAAAAAGGTGAATAATAGCCGGCGACGACCCGGTCACGGGTATCGAAAGGCTTGATTTATATTTCCGTGTACGACCACGTGTGTCGAGTCGCGAACGGTACATCTTGTGTATGTGCCGGTTTCGACAAAGGGTGCCCGACCGAGGGAGGGGCTGTACGCATTCACAGTTCTGTCAAACATGAATCATGCGTGGCACATGAATTTGTTATTAAACACCCTGCGGAACAGAAGACACTAAAAATACCTTCACAGCCCATTTATCTGTGACTGTATGAAACTGTCTTTTTTAGGAGGTGGCAGTTTTTAGACCATACTTTTTGTATCCTTTCCTTTCCAAGATGCTGCTGTTACTTTGTATTTCCTCTTTATGGCGGCTTTCTGCAGAAACACAAAGAAAAAAAGGTTGGCGCCGGTGGCGACACCTACAACGTACTGACATGAGGAAAGTTTCCAACCGATTTCTCATACACAAACAGCAGTTGACCGGCGTTGCATGGTGAAACGTTGTTGTGATGCCTCGTGTAAGGATGAGAAATGCGTACCATCACGTTTCCGGCTTTGATAAAGGACGGATTGTGGCCTATCGCGATTGCGGTTTATCGTATCGCAACATTGCTGCTCGCGTTGGTCGAGATCCAATGACTGTTAGCAGAATATAGATTCGTTGGGTTCAGGAGGGTAATACGGAATGCCGTGCTGGATCCCAACGGCCTCGTATCCCTAGCAGTCGAGATGACAGGCATCTTATCTGCATGGCTGTAACGAATCGTGCAGCCACGTCTAGATCCCTGAGTCAACAGATGGGGACATTTGCAAGACAACAACCACCTGTACGAACTGTTCGCCGACGTTTGCAGCAGCATGGACTATCAGCTCGGAGACCATGGCTGCAGTTAGCCTTGCGCTGCATCACAGACAGGAGCGCCTGCGATGGTGTAGTCAACGACGAACCTTGGTGCACGAATGGCAAAACGTGATTTTTTCAGATGAATCCAGGTTCTGTTTACAGCACCATGATGGTCACATCCGTGTTTGGCGACATCGCGGTGAACGCTCATTGGAAGCGTGTATTCCTCATCGCCATACTGTCGTATCACCCGGCGTGATGGTATGAGGTACCATTGGTTACACGTCTCGGTCACCTCCTGTTCGCATTGATGGCACTTTGAACAGTGGACGTTACATTTCAGATGTGTTATGACCCGTGGCTCTACCCTTCATTCGATCTCTGAGAAACCCTACATTTCAGCAGGATAATGAACGATCGCATGTTGCAGGTCCTGTACCCGTCTTTCTGGATACAGAAAATGTTCGACTGCTGCCAGGGTCAGCACATTCTCCAGATCTCTCACCAATTGAAAAGCAACTGGTCACAATACGCCAGTCACTACTCTTGATGAACTGTGGTATCGTGTTGAAGCTGCATGGGCAGCTGTACCTGTACACGCCATCCAAGCTCTGTTTGACTCAATGCCCAGGCGTATCAAGGCCGTTATTGGGGCCAGAGATGGTTGTTCTGGGTACTGATTTCTCAGGATCTATGCACCCAAATTACATGAAAATGTAATCACATGTCAGTTCTAGTGTAATATATTTGTCCAATGAATACCCGTTTATCATCTGCATTTGTTCTTGGTGTAGCAATTTTAATGACCAGTAGTGTAAGTTACAGGAAGATAGTTGTCAGACTGCGACGTATTCGAAATATCCTAAATGAGCGTAATCAACCCACGCTGGAGCTCACTAAGCCCTCGCTCCATCAGTTTGCGAAATTCGTTCCGTAACCAGGCATTTGCCAAGTTGCATTACAGGAAGAAATAAATACGAACGGGAGATGCATCCTACGTCACGGATTTCCAGTGAGGTGACAAAAGTCATGGGACAGTTCCTAATATCGTGTCGGACCTTTTTCCTGACGTGACATGGGCTCACCAAGTCGTTAGAAGTCTCCTGCAGAAATATACACCCATGCTACCTCTCTAGCCGTCCATAAATGCCAAAGTGTTGCCGGTGCAGGATTTTGTGCACTATCCGACCTCTCGATTAAGTCCCGTAAATGTCTGATGGGATTCATGTAATGTTATCTGGGTGGCCAAATCATTCGCTCGAACTGTCTAATAAATTCTTCAAATCAGTCGCGAACATACGTGGCCTGGTGAAGTGGCACACTGTCATCCAAAAGAATGCCGTCGTTATTTGGGAACATGAAGTCCATGAATGGCTGAAAGTGGTCTCCAAGTAGACGAACACAACAATTTCCAGTCAATAATCGGTTCAGTTGGTTCTCTGGCGATTCCCTGTAAACTCAGCCCACACCATTATGGGGGCACCACTAGCTTGGACAGTGCCTCACTGACAACATAGGTCGACGAACTCCTGGGGTCTGCTCCACTCTCCAATCCTACCATTAGCTCTTACAAAATGAAACCGGGACTCAGCTGACCAGGCCACGGTTTTCCAGTCGTCTAGAGTCCCACTGATATGGTCACGAGCCTAGGAGATGCGCTGCAAGTGATGTCGTGCTGTTACCAAAGGCACTCGCGTCGATCGTCTGCTGCCATAGCCCACCGTCACCAAATTTCGCCGCTGTGCCCTAACGAATACGTTCCTCGTGCGTCCCGCATTGATTTCTGCGGTTATTGCACGCACTGTTGCTTCTCTTTTAGCTCTGACAATACTACGCGAACACTGTTGCTCTCGGTCGATAAATGAATGCCGTCGGCCACTCCATTGTCCGTGGTGAGAGGAAAAGCCTGAAATTTGGTATTCTCAGCACACTCTTGACACTGTGGATATCGGAATATTGAATTCCCGAAGGAATATCTAGTTGGACTGTCCCATGCGTCTAATTGCAACTGTCATTCTTCATCCAAGGTCTGGTAATGTGCTATCGTGATGCCATAATCACGTCGGAAACACTTCCACATAAATCACCCGAGTACAAATGACAGCTCCGCCAATTCACAGCTCTTTTATAATTTGTGTACCACCACCACCTGTGTTTCTGCTTATCGCTGTTCCATGACTTTTGTCACCTCAGTACATTTGTTCAACACGAGAACATTGCAGAACTGTTTCGCAACCTCCAAAAGGAATCAATACAAGATATTATTTTTCGATTCATTCTTCCTGATCATTTCTGTTCAGTGTATGTGTATCACCTGCAGTTTCTAGTGTCTTCACAAATATTTTAAAGTTAGACCTTTTATGTGTGTACAGTTTGAGTTGTTTGGTGTACTCCACCATCGATTAATATAAACTGACATCTGGACGTTTGTAGATGGAGTTGTATATAGTCAGTTCCACAAGAAGGTGTACACCGTTATCTGTATGAAATGAAAGATTCTATTATAAATATATGTTTACATAAAAAACATGTTATTTCTAATTTTACAATTACCTAACAGCTAATCCAGTCTCTGCCATTATCGATTGGCACCAATTTGGCATGCTTGGCATGAGATTTTCTGCATATTCTCTTATTAACAATTTCCATATCGTCCAGATTTTATATGATAGCTGCTACAAAGTATATATTGGCTTTCCTTTAAGCTTCATCTTAATATATGGCCAAACATTTTCGATCGGATTTGCATCAGGAGACATTGCAGGCCAATCCATCGTGGACATCCCATTGTCTTGTTTCCACGGCGTACAGAGAGGGCTGCGATGTTTCGGATCAGTATCCTCCTGAAGCATCCAATTTGCCTCGATCGAACCAAATACATACTTAACGGACCTAGGAAGGCATTTTTGATTTACATTGCACATTTTTTCAGAGTTTGAATCGGTTGTAAATAATTGCAATTAGCCGAAACCGGTTTAGAGAAACATCGCCAAACATGCACATTTACCGGGTGTTTGACAGTCTATTGAAGCAACATTTCACGCTTCGTACACCAGGCCTCTGAAAGAGGACACCAGGCCTAGAAAGGTTATGTGCAAGGAACACTGCCTCGTGACTCTTCGGGTATTTTGCGCTCATTTTAAAATGCAAGCGAAAAAAAAAAAAAAAAAAAAAAAAACATTCAACTCTCACACTGTTCAAATAACTTACGGGTTTGCTGCCGGGTGACGTCGTCGAACACTGCCGATATTTCGACAGGAGCACACCCTGCCATTCTCAAGGCACAAATGCAAGGAAGAAGAAATGTGCAAGGAAATTTAATTCCTAGGTTCACAGAGGAGAAACAAGGAAGATACCACACACAGAACAAGTGTCAACACAAACAAAGATAACCAACATCAGAAATATCGATAGTTTCTATTAATCAACAGGTGAGGTAGCACTAATTCTGTCCCTCTGTTTTTTGATGAGAGACAGAGCCGGATTCCAAGCAGCATTTAAACAAAATCCACCATCTCTGCTAACAAGGTTCCTTGATTGTTTGATTTCAACAGCTTCCTTAATAACACTATCCCAATAACTGGACGTGCAAGACAGAATCTCTGTGTTGTTGTATTCCATAGGATGACCGGTGTAAAGGCAATGTTCTGCAATAGCGGATTTGCTCGGCTGTTGTAAGCGTGTGTGACGCTTATGTTCAATACACCGGTCTTCCACAGTCCTGATTGTCTGAGCAATATATGACATGCCATAACTGCAAGGAATACGGTAAACCCCAGCCTTACGCAAACCAAGATCATCTTTTACGGACGCCAACAAGTTAAGGTCTCGCATCTCTCACACTGTTTATCTATATACTGTGCAAATGCGCATTGATTACATGTTAGAGACCACTACCAGAGATTTCGCTGCGGACGTTATATTTAAATTATGACGTACATTTTCTTGTGGAACTGGCTGCAAATCCGAAAACGACAGCCTAATGTATATAAAAACATCGCAAAGAAAAGCTCAGTGGAACATTGCAAACATACGAGGGCTGTTTTCTTTTAAGGTCCAATCGGTCACGAAATGGAAACAACGGTATGTTACTTATTTGGCCGATATAAAATACACGCTGGAGTAAGCTTTCCAGGGAGAGACATCCCTCCTGCTGGTTCAGAAGCGTGTTTATATACTGCATTAATTCCAGCTCTAGATTTAAACTGTTTAGATTTGCAGCAGGTAGAACTTCCATGGGCTCCTCTTACCAATACAAACAAGGCTGAGAAATGTTAAGGTGACTTACGCCGGACATCGCTGTTGGCAGATGGAAAATATTATCTTGCACGATGTTCCGTTTAATAACAAAGCACTAGTTCTTGTCTCTGGCTGACGTACACTCCCGCTGCTCGAAACAACTAGCCACTGCTACCATCCAGTGAAAGGTAGAGTACAACCAATGCGCCTCGACCTGCTGAAAGTACGACTCCAGCTCGGTCACTTCTTTATTGCATTCTCTTACCTTCTTTTGTCCAATTATACTGGGCAGGAATCCTGTCCCTCTCCTATTACCATATGCGTCCACAATGTGACTTCCCCTCGGTAGCATTTTTGTAGCTCTGCTTCTTCAATTTGTACATATATTCTTTTATCTTTTGCAGTTAATAATAGTCGCTGCGTTTTTACTCTTACAAATTTCTTCAGTGCCCCCCACTTGGCAGGATACCTAGGAACTATGTAGCTCTCTTAACATGCTTGTTTCCCTGCTACTGGTATAGAAACAGAAATGTTAAATTTAGCTCCATCAATTATCACCGATACAGTGGCTACCGTGAAGTAAAAAGATAACTTTTTGTGCTCGGTTTCTAAAACCAACCCCAGCTTCTTCTGTACTTTACTTAGACCCTCTAAATACTGCTCTGGAGACAAAAAGTTTACCGCTATCTGTCCTTTTACAGCCTGCTGCATGTCCTCCTGTAATTCTGTTACTTTCCCTCGTGCTTCCTAAACACTATCTTCTACGGACTGCAACTATTTTGCCATTGCTACTTCCCTATCTAAGACTTCTACTTTGGTTTGTAGTTTCCTGATATTCTAATAAAGTGCCTCTTCTGTAGCTCTGGCATACCGCATTACTTCTCCAGTCAGTTGTCTTAGCAGTTGCGTGTTATTCAATATGTACTTCTCTAAACTTGCAATCTGCGTAGTGTGCCAGTCACTCACGGCTTTGTTCCCTTTTTCCCACTGCTTTACGTCTTCTACTGTTTTGTCCACCTTCGAATGTTTTCCTCATCAGCAGTGCCAAATATTCTTTTCATACGCCGACCTCCATCGCCGATACAACCCCTCTTCCTTCACGTACGTGGAATAACCCCCCAGTACCTGATTCATCGCACTCCTTAATTTTTCGTACGCTCCATGTAATCTCTCACATACCCCAGTTCTTCCTTTGAGTATCCCGTTCCTTTCTGTATCCTGACGGAATTTGTCTAATACTTCTTCCAATCTTCTCAACTCGTTACGCATCACCCATGCGTTGAATACCAGCTGTGTCACTCAGCAATGATTGTTGATTACTACATCGTCCTGTTTAGCTAACAGCACCTCCCCTTCCAGGTGCTGGCCTCATGACGCTGCCACCCCGACGTTGTAAGTAGTCCCAACTCGCCTTCTCTGCACCTCACCTACAGGCAGGAATACCTATTGCCTTCCTCCCCCTTAAATTCATTGCTGCTCCACCGTTGATTGTACTAATTACACTAAATCCGTCCCTAACCATAAAAAGTATTAAATGTCTGTCTCCTACGCATCAGTCCGTGTGGGTTCCTCATTACCGTTTCATTCGCAACCTCTTGTTTATCTTCAGATACTTCTCTCCTCTCTCTCCGTTTTCGGTCCACATCTCCTATCTCGGAATAAATTTGAACTTCCTTGCCCTCCCGCCGGAGGTTCGAGTCCTCCATCGGGCATGGGTGTGTGTGTTGTTCTTTGCATAAGTCAGTTTAAGTTAGTTTAAGTAGTGTGTAAGTCTAGAGACCGATGACCACAGCAGTTTGTTCCCTTAGGAATTCACACACACTTGAACGTTTTGAACTTCCTTGAAAAGGTTTCAATCACTCAACATGCACAGCTGTCGTTCTCATCAACAACCGAATCTTGACATTTACTGGCGATGTAGTCTCTACCACTTGGTACGGCCCCCGATAATTTGCAAAAAACTTTTTTATCTTTCCCTTCGGGACGTACGAAGTTGACAGCATCGCACACTGACCAACCTTATACCGTGGCATTCTTGCTGTACGGCCCAATGCTCCTTCCTATTTCTCCAGTGCTCGAGTATTTGCCCTCCGTACTCTGTTTCACATTTCCCTAATCACTCTGGCAAATTCCTTAACAGACTCTCCAATCTTCCCTTCCATCGTTTTCAATATGTCGAACGGCGATGGAATTTTACAACCATATACTACTTCATACGGCGATAACTCTGTATTCGTATGCTGTTTTGATTTGTAGGCAGAGACGACGAGCTTCAAACAGACATCCCGGTTGGTGCGATGTAAGTCAATTTAGCGTCCGAGCATCTTCCCGATTGTCCTATGCACTGTTTCAGTTCTTCCATTGGTTTGTGGGTGGAGAGGACGTAATTAAATTCTTCACAATTAATAACTTACACAAGTCTTTGAATAGGTCTGACATGAAGTTCGTTCCTTGGTCTATAAATCTTGTTTCAGGTACTTCAAACTTCAACATCCAATTACTGACAAGTGTTTGTGCCACTGTTGATGCCTGCTGGTTTGGCATCGCGACCATTTCTGCATACAATGAAAAATGATCTATGATGTATGTATTTATTTCCCGCAGCTGTTTTATTGAAAGGGGCTAAAACATCAATCCCCAGAAATTTAAATGATGCTAATCCTTCGGGTAACCACCTCAATGGTGCTCTTGTTCTACGCAAATCCGCTCCCTGTGCGCGCTGTATGCAATTCCGCGCATACTAGTTTACGTCTTCCTGCGTATTCTTCCACCAATATCTTTCCGCTACTCTTCTGTAGGTAGATCTGCAGCTTGTATACATAGATAGCCTACTTATTACAATTTCCATGAAATATTGTCGTCTGCCATCTAGTTATTATTAATAAGTGGACTGTCTATGTACGCAGGTTAAGACCAGACACTGCGTAACCCTGAGTATTAGAAGAGACATATCGCTACACTGGCCAGTTAGCGAGAGAAGTTATGCCTAGATGGCAGTAAAAACTAATATGCGTCTAGTGGCGAACGTTGGCCTCCTGCTCAGCATTGTCTTTGCTTCGCTGACCGGATCTTCTGTGCTAGACATTTTGCCAACGTAGAGACAACCGAATAGCTTGGTCGAGTACCTGATAGAGACCAGTTTAAAATATTCTGGCTGTTGTTATCGACCTTATAAACTTCTTAATTTTTTAAAATGTATTAGTGGATTTTAAGCAATATTGTATTACGTTTTCATGTACAGTGTGAGATTTATGTCTGTACTTATACATGCTGTTTATGGATTCTTATAGTTTTTATTACGGACTGTGTGAAGGACGGTGGGTGGAGATGGCCGTTAATAACGCCTACCCTAGCTAGGCGGCAGTTAGTGGCGGTACCAGTCAGTACCACACAGCGGCTCCATGAACCTATACCTTACTTCATCAGGCTAACATAATATTATTTTGTGTCGTAACTACTGTTGCTTTTATGTTAATTTTTACGGCGAATAATTTTTTGTCTACGGCAGATAATTTTTCTCATACAAAACCCGTTATAAATACTTCAAACTACACTCCTGGAAATGGAAAAAAGAACACATTGACACCGGTGTGTCAGACCCACCATACTTGCTCCGGACACTGCGAGAGGGCTGTACAAGCAATGATCACACGCACGGCACAGTGGACACACCAGGAACCGCGGTGTTGGCCGTCGAATGGCGCTAGCTGCGCAGCATTTGTGCACCGCCGCCGTCAGTGTCAGCCAGTTTGCCGTGGCATACGGAGCTCCATCGCAGTCTTTAACACTGGTAGCATGCCGCGACAGCGTGGACGTGAACCGCATGTGCAGTTGACGGACTTTGAGCGAGGGCGTATAGTGGGCATGCGGGAGGCCAGGTGGACGTACCGCCGAATTGCTCAACACGTGGGGCGTGAGGTCTCCACAGTACATCGATGTTGTCGCCAGTGGTCGGCGGAAGGTGCACGTGCCCGTCGACCTGGGACCGGACCGCAGCGACGCACGGATGCACGCCAAGACCGTAGGATCCTACGCAGTGCCGTAGGGGACCGCACCGCCACTTCCCAGCAAATTAGGGACACTGTTGCTCCTGGGGTATCGGCGAGGACCATTCGCAACCGTCTCCATGAAGCTGGGCTACGGTCCCGCACACCGTTAGGCCGTCTTCCGCTCACGCCCCAACATCGTGCAGCCCGCCTCCAGTGGTGTCGCGACAGGCGTGAATGGAGGGACGAATGGAGACGTGTCGTCTTCAGCGATGAGAGTCGCTTCTGCCTTGGTGCCAATGATGGTCGTATGCGTGTTTGGCGCCGTGCAGGTGAGCGCCACAATCAGGACTGCATACGACCGAGGCACACAGGGCCAACACCCGGCATCATGGTGTGGGGAGCGATCTCCTACACTGGCCGTACACCACTGGTGATCGTCGAGGGGACACTGAATAGTGCACGGTACATCCAAACCGTCATCGAACCCACCGTTCTACCATTCCTAGACCGGCAAGGGAACTTGCTGTTCCAACAGGACAATGCACGTCCGTATGCATCCCGTGCCACCCAACGTGCTCTAGAAGGTGTAAATCAACTACCCTGGCCAGCAAGATCTCCGGATCTGTCCCCCATTGAGCATGTTTGGGACTGGATGAAGCGTCGTCTCACGCGGTCTGCACGTCCAGCACGAACGCTGGTCCAACTGAGGCTCCAGGTGGAAATGGCATGGCAAGCCGTTCCACAGGACTACATCCAGCATCTCTACGATCGTCTCCATGGGAGAATAGCAGCCTGCATTGCTGCGAAAGGTGGATATACACTGTACTAGTGCCGACATTGTGCATGCTCTGTTGCCTGTGTCTATGTGCCTGTGGTTCTGTCAGTGTGATCATGTGATGTATCTGACCCCAGGAATGTGTCAATAAAGTTTCCCCTTCCTGGGACAATGAATTCACGGTGTTCTTATTTCAATTTCCAGGAGTGTATATGATCTGACGATAGAAACCGTTTACTAGAATTAACATTAAACATTTTGTTGTAATCTGGACTGCTTTTTACTAAAAAAACAAAAAAAAACATCAAACAGGTACTAACATTAGCAACAGAGGATAGTACTTAAAAATTGTTTATGCCAATTTTACGCATGACTACGAGTCAAAAGTATGATGGTTGCCCGCCTTTAGTGCTTAATAGGACATCTTGGTTGCCTTTCTCCATGCACGTCAATTACTGCTTGAAAATGGGATAATAGCAGAAACTGGCCAATAGTAGAAAGTAATGCATGGGGGCTTAATTAAATATTATTGAAAATACTTTTTAGTTTTTGGTAGCTGTTTGTCCGTTTACGCTGTGTCTCGTAACCGGTTGGCCCTGACTAGTATTATTACGCTATCTGACTGCAAAGAACAACAACAAGAATGAAATGAAATTTTTTGTTAACACAATTAATTAATTAAGTCCCCAGAAACTATAAAACCTACTAAACCAAAGCACAAGGGTAGCTGTTCTGTATGTGGTAGTATGACTCAACGCACATCTGGCACGGTTCTTCTTCAACAAGACAAGAATTTTAAATACCATTTATACAGAAGTAACTAAAGGAAATAGAAATACCATAATTACTCAAGAAAACCAGAATTTCACTCTAATACAAGAACACAAGCCAGATGCTTTGTTGACTGAACCTGTCATGACGCATTATTTAAAACATGGAAATACTGAAAAAACACGCAATATTTTACCTTCATATATATTGACAAAAAGCACTCTGATTGTTACAATATCTTCATTAGAATAACATCTGGTATCTCTCCCATCAAATAACTGCATAAAACATGGAACAACACTCTCCACTATTACATCTCACTCCGACTTCACGACAAGCAGTGCCCACTAGCACATCTCGGCACGAACTGACTACTACGAGCTCTGGACAAGCACTGACTTCTACGAGTTCTTAACAGGCACTGTGGAGGCGGCTTAATAGTACTCTTTGGCGCAATCTCTGGCGCAGTGGCTCAGTGTAGCCACCTTTCATATGCCCCTCCTCCACAGGCCAGAATTTGATGGTATTTTTGCCAGCATTGGTGGTGAAAATACCACCAAATTCGTCCACAAAAATACAGACAAAAATAAAAGATAATATTAATACCTAAATATCACATAATTAGTTAAAATTTTGGCTTTGCACTGACCTTTCAATAACCTAATATATAAAATACAGTAGGCAATACAAATTCTTTTCATACATGTGGCTTTTCATAATAGTTTACACAATACATAAAAAAATCAGTTTATACAAATGTTCACATAAAATGCTTTCAATGATTAGTTTATACAAAAAAAAGACACCAACAGGTAACATCTTTTCAGTAAGAGCAGTCCATCAGTGGCACCCAGTAAAGTTTAGCAGGTACAGACAGCAACAAGTGACATTATTTCAGTAGAAGCAGTCCATCAGTTGCACCCAGCAATGTTGAGCAGGTGCAGACAGCAACAAGTGACATTATTTCAGTAGAAACAGTTCATCAGTTGCACCCAGCAATGTTGACCAGGTGCAGACACCAACAAGTGACATCATTTCAGCAGAAACAGTCCATCAGTTGCACCCAGCAATGTTGAGCAGGTGCAGATACCGACAAGTGACATCATTTCAGTAGAAGCAGTCCATCAGTTGCACCCAGCAATGTTGAGCAGGTGCAGACACCAACAAGTGACATCATTTCAGTAGAAAAAGTCCATCAGTTGCACCCAGCAATGTTGAGAGCAGGCGCAGACACCAACAAGTGACATCATTTCAGTAGAAGTAGTTCCATTAGTGGCACCCAGCAATACTGAGCAGGTGCAGACAGCAACAAGTGACTTCATTTCAGTAGAAACAGTTCATCAGTTGCACCCAGCAATGTTGAGCAGGTGCAGACACCAACAAGTGACATCATTTCAGTAGAAAAAGTCCATCAGTTGCACCCAGCAATGTTGAGAGCAGGCGCAGACACCAACAAGTGACATCATTTCAGTAGAAGTAGTTCCATTAGTGGCACCCAGCAATACTGAGCAGGTGCAGACAGCAACAAGTGACTTCATTTCAGTAGAAACAGTTCATCAGTTGCACCTAGCAATGATGAGCAGGTCCAGAGAGCAGTCCATGATATCACTATCACTAATCACACTGTTCATCAGCAGAAACTAAACATGTCCTAGTGACACCAATCATGTACAAAAGGTACAAGTAACAGTCCATAATATTCACTATCACTGATCACACTGTTCAAGCATGAACAATAGTTTGAATACACATACTAATCACACTGTTCATCAGCAAAAATTAAACATGTCCTAGTGTCACACATTACGTTGAAAAAGTGCAGGTAACAGTTCATAATATTCACCATCACTAATCAGACAGTTCAGGCATGAACAATAGTTTGAATACACATACAAATGCTTTTACAATGCTCTTACACTAAACATACAAATTCTAATAAACACACAAATGATATCAGATAATTGTCATATTAACTATTACAAATACTCAAATATCAGTAAACCTATAATATTTATGGGTGTCAGTGCAAGCCACGACAACAAATAAAATAATATTTAGGAGATAGGTGGGTAAGATTAGGAAAGGAAAACACACAAAACATACTCACTCATCTTTCATCCACTTTAAGTACTACTGTGTAATTGAATGGTGTTAACTGTTTAAATGTAATTCTGTCAAAATCTGATGTTCATCATGTGTATCAAGTAGTAATGGCAGCAATGTATCACAGTCAATAATAGTTAAGTCAACGTCATAGTCATCATGTCAAGACCAATGTTTGCCAAGCCAGATCAAATGTACTGTTGTTGAACAACTGTCAGTGAGCCAAGATATGCAAATACTTCCTCTCTTCAAAAAAAATATATACTGCTTAGTGATTTAACAAAGTGTGTGTATAGACTATCTTCCTTCTACTTTAGTGTTCTAGTCTGCTATCTTCATCCTCCTTGTTCCATTAAGTCCAACAAAAAAAATATGCATCTCACTTACTTTACCTCTTATACACCAAAACTCCAATAATCATCAGCATCACATAATCTCAATACTTCACTAATACATCTTTAATACGTCGATAAATATGAACCTTATTACCAATATCATTTCACTTCCATAACAACTCTTTCCTCTAGTCAGTCTCCTCGAACAAGTACAGATAAAATCCTAATGCAAACTTCAGTTCATCATCCCATACAATCTGAAGACACATTGTCAACACACAACCTCTGTGTAATCCATCTGACCCAAATCTTCTACTCATTATGAATTATAAACAAAGAAATGCATACATGACCTCTAACAGACTTAGTTCGAATAACTCTCAGTAATTAAGTACGATTACGGAATGTGAATGATCACAATATTTCACAGTGTGTACACCACTTCAAGAATTATGGCAGAAGCAAACATGTGGAGTATTTCTTGTATCAAGTGTCACTTCCTATTTCAATTGCTCACGAAAAATGCAGTGTAATAACTGTCAATGGTCTAAACCTAGTAATGGTATGTCATGTCGTTAGCTTCCTTCCTATTAGCATAAAGTTATACAGCTTTCATAAAACCTCCAGCTCATGTGACTTCAACGAAGTTCTTGTACCAATGTCGTTCGTCGAATTATAGCAGTTCATTTTCTTATCTTAAAAATATAAGGCATTGAGCGTAAGCAAAACAAGCAATAGCGAGTAAATATACCAGTAGAGAACAGAATGTCAAAAGGTGGATGCAGCACAAATCCTACAACGAGGCTCCGCCAAGCGAACAATCTATAATTAATACAGCAGTGCGACCCAAACTCCACGTTTGCACACCCTATATCAGCACTTCTATACACCAAATTAAAGAGTAGCCATGACAACAAAACAGAAATGTATAAATATGCAATCCATACGCATAGCAGCAAACATATGTTATCTAACATAATAAACAGGTCATTAGCATCATGTCAGCATAAGCAAATAAATGTCCATATGTCATCCTAATAAGTAAACATGAAGGCGCAAGCAGATAAATCACAAAGTACAACTTATATACATATCAGCACAACTAATCAGGTGACAATTATAATTTAAATAAATAAGCACAGCAGACACATAGTTAAAAAAAATAAGACATCAGTGAAAAAGCAGTGCAGCCAAGCGATGCATAATATATACAAGTTACAACCCAGTTCATTAATAATCATTGTCAAAATCAGTTAACGTACGCAAGCACGTCGCTTCACAAGTAAATTCATAGAACATGAGATTAGCACAAAGTATGAATCACGTAATCGCGAGCAGCAAATTACGTCTAAAGTACGTACCTAAGTGGAAATATGTTACCTGAAAAATACACTCAATTAGTAGTTACCCTTTTTAGTTTATTAGTTTCTTCTTCGAAATTACATTCTTCCTGAAAATTTCTCGATAGCAAGTCCTCTTAACATCGGAGACACACAGAATTTACCTGAAGTTCTTAAATATTTTATAGAACCGTATCCTGAAAAATACTGAATGTTAATAACAGAATTCATCGAGTCATTATAGCTTTATACTGAATTTAATCGGAGAAATTAAACTGTGTATTTGTTTACGGCTGTCAGTGCATTCGCACTGAGCACTCGATCAGCTGTAGGCGCGTGACGTAGGAAGCAATTGTTCGCGGTCAACGACTGCCTTGTGCGGCGCGCAGACTTGACTGTTGCTTTGAGTATGTGCCGCCGCCAAAACACAGCGCGGTATCCTTGTACTCTCCGCATGTTTACATCTAGCTGTTAGTTTCTCTCAAGTATGTCATTCCACAAAATTTTTTCAAAAGTATATCAATCCACAAAAATTTTGGAAACTAGGAACCTCACGTTTTATGGTAGGAACAGCATAATTACGAACAGCGTTTAATTTTTCTGGATCAGGAAGAATACCTTCTGTAGAAATAATGTGACCGAGAAATTTCACCTGAGAACGACCAAATTCAGATTTTTCTAAGTTCACAGTAATGCCAACTCTTGCAAAGATACGTAATAATGAATCCAAAATTTTGTTGTGCTCACTCCAAGAACGTTTAGCAATAAGAATATCGTCAACATACGAAGTAATGTTGTCACGAAGATAAACAGGTAAAATTTCATTTAAACTACGAATGAATGCTGCTGAAGATACAGTAAGTCCAAACGGTAATTTCCGAAACCACTTTTAGGTACAATTAGTCATATCAGGTTATTATTTACTTACTCACTAGATAGATTGATAGTCGAAGAGTTGGTTTGACAGATGCAAAGAATAGTAAAAGAGTAGGCAGCGGTACAGAAAACTAAAAGGGAAATAGCACCACTACAGCTCGGGGCCCTATGCTCGCTACGGCACATATTCACTTAGAGTAGTGAATCCCCTGAGGACTTAATAAGTTCAAACAGTAATTTTCGAAATCTCTTTTGGGTAAATTAGTCAAATCCGGTTATTGTTTATTTACTCACTAGATAGATTGATAGGCGAAGAGTTGTTTTGAGAGATGCAAAGAATAGTGAAAGAGTAGGCAGCGGTGCAGAAAACTAAAAGAGAAATAGCACCACTACAGCTCGGGGCCCTATGCTCGCTACGGCACATATTCACTTAGAGTAGTGAATCCCCTGAGGACTTTAATAACTGCACATAATTTCAAGTTTGTGACTTAGTGGCAACTTTGGCGGAAGTGAGTACGTAAATTGATCTAACCATGCACATGGATGTATGTCATTCTTAGAATTGCGAAAGATCTTAAATTTCCGGACAGTCAAAAAGTGTTTATAGTCAAAGTTTTCGCCTCGTGGCGACAAAGACCTACCGCGTCTGTCCCAGTCCGAATGTCGATTATTGTAAAGTTCGCGCGCCTGGCGCTCTCTTGTCACATCCCGTAAATGAAACAAATTATTTTCTTCAAACCCTTCTGGTAAACTAACACTTGTCAATTTATCTGAGATCTCCTCAACTCCTTCCGATGAGTCACTTAATTGTTCTTTCTGTTTATTTACGTCTTCCGTAAGTGTCGCGACTCGGGTTTCAGTATTGACACATTTGGTAGTTAACTGTTCATATTGTTGTGTTAGATTATTTAATCTGTCATTTGGTATGGATCCTTCGATTCTCTCAAATATTTCTTCCTTATCCTTTGCACGTTGTAAATTTAACTCTGAAAAATTCTGTACTATCACGCGATCTCTTTCTTCCTGTTCTCTATCCTGTTCCCTTTGTCTGATTTCTACTGCAATTAATCTATTATTGTGAGAATTCAGAATCGGTTGTACTTCCTCTCTGATTTCTTTCTTTAATTCATCTTTCATATTTTTGAAACATGTCCCTATTCTTGAATCTAACCGTGTTTCCAAAGTTCCCATCTCTGTTTTAATTGTTCCAATCTCTGTTTTTAATTCAGATCCTAACTGAGTTTCCATTGTTCCCATCTGTGTTTCCATTGTTCCTATATCAGTTTTTAATTCAGATCGTAAAGTTCCCATCTCAGTTCTAATTGTTCCTATTTGTGATTTTAATTCAGATCTAAACCGTGTTTCCATTGTTCCCATCTCAGTTCTAATTGTTCCTATTTGTGATCCCAAATTTAATATTGCACCCATCAACTGCTCCATATTAAATGGTTCAGAATTCTTTTCGCCCCAAACATTTCCCGCAAAACTAACTTCCTTCTGCATAGCCATAAGGCTATCTGTGTTCGATGCTATTCCAGAATCTTCTGTCGTTAATCTCAGATTCTGTGAATTTTCTGACTGAGAAAAATTTTGAAATGGTTCCGGACTATTTTCCCGACCTATTAAATTGTTTTCCACTTCATTATTCATCACACTGTTTTCCTCTGTTGGCGAGTTCGCCATGTTAACAATTTCGTCATTCTCACTATTCATCATTTTTACCTTCTTCATTGACCGCGTAATCATTTACAAAACATAAAAAATTCGTCACTGTTCGAAAATTACACACAATGCCTCCTTATCTCCAACAATACCATTTACATGAAAAGTTTCCCTCAAACACGATTAATCGAACAATTGAAATAATTGCACTAAATTATCAAATCCGTAGACAAGACAACAACAAAAAAAAAATTTTGAAAAATACCGTTAGAAGAATGCCAATTACCAAATCTACACATGCAAAATAGACTACAATTACTAACCACAAATTACTGCAACAATACTACCATCTACTATTTCTACAATCAGAAGAATCCAAGGGACGATCCTGGCAGGGTCGCCACGTGCATGGGGGCTTAATTAAATATTATTGAAAATACTTTTTAGTTTTTGGTAGCTGTTTGTCCGTTTACGCTGTGTCTCGTAACCGGTTGGCCCTGACTAGTATTATTACGCTATCTGACTGCAAAGAACAACAACAAGAATGAAATGAAATTTTTTGTTAACACAATTAATTAATTAAGTCCCCAGCAACTATAAAACCTACTAAACCAAAGCACAAGGGTAGCTGTTCTGTATGTGGTAGTATGACTCAACGCACATCTGGCACGGTTCTTCTTCAACAAGACAAGAATTTTAAATACCATTTATACAGAAGTAACTAAAGGAAATAGAAATACCATAATTACTCAAGAAAACCAGAATTTCACTCTAATACAAGAACACAAGCCAGATGCTTTGTTGACTGAACCTGTCATGACGCATTATTTAAAACATGGAAATACTGAAAAAACACGCAATATTTTACCTTCATATATATTGACAAAAAGCACTCTGATCGTTACAATATCTTCATTAGAATAACATCTGGTGTCTCTCCCATCAAATAACTGCATAAAACATGGAACAACACTCTCCACTATTACATCTCACTCCGACTTCACGACAAGCAGTGCCCACTAGCACATCTCGGCACGAACTGACTACTACGAGCTCTGGACAAGCACTGACTTCTACGAGTTCTTAACAGGCACTGTGGAGGCGGCTTAATAGTACTCTTTGGCGCAATCTCTGGCGCAGTGGCTCAGTGTAGCCACCTTTCAGTAAACACCAATTACAGTCGATGAACGGATCAGACATCGTCTTTGAAATTTTGTACGTACCTGAAGAAAAGAAATTCTACATTGAAACTTCCTGGCAGATTAAAACTGTGTGCCCGACCGAGACTCGAACTCGGGACCTTTGCCTTTCGCGGGCAAGTGCTCTACCAACTGAGCTACCGAAGTACGACTCACGCCCGGTACTCACAGCTTTACTTCTGCCAGTGAGTACCGGGCGTGAGTCGTGCTTCGGTAGCTCAGTTGATAGAGCACTTGCCCGCGAAAGGCAAAGGTCCCGAGTTCGAGTCTCGGTCGGGCACACAGTTTTAATCTGCCAGGAAGTTTCATATCAGCGCACACTCCGCTCCAGAGTGAAAATCTCATTCTGGAAATTCTACATTAATTACATGAGACACGCCTCATGAAAGACATAAAAACATCTGTGCTCTAACGGAATATTTGCTGAGTTTTCCATTGACGATGAAGTCCATCGTGAAGCAGTGATTTTCCAAGTGGACTTTGACTCCTATCGGCAATAAGATATCGTGTTACACTACTTGACAAAAGAAACTGAACAGTCCTGGAGAGGAGAAGGAAATGAAATTAAAGTTAACGGGTTGATAGGGTATGTGGTTGCAAAATCGAGTCAAATTTACAAAGGATGTTTATCGGTATTAAATTGGGTCCCCTCTGGGCTGGTTGCATGCCCTAGGCAAAGCTTTCAGAAAGGCCTTGTATTCTCTCCTCAGGCAAGGTGACCGACGACTTTTATAACCAGTCCTTGATCTTCTGGATACTGGCACTGCGATGGTCTGAGCTGGTCCCACATACGTTTCGTCGGGAATAGACTTGGGGGTCTTGCTGGTCATGAGAGTATCCCGCCATCACGCAGACAGTTAGATAATGATTGGTTTGTGGGGTGCTCAACTGCGCGGTCATCAGCTCCCAATATTTACACAGTGCAGTCCAGCCACTTTCACGAATGATGATGAAATGATAAGGACACACAAACACCTAGTCACCGGGAAGAGAAAATCCCCAACCCTGGAGGGAATCGAACCCGGGACCCGGTGATCCAGAGGCAGCAATGCTAGCCACTAGACCACGAGCTGCGCACACACGCAGACAGTGCGCAGAGACAGGTGTGTGGAGGATCATTGTCTAAAAAATGGCTCCACCGTATTGTTCCATGTGACGTTGACACTTGAGAACGTGGCACGTCCGTGATTTACCGTTGTACCATCGGAGTTCCCTCCAGCACACCCGACTGCTTTCATACCGCGACACCTGGAGCGGCTCTGCCGCACCTCCCCAAAACACTGGAGGAAAGGTACCTGTCCCCAAGTCGCTGCCATACTCGTCGAGCCGCGCGGGGTAGCCGCGTGGTCAGAGGCACCTTGCCACGGTTCGCGCGGCTCTCCGTCGGAGGTTCGAGTCCTCCCTCGGGCATGGGTGTGTGTTGCCCTCAGCGTAAGTTAGTTTAAGATAGAGTAAGTAGTGTGTAAGCCTAGAGACCGATGTCCTCAGCAGTTTGGTCCCGTGGGAACTTACCACAAATTACTAATTTCCAAATTTTTCCGTACTCGTCGACGGATCCCGCGTAGTGCAGAACCGCGAGTGATCGTTGGACCCATTGCTAATCCATTCATCAGCAGTCCATGCTTCCTGCTCAAGGCATCAGTCTAAGCCTTTTGTGTTGTGTTGTTTCCGGCAGCCTATGCATGGGACAGTAATTTCCTTGTCCGACTGCTATTATCGCCGACCAAAGGCGCGAGATGCAATAATGTTGCAGGCAATCATTAGTTGAAGCTTGCTGGCGAGTTAGAACTATGAGTCTAACCAGGAAACGAACCCGGAACCTTTACCTTTCGCTCTACCAACCGAGCGCCTAAATATGACTCAGAATCTTTCCCTCCCACTCTCACACCTTTATTCCCGCCAATACTTCTCCGATGGGATGCGAACTATGTCACAATAAGCGAATTCAAGAGTCAAAACTTCCAAAACGAAACGCAGGGGTCATAACATGTGGTACTTCTGTAGAACAAGTAGGAGGTACGTACTTCAACGATCAGTCGCGGCACTTGACTACCCGGATCCATCGGCGAGTAAGGAAAAATTTCGAAATTAGAAATTTGTGGTTAATTCCTATGGAACCAAACCGCTGAGGTCATAGGTCCCTAGGCTTACACACTACATCTCACAAGGGAAATTCCCCATCGCACTCACCTCAGATGTACTGGTAAGATGGGCCAGTGGATAGTCCGTTGAAAACTGAACACAGATCAAGCACGAAAACCGGAAGAAACGGCACTGAACCGTGAAAAAAGAAGCAAAATAGATACAGTGAACGTCCAAACTGAAGACGTGCAGCTTCGAGCGAATTTGAGTAGCCACGCTGTCGTGGTTTAGTGGTCACGCTCTCTGAATTGCGAATGGGGATATCGGTGTTCAAATCTCCCGGTGTCGCCCCACTTCCCCCTTTTTTTGCAAAAAATTATGATCTGTCCGCCCGGTCATTGGCGTGTCTGCTCGCTGTATTCAAATTTGTGTCTGTACTGTGGCGTAACGTCCGTTAGCAACAGCGAGGTGTAAGTAGAGGACCTCCAGAAGTACGTACCTCCTATTTGTTCTACACAAGTAACACATGTTATGACTCCTGCGTTTCGTTTTGGAAGTTTTGACTCTCGAATTCCTTTGTTATAACATAGTTCACACTCTTTTATTTGTTGTTTCCATTCATGCGGCATCTCGCTTACTTTCACTTTTCATCACATTTGGCTGCGACGGTAATAAATTCTTACCACATGACTCATGTTTTGTAACCAAAGTATAGTGTGACAATTCCCAAGACTACAGAAGGAGAACAGATACGTCAGTGAGTGACCGGAAGGGAGGTTCATCATTCTATGGAAAGAAGGGGCACGGTGAAGGTGTGAACATGGATCGCCGGCTTTGCATTTCAACACTGTGCCCACACAACCACGACGCCGTGGTTCCTGTTATTCACTCGATGTTGCACGTCTTGAACTTGGACAGTTCACTGTTTCTGTTTTGCCTCTTTTTTGACAGCTTAATACACCTTCTTTCTATTTTCATGCTTGATCTGTGTTCAGTTTTTGATGGATTATCCACTGAGACGTCTTACCACTAAATCTGAGGGGGATGCTGTGGGAAGTTTCCTTGTCAGGAGTTCTTCCGCACAGCTTGCGAGAGTAGCAATTACGAAAGTAAGGAAATATGGCTGAGCCACTGCCTTGGGGATGTTTAGAAAATGTATTTTTCACTTTGCGTCGGAGTGTGCACTGGTATGAAACATCCTGGAAGATGAAAACTTCGTGCCGGGTTGCGACTCGAAGCTGGATTCTTTACCTTCCACGTACAAAATATTTTCTACTGACTTAGAGAGCTTGGCACCCGAGCAGGATATGAGGTGCTGGTGGAAGTAAAAGTGTGAGGACATGTCAAGCCGTGCTTGGGTAGCTCAGTCGGCAGATGACTTGTCATTGAATAGCAGAGGAACGGGGTCCGATCCCCGGTCCAGCAGACAGTTTTAATCTTCCAGAAGTTTCATACCAGTGCACATTTCGCTGCAGAGTGAAAGATTCAATCTCGAAACAATTACTTGTTCTCAGTTTGGAGGCATAGACGTGAAGGGATACGATGTGCCTGGTGCACAATACGTCGAAGCCCCCATCCCCCCCCCCCCCCCCCCACCCCTGTGCTGGTCAGACGTCCACTGGAACTTTGTATCTGTATGTTGCACGGTTCGACCAGTCGGTCAAATGGAGGTGTGCGATGAAGTCCCTTTCCAACTATCCAACTATGTCACGTACTTATAGTGCTGTCTCAGACGATTATGCGGCATCTCCGTGTCTTTCACCGTGATTACTGGATGTTGCCGCTAATGCCCCCTTCGTGTCCTATGAAACCTGGTAACAACACTGAAAACGAACAACACTAATGCACTCTGGTGGCTGTTCTGCCTGTCAACGGAGAATTGCAGCTGTAATCACAGACCCGTCGATTGTGTGTACGTGTGGGAAGTTACATTCACATCCGACCATGTTTTCTGGGTGTTTCACTTTTTTTGTCAAGAATTGTGTGTTGAAAAAAGGAAGTAATGTCTGCTCGTTACTGGCGTCTGGCGTCGACGTTTTGCAGTGTCTTATGTTACAACCTTCTCTTCTGCGCCTTCCTCCAGAGGGCATTTAGCCCTGACCCGTTTTTCTTTCAGCTGTATTTGGCGCACAAGCCCTTTCAGAGGAACAACAAAGGGCACGGGGGAAGAGCCGGCAGTGTAGCGCCAATACCGTGAAGGCGAGCAGCAACGGCTTAGCCGGAGCACCTGGCGGAGGGTGCTTGCCGCGCCATTAGCTGTGGCCACGGCGGCCGCAGCGGCGCGACGGCGCGGAAGACCTGCTTAATGGCTCGCGAGGCCCGCTCTTCTCCAGGCCGGCGGCACCTGGACTGCTGGAGGTCACGCCGCGCGCCTTTCCCAGCCCGCTCCTTCCAGCACCAGGCACCGCGCCACACGTCCCTCCAGTACGCTCGCTCTGAACTCATTCATCCGTTCTGGTGGCAACGGACAGAGTCTCCGTACAATTCGCCACAAATATCGCATATGGAGCCATCTAAAACAAAACCACTATTAAGTATAATACTTTGGAATAACTGAAATACCAGAAGAATTGAGAATTCACGAAACTACTGAAGGTTGAAGTTTTTAATATTGAGAAAATGGAAGGAGTGATCTACATTTAACTTGAAAAACTTTCATAGGCAAGATCGCCTTCATCAATATTTGTTTTTGACGACTGATTTCGACGGTTGAAACCGTCATATTCTGTTCTTCAAAAAACTTTTCGTTATAAATCTTGATAAACTGATAATTTAACGCAACTTGCAACCAAAAATTATTTGATGGTCAGAAGGTGACGGTTTCTACTTCGAAATCAGCCGTCAATAATAAACATTAATTAATGATATCTTGGCTAAAAAAGTTTTTTCTAGTAGTGAAGAAATACAGGAACAAATCGTACAGAACTTGCAATGTATGCCCGAATATAGGTTAACAAAAACAGATTGGAAACAATTGGTTAGTTACAAATTCTGAATGGTATTTTTTTGTCTAAATACGTGCAACGAGTCAGTTTACAGGACATGTATACGGGATTAGTTTCAGTGGATGACTACATATAGGCCATTTAGAGGTTCCTAAATGGCACACTGACCTAAATTAAACGTTAAGCAACATATTTTTATTGTTCCTACTCAAGCAACTTCACTTAAAGCCAGTTCTTAAATAAAAATTCGTATTTTGTAATAGAAAGACTGAACAGAGGTAATAGTTTTAGGTTAAAACACAAGGGAATAAGTGACATTAGCTGCCAGTGGGCGCTGGTTTAAATCAATGCAAAAAGTTGAAAATTAGTGTCAAACCAGGTTTCAGACCCGGGTCTCCTGCTTACTAGGAAGATGGTCTACCAACTGCGCCATCCGGACACAGTGGCCATCATAACTGCACGGACTACCTTGGCACACCTCCCCTCAGTACATTCAAGACTTGCTTTACTACCTGCAGACGTTTTGTGTTATTGGGTAAATGATCAAAACCTTATATTGATGAGTACTGAATTCCTTTCTGAGCCAATGACATCATTAATAAAGACTAACAGAAGTACTTTTTTGTTTTAGTGTTGTAGGTGTGGACATCCTAAGTCTTCCGAGTTTGTGATGGCGTGTGACGAATTTCCTTTCTAAGTGATGAAGCACCTCCAGAAAATTATTCCGTAATATATTATCGAAAGGAAATATGCAAAATATGTCAGGTTAATCCGTTAGTTCCCAAGACCATCACTATACGAAGAACAAAAGTACCTGAACTGAATTGTTTGAGCAGATCAGCAATATCCTTCAGGTGCAAGTCTTTATCGATACGTTCACCCAAACCCAATATATCGTGTTTTCTCAAAATTACGTGACAGTTCTTTTTCAGTAATTCGTTAGCAAACATCGATAACCATTTCTTCTGGTGGTTTCTCAGTAACGAGGTTTATTCTACCATTAGCGATGTCTGTGAAACGTACCAGTTCTACTTGATTAATAGGCTACTAAGTGAAAGGTCATTCACATATGGTATCAGTATATGAACCCATATTTCTTCCGAGTCGCTATTTTCTCTCTCCTAAGAACGTTGCTTGAATTATTCAGCACAACATTTTGCATTCTGTTTGTTAAATATGCCTGAAACCATTTGTTTGAAAAGCCCTCAGTTCTATTAATCTTAATTATATGTAAGAGAGTACATTGACATACATAATAAAATGTTTGGACAGAGTAAAAAAATACCAATTGGCGGAATAGTATTATTTGAGGCACGTTGGCGGTTAAACACATGTCAGTAGTTCAGTGAAGACATATCTGTCTTTGGAAAAGAGAAACGAAGGAACTTGAACAGGTCTAAAGATCTAACCCCTCCTAAGAGTACCGTTGTCCAATAATCAATATTTACAGTGGTTGCGACATAACTGAAATTCTAGAAGGTTCTGACGTTAGATCTTTCTCGCCAACGGTTGGAGATTCCTTAGTAGACTGTGAGCGCTTTCATTGGGTGGATGAAGACGGTCTGTGGGTAATTTTTGAGAAAAGAACAGTTTAAATCTTCAATAAGGACAGAAGTGAAGTAATGAATTAAAATTTGTACCAAAGCTTCCATCCCCATTGAAGATAAAGTTGATACTCAGCATGTCTCCAAGAAAACGTAATTCCTTCAGATCAGTTTAAAAGTAATTTCAGTCCGAGAGTATACTACAGAATTTTTGTGAAAATAACTATGAGAAATCGAGAGTTATTGTCAGTTGAAGACTGAGGAGTTATATGAATGTGACAGCCATGGAAAATTAATTTTTTTATAGGATACTGTTTTTAAATTCTTGGATATTAGAAAATGTTTTAAATGCAGTGGTGTGAAAGCAGGAGGTAATTATTGCTTTGTCAACACGAATTTAACGACAGAGACTGATGTATGTTCCTGTGTGGCAAGTGTTTTGTTCAGCAGCCTAAAGAGCACAATGCTGGTGCTCGAATAAGTCGTACATTGCTGAAAATGGATCTCCGCAGCAGAACAGCCATACGTGTTCACATGTTGGTCCAACAACATCGTCAATTAAACTTGCAGGTGCCACGGTACGATCGGGATTCGACCGTCGATCAACGGAAACGTGTCGGCTCTTCAGGTGAAACACATTTTTTTGCCACACTAGCCGTCATGGAGGTGAACGGCGACTCAAAATGTGCAGCGCGCCACGGAGGCAGGCTGTCGGTGGGAGCAGTAGTATGCTATGGGAGGCACTCTCCTGCTCTTGAGTGGGACCTGTGGTAGTAATGGAAGACACGATGGCAGCTGCGAACCACCTCCTTCCCTTCATGCATCATGTCTTCTCCGAGGGCGATGTCACCTCTCAGAAGTATAACTGTCCGTGTCTCGGAGCCAGAACCGTGCTACGGTGGTTTGAGCAGCATTATAGAGATCTCACGTTGATGTCTCGGTGACAAAAGTACGCCTGACGTAAATCCTATCCATAGGTCGCTATCGGGCGCCATCAACGAGTGCGCAAATCAACGGCCCATTATTTATGCGAATTACATGACCTATGCGTAGACATGTAGTGCCACATACCTCCACAAAACTACCAACAAACTGTCGGATCCCTGATACGCAGAATTAGTGTTGTATTTTGTTCCAAAGACGGACAAAGAAACTATGAAGCGGGTGGTCACAGTGTTTTGTCTCATCCGTGTATATCCATTCCTAGACAATATAACCTGTGGTCTAAGCGTCACTACCATCGTAGATTTCAACATCGTTTTCCAGCCGGACTGTCACAGGGAGCAAACACGAGTCAAATACTTGTTACGTGGCTCATTTCACTGGCTACTCGATAACCGCATCCACTTCTGACATCTTGAACTTTCGGTCTTATCTGCATGAGCAAAATTGAATCATGCGACAAAGGTGAAGCAGAAATACGTTGAGCGGTTCCAAAAGTATTTAATCATTTCTCTCGGTTTGTGTTGACTAGGAAAAAGGGTGAGAATTCAATGACTGACGATGCTCTTAGATGCTAATGGACTTTACTGGACGAGAAAGAATATCCTAGTACCTAAGAAGGTTACGTTTACCTTTTTCCATTTTAAACGCGAAAAATTAAATTTCAAGAATTAAGATTTAAAGAAAAAAAGAAAAAGTAAGAAAAAATTGAAGAACATAGTGAAAAACAGAAAAGAGGAGTCTTTGGCCATGAGAGAGAAGAGTCTTGCCATCCGAATATTCAGTTCACAAAGGAAATGGAGAAGGATGGACTACTTCCGTTCCTAGATGTTCTAGTGAAGAGAAAGGCAGATGGCACATTTGGACACAGTGTGTATCGCAAACCTACACACACTGACTTATACCTACAAGCCAGCAGTTGCCACCATCCGGCACAGAAGAATGGAGTGCTCAAAACACCGATCCACAGAGCACAAACTCTGTCAGATCCTGATAGTTTGGCCATAGAAATAGAACACTTACGATCAGTGTTCAGCGGGAATGGGTGGCACTGAGGCGACTCCGGGAGGATGACAGCATTGTGGTGATGCACGCAGACAAGGGGAACTCCACAGTCATCCTAAAGGAAACAGAATATGACAGAAAGGTGCGACAACTTCTGGAGGATCCTGCATACAGGTCAATAGGAAGCGACCCTACGGGGAAAGTGGACAAAAAGACCAGGGCGCTGTTGAAGGAGACGGGCCTGCCTGAACAAGTCATCAAGAAGCCGCGTCACAAAGTGCCAGCTCCACCTAGACTGTATGGACTCCCCAAGGTTCATAAGGATGGGGTTCCTCTGCGACCTATTGTCAGCAATATTGGCGCAGCAACCTACTCTACTGCGAAATACCTGAAGAAGATGTTGACACCACATCTCGGTAAATGTGCACATCACATCCGGAACTCAGAGTATTTCCTGCAACGGCTGAGCCAGCAACACATCACAGACGCAGACATCATGGTTAGTTTCGATGTGGTGTCTCTCTTCACACAGGTACCACTGAATGAGTCACTTGAGCTTATTGGAGAGAAGTTTGATGGGGCTCTCCTTGCCTTATTCAGGCATGTACTGACCTTGACATACTTCCTATATGGGGTTCAATTTGTAAGTAGGCTGTTTATGTTTTCTTATTGGCAACGTTACGTAGCAGTCTGTGGCTGCTTTGCATTGTTGTAATACTCGCCATTGTAGTGTTAGGCAGCTGGATGTGAACAGCGCGTAGCGTTGCGCAGTTGGAGGTGAGCCGCCAGCAGTGGTGGATGTGGGGAGAGAGATGGCGGAGTTTTGAAATTTGTCATGAACTGCTATATATATTATGACTATTGAGGTAAATACATTGGTTGTTCTCTATCAAAATCTTTCATTTGCTAACTATCCCTATCAGTAGTTAGTGCCTTCAGTACTTTGAATCTTTTATTTAGCTGGCAGTAGTGGCGCTCGCTGTATTGCAGTAGCTTGAGTAGCGAAGATTTTTGTGAGGTAAGTGATTTGTGAAAGGTATAGTTTAATGTTAGTCAGGGCCCATTCTTTTGTAGGGATTATTGAAAGTCAGATTGCGTTGCGCTAACAAAATATTGTGTGTCAGTTTAAGGACTGTCGTGTATAATTGTTCTAAGGGGACGTTTCATACGACACGCTCATCGCTTGGAAAGATACTTACATCTGCACACCTGATTATGACAAGCGTCTTTCTCGAGAATTGAGAGAATTTTTTACTACCTTATGAAATGCCATATGGTTAATGAATGATGTTTCATGCCTTACTTTGTACATATTTGCTCATTTTCTTTAATATCTAGTTTCTAGCTGCACTGCAGCATTGGTTAAAATAAAATTTAATATATGTACTAATATAGTTATTTTATGCCTACAGATCCAGTCAATAAGAAAT
Organism: Schistocerca americana; assembly: GCF_021461395.2. NCBI lineage: Eukaryota > Metazoa > Arthropoda > Insecta > Orthoptera > Acrididae > Schistocerca > Schistocerca americana. Next base: position 17,123,136 of record NC_060124.1, read on the forward strand.
TTATGATCTACTTCCAAGAAAACGAGGGCACATAAATAGACATTTCCCTTCACAAGAATTGCATAAATAATTTCTTTACGATTTGGTAACTTATCTGCTAGTGTAAGTTCTCGTGATGCATCACTCTAGTGTTACGATGTGACATAGGTATTAGACATGGCCATTTTTAGTGTAATATTTTTTTCTGCTTGAGCTATGTCATGTTTAGATATCTGCTGTTTGCCAGGCATAGTGTTACTGAATTTGACTTTGTATTATTCTGTTAAGCCAGTTTTACTAATGATTTATTTTTATTGTTTGCTGCACATTGCCTTATATTAGTTGTAATTTATGCTGCTTGCTTTGCCTTTTGTATTTTTTATCATTGCTGTTTGTGTTAATTGTTTTGTGCTGCTGCATTGCCTCGTTCCTTAGTTTAGTATCTGAGCTCAGTAGATTTAAGTTAGCTTAAGAGAGGGTAGACTATATAAGAAACTGATTATGGACAATAGGGAAAAAATGCATTGAGAAGTTATATGAAAAAGATTTGGGCCAAAATGAGTATTGTACACTGAGAAATAATTATTTTGAAAGAAATATGAATAGCATACAGAAAGCAGGTATAAATAGCACTTTTTGAAATAATGAAGAACGAAGGGAGATCTCCAAGAAGTAAAGAAAGTTTTGTTTGCAAGATACTGTAGTAAAACAAACCCTGTCCTTTCCCTTTCTGTTATTCCGCTGTGTTTGTGTACTCTTGTATATTTACGTTCTTCCTGTCTTTATATGTTTACCTCATAAGACTTATGTTGTAAAATTTTTCTCATACTAAGCTACATTCACTATGATGAGGAATACTGTTATCCTCAAATATAATTGGCATTAATAATATGTTATTTACTTTGTAAAGATGTTTAGACATTATTTATTCTGTTTTGTTTTAATGCTCATGTGTGAAGTTGATGTTTCAAAAGTTATTCTGATATTTTTTCATAATTCCTGTAACACTGATGTATATGTTTATTGCTATTCTTTTGTAAAGTTTGTGTTACCACAAATGTTATCTGTATTGTTATGTTCTTTAATGATGTATTTTGTACCTTTGTAATTGTATTCTCTTGTTATAAAATTGTAATTGACACCAGTTCATCAAATTAAGTACCTTGTAAGTTACATTTCAATGCACACGTTTCTGTTGGTCATAGATGTGGACAATATGTGAGAAGTAGGAACTGATAGTGTTTGCACGTGTGTTAATAATTCAGCAAGGGACTGGATAACAGTATTGCTGGTTCTAAGGACAATTCCAAAAACTTTGTGAGTGCGCAAGTGGTGGTTATGGACTTGCTATATTCTCCGCAAGAATCTTCGATGGTGATTGTGCACCTGCACAGTCACAACAGATGGCTGCTGGCCATCTCTACAAGGACTACAGTGGGTCTGCATCTTTGATGGCCCACCAATACCATTATTTCTACAAGGTCTACAGTGGGTCTGCACCTCTGGTGGCCCACCAATACCATACTCTCTACCAGGACTACAGTGGGTCTGCTCTGTGATGACCTACCTACCAATATTCTTCAAAACGTCGAATGACTCTGCTGTAGGTTTGCTCTGTTGTGGCCCAAGGACAACACTACTTCTTCAAGACTGTGTGGAAATACACTACTTCCGTGTGCATTTTCTTTTACTGCTCAGACTTTGAGAAAAACACTGCTATTTTACTGTAATAAACGATCAGGACTGTCTTTATGGACTGTGAGAAAATTTTAGCTTTTGACCAACATTGTATCAATAAGTGTGTGCGTTTGATATCTTTGTTATTGTAATTATGAAAAATTTTATCAAATCATTATTGGCCACTGCCCAAAACAATTTGTAAAATTTTTTGTGGGGAGCATGGGGGCTATGTAAGTAGGCTGTTTATGTTTTCTTATTGGCAACGTTACGTAGCAGTCTGTTGCTGCTTTGCATTGTTGTAATACTCGCCATTGTAGTGTTAGGCAGCTGGATGTGAACAGTGCGTAGCGTTGCGCAGTTGGAGGTGAGCCGCCAGCAGTGGTGGATGTGGGGAGAGAGATGGCGGAGTTTTGAAATTTGTCATGAACTGCTATATATATTACGACTATTGAGGTAAATACATTGGTTGTTCTCTATCAAAATCTTTCATTTGCTAACTATGCCTATCAGTAGTTAGTGCCTTCAGTACTTTGAATCTTTTATTTAGCTGGCAGTAGTGGCGCTCGCTGTATTGCAGTAGCTTGAGTAGCGAAGATTTTTGTGAGGTAAGTGATTTGTGAAAGGTATAGTTTAATGTTAGTCAGGTCCCATTCTTTTGTAGGGATTATTGAAAGTCAGATTGCGTTGCGCTAACAAAATATTGTGTGTCAGTTTAAGGACTGTCGTGTATAATTGTTCTAAGGGGACGTTTCAAATTTTACGAACAAACAGAAGGGGTGTCGATGGGCAGCCCTCTATCACCAGTGGTGGCCAACCTATTTATGGAAAGGTTTGAATAGGAGACACTCTCTTCAGCCACATATCAACCCAAGTGCTTTTTTAGGTATGTGGATGATACCTTTGTCATCTGGCCCCATGGTAGAGAAAACTTAGATGAATTCCTGCTACATCTGAACTCTTGCCATCCGAATATTCAGTTCACAAAGGAAATGGAGAAGGATGGACTACTTCCGTTCCTGGATGTTCTAGTGAAGAGAAAGGCAGATGGCACATTTGGACACAGTGTGTACCGCAAACCTACGCACTCTGACTTATACCTACAAGCCAGCAGTTGCCACCATCTGGCACAGAAAAATGGAGTGCTCAAAACACTGATCCACAGAGCACAAACTCTGTCAGATCCTAATAGTTTGGCCACAGAAATAGAACACTTACGATCAGTGTTCAGCAGGAATGGGTACTCCTCTAGAGATATCCAGAAGGCACTTGAACCTGCCGATCAGCCAAAGAATCCAGAAGAAGAACCAGAAAAGGCAAAGAAGATGGCATACCTGCCATATGCCGGATCTATCTCTGCCAAATCAGCAGGATTCTCCAGAAATATGACATCAAGAGCATATTTTGCTTACCCACCAAAATTGGGGCTATGCTGGGGAATGTAAAAGATGACCTGGGGCTACGAAATCCAAGTATTTACAACATACCATGCCAGTGGTGGATGTCATACATTGGCCAGACCACCAGTACTGTGGACATCAGGCGTAAAGAACACCAGAGACACACCAGACTCAAACAATCAACTAAATCAGTCATAGCAGAGCGTTGTCTGGAACTTGGTCACTCAATGGGTTACAATGACATCAAGATTGTGACACAGACCTCAAGATTTTGGGACAGTGTCATTAAAGAAGCCATTGAGATTAAAGTCACAGATAATCTAATCAACTGTGACTCGGGATACCAAATCAGCACTGCCTGGAATCCAGCACTTGAACTTGTGAAAACTCAACGCAGGACACTCCGGGATTCTACAAGAAATAGAAGTGGAGACCGAGAGAACAGCTGCGAGACAAGGTGTCGGACATTAGAGACCAGATTTGACACACCCCAGATCATGAACTCGACTTCAGAAGACGGCTAGGCCGGGTGCGGACGGCGGTCGGAACACCGGCGACCAGAGAGGGCCAATATGGCCGCGTCTGGCGGGCGCGGACCGCAGACGGAACACGTGGAGCGGACCGATTATGGAGCGCCCAGCACGAAACAGAAGTGGAAATCATAGTAACAGTCATGAGACAGAGTACCCAACATCCCAGATAGGGTCTGACACACCTCAGATGACGTCCACAACCACTGGGGACGGCCAAAACGGGCGCGGACGGCAGTCGGAACATCCGCGACTGGAGGGGTCCGTTGAAGCCGAGTCTGGCGGGCGCGGACCACTGACGGAACACTCGACTTGGCGTGGACCGAAGACGGAACGCCCAGCTCCTTCCAGGCATAAATACGAGACTTGATCGACCCAAGGACCCGTCTCAGGTAGAGCCTGAAGAAGACAGCGAGGCACGCTGTTGAAATATCGTGCGAGAACGACGCGAATAGCCCGCTGGATTGCCGAACATCCAAGATGTCAACAGATCGCCGGGAAAGCATGAAGAAGTATATTATTCTTGTCAGCAGTTTTGATGCATGACCTGTTAAGATGTTTGTACGATATTCTCCACACTCATCTCCCCTCAGTCTCTTGGGGATTGTGTGGAATGACATTTTTCCAAATGTCTGATGACTTGACTCCACTGTCATAGATTCTACAAACCAACTTCAATTCGCGTTTGATGCAACTTTCTCTAATGATTTAAGAAATTACAACGGAATTTTTTCAATGTCTCTCTCCTTATTTCATCGCAAACCTCTCAATCTGTTATACTTGATTCTAATACTTGACCACTTATGTGGTGTCACCGCCAGACACTACACTTGCTACGTGGTAGCCTTTAAATCGGCCGCGGTCCATTAGTATACGCCGGACCCGCGTGTCGCCACTGTCAGTGATAGCAGACCGAGCGCCACCATACGGCAGGTCTAGAGAGACTTACTAGCACTCTCCCCAGTTGTACAGCCGACGTTCATAGCAATGGTTCACTGACAAATACGCTCTCATTTGCCGAGACGATAGTTAGCATAGCCTTCAGCTACATTTCCTACGACCTATCAAGGCGCCGTATTCAATTGATATTTGTTATGTGAAGCATATATCATCAAGAGAGATGTTCTACAATTGTGGATTAAAGTTAAGTATTACATCATCTACGTACTTTATTTGCAGTTCTCAAGATATTGTCCTGTTCCAGACCTCACGCCATTCAGCGTGTAATTAAACGCGTGCATTTCGGCCTCCTCTAGAAACACAGTGTTGGCTCTTCTGCCAACACTACAACTTATGCCTTCTGTATCGAGTTCCATTTCTTCTTCAATAACGTCATCAGACAGTTCCTCCCGTCGTTGAGGTTTTCAGTGTACTCTTTCAACCTGTGAGCTCTATTATTTGCGTTTATCAATGGAATAGCTTCGCTAGTCGTTTTTGAGACGACAGTTGCCTCTTTCGAGAACACGGAAAGCGTGAGAGAGTTGGACGTGAGTTTTCGCTGTTGGCGTCAAGAGTCTGGTGGACGCAGTAACCAGTGCGCAGAAACAAACGCACACATTTCTTTTGTTGTGCGCATGCCACTAAGAAACTCTTGACACCCGTACTTGTCTGTTGGAAGCTTTGTGATTTCGTGAGTATTATTGTTTTCGCTTAGTTACTCTGTTTAGTGAGTGATTTGAGGGTGTGGAAACAACCACAGGTTTTGCTGCCGTTCGATGTAACACAGTGCTTAATGCTTCCCCTAGGAATGCAAGTATCCAAAAGATTTGGTTGTCTACATGCTGTAGGAATGATGCACCTGGAATATGCATCGTCATTTCGAACAAACTGTGTCACACCTGATTTCGGAAACATTGAATCTACTGCGGAAATGAGTGTTGAAGACTTGTGCGTTTCCATCGTCTAATTTGCCTCGTGGTACTACGAGCGATGAGACACCACGCTGAACAGAGGAAACGAAAGAATTTTTCAACAACGTAGATTAACCGCAGCAATGTGGCTTCTGTGACAGTGTTTGTTTGACAACTGTGGAACTCCAACTACGCAGCAGTATTCCAGGATTGATTGTTCCAATGATTTTGCTTACTTGCCACACCACCTCTCAGCTTTGCTGAACAGAAGGCATGGTAAGTGAACTCTCTTATGTTTCCTGTGAATCGTAATTTGCAGTGCTCGATGTAATGGTTTATACCAGTGAAGTTAAGCAATATGGGACAAAATGCTCCTCCCACTTTAATAGAAAATATAAAAGAGTAATGGTGCGATTAAAAGTACATAAATGTAGTTTGTTGTGCGCATGCCACTAAGAAACTCTTGACACCCGCTACTTGTCTGTTGGAAGCTGTGTGATTTCGTGAGTGTTATTGTTTTCGCTTAGTTACTCTGTTCAATTAAGGTTCTTGGATGATTACTTATCAGTTAAAGTATTTTTTTCCACTTGTGATGCTTACAAAATCAAAATATTGCCCTGTTTAGATCTTTTTCCATTGTTAAACTTCTCTCTGAGCCAAGTTAGAAAACTGTGTACTCATTTCCAATATTTGCTTTGTCAGAAAACCGCAAAAACGGATTATATTTTGAGTTTCCTGAGTTCTGTACATGTTTCGCTGTGATAGTTGCTTGATTTTTTAAATCCACAGTGTGTGTTTGAAGCATGGCAACTTACAAAATGTGCCATTAAAGTTTAGCAATAACAGAACTGCAACGTGCATTTCATTATTTCAGTGGAAACTAAAGCATTCCACAAATATATTGTGTAATGTGCAGGATACGTGTTACAGAGCTGTTCTCAAGCTTAAGGAAGTTGCTACATGACGTCACATAGTCGGCCAATAGCAGTGGGGAACGCCAACTGCCCAATCAAATTTTATTTACAGGTCTTGGGCACGAATGTTGTCGGACGCGTCGCTTACAAAACGTCAATCTTTACGTTGCCGAAAATAGTTTACATTTCCACTGTAGTTGTTGCATGGTTACGAAATCAACAGACATGGAATTGTACGATATTCGGTGAACAGTCTGATTGAGACTATAGATTATGTTTAGTTAGATTTGATGAGTGAAATACCAAACCCGTCGTGAAAATGTTACGTGTACACTCATGAGAGGTATATCGTTACTGAGAGGGAATGTTACTTACAAGAAACAAAGCCAGTTTCCGAAAGCGGAACTGACATCCGGACAACACTCTTTAAGTGGCCGGGTGGCTAGTAAACGAACAGTGTGACTGAACAGCACGGCAGGTTACAAGGAACTGGAGATCACTGTGGCTGAAGTATTAGTTACAATTCAGAGATTATTGCATTATTAAAACTGTGAACAGTGCAGCCGTCATTTATGTCTCCTAGTGGAATGTACACGGCTATTCACCAGATACTTGTTTTGTCTTTCCCAGTCTTCAGGTAATTACACAATTCCAGGACTGGATGTACAGTTGGTAGTTGCGGCCATGAGAAAAATGCGCCGAAGGGAAGAACAAGTACATGTGTTCTAGGCCCGTTGAATATGATCGACGTACTTTTGTGAGTGTGTGAAAGACTGTGCTTTGAGGAACTCAAAAACATTTTTTGTACACCCTGGCCGCATACAGTCCTTGTAGCTGGCTGTACGTTGATGGCAATTTTTGTAGCCAGTAATAAACTTATTTAGGACACAGAAACCGTACAGAATTGTGGAAATTTTGTAGGTGTCAATTTTGTTTACACAGTGTGTTTCAAAATTCCAGTTATAGGTTGAAGAGGTTGCAGAGGGTAGTTAGTAGATCATTTTGATAAGGAGTCCTCCGGCTGGAGTGGCCGTGCGGTTCTAGGCGCTACAGTCTGGAACCGAGCAACTGCTACGGTCGCAGGTTCGAATCCTGCCTCGGTCATGGATGTGTGTGATGTCCTTAGGTTAGTAAGGTTTAATTAGTACTAAGTTCTAGGCGACTGATGACCTCAGAAGTTAAGTCGCATAGCGCTCAGAGCCATTTGATAAGGAGGCCATGTCCGGATACGTGCGCTTTGGATACAAAATAGGTTTGAGTAACGGATCATTTTCAAATTTCTCGCTTTACGGCGAGGTACGTAGTGGTGGATCTGCATAACGCATGTATCAGGCACATTGTCACGGACGCCTCTGCCCATCACACACCATTTTCGTCCGATTTCAACAACGCCTGCGAGAAACTGCTACGTTCAAAACTAGGAGGGGTTTTCTATCGTATTCTACCGACGCACACCAGGCTTTGGGGGCCATATGTGTGAAAGCGTACGTCGTAGACACCCAGAGCAACGAACAGCAGGATCACCACGTGTAGCAGCTCCAGCAGTGCGCACAACTACATCTACAATCCGCAGTCCTCGACCATTCATCTCTCGAACAGCACATGAGAAAAATGAACACCCAAACATTCATAATTTCGCGCGAATGGTGTGTTGGAGCGAAATGCAGTTGGCATCCCTGCACACTCCTGTATTTCATGTGTAACTGCTGGAACTTTCATTGTTGTATGTCTGTTAGCTATTGTTCAGTGCTGTGTTGATTAGAACGTTGTGTCGCACAGTTTGCGAATTTTGAGATGGCACAGTTAGAGGAGCAAAGCGTCTGCATTAAATTTTGCATTAAACTCAAAGAAAACCGTTACAGAGTAATCCTACGGTAAGAAGTGCTCAAGCTGTGCCGGCCGCGGTGGCCGAGCGGTTCTAGGCGCTTCAGTCCGGAACCGCGCGACTGCTAAGATCGAAGGTTCGAATCCTGCCTCGGGCATGGATGTGCGTGATGTCCTTAGGTTAGTTAGGTTTAAGTAGTTCTAGGGGACTGATGACCTCAGATGTTAAGTCCCATAGTGCTCAGAGTCATTTGAACCATTTTGAGCTTAAGCTATACTCTGTGTTACGAAAGGTTCACACGGTTTAAAAATGGCCGGACGCAAGTAAAAGATGACCCTCGTTCAGGACGCCCTTCGGCATTTGCGGACGACACTTATGTCAGGAATGTCAACGAAATTGTGCGTGCCAAACCAAGACTGACTGTCCGAGAGATTGAAGAAGATAGTAACATTTCATTTGTATCATGTCTAGAACTCCTGACACAGTCTCTTGGAATGCACCGTGTTGCCACTAAATTTGTCCCACGGCACATTAGTCAAGCTCAGAAAGACCTGCGCCTCGCAATCTCTGAAGAGCTTTTGGATCGCGAAATGAGACGTTCCTTAAAGAGAATCATAACTGTGGATGAGATTTAAAAAAAAAAAAAAAAAAAAAAAAAAAAAAAAGCTCCTCACGTCAGATCAAGCGTCAAATGTCAAAGTCTGCTGCCGGCCCTTGTGGCCAAGCGGTTGTAGGCGCTTCAGTCCGGAACCGCGCTGCTGCTACGGTCGCAGGTTCGAATCCTGCCTCAGGCATGGATGTGTTTGATGTCCTTAGGTTAGTTAGGTTTAAGTAGTTCTAAGTCTAGGGGACTGATGACCTCAGACGTTAAGACCCACAGTGCTGAGAGCCATTTGAATCATCAAAGCCTGCTGATAGTTTTCTTTTGACTTTGGAGGATTAGTTCATGACGAATTGGTACCACAGGTATCCTGGTAATACCGAGACGTGTTGCAACGCCTGCCAGAAGATGTAAGAGGGAAACGGCCTGAAATGTGCTGGGACAATTCATGGCTCTAGCATCACGATAACGCACCTGCACATTCATCCCTGTTGGTGAGCGTGACTATTGCATAAAAACCAGAATCACTGTGCTGCCTCATGCTCCGTACTCTCCAGACCTGGCCCCTGCAGACTTTTTCTAATTTCTGAAATTGAAAATCCAGTTGAAAGAGCGGAGATCTGCAACGATAGACGAGGTAACAGAAAATTCGCAGAACGCGCTTCGCGCGACCCAACAAGAGGCGTGCTAAGACTGCTTCCGGAAGTGGAAACAGCGTTGGGAGCGGTCTATTAATTATGGTAAAGAGTATTTCGACGAGATCATGTACAATAAAAAAATGTAAGAGTAGAAAATTTTTGTGGATAAAGTTCTGGAATTCTTTCTTGTATTTCCGTGCGAGCTCTGATTCCTTTAGTTTATTACGATGGTAATTTCTCCCTATGTAACTGGGAGTCAACAAAATATTTTCTCATTCGGAGAAGAAAGGAAGAAACTTAGTGACTGAAATTTCTGTAAAAGACTCTCACGAAAAATGCATGTGTCTCAATGATTGACTCCCCCTCTCGCGTATCGTATCTGTCCCACTCTCTCCCCTATTTCGCTATAGTACGAAACGAGCTGCCCTTCTTCGAACTTTCTCGATGTCCCCCGTCAGTCAAAATCGGTAAGGATCCCGTACCGCCAGCAGTACCCTAACAGAGGACGGGCAGCATTCTCTTTAACAGTTTTGTTATATCTTCAGGTCAGAGCTCATTGTCTCCGCTGCTTGCGTACAGTAAAACGAGAGATCTGAAAGTGATCTGAACTTCAAATTTTCAGCCACGCCGTGCATTTCCGAATATGGGTTTCTTATAAAATCTCTATGTACTAAGTCAGCTCTGCAGCTCCTAGAAAGATGTAAAAGGATTTGTGAAACACCCTATTAGACGCCGAAATGAAAATTAACAGGGCAGAAAAATAAGACAGTAATACTCTGGGTACAAATCCTTAAGCAATTTCTTTGTTTATCTATACACTTGCTTCCGACTTTAGCGCCTGCGCATAACCGTTGTTCCAAACACTGTGCGTCTCGTGTTGACTAGCTAAGGATCCGTCGTCCGTGAGCGCACACATGCCGCCTGGCTTTGCCCGCTCTGTGAGGGATGCAGCCCTCCTCCCTCCCCCCCCCCCCCCCCCCCCAGAGCCCAATTTGCCTTCTCTTTATAAAGGACAGCTTACTCTGGCCATTTTAGATGTTAAGGCTTGACACGTGCTCACGCCTTTCAAGATAAATGACCGCCTACTTCTCTGTTAGACTCTTTATGGAGATCTACAACTGAGTCACGTGCTTCAACAGCCTTCTGCTGATACTTGAGGTTGAACGAATACGTTGGGTAAATTTATTAGAAATGGGAAATCTTATAAAGCGTGACACTTGCAATGACTTCTTCGTACTTTAGAAGATGTCCAATTCATGCTTGTTTGTTGATAGTCATCGTAAGTGATGCGATCCACACGTTTCGTACAAATAGGTGAAGTCGAGAAACAAGTTGCTTTCAGTCTTTTAAAAAGTAAAACTACTTGGTAGATAAAAACTAAGGTGAGGGGTTACTCTGGGATCTCCAGTACTAATAACCGAACATTACTGGATAAATGTTCACGAACTAGGCCGTTCACATGTTGCGCACTTGAAACTTCCCGATGCCTGAAGAATGATTCCTCTGAAGAAATGGTCGACCAAATTCATACGGTCGCGACAAAATATAATCGCATTGACAAAATACCTGAATAAAATTCTCAGTGTGAGAAAACAGTCGACTCGACTAAAATCGGTCGAGCTAGTGAATCTAAAAGGTACTGTACGAAGTTCTACATTCATGTACAGGATCCTACAACAGTATAGGATCTATAAGTAAAAGTACGTCAGCTGAACATGCTGAACTTTGTAAGTAGGCTGTTTAGGTTTTTATGTTGGTAACGCCACGTAGCGCTCTGTAAGGAAATCAATGACTGTGCTGTGTGCTGTCTGTCGCTGGTTGGACTCATTGTTGGAATATTCGCTTGTGCAGTGTTGGGCAGTTGGATGTGAACAGCCCGTAGCGTTGGACAGTTGAGGGTGAGCCGCCAGCAGTGGTAGATGGGAGAGAGAGAGATGCCAGAGCTTTGAGCGGACGATCTGGACGTGTGTCCTTCAAAAAAAGGAAAATTTGTTTAATTGGATGTCACAAAATTATACGTGTATTATGACTTTTGAACACTAATAAGGTAAATACATTGTTTGTTCTCTATCAAAATCTTTCATTTGCTAACTATGCCTATCAGTAGTTAGTGCCTTCAGTAGTTTCAATCTTTTATTTAGCTGCCAGCATTGGCGCTCGCTGTATTGCAGTAGTTCGAGTAACGAAGATTTTTGTGACGTAAGTGATGGATGAAAGGTATAGGTTATTGTTAGTCAGGGCCATTCTTTTGTAGGGATTATTAAAAGTCAGATTGCGTTGCGCTAAAAAAATATTGCGTGTCAATTTAGTGATGATCAGAATAAGTAAAGAGAGAACTGTCTGAGTACGTTCAGTTTTACTCAGCTGTCTTTGTATCAAATAACGTAGAAGTTTGCCAGCACGGTAACACATAATGTTTTCTAAAGGGGACGTTTCACGTTCAATGGAAATCATCATTTGTGCTCGTACTATCAGGTCATAAGTCAACCAGCGCATTGGAGAAGAGCTGCTTAGGCACAATGACGCCAATGGTCACGTGACATTCAACACGGATGGCCTTCACAGTCACAACAGGACTGCCTAGGAGACCAGGATGGGAACTCAAGTGGAGCCCAAGGAATTCCAGAACAATAGATGACTGCATCGTGTGACTAAGTCGGTCCGCAGGTTCAACCGTCCTTCACTTGCCCAGACGAACTCTTTCCAGTAACATTGGAACATGACGCACTTCTGTTACAGGCTACAAATTTCCAACTCCAGAAGCTGCTGAACATTTAATACGTGCCGGCCGCTGGTGGCCGAGCGGTTCTGGCGCTACAGTCTGGAACCGCGCGACTGCTACGGTCGCAGGTTCGAATCCTGCATCGGGCATGGATGTGTGTGTTGTCCTTAGGTTAGTTAGGTTTAAGTAGTTCTAAGTTCTAGGGGACTTATGACCTCAGCAGTTGAGTCCCATAGTGCTCAGAGCCATTTAATACGTAGTTTTGATAGATCAGCCACCTCCTGTCACAATCACTGGATAATAAACTTAACGGTATTTACTCCAAAAGTTTTTAGCAATCAGCGCTGGGGCTATGAGTTTGTGCTGCGTGGTAGCAGCTACGCTTAGGCTACGTACTATTCCGTCGAGTATTACAGGCTGCCTCATTCGCTAGATCAGAGAACAACACAAGGTACTGTAAAACAATAGACTTTTGAAAAGTCATGAAACATGGTGTATTGCATGCTGTTCCGATCCTACATGTACATCTACGAGGGGACGTTACCCTATTGTGCCAGGTCAAGTAACTATACTGGATGCTGCGCTCTGCATCAAAGTGACACATATGACACTATTTTTTTTCAAATCTTTATTTCAACATCAATAATAATATTTATGCAAAAGGAACCCACCACCTTAGTGATTAGTGGGTCATAACAATTCTACAATGTTATATATTCAACAGCTATTTTCATTATTATTGGAAACAAAAGAAAAATTCGGAGTAGGTATTAAAATTCATGGAGAAGATGTAAAAACTTTGAGGTTCGCCGATGACATTGTAATTCTATCAGAGACAGCAAAGGACTTGGAAGAGCAGTTGAACGGAATGGACAGTGTCTTGAAAGGAGGATATAAGATGAACATCAACAAAAGCAAAACGAGGATAACGGAATGTAGTCGAATTAAATCCGATGATGCTGAGGGAATTAGATTAGGAAATGAGACACTTAAAGTAGTAAAGGAGTTTTGCTATTTAGGGAGTAAAATAACTGATGATGGTCGAAGTAGAGAGGATATAAAATGTAGACTGGCAATGGCAAGGAAATCGTTTCTGAAGAAGAGAAATTTGTTAACATCGAGTATAGATTTAAGTGTCAGGAAGTCGTTTCAGAAAATATTTGTATGGAGTGTAGCCATGTATGGAAGTGAAACATGGACGATAACTAGTTTGGACAAGAAGAGAATAGAAGCTTTCGAAATGTGGTGCTACAGAAGAATGCTGAAGATAAGGTGGGTAGATCACGTAACTAATGAGGAGGTATTGAATAGGACTGGGGAGAAGAGAAGTTTGTGGTACAACTTGACTAGAAGAAGGGATCGGTTGGTAGGACATGTTTTGAGGCATCAAGGGATCACAAATTTAGCATTGGAGGGCAGCATGGAGGGTAAAAATCGTATAGGGAGACCAAGAGATGAATACACTAAGCAGATTCAGAAGGATGTAGGTTGCAGTAGGTACTGGGAGATGAAGAAGCTTGCACAGGATAGAGTAGCATGGAGAGTTGCATCAAACCAGTCTTAGGACTGAAGACCACAACAACAACAACAACATCATGGATATCCCAGAACAGGGGACCTAAGGTGGAACCCTGGGGACATCCCTTAGTTATAGTTTTTCCTACTCTACCGCTAGGGGATGATAGCCAGACCTCCCGCCCTTCACAATAGCTCCTCAGGCAACCATATAGCGACCCTGGACACTCCTTCTCCCGCAAGCAGGAGAAGAGCGAAGGCCACCACAGGTTGTCAAAGGCGCCACTGATGTCAACCATGATGCCAACAACGTACTTGTACGGGGTAGAGTCGCAGACCTCAGCCGCCAGAGTGATGGCATCAGTTGCCGATCGCCCCGGCCTGAAGCCGAACTGCCTGCCACTCATCCCGCACAGCACTTGGTGTGCAGTCAGTCTGTCAGCTAGCAGTTTCTCAAATAATTTCCCAAGGATGTCCAGTAGGCAGATCGGTTTGTAGGACTTGACATCCGCTGGGTCCTTGTCGGGTCCCTTTTTGATTATCACAACGTTTGCCTCTTTCCAGATTTTCGGGAATTTTTCCTGTCTTAGGCACTCATTGTATAGCTGGGTTAGTGGCGCCACCAGTTGAGGTGACAGGAACTGCACCACCTCCGCCACAATGCCATCTGGGCCGGGGGCTTTCCCTGTTTTTAGTTCTTTGATGTGGCCAGCCACCTCCTCTTCAGAGAAGGGGTAGACTGCCCTGTTGTTAGCTATTCTGTCCAGATCTTGATTTCGTAGCTGGGACTGGCCTTCCGTGTCGCTGGCCTCATCGTCATCAGGCAGCAGGGATCGGAGAAGGACCTCAATTTTCCAATAAGGCCCCCGAGTCTCTGTAAACAATAGAACGTTCTCCCAGTCGTTCACTTCCTCAATGACACAAATCCGCTTCGTGGTCGTTGAGCCATTCGAGAACCGCTGTGGGAAAATTCTCATCGTCGAAAAAAATCTCTTTTTCCTCAAATGTTATCTTAGCCTGTCGACAAGATGTAAATCGCATGGTGCATGTTTGTGCGGCCTTGTCCAAATTCTTGGCAGAGTTTCACTGCGGCCGGACGTGATACTGCGTTTGGCCCAGAAACCATCTGGCTTTCCTTGTGAAGCTGTGTGCAGCTTAAACGTTTAGCTCACAAGAATCGAACTGCCCCGTATGTCTGACTTTCGACTAAATTTCCAGTCGCCGTACCATTTCAGTCGCGCACTCTGATGCACCTGTCACGTGTTACTGTCTGCAGTAAACCGAGAAAACGGACTCACTTTTGACAACATGCCGCTCTTGTGGTGGTATTGTTTTAGAATGGGACGACATGTGTAACTTTTTTTTCTGAAGGCCCTACGTATATCTTCATTTATACTGAGCAAGCCACCCTATAGCGAGAGGCGGAGGCTGCTTCTGTCGCCACTAACCTTTCACCCCTTCTCATGCTGGACGTATCTTCACACGGTCAGAGGTGGGAACACGTAATGCACACAGGAACATGTCGAACAAAGTTTTAACGACACTGTGAGTTGTCCTTATTACGGCATGTGGCGCAGTTCAGTGCAAACCAGACGGGATCAGTACTACAGTACAACTTTACATCCTAAACATGCCGTGCTGCCCACGTCACACTGGTTGGTTTGCATTGGATTACACCACATAGCGCAATAAGGGCATGCGCAGTGCTTTTAAAGATATGACAGCGAACATTTAACTTCTGGGTTCAAATGGTTCTAAGCACTGTGGGACTTAACATCTGAGGTCATCAGTATCCTAGACTTAGAACTACTTAAACCTAACTAACCTAAGGACAGCACACAAAACCATGCCCGCGGCAGGATTCGAACCTGCGACCGTAGCAGCAGCGCAGTTCCGGACTGAAGCGCCTAGAACCGCTCGGTCACAACGGCCGGACTAACTGCTGGGATATTGTATGTGCGGTATCCCATACGCCCATCGCTGCCAAATGTCAGCCAGTCCCAAGACGTCTACATGAACGTGAAAGGCGTCATCGGGAAATAATAAGAAAAATTAATACTGCAACCAAGACTGCTTGTTTCTTCACATCTTACATACTGGTTGCTATACAAACACCGTTATGAACTGGAAAACGTTCTATTGTCAAACAACATCGTTTTGGTGGTCCAGATGTGGGAAGGCATAATGCCGCATGGGCATACTGGTCTCCAAGTCTTCGAACATCATACATTCACCAGCCAGTGTTACCGTGACGCTGTACTCCTTCCCCACGCGCGTCTTTTCAGGGTAGCACTTGGCCCTCACTTTAGATTTTTTTAAAAAGTGAAATGCGCGATCGCGTCGAACAGTACAGGTGCAGGAGTCCTTGGAACGACATGGTATTCGGTGAATGGACTGGCCTCCCCATTTTCACGACAAACCCCGTCAAGGACGTATGAGATGCGGTGGGGAGGCGTTTTGCAGCACATCCACATGAACCACCGGCCTTCCAGCAGTTGTCAACCGTGCTGGCAAAGAAATGGAACGCCCTACCATAAGACGTTCTTACCAGCCAACATGGGAGCGCGCTGCAGAGCATGCATACCTGTGTGATCGCACAACCCATCAGGATCATGTCTTGGCTACTGTACAGTTCCAGGAACCATCATGACTTGCGATGACTTCATTGCAATAATTGACTTTGAATGAAAGTGTCATTTCTGTTTGTCTCACTGCGTATTTCTTTCAGTTACCTTCTGTACTAGTCTGTAGCAGCTCTTTGTATGTACAGTCTAAGTTTCATCGAGATATGTTACTTGACAGTGACAAATCATGCAAAAACTACTTTCATCCTTGCATTTTGCACACCAGTGTATGTATGTAAACAGTAACGGTTCTATCACTCTTCCTTCGACGCTTCAACGGTGTCGATTTCTAAAATGGCGAAAGCCACTGCTACCAAGTGTAAGGCTTCCAGTTAGCGAAGTGATAGAACGGTTAATAAGAGGGTCACTCCAAAAGAAATGCACACTGTTTTTTTTAATCCATCTTTTATTCTACATATTTGAAAGTTTTACAGTGCGTAGATACATCCTTTAGGAACAATATTTTCGTTTCTCCACATAATTTCCATCCCTCTCAACTACCTTACGCCATCTTGGAACCAGCGCCTGTATACCCGCACGGTAAAATTCTGGACCCACCCGCTGGAACCACTGTTTGGTAGCGTGCACAAGGGAGTTATCATCACCAAACCTTGTTAGACGAAGAGAGTCTTTCAGTTTCCCAAAGAGATGACAGTCACATGGAGCCAGGTCAGGACTGTAAGGCGGCTGTTTCAGTGTCGTCCATCCGAGTTTTCTGATCACTTCCATGGTTTTTTGACTGACATGTGGCCATGCATTGTCGTGCAACAGTAAAACATCCTGCTTTTGCCGATGTGGTCGAACAAGACTCAGTCGAGCTTGAAGTTTCACTTTGATGCGTCTGTCAGCAGTCGTTAACACTCTGCAGATTGTCTGGAGTGTGTGCAGTACGAGGCCTGCCGCTGCGAGGACAATCCTCAATATTGCCGTGTCTGCTTTCATCACGTAACCTGCTTTCTCACCGACTAACTGTACTGCGATCGACAGCAGCATCTCCATACACCTTTTTCAACCTCTTGTGGATGTTTGCCACTGTCTAGTTTTCACAGCACAGGAATCCTATGATAGCACGTTGCTTCTGACGAACGTTAAATGTAGCAGCCATCTTGAAGACATGCTGTGACGGCGCCACTCACGGAAACAGGTTGAACTAAGTTTGAAAACAAGCGAGAAGGATATATCTACACACTGTAAAACTTTCACACTGTATTTTTACAAAAATAGCGTGCATTTCTTTTGGAGTGACCCTCGTACATTGAAGTGGAATGTAAACGCTGAATAACAGGTTACATGGAAAAGTGTAGGAAGGTGTGCTAGTCCATGACTGATGAATGGGTGCGTAGAATATGTGAGCTTGGCATTACCGCGCCACAATACTCTAGCATCTCGTCACAGCAGCGTAAACAAAATGACACAGCCCCCTGTTAAAGTGGAGATGTCAGAGTGTAGCAGAACTGAACACATGTAGATGAAAAGAAAAAAGAAATAGTAATACCTGACATTATACAGTAATGGAGAAAGGCGATTTTAAGTTTTTTTCAAAAATCTTTTTATGCTATAAGTTTTTTAATTGTGTAGATTACAAACAACATAGAACATACCTAGTTTCGGTTATTCATACAGCCATCCTCAGATCAATCATGGTAAAGACGTAGTGCCGCTGTATACAATATGGCTAGACTGCATCGTTTGCATAGCTTGGTACATTCTCATACAAGAGAACTAGTATCGTATATATTGAGATTATTGTATACATCTTGAAAAAGAGTTAAATAGCTTATCCAGTTAGAATGTTCTGTAGGTATATATGTCCTCATAAACCTGTCCAGTCTCCTGAAAGTCCGTTGTGTTGGATTAGATTCAGGCCTAAGTTTCTGCATAAAAATGCTCTTAATATCATTATCCTTTAAGAATTTGGGCCATTTGTAACCTGAGTAGTACGTGGAACTGTCAGATACAGTTGCTTTTGGTTTTCCCACGCGATGAATGTAATCACGTGAAGATCGTCTTATGACAGTGTTTTCAGTCGCAGATTTGATGGCGTAAGGTTTGACATCCTCAGAAAATATGTCATAAAAGGCTAATGCATATTTTACGGCACAGCTATTTGTAGGATGGTGTACACTTATCTGTGTAATAACGATTTCCATAGATTTACTGGGTAGTATGGAATGTAAATCTGTCTTTGATGATAAATTTTGTGGTTTAACTTTCTGACAAGATATACAAGTTTTGAGTACGTTGTGAACCTTTCTCCTCATGGTGGTAAAATAACTGTATGTGATGAGTTTGCCTAGACACTTCTTCGCCCCATAATGTCCCCAAACTAAGTGTGTGTGTGTGCAATTAAGCTGTGTTCTGAGTCCTTGGGTATACATACACACCAGTTACAGCCATCTGCATGTCGACGATAAAATAACACATCTGGATATATCCTATAACGGCTAGACAGTATGTGATTAGGTTGATTAGTCGTCAAGGTCCTTACCTTGTTCCAGTGTGGATCTGACTTTTATAAATCTGCCATGTTTTTACACAAATCAATGTAATAATGGTAATATTCTTTATCCTGCATTAAAAGTATTCTATGGTCTTTCTCTTTTTCTAGACTAGTATACCGTCATTGAAACCTAGAAGAAGACGAGAAAAAGCGTCAGCAGTGATTTTGTCCTTTACCTAAATATCTTGTTGTTGTTGTCGTTGTGGTCTTCAGTCCTGAGACTGGTTTGATGCAGCTCTCCATGCTACTCTATCCGGTGCAAGCTTCTTCATCTCCCAGTACCTACTGCAACTTACATCCTTCTGAATCTGCTTAGTGTATTCAACTCTTGGTCTCCCTCTACGGTTTTTACCCTCCACGCTGCCCTCCAATACTAAATTGGTGATCCCTTGATGCCTCAACACATGTCCTACCAACCGATCCCTTCTTCTAGTCAAGTTGTGCTACAAACTTCTCTTCTCCCCAATCCTATTCAATACTTCCTCATTAGTTATGTGATCTACCCATCTAATCTTCAGCATTCTTCTGTAGCACCACATTTCTAAAGCTTCTATTCTCTTCTTGTCCAAACTATTTATCGTCCATGTTTCACTTCCATACATGGCTATACTCCATACGAATACTTTCAGAAATGACTTCCTGACACTTAAATCTGTACTCGATGTGAACAAATTTCTCTTCTTCAGAAACGCTTCCCTTGCCATTGCCAGTCTACATTTTATATCCTCTCTACTTCGAACATCATCAATTATTTTGCTCCCTAAATAGCAAAATTCCTTTAATACTTTAAGCATCTCAATTGCTAATCTATTTCCCTCAGCATCACCCGACTTAATTCGACTACATTCCATTATCCTCGTTTTGCTTTTGTTGATGTTCATCTTATATCCTCCTTTCAAGACACTATCCATTCCATTCAACTGCTCTTCCAAGTCCTTTGTTGTCTCTGACAGAATTACAATGTCATCGGCGAACCTCAAAGTTTTTATTTCTTCTCCATGGATTTTAATACCTACTCCTAATTTTTCTTTTGTTTCCTTCACTGCTTGCTCAATATACAGATTGAATTACATCGGGGAGAGACTACAACCCTGTCTCACTCCCTTCCCAACCACTGCTTCGCTTTCATGCCCCTCCACTCTTATGACCGCCGTCTGGTTTCTGTACAAATTGTAAATAGCCTTTCGCTCCCTGTATTTTACCCCTGCCACCTTCAGAATTAGAAAGAGCGTATTCCAGTCAACATTGCCAAAAGCTTTCTCTAAGTCTACAAATGATAGAAACGTATGTTTGCCTTTCCTATATCTAGCTTCTAAGATAAGTCGTAGGGTCAGTATTGCCTCACGTGTCCCAACATTTCTACGGAATCCAAACTGATCTTCCCCGAGGTCGGCTTCTACTAGTTTTTCCATTCGTCTGTAAAGAATCCGCGTTAGTATTTTGCAGCCGTGACTTATTAAACTGATAGTTCGGTAATTTTCACATCTGTCAACTCCTGCTTTCTTTGGGATTTGAATTATTGTATTCTTCTCGAAGTCTGAGGGTATTTTGCCTGTTTCATACATCTTGCTCACCAGATGGTAGAGTTTTGTCAGGACTGGCTCTTCCGAGGTCGTCAGTAGTTCTAAAGGAATTTTGTCTACTCCCGGGGCCTTGTTTCGACTCAGGTCTTTCAGTGCTCTGTCAAACTCTCACGCAGTAATATATCTCCCATTTCATCTTCATCTACATCCTCTTCCATTTCCATAATATTGTCCTCAAGTACATCGCCCTTGTATAGACCCTCTATATAATCCTTCCACCTTTCTGCTTTCCCTTCTTTGCTTAGAACTGGGTTTCCATCTGAACTTTTGATATTCATACAAGTGGTTCTCTTTTCTCTGAAGGTCTCTTTAATTTTCCTGTAGGCTGTATCTATCTTACCCCTAGTGAGATAAGCCTCTACATCCTTACATTTGTCCTCTAGCCATGCCTGCTTAGCCATTTGGCACTTTCTGTCAGTCTCATTTTTGAAACGTTTGTATTCCTTTTTGCCTGCTTCATTTACTGCATTTTTGTATTTTCTCCTTTCATCAATTAAATTCAGTATTTCTTCTGTCACCCAAGTATTTCTACTAGCCCTCGTCTTTTTACCTACTTGATCCTGTGCTACCTTCACTACTTCATCCCTCAAAGCTACCCATTCTTCTTCTACTGTATTTCTATCCCCCATTCCTGTCAATTGTTCCCTTATGCTCTCCCTGAAACTCTGTACAACCTCTGCTTTAGTCAGTTTATCCAGGTCCCATCTCCTTAAATTGCCACCTTTTTGCAGTTTCTTCAGTTTTAATCTACAGGTCATAACCAATAGATTGTGGTGAGAATCCACATCTGCCCCTGGAAATGTCTTACAATTTGAAACCTGGTTCCTTAATCTCTGTCTTACCATTATATAATCTATCTGAAACCTGTCAGTATCTCCAGGCTTCTTCCATGTATACAACCTTCTTTCATGTTTCTTGAACCACGTATTAGCTATGATTAAGTTGTGCTCTGTGCAAAATTCTACCAGGCGGCTTCCTCTTTCATTTCTTACCCCCAATCCATATTCACCTACTACGTTTCCTTCTCTCCGTTTTCCTACTGCCGAATTCCAGTCACCCATGACTATTAAATTTTCGTCTCCCTTCACAATCTGAATAATTTCTTTTATTTCATCATACATTTCTTCAATTTCTTCGTCATCTGCAGAGCTAGTTGGCATATAAACTTGTACTACTGTGGTAGGCGTGGGCTTAGTATCTATCTTGGCCACAATAATGCGTTCACTATGCTGTTTGTAGTAGCTTACCCACATTCCTATTTTCCTATTCATTATTAAACCTACTCCTGCATTACCCCTATTTGATTTTGTGTTTATAACCCTGTAGTCACCTGACCAGAAATCTTGTTCCTCCTTCCACCGAACTTCACTAATTCCCACTATACCTAACTTTAACCTATCCATTTCCCTTTTTAAATTTTCTAACCTACCTGCCCGATTAACGGATCTGACATTCCACGCTCCGATCCGTAGAATGCCAGTTTTCTTTCTCCTGATAACGACATCCTCTTGAATAGTCCCCGCCCGGAGATCCGAATGGGGGACTATTTTACCTCCGGAATATTTTACCCAAGAGGACGCCATAATCATTTAACCATACAGTAAAGCTGCATGCCCTCGGGAAAAAATTACGGCCGTAGTTTCCCCTTGCTTTCAGCCGTTCGCAGTACCAGCACAGCAAGGCCATTTTGGTTAGTGTTACAAGGCCAGATAGGTCAATCATCCAGACTGTTGCTATTGCAACTACTGAAAAGGCTGCTGCCCCTCTTCAGGAACCACATGTTTGTCTGGCCTCTCAACAGATACCCCTCTGTTGTGGTTGCACCTACGGTACGGCTATCTGTATCGCTGGGGCACGCAAGCCTCCCCACCAACGGCAAGGTCCATGGTTCAAATATAAACAACGTCAAATGAGTAATTCTGCAACGACAAAGCCCAGCGTGATAACCTGGGATAGGTTAATAAAAATGTCAGGGCTTGGTGATCAGAATAGATTTTCGCGTGTTTGCTGTATACGCAATAATTAAACTTTTTAAAATCCCAGACAATTGAAAGAGAGTCTAATTCAGTTGCTGAATATGTTCGTTCACATTCGCATAAGATTCGGCTAGCAAATCGAATGATCCTTACCTGTTCCTCTTCTCCGTCGTTGTCCACCCGAAATACGCAAATTCCTAAGCCAGTGCATGACGCAATACAACTCATACAAACATATAGACCAAAATCTGGACGGTTTAAAAGGTTTGAATTTACTAATACATGATTTACATTCTCAAATTCTTGCTGGCACTGCTCTGTCCAGATCCATACGTGGTTTTTCTTAAGTAACTTTAGAAGGTGTATACTGCTTAATAGTTGTAGTAGGAAACGTCGGAAGAATGAACAGAATCCTAGAAACGACTTCAGTTGTTTTTTAGTACGTGGACTAGGAAAATTATATCATCTAGCTTATGCAAATCAGGGCGTATACCTAGATGCCTTATCTCACTACATGATGATTTAGATTTCTTAAGGTTTGTTATAACACCAGCTTGTGCAAATTAGTACAGAATTTTTTCAAGTATTTCGTGATGTTCTTTCCACGTTCTTGCCATAACCAGTTTGTCATGTCAATGGTGGAAAAGCACTTATCGTCTAATAATGTTTGCAATTGTTCCTCTAAGTTCCCAGGCTTTGAGCAAACTGATAATATAATCTCATCTATAGCTCGGACATCTAACACGAGTCTAACGTTTCCGCTAGGCTTCATCACAACAAGTAACGGACTACAGTAAGGAGATATAGAAGGTTCTATAATCTTCCACTGCGACATCTGTTTTATTTCACGCCTCACCGCAGGTCGATGAGATGAAAGTACACGGTAAGACTTACAAAAGAAAATCTGGCGAAGCTTGACTTCAGTTCTGTAAATATACGAGTATGTCTTAACGACAGCGGTCGTTTTGCGAAAATCTGTACATACTTAGATAGTAGTTCAGAAAGTTCATTACGTTCATCAGTAAGAGCAGCTGTTTCTTCTAACTTATGAGTAATCAAAGTTCTCAAATCATTACACTCTTCATCTGATATAAGCGTCTGTGTGCTTGTTTCGCCGCCTTGTTGTATTAATTGGATTTTGTGTCTTGTGCAATACTTGTCGTGTTTTAGAAAATTGGAAATTTGTGGTAAGTACTATGGGACCAAACTGCTGAGGTCATCGGTCCCTTGGCTTACACAGTACTTAATCTAACTTAAACTAACTTACGCTAAGGACAACACACACACACACCCATGCCTGAGGGAGGACTCGAACCTCCGACGGGGGGAGCCGCGCGAACCGTGGCAAGGCGCCGGTATCGTCTTGTAAATGTGTCATGTTTACGTATTTCTCAAAAACCTTTGTAAACTACCGGGCACTGAAAGGCTCTGCTTACATGATCCGTTTTCTGAGACGGAGACCAAAACTTGGCCAAGAAAGCTTTCTCGAATTGTTCGTAAGTTACACATCTGTTGGCTCCGTTGTATGTCCAGACAGCTGCGTCTCCCTGGATGAAACCTACTACATTTGAAATTCCTTTCCGGTCACTCCAAGATCTGGCAAACGCGTTTCTGAATGCTTTGAGAAAAATCACAGGGTGTACACTAGGTTTTACCGGAATAAACGGTCGAAATTTGCGATGTTTGATTAGCCGCTCTTCCTCTTTAGCACAGAAATATCTGGTTCCTTCACTGCAATTATTGTAGTGCTCACCTGCCGAAGGCAAGGGACCGTATTGACAACAGATATCATGATTGTGATTTGATGATTCTTGTAATGGTTACCTGCTGAATGCAAGGGAACACATTGTTCATTGATATCACGATTGTGATTTGGTGATGAATATGCTGGTGTGTTTTATTGACAATGTGATGTCTATGGTTTGTACATGGGATACAGGTCATACCCGTATAGATTTTCACTTCCGTATTGAACGTTTTGATTGTGACCATTAGCACAGTCCGGTTGTTCATAGTCATTAAATTATTTTACTGTGCTGCGTTACTTAGTGATGTGTTTATTATTTTTAACAAATTATGTCACAGTTCATGCACAACTGCCCGTAATTTTTCGTCTATTCATTGATCGAAATATTTGTTCTTATCGCCAATCCAATTCTGAAATTCTTCATTTATTTTGCGAAATGACTGTTTTGTCCAATCGAAGCTTGTCTGTTAATTGTTTGGTCAACATGTTTACCTTGTCTTCAGTTTGATTCGTGTTCCGGCGAGCAAGACTTCACTTTGAGTCGCAACACCTTCACAAGTGGCGTTTAACTGTGTGACTTCACGTCCTCGGTAGTTTCTTCCTGTTGTCAACTTAGTTGGGAAAATTATTGATCAATTTCAGTCACTTGTCCACTCAGTGTTACGTTTATTTCGTCTATCCTTTCGCATAAAGCGTCGTTAATGGTTTTTAGTGTTATCAAATAGGTCTTAATCTCGTCATGTCACATTTTTAGTACAGTCAAATCTTTTTGTATGTCTGCTCTTGGTGCTTCTATACGCGCGTCTGTATCTTATTTTTGGTCATATGATTTTGTGTATTTGTGGTCATATGATATTGTATTGATGTCATGCGTGCATCACTGCCTTTTTTATTTTCGGTCATTTGTTTGATTATAATATTAAGCATGTTAGCAATATTTGCCGATTGAATCTACTCTGCCCCCGCCACACCAGTTGACATGACGTCACGGGCAATAATTGGTTCTGCGCTAGCTTTTAATATCTGACTGATGGTCGGCATGTTAACAAAATTACTGTCACTATGCGTTTCAACCACTGATTGCTCATTAACGCTCGAGTAAACATTAGAGTTTACTGTCAATGTAGTTCAATGTCCATATCCAATTCTGTTTGTGTTTGCTGTCTATCGTGCTCCATTTTTGTGAACTGTTTGCGTGTTCCTAACCATGCTATAGGTAATGTATTGTGGAAGGAAAAAATCTTTAAACTACTGAGAAATTAAATTCGTAAAAATTAAGTTCGTCAGGTTTTGTATAGCAAAAATGACGGTTTTACTGAGCAAGGATAGTAGTTGATCGGAAAATATTTTGCTGTAATGGCTGCTCGCCAGTTTGCATATACAATAAACAGTCCAGTTTATTATTTTTTTAATTGTTAATACTGACCGGTTCGTGCATCGATAAATGCCAGAGAGTGAGCCACATTTATTAAAGTAATTAACTAATTTCTTAAATAAATTATGTTTGTTAATAAATTACTCTTGTTTGATGCGCTTGACAATGGCTTTGTGTGGTAGGTGCGTTCTGACTCCTTTACTCGACCTTGGCTATCTCTTCAAATGAAAACTCATTTTATCGGACATCGAAAACATTTCCTCATCGCACGGGACTACTTATGTGCAGTTAATGAACACGGAACCTTTCGCCTTGTCCAAACGCAGTATAGCTGAGGACGACTTTTAACGAAAAATGAAACAAATATTAGGGTAATATCACTATATTGAATTATCACATACAAACAATAAATTTACAATGAGACTTACAGTAAATCAGTTGCTGTAAGTAATACCATGCAGGTGCGACTAGTATGACTCCGCCTCTATAAAATATGAATGATAATGGCGGTGTGCCGTACAAATCCACCGTAATCGCAGAAAAGTGTCCGTCTTGGTTCGCTTCTAAAACAAAAGGTGTCGTCCGTTTCACATAAACAAATGAGAGATGCGATTCCACAGTTGTTTCTGCGGTTGTATCCTACAGTCGATACAACCATTCATAGTACTTAATTTTTAATTGATTACTTATTTATTTATTACGTTTCAAATAGTTTGTGCGTGAAATCCGCTCTTCCTCGCAGATGTGCCTTTAAAGGCTCAATCGAGATATATCGGTGGTCAGTGAAGGGAAATGTAAATAAGACAAGGATTTCTGATCAGATGAGTATACGATAATATCAACAGCAGCGGAAAATGATGTAAAGGGAGTAGGTTTCGTTGTGAATGGGAAGGCAAAGCAGAGAGTAAGGTGCTGTGATTAGTTCAGTATTATGATTATTCTCATCAGAACCGACAGCAAATCAACTACAACAGCGATAGTTCAGATATACATATAGACCTCGCAAGCCGAAGACGAAGAGACAGAGGAAGTATGTAAGGATACTGAACGGGTAATTCAGTACGTAAAGAGAGATGAAAGTCTAATAATCATGGGGGATTGGGATGTGTTTTTAGAGGAAGGAGAAGAAGAAAGGATCACGGAAGAATATGGGCTTGGGAGAAAGAATGAGAGACGAGAAAGACTAACTGAATTCTGCAATAAATTTCAGATGATAATAGCGAATATTCTGTTCAAGAATCACAAGAGGAGGCGGTATATTTGGAAAAGGCCGGGAGATACGGAATGATTTGAGTTAGATTAAATCATGATCAGGCAGAGATTCCGAAATCAGATATTGGATTGTATGGTGTACCCAGGAGCAGATAGAGACTCAGATCACAATTCAATAATGAAGAAGAGTAGGCTGAAGTTTAAGAGACTAATCAGGAAGAATCAATGCGCAAAGAAATGGGATACAGAAATACTAAGGAATGAACAGATACGCTTGAAGTTCAGTGAGGCTATGGGTACTGCGATAATGAGTAACTCAGTAGGCAGTTCAGTTGAAGACGAATGGACACCTCTACGGAGGGCAATGACTAAAAGATGGAAGAGAAACATAGGTATAAAGAAGGTAACTGCAAAGAAGCCATGGGTAACAGAAGAAATACTTTAGTTGATCGATAAAAGAAGGAAGTCCAAAAATGTTCAGGGAAAGTCAGGAACACAGAAACACAAGTCACTTCGGAATTAAATAAATAGGAACTGCAGCGAAGCTAAGACGAAATGGCTGCATAAAAAATGAAAAGAAATCGTAACAGAAATGATTGCCAGATGGACTGAATCAGCATATGGGTAAGTCAAATTAAAAGCAAGGGTGTTAACATTTAGAGTGCAATGGGAATTCCAGTGTTAAATGCAGACGACGGAATGGATAGGTTCAAAAATGGTTCAAATGGCTCTGAGCACTATGGGACTTAACATCTGTGGTCATCAGTCCCCTAGAACTTAGAACTACTTAAACCTAACTAACCTAAGGACATCACACACATCCATGCCCGAGACAGGATTCGAACCTGCGACCGTAGCAGTCGCGCTGTTCCGGACTGAGCGCCTAGAACCGCGAGACCACCGCGGCCGACGAATGGATAGGTGGAAGGAATACGTTGAGGGCCTCTTTGAAGTAGAAGAGTTGTCTGATGACATGAACCAATGTAGAGGAGATGGGAGATCCAGAGTCAGAATTTAAAAGATCTTTGGAAGATTTAAGATCGCAAAAGGCTGAAAGGATGGATATTCCAACAGAATTTCTAAAATATTGGGGGAGTGGCAACAAGATGACTATTCGCATTGGTGTGCAGAATGTATCAGTTTGGCGATTATCACCTGACTTTCCGAGAAACAGCGTCCACAAAATTCCGAAGATTGCAAGAGCTGACAAGTGCTAGAATTATCAAACAATCAGCTTAACAGCCCATGCATCCCAGTTGCAAACAAGAGTAATATGCAGAAGAATGGAAAAGAAAATTGAGGATCCGCTATATGACGATTAGTTAGGTTTTAGGAAAGGTAAAGGCACCGGGGAGTCAATGCTGACGTTGCGGTTGATAATGGAAGAAGGACTAAAGAAAAATCAAGACACTTCACAGGATTTTTCGAAGTGGAAAAAGCGTTCGACAATGTAAAATGGTGCAAGATTTCCGAAATTGTGAGAGAAATAAGGGGAAAGCTATAGGGAGCGACGGGCAATACACGTACAAGAGCCAAGAGGGAACAGTAAGGAAGACCAAGAACGAAGTTACCGGATAAGACAAGGATGTAGTCTTTCAGCTCTACTGTTCAATCTATACAGCGAAGAAGCAATGGCGGAATTAAATCAAGGGTCAAGAGTGGGATTAAAATTCAGGGTAAGAGGATATCAAAGTTAAGACTCGCTTTTGACATTGCTATCCTCACTGAAAGGGAAGAAGAATTACGAGATCTATTGAATGGAATGAACAGTCTAACGAGTACAGAATGCAGATTAAGAGTAAATCGAAGAAAGAGGAAAGGAAAGAAAAGTAGAAGAAAGGAGAACAGCTTGAAACAAATTTGGCGTTGATGAAGAAAATCTTAAGGAATTCTGCTACCTAGGTAGCAATACGACCCATGTCGGTCGGAGCAAGGACTAGCACTGGGAAAGTGAAGTCTACTGGTATCAAACATAGGCCTTAATTTGAGGAAGAATTTAAGCTTATCCATTACGGATATTTTAGAAAGCGTGACTGTTACTTGAATGTAAATAAGTTACATAAATCTGCAGCCAGTCACTCTTTTTAATAATTGTGTTTCATTCTCTGAACCGGTTTTCGAACCTTTTCAGGTTCATCTTCAGATGGTTTCTGGAGGTTACATCATTATGCTAGAAATGATTAGTTCAGTATTATGATTATTCTCATCAGAACCGACAGCAAATCAACTACAACAGCGATAGTTCAGATATACATATAGACCTCGCAAGCCGAAGACGAAGAGACAGAGGAAGTATGTAAGGATACTGAACGGGTAATTCAGTACGTAAAGAGAGATGACAGTCTAATAATCATGGGGGATTGGGATGTGTTTGTAGAGGAAGGAGAAGAAGAAAGGATCACGGAAGAATATGGGCTTGGGAGAAGGAATGAGAGACGAGAAAGACTAACTGAATTCTGAGATGAAGAGGTTGGCAGGGAAGAGTAATTCGTGGCGGGCCGCCTCAAACGAGTCAGAAGGTTTGTGACTGAAACAAAGCTTAAGAAATAACTATAGGAATATGTGTTTTATGAGTACCTTGCCTCAAAAGGTAACGGATAATGAAGGTCTGTGTAGTTAGCTAGGTGATGGGCCATCGATAATAGTGAAAGGGTGTAAGGCAAAAAAAAACATTGTATGGTAGCGAAACACGGACAGCTGGAAAACCAGAACAGAAGAGAAACGGACCCTTTGAGATGTGGTGCGACCGAAGAACGTTGAAAATTAGGTGTACTGATAAGATAAGGAATGAGGAGGTTCTCGCAGAATCGGTTTTCGAACCTTTTCAGGTTCATCTTCAGATGGTTTCTGGAGGTTACATCATTATGCTAGAAATGATGGTGTAACCTCCAGAAACCATCTGAAGATGAACCTGAAAAGGTTCGAAAACCGGTTCATGAAATAAAACATAATTATTCAAAAAAGGGGAAGAAATTTCTGAGAACGTACGTTTGGAGCACAACATTGTATGGTAGCGAAACACGGACAGCTGGAAAACCAGAACAGAAGAGAAACGGACCCTTTGAGATGTGGTGCGACCGAAGAACGTTGAAAATTAGGTGTACTGATAAGATAAGGAATGAGGAGGTTCTCGCAGAATCGGTGAGGAAAAGAAGACATGGAAAACACTGACAAGAAGAAGGAACAGGGTGGCAGCATACCACGGAATAACTTTCATGGTACTAGTGGGAGCTGCGAAGGGTAAAAACCACAAAGGAAAACAGAGACTGGAATGCATTCAGGAAAAAACTGACATCGTTGATTGCAAGTGCTACTCTGAGATGAAGAGGTTGGCAGGGAAGAGTAATTCGTGGCGGGCCGCCTCAAACGAGTCAGAAGGTTTGTGACTGAAACAAAGCTTAAGAAATAACTATAGGAATATGTGTTTTATGAGTACCTTGCCTCAAAAGGTAACGGATAATGAAGGTCTGTGTAGTTAGCTAGGTGATGGGCCATCGATAATAGTGAAAGGGTGTAAGGCAAAAAAAAAAAAAAAAAAAAAAAAAAAAAAAGAAAAAAGAGGAAAGCAGTGTAATTGAAAATCCATTTTTCTCTTCACTTCATCCACTAGGAACCATGATTTGGAATCGGTGTGTAATTCGTATGTTGCAGGCAGTAAAACTACAGTACGCTGAGGTACTTTGTTCAAAAAATGGTTCAAATGGCTCTGAGCACTATGGGACTTAACATCTATGGTCATCAGTCCCCTAGAACTTAA
The DNA here is from genome assembly GCF_021461395.2 of Schistocerca americana. Classification (NCBI taxonomy): domain Eukaryota; kingdom Metazoa; phylum Arthropoda; class Insecta; order Orthoptera; family Acrididae; genus Schistocerca; species Schistocerca americana. The sequence continues at coordinate 17,153,561 of NC_060124.1, forward strand.
TACTACTTGAACCTAACTAACCTAAGGACAGCACACAACACCCAGCCATCACGAGGCAGAGAAAATCCCTCACCCCGCCGGGAATCGAACCCGGGAACCCGGGGAGGTACTTTGTTATGACCATGCAATGACCTCCTGTGGATAACAGCACGTACAGATCCTGATGGCGTTACGGTTAAGAAGTGACAGTAACGACGTGGCTGCGACACGTCCAGTTGAGTCCTCTTGGGTGCAGCAGGCATCCCCAACACACAGCTCTGGAAGCTGTGGCAGCGGAGGGCTGGGTGGCGGCGTGCAGGCGGAGCTCCGCCGTGTTGTTTCACCTGGCCCGGCCTGTTCTGTTGTGGCGCGGGCCGCAGCCTCCAGCACCGGTCCAGCCGGGCGGCGGGCGACACCCCCGCTGTTTGGCCACGTGGTCGCCTCGCCGGTCCGCGCAGCACAACCCTTTATCTCGCGCCAAACACGTCGCGCTCCCTTGGGAACCGGATAGCGCCGCCGCCACTCCACAAAAGCGGCTCCCGACCTACCCAGCCAGACACACCATCTCCTACCGGCCTCTCAGGGTTGTTGTGTACCTTATGGACTAAATCTGGAATTGTTAACCTCTTGAATGCACGCTGCAAAAACTGAAATATATATATTTTTTACGAATGGATGCTGTTTGATACAAATGTTGTACAGTTATTATGCGTATGATTGGAAGCAAAAAGGGGAAAAAATTGTTGAATTCACTAAACAACCCGTCTCCAACCTTTTTAAGCAACACGAAAGCAGGGCCTCGAACTGAGTACTCTAGGATAGGAAACGTATAGAGACCGTGTAGATCAAAGACAACATTGCGGGAGTGAAACACAGCCTCGCAGGACCAATTAAATGCAACCAAAGGTACCCCAGATTCAGCAGAGTGAAATGGCAAGCCGTATGAATGGAAAGTGTAAAATTATATCCGGAAATTCACTGCGTGGACGCACAGAATGACACTAAAACATGACAAACTGGCACGTCATAAAGTATATGAAAACGTGCCACTCTGCGTAAGCCAAGCTGTAAATGATGCATTTTCAGTTAAAAATAAATAAATCAAATGTGATCTATGTTTTACAGGTCGCGGATCATTTATGGGTGTCTTCCAGGAAACGGAGTTTATTTGAACCGTATTTGGCTGCTGTACACAAAAAAACGGAGTAAGGCGGTTACAACCTCACCCCTGTGACGAAACACAGTCTACAAATAGTTTTCGTAATTGAATTTCTCTTACGTAAGTTGAACCGTCGTTACCGAGTCTATTGTTGCCGCTGTATTTTCCAGGCAAAGTGCTCTTGAAACAGTGAATCACCGCGGGAAGTGGCCGCGCGGTTTGAGGCGCCATGTCACGGATTGCGCGGCCACTCCCGCCGGAGGTTCGTGTCCACCCTCGGGCATGGGTGTGTGTGTGTGTTGTTCTTAGCATAAGTTAGTTTAAATAGTGTGTAAGTCTAGGTACTGATGACCTCAGCAGTTTGGTCCCTTAGAAATTCACACACATTTGAATATTTTTTCAAATAATGAATCTTGCAGTTTGCCGAAGGTATTAAAATCAAAATAACATATTCTGATTTTACTATAGCTTTTATTCGTGTTTATGAGACATGCAAACTGTCGAACTGTCTGCATCCCATTGCACTGACGCACAACTATCTGGGATTTTACCTGCATTCCGAAAACACCCCTTGTTATCATATCTTCTGCTGTAAAGCGAGCGAATCCTTCCTCCTCTGCATTTAACGACTGACGTGCCGCAGTGGGACTACACCGCACTCATACTCTGGTGGACTCGGTTCAGATCTCTATCCGACCAAACAGATTAAGCCGGCCGCGGTGACGGAGCGGTTCTAGGCGCTTCAGATCGGAACCGCGCGACTGCTACGGTCGCAGGTTCGAATTCTGCGTCGGGCGTGGATGTGTGCGATGTCCTTAGGTTGGTTAAGGTTTAAGTAGTTCTAAGTTCTAGGGGGCTGATGACCTCAGCAGTTAAGTCCCATAGTGCTCAGAGCCATTTGAACCATGCTATTTATTGTTTGTCATCTTCTATTACAGTACTGCCGCCTCGTTTTCTTATTCCATTTACTGGCGTCACTAACTTCCTGCCTTACTTGCCCGTGAGCGGCAGCAGCAGCGCGTATCGATAAGTTCACTGTCGTACCATCTCTGGAGCGATCGATAATATTTCTGGGTCGTCGCGTGTCTAAAAACGCTTCAAATGGCTCTGAGCACTATGGGACTCAACTTCTGAGGTCATCAGTCCCCTAGAAGTTACAACTACTTAAACCTAACTAACCTAAGGACACCACACACAGCCATGCCCGAGGCAGGATTCGAACCTGCGACCGTAGCGGTCTCACGGTTCCAGACTGTAGCGCCTAGAACCGCTCGGCCACCGTCGTGTGTCTGGCAGTCAGGTGGAGACGGACCAGCAGTGCAGTCGGGACACAGCAGCAGTGAAGTCGGGGACGGAGCATCGGTGAGGCGCGGACAGCCAGTGCTCGCCGACCCCTGGCGACACACGTGAACTGTCCGACGGAGGGGGGTTGGAGCGGGACGACCGTTGGTTGGTCGTTCGGTTGGTCGTCTCATCGGCCGACCTATATTTGGTCCTTTCACTATTTCCGGACCTGGGAGTCGGTCGGTTGGCATGGAGCAGGAAGGAAGTGTCGGTCGAACGTACACTGGTCGGGGCCGCTGGCGGTGTGCGCGTGCGGTTGGAGTGTGAAGTGCTGCTTGCGGGTGCTACGAAGTTCGTCGCCCAACGATCTTGAGCATGAAAGTTGAGTCCTCACTTAACCTACTATCGAGCCTCAACTGTTTGGATTCCTTCGTTTGATCCTGGTTGTCGCTTCAGGGACATTCCCACGAGCAACAACGTTTGTGTATTCAAGTCGGCTAAGATTCCAGCCGTCTTCCTGCGTAGTTTAACTTAACTGAATTTATTCCTTGTTACTGAAATTGACCAGCGGTATCTTCTGCCTTGTGGCCGTTGACGTTCCGGTTACCTGCCCTGCTCGTTGGTGTAATTTTCGGCAGTGTATTTTCCTCGTCGTGTTGTTGATGTCCAGTGCAGCGTGTAGTTTGACAGCTCAAGTGTTGCTGGTCGTTGTGGGCGTCAGTATTTTGTGAGTCGTTGTATTGAGATCTTGTGGTCGTTTTACTGGTTGCGTGGAGCAGAACTGATTTTGTTGATTGGTTCGTCGGCTGTCTGTCGGTTGAGTTGCCTTCAGATTAAGAAGTCGTTGGACACAACACTGCCTGTCTCACCTAAACGGGCGTTGGTGTTACAATCCCAGGCTGACCTATGGGAACATCTGAGCGCCGTTCCTTGAGTGTTACATAGTAATTTAGTTGTTTGGGTTTTAGTTATTTGGTTGATGTGTGGCCTTCAGCCGAGTATCAACATCTCTTAAATTAATGTCCTTGTCTTGCCCTTAATGCAAGAGATTGTTATTCTTTTATATGGGACCTTCAACCGAATTTTTTCTAGGTCTTAAGCCGTTAAACATATTTTGTTGATATGTGGTCTTCAGCTGAGTATTAATATCTTTTAAATTAATATTCTTCTCTTGCCCTTAACGCGTGAGCTTGTTATTCTTTATAGGTGCCTTCAGCCGAATTTTGCATGAAATGTTTTAAGATAAGACCTTCTGCCTTTTGATTGAAACTTTTCTTATTGCTTAATATGCGGCCTGCACCCAAGTTCCATTTAAATTAAATTTCTAAGGCCTTCAGCCTCTTTAGATTGAAGATTTAGAAAATATTTTAGGGTGAAACCTCCAGAAGAACCTTGCATTTCAATTTCTTGCTGGGGCCTTTGTATTGGATTTTGAGTGTGGCCTTCAGCCGATCTAAAGTTAATCAAAGGAGGTCGATTAAAGTTTTGAGTGTTTTGCATCCTTGTTGTAATATTCTGTGTTGATAAATAAAGTTTATATGTTGAGTACAACTGACAGCAACTTATTTTGACCTGATTCGCTCTGTCCGCGCTAGCCCAGGCATCTCAGTAACAATAATGAAAGATTAATAAAACTCTGTGTCATGCACTTTCTAAAGTTAGTGTGTACGGGGAAATTTAAAGTAGACTGGGGTGGCAGTGAGAATTTGGATCGAGGAGGGAGGCGTGCCAAGGTAATCTGTGTAGTTGTCTGAACCACTGTGCCAAGGTGGCTTAGCGGCTAGCGCACTTCTCTCGTAAGCAGGAGACTCCGGTTCGATTCCCCGCGTTGGTGCAAATTCTCAATTGTTCCTACAGTCTACATCATAAATTATATAGGACCAATAAGCTCTCTGAAATCGTGCTATTTCATTCGTACGTCTCTCCAAATTATTTCATTTTGGCAAGTACGTGGGATTTGTCTCACTGAGATGGAAGTAGTCATGGGAGGGATCACGTATAGTCGTGGCACGCCCTCGAGTGTAGGACGCACGGACACCTGTTCACCACTCAACGATGGAATGTTTGTGCTGCGTGTACTCAGAGCCGGCCAGTGAGCAGTGCAGCACGGCCGGAGGATAATCGTTCCTTCACAGCCACTGCCGGAGTGGGACGCCCCTGGACGGGTCAGATACCATCGCTTCCTGCCGCGTCCACCCCTTCCACACAGGCACTGTTATCACTGGGATCTGTGGAAACGTCTCGGTGTTACACATGTAAACACCTGTTATGTAAGCCAAGTTTATAGATGAAATATATGCTAAGCAGTCCTGATTTCTGTTGAGAACAAGTTTACATCTACTCTAAGAACTCTTGGTAGTCTTTGTCGTCGCTCGTCGTTGAACCTCCTTGTCGTCTACCCAGAAAGAGAGAAGCAGTGTTTCTATCTTCTTATACATTTTTACGCTACAGATCACAATAAGATGTAAAAACGACGAGGGCGTAATGTAGCAGTCAAATTTGTCCCCACCCGTTTCTCATCAAATCTATCTTTCATCGTTTTACTGCTGGAAGCGGTAGAAGTATGTACATATATATATGGCGGCAGGGATAGCGACATATTTTAATGAAACTAAACATGTCCTTGACATAAGGTTGGTTTGAACATCACAGTGCGTTATTAGGAATGCCTTTAGTGATGAGACAGCACTTCTTTGCTTTCCTCCGACTTTTGAGCTAAGTTGCTATATGCTCAACGCAACTTAGCATTAGCGCGGGGGATTCTGGGTTGTGATTCTGTTCCAAAAATAAAAGATGTCAACTTTGTGGTCTGTAGTTACCCGTCACAATTGTAATAGCACAGGCATGATTTTTTTTTTTTTTTTTTTTTTTTGTTAGTTTCGTTCTCTCTGGCCTAAAAGCATTTCGTCACTCTCCTATCATCGTCAGTAGATACAATAGTTGGAGCTAGGTATATGCGTACTATTTGACATCTGACATATGTCAACAAGATTCTCTGTGTCTCATGTAGACTCTTTCTTTCTCTCTCTCTCTCTTTATCATTTCCTCTCTTTCTCGTTCAGATACTTTCACAAAATATCTTTCATGTACACACTTTCACTCATCACCATTAACTATGTGTTTGCCTCATTCTCTCTCTCTCTCTCTCTCTCTCTCTCTCTCTCTCTCTCTCCCTCTCTCTCTCTCTCTCTCTTTCTCTCTCTCTCTCTTTCTCTCTCTCTCTCGCTCTCTCTCTCTCGCTCTCTCTCTCTCTCTCTCACCCCCCCCCCCCCCACACACACACACATACACTCACCGTCATTCACTGCAAATTCCTTATCTTCGATGGGATGTTAGGCCTATTTACTTATCTAATGATGAGGTAAGTCGAAAGCTACTGGAATTCTAGTATACCTGCGGCATAATCAAAGAGCATTTTGAAAGTAGCGGAAGATGTACATTCTTTAAACTACACGTACCGGTATAAGGTAATGGCAGTATCCACGTTGTTACATGGATGGAAACGAGATTTCTGAGAGTGGTAGTTACTTGCACATTAGTTAATAGGAAGAGTAATATAGAGATCAAGAAAAAAATTGAAATACTTAATCTGAACGAAGAAATAGTCAAGTACAGGAACAGGTAACGAAAATGCAAGTAATTGCTCAAGTATAATCCAAACCAAGAAAAAAGGACGATCGTTGATCCAAAGACAAGACAGACAGGGACAAATAGTCAAGGGCGAAACAAACCTCAGATGGGTCAGCCTTTCATGTAGATGAGGTGAAATAGGCACTTAATGTTTCTTGATACTGTGCAAACGAAATACAAACAGAGTCTTAATGATTCTATTACATTAACAGAACTTCTGAATAAACTGTCGACGAACCCACACCAGTGGCGAAACATGTTTGGGCGAGAAGAAACTGTGTTTTACGGAATAGTGGATCCGATTCACAAAAATGCTTACACTCAAAATCGAAAGAACGTGTGAGAAACCCATGATTATTACTTCTCAAAATGCCTGCACAGCAATAAGTTTCAAATCTTAAGACCAATGACAAATACACTGTACGACTCACGTCACCCACTGGCTAAGGAAAGATTGTGCCTGCATATCCCCATAAAGCTCGTCAAATTACTCGACTACATTTCAGAACTGATCTACAGTATAAGAAGGTAAGATACACCTCTTTATGAATCAGAGGCTCTGACGGTTGTGCGACCGTGTTGGCTGCAGATTCCTTGACTTGCGCCATAGGGTGGTGGGGTTTCGGGTTCCGCTGAATAGGTCAGGAGTTCACTACACTCAGCTGGCGGCTACACGGGTAGCGGAGGCTGTGTGGCGTGGACTGGGCGGTTTTTTAGGTTAAAAGGCCTCGGGAAAGTACGGGGTGGGCTGCAATCTCAAAGGGTGCATGGCAAATACAGGACGTGCTTGGATCGAGCAACAGTCGGAATTGTAGTTGTAAATTGTTGTAGTTGTGCTGGGAAAGTCCCTGAGTTTCAAGCGCCAATAGAAAGCACATAAGCTGAAATCGTTATAGGTACAGAAAGCTGGCTAAAGCCTGAAATAAGTTCTGCAGAAGTCTCAGACGGTGTTCAGGAAAGATAGATTAGGCAGAATTGGTGGTGGAGTGTTTGTGTCTGTCAGTAGTGGTTTATCTTGTAGTGAAGTCGAAGTAGATACTCCGTGCGAATTAGTATGGGTGGAGGTTATACTTAACAGCCGAACTAAGTTAATAATTGGCTCCTTCTACCGACTCCCAGACTCCGATGATATAGTTGCTGAACAGTTCAGAGAAAATTTGAGTCTCGTAACAAATAAATACCCCACTCATACGGTTATAGTTGGTGGGGACTTCAACCTTCCCTCGATATGTTGGCAAAAATACTTGTTCAAAACCGGTGGTAGGCAGAAAACATCTTCCGAGATTGTCCTAAATGCTTTCTCCGAAAATTATTTCGAGCAGTTAGTCCACGAACCCACGCGAATTGTGAATGGTTGCGAAAACACACTTGACCTCTTAGCCACAAACAATCCAGAGCTGATAGGAAGCATCATGACTGATACACGGATTAGTGATCACAAGGTCGTTGTAGCTAGGCTCAATACCGTTTCTTCCAAATCCACCAGAAACAAACGCAAAATAATTTTATTTAAGAAAGCGGATAAAGTGTCACTAGAAGCCTTCCTAAGAGACAATCTCCATTCCTTCCGAACTGACTGTGCAAATGTAGACGAGATGTGGCTCAGATTAAAAGATATAGTAGCAACAGCAACTGAGAGATTCATACCTCATAAATTGGTAAGAAATGGAACTGATCCCCCGTGGTACACAAAACAGGTCCGAACGCTGTTGCACAGGCAACGGAAAAAGCATGCGAAGTTCAGAAGAACGCGAAATCCCGAAGATTGGCTAAAATTTACAGACGCGCGAAATTTGGCACGGACTTCAATGCGAGATGCCTTTAATAGGTTCCACAACGAAACATTGTCTCGAAATTTGGTAGAAAATCCGAAGAAATTCTGGTCGTATGTAAAGTACGAGGTGTGGCTAGAAAAAAACCGGACTAGTACTGGTGAAACAATAAAACGAATGCAATAAGGCTGAAAGTCGCGTGGCCTGTCACGGGACTCTCGCTCCGCCTACTGCTCGAGTTTCATCTGCCTCCTGCACTCAGTCTGCCCGTGGCGTCTGTTTTAAGTAGTTGACATTTTGTCTGTGCGTCGGAAAATGTTGAGTGTACAGAAAGAACAGCGTGTTAACATCAAATTTTGTTTCAAACTAGGAAAATCTGCAAGTGAAACGTTTGTAATGTTACAATAAGTGTACGGCGATGATTGTTTATCGCGAACACAAGTGTTTGAGTGGTTTAAACGATTTAAAGATGGCCGCGAAGACACCAGTGATGACACTCGCACTGGCAGACCATTGTCAGCAAAAACTGATGCAAACATTGAAAAAATCGGTAAACTTGTTCGACAAGATCGCCGTTTAACAATCAGAGCAGTGTCTGGGTTAACAGGAGTTGACAAGGAAAGTGTTAGGCAGATTCTTCATGAAAGTTTCAACATGAACAAAGTGTGTTCAAAAATGGTTCCAAAGTGTCTCACAATTGAACAGAAGGAACGCCGAAGAATAATTTGTTCTGACATCCTGGGAGACATTGAAAGTGATCCCACCTTCTTACAAAATGTTATTACTTGCGATGAATCGTGGTTTTTTACTTACAATCCCGAAACTAAATGCCAATCGATGCATTGGAAAACTCCTGGTTCTCTACGACAAAAAAATGCACGAATGTCAAAATCGAAATTCAAGGCAATGATGATTGTTTTTTTTTTTGGCATCAAAGGGATTGTGCACATTGAGTGGGTACCAGAGGGACAAACAGTGAATCAGCATTACCACATTAGCGTCCTGGCTACCCTACGTGAGCGAGTACGGAGAAAACGGAACGATTTGTGGAGAAAAAAGTCATGGATCGTTCACCAAGACAATGCCCCAGCTCACAGTGCGTTGTCAGTGAAGACGTTTTTGGCAAAACACAACATTCCCATCTTAGATCATCCACCCTACTCACCTGATTTGGCCCCCTGTGACTTTTTTCTTTTCCCTAAAGTCAAGTCAGCTTTGAAAGGAACTAGATTTGAGACTGTTGAAGCAGTAAAAGAAAAAGCGACGGAAGTAATGTATGGACTTATCGAAAATGATCTGCAGCACTGCTATGAACAGTGGAAAATTCGTATGGAGCGGTGTAGAGACCGAGGAGGAGAGTACATTGAAGGAGATAACATGAAATTGTAAATAATTGTAAATAAATGTTTTTTCCAGCATCAGTCCAGTTTTTTTCTAGCCGCACCTCGTACACTAGCGGCAAGACGCAGTCAATACCTTCGCTGCACAGTGCCGATGGTACTGTTACCGACGATACTGTTACCGACGACTGTGCCGCTAAAGCGGAGTTATTGAACGCAGTTTTCCGAAATTCCTTTACCAGGGAAGACGAATGGAATATTCCAGAATTTGAAACACGAACAGCTGCTAGCATGAGTTTCTTAGAAGTAGATACCTTAGGGGTTACGAAGCAACTCAAATCGCTTGATACGGGCAAGTCTTCAGGTCAGATTGTATACCGATTAGGTTCCTTTCGGATTACGCTTATACAATAGCTCCCTACTTAGCAATCATATATAACCGCTCGCTCACCGATAGATCTGTACCTACAGACTGGAAAATTGCGCAGGTCGCACCAGTGTTTAAGAAGGGTAGTAGAAGTAATCCATCGAACTACATACCTATATCATTGACGTCGGTTTGCAGAAGAGTTTTGGAGCACATACTGTATTCAAACATTATGAATCATCTCGAAGGGAACGATCTATTGATACGTAATCAGCATGGTTTCAGAAAACATCGTTCTTGTGCAACGCAGCTAGCTCTTCATTCGCACGAAGTAATGGCCGCTATCTACAGGGGACCTCAAGTTGATTCCGTATTTCTAGATTTCCGGAAAGCTTTTGACACCGTTCCTCACAAGCGACTTCTAATCAAGCTGCGGGCCTATGGGGTATCGTCTTAGTTGTGCGACTGGATTCGTGATTTCCTGTCAGGAAGGTCGCAGTTCGTAGTAATAGACGGCAAATCATCGAGTAAAACTGAAGTGATATCAGGTGTTCCCCAGGGAAGCGTCCTGGGACCTCTGCTGTTCCTGGTCTATATAAATGACCTGGGAGACAATCTGAGCAGTTCTCTTAGGTTGTTCGCAGACGATGCTGTAATTTACCGTCTAGTAAGGTCATCCGAAGACCAGTATCAGTTGCAAAGCGATTTAGAAAAGATTGTTGTTTGGTGTGGCAGGTGGCAGTTGACGCTAAATAACGAAAAGTGTGAGGTGATCCACATGAGTTCCAAAAGAAATCCCTTGGAATTCGATTACTCGATAAATAGTACAATTCTCAAGGCTGTCAATTCAACTAAGTACCTGGGTGTTAAAATTACGAACAACTTCAGTTGGAAAGACCACATAGATAATATTGTGGGGAAGGCGAGCCAAAGGTTGCGTTTCATTGGCAGGACACTTAGAAGATGCAACAAGTCCACTAAAGAGACAGCTTACACTACACTCGTTCGTCCTCTGTTAGAATATTGCTGCACGGTGTGGGATCCTTACCAGGTGGGATTGACGGAGGACATCGAAAGGGTGCAAAAAAGGGCAGCTCGTTTTGTATTATCACGTAATAGGGGAGAGACTGTGGCAGATATGACACGCGAATTGGGATGGAAGTCATTAAAGCAAAGACGTTTTTCGTCGCGGCGAGATCTATTTACGAAATTTCAGTCACCAACTTTCTCTTCCGAATGCGAAAATATTTTGTTGAGCCCAATCTACATAGGTAGGAATGATCATCAAAATAAAATAAGAGAAATCAGAACTCGAACAGAAAGGTTTAGGTGTTAGTTTTTCCCGCGCGCTGTTCGGGAGTGGAATGGTAGAGAGATAGTAAGATTGTGGTTCGATGAACCCTCGGCCAAGCACTTAAATGTGAATTGCAGAGGAGTCATGTAGATGTAGATGTATTTTACTTCTGTCCGTTCTTGAAACGTACGTCTTATGGGACCTTACGTTATGTCCAAGACGTTTCGTGTTGGAACCACTCTTTTAAAACAAGTAATATTGATTACATTCCGTCTTTTTCGACTGCAATAGAAGTCTTATTTATACCAAACGTGTTTTGTTTTATTTCAAAGTATTTTCAGTGGTCACTACAACGATTTGGATTATATTCCAAATCTGTTTGTCAAGATCATAGAGAGTTCCTATGTTTTACATTATTAAAAAGTATTGAATTACAATGATCACTCACGACTTTTTTCTTCCTACTGCATTCATAACGTTCTTTCATATTAAGGTGCTCGGTTTTTAGAACACTGCACTTAACTGTCTCTAGATACATGCAGCGTACTGTTTGGTGTTGTGTTGAGGCACATACACCTCGCGAATTTTGTTTCGATGTCGCGAGATGTGATGGCCATTTGTTTTGTTATCTGTGGTTGTGGAAGCGTCTGCTGTTTCTCTGAGAGTGTGATTTTTCGCCTAGTGAGTGCGTGTATGTATGTATGTATGTATGTATGTGTGTGTGTGTGTGTGTGTGTGTGTGTGTGTGTGCGTGCAGGAGAGATATGTATCATAACTTGTGTGTGCATACATAATTACTTTGATAAAGCTACTTTACTATGGTACTGTGGTGGGTGGTCCTTTGTGGATATGTTGCCTTTTGTTTGTGATACTATTTTCGTGATGGCTAGAGGAACTGTTATTTATCTATTACATGTTTTATTAGTTTCTATAACATTCAGTGTCTGATGTTTGTTTGTTCGTTCATTATGTCTTCCTTTTCTGCGACTACGTTTTAAGTTAGGAAGCTTTCTTGTTGTGCCAGGAAAAGCATTTTATTGGGGAGTCTTATTACTTCCCTATCAGTTTCTATTGTGGTTGGTACATGGTATTCCTGTCGGAGATATTCTGCAAATGTTGAGTGGCTGGTGCCATAATTCCATACTTCTTTTATGTTCTTATTTCAAAGGTTCCGCTGATCTATTATGAATATCAAGCATCACAGCTGTTACAGTGGAGCTGGTAGATTCCTGGCGTCTCCTTCTTTAAACCTTTCTGTACTGAATTATTACTTTTGTAAGCTATTTTTATACCTAGGTTCCTAACGATATTACCAATTCTGTGCGTCACTTCGTTTCAGTAAGTGAATGTGTACCGTCCTTTAGTACCGTGACCTTGTTGTGTAGCAGTGGTAATTTCCGAACAGGTGTTTGTGGTGAGTGCTGGTGTCGTATTTTGTTCTACTTGTTTGGCCTGTTTCATTTTTATGTGTTCCTACATTTTCTCTTTGAATTTTGTAACTAGAAATTCTTTGCAGCCATTGTTTTCTGGTATTTGAATTACTACGTCTAACTTCTTATTGTAGGAAAATTTATGGTGTGATCTTATGGGACCAAACTGCTGAGGTCATCGGTCCCTAAGCTCACGCACTACTTACTCTACCTTAAACTAACTTACGCGAAGGACAAGACACACACCTATGCCCCAGGGAAGACTCGAACCTCTGCCGGGGGGAGCCGCGCTCTTATTGTAGTTGTGTTTGTGTTTATCTGGTGGCACTGTGTTTAGTATGTGCAGCACGTACCTGTGAGCTGTATATTTTATGTATTAGCAATGAGAAGAATAGTAACTGTTTGTCTCGCTGTGAACCACAGACGATTACGGTTAAACTCGCCGTCACTCTGACATTCGAGATACACTTTTGCACTCTGGAAACCAGCTTGCGATGTGTGGTGGAGTGTTCATTGAGCATCAATGTCATCTGCTCTGTCCTCTCTCCCCTTTAACTTTTCTATTCAGTTTGCTTTTGGTGTGCGCGAAGAACGCCTATCGCTAAGCCCGGAATTTCTCTGATTTTCCCATCATAGTCATTTCGTGACTTGTGTTAGGAACGAAGTAATATGTTGGGTGACTCTTCTTTCGAAGTATACCCTTTAGTAATAAGCCTCTCCGTAGCGATTTATAAAAGTGATGCTTTGGTGCTCTACCCGTGACTGAGCTTCTGATCTGATGCAGATAGAGTGCAGTCTTTCGTTCCCAGCGGCACTAGGAGGAGTCTGGTGGCGAACTCTTCGTCCTGGACACCGTTTATCCTCGGGAAACATCCCCGGTATTCAGCTTTATGACAAGCTGAGCGGACGGGGGCGGTCCTACCTGGGAACGACCTCGAGGGCCAGAGTCTAGCGCCCCACCCGCTAGACCAGCTGGCCACTACGAGTCTTGTCCTAGGGATAAACAAATTTTCTTAGGTTCAAATGGTTCAAATGGCTCTGAGCACTATGCGACTTAACTTCTGAGGTCATCAGTCGCCTAGAACTTAGAACTAATTAAACCTAACTAACCTAAGGACATCACACACATCCATGCCCGAGGCAGGATTCGAACCTGCGACCGTAGCGGTCTCGCGGTTCCAAACTGAAGCGCCTTTAACCGCACGGCCACATCGGCCGGCAAAATTTTCTTAGGATTTTTTACCCAATGGATTTCTCTGGGAGTTAGTCAAGCGGCCGTTATCCGAGATATAAACAGACACTCCAGAGTGTGTTGATGGACTCACCTAGCCACAGTTGACGCGTCGTGTGACTGCGAGAGAGACGTTGACATATGACAGCTGCGCGACCCGCGACCACAAGCGGAGCCCGACGTTTCTTGTTCTGTTCCGCCCTCGACTTGCGGCTCACCACAAATTACCCTCCACGCTTTCGTTGGCGGTTCATTAGTCGCTACTTAGACCACCTGCCAGCGGGCCATGGCCGGGAGATGGAACGTCACCTCCTGCCTCGCGCTCCAGCCTCCTCCCCGTTTACAGCCGGTTCTTCAACAGGCGACGAAGAATACACTCGGGCAACATTTTACTAATCCTGGAACATTTGTGTTTAGAGACTACCACTGAGCGCTAAAGCAATATTTCTCTCGACCTAGTTGCTGTGTTACTAGTACAGTTAGTGCACATCAGGTTACAGATTTTGAATTGCTTCTATAACGAACTTGTACAGATTGAATGCTAGGGTAAAAAAGAGTAAACGTTTTGTTATAGAAATGGTAATTTCGCATGAATTTTTATTCCTGTAAGTGCTTGCTGAATATTGAACAGTGGTTGTGAGTTTTACTGATTAAAATAATATAATCTCCACGGACAGCTGATAAAGACTTTACTTGTAAGTTGACAGAACATATCCATGTTATCTTTGTAATATCAACGTAATGTACCGTTTCCTGGCTTAGAGAACACGCTGAGACGCCCTGCTAAACCCGCAGGACAGGACAGGTAGTTTAAGTTGCGGAAAGGGGCCAAAATAAGCGGCTGTCACTTGCACTCGACCATAAAACCTTTTATTTGATCAAACATTACAAGAGCCAAGAAAATTTTTTTTTGAAAAAGGAACACAGCTTTAGTTTTGGAACTTAATTAGCGGCTGAATGCACTGTACAATCTCATGCCTTAAGGGCAAGATCACTTTCATTAAAAAACGGCTGAAAGCCAATAACTTAAAGCTCTACCAAAATCAGAAATTTTAAAGGCAAATCCTTATCTTAAAACAGTTCCTTAATTAGGTTGAAGACCCCAAGAATCTGACACCTTAAGAGCAAAACAAGTTAAATTCAGCTTCGGCTGAAGGCCCAACACTTAAGACTCAATAACATTAATTTTAAAAATGCCAGAGGCTTTGCGTAAAACAGTTCTTAAATTAGGCCGAAGGCCCAAACCATCCGACGCCCTAAGGGCCAAACAACCTTAATCTAAAAATCGGTTAGAAGCCATACAAGTACAAACAACAAGAACAAACAAGAAAAGGCAGTACACCCAAGGGCGCTCAGAGGTTCCGAGGGTCGGCCTGGAATTCAAACGCCAACACTCCCTTAGGTGAGAAAGGCATTCGGTCCAACCATTGTCGATCCGACGACAGCCCAACCAACAGACAGTCAACGGACCCACCGACAAGCTAACCTCTGCTTCACCCAACCAGAAGTCCGCAGCTCGTGGTCTTGCGGTAGCGTTCTCGCTTCCCGTGCACGGGGTCCCGGGTTCGATTCCCGGCGGGGCCAGGGATTTTCTCTGCCTCGTGATGACTGGGTGTTGTGTATCTTTCATCGTCATTTCATCCCCATCGACACGCAAGTCGCCGAAGTGGCGTCAACTCGAAATACTTGCACCAGGCGAACGGCCTACCCGACGGGAGGCCCTAGCCACACGGCATTTCCATTTTACCCAACCAGAACACAACAGGGAGTTCAACGGGACAACATAGAAGGTATTGGTGCACACAACCAGTTATACATTGAGCTGTCAAACTACACACCGTGCTGGACAGCGACAACACGATGAGGAAAATGCACAGCCTGAAATCTACGTCAACGACCAGGGCAGGTAACCGGAACATTAACGGCCACAAGGCAGAAGATTCTGCTGGTGCACTTCAATTCAAATAACCAGCTACAGTTAAACTCTACCGGAGGGTGGTTAAAATTTGCCAACTTGAAAACACACGTTGTTGCTCGTGGGAATATTCCAACAGCTGACAACAAACTCCAAACGACTCAATGTGAACAGTCGTGACTTGCTGGTAGATTAAGTCAAAACTCAACTTTCATGTCCAGGATCCGTGAACCACGAACCTCGTAGCAATGGGAACAGCACCACACACTCCGACACCACATAGAGGCTGCCAGTGGGCCCGGCCAAACTTCACGCCGCGGACACTTCCTCGCTGCTCCACGCCAACCGACCAACTGCTCGCACACAGCCCAGCCGGAAACTATAAGGGCCAGGCCAAATACAGTCCAAGGTGCGTATATCAATACACACCGCTGCTGCCACCCGCAGAAAGAGGGGATAACAGCATAATCGCGATAACGATGGGAGACTAAACATAGAATAGCAACCAAGGTTTAATCAGACAGACTGAGCCAGCCACGGCTCAGAAATCTTCTTCCATACTTGTCCGGCGGGAATCGTACTTCATAGAGGAGTGTAGTATGAGTGAGTACTTCCACACGAAGTAATTCAGTATTGTGGGGCAGTATGTATCTCGTAGTCGCCAGGGAATGGCCCAACACGGAGTCGTCTCCTGTGGCAACCTCTTCATCTCAGAGTAGCCCCTGCAACCTGTGTCCTCAATTATTCGCTGGATGTATTCCAATCTCTGTCTTCCTCTATAGTTTTTACCCTCTACAACTCCGTCTAATACCATGGAAGTTATTCCATGACGTCTTAACAGACGTCCTACCATCATGTCCCTGTCAGTGTTTTCTGTATAACCTTCTTCTTGTCGATGCTTCGGAGAACTTCCTCATTGCATACCCTATCAGTCCACCTAATATTCAACTTTCTTCTGTAAACTCACATCTCAAATTCTTCGGTTCTCTTCTGTTCATGTTGTGGTGTCACCGCCAGACACCACACTTGCTAGGTGGTGGCCTTTAAATCGGCCGCGGTCCGTTAGTATACGTCGGACCCGCGTGTCGCCACTGTCAGTGATTGCAGACCGAGCGCCGCCACACGGCAGGTCTAGTCTAGAGAGACTCCCTAGCACTCGCCCCAGTTGTACAGCCGACTTTGCTAGCGATGGTTCACTGACAAATTACGCTCTCATTTGCCGAGACGATAGTTAGCATAGCCTTCAGCTACGTCATTTGCTACGACCTAGCAAGGCGCCATTATCAATTGCTATTTATCTTGTGTTGCATGTACCGTCAGACCGATGTTCACCAATTATGGATTAAAGTTAAGTATTCCAACAGATACGTACTATTTTTGCTAGTCTCATATCCCTGACCTGTTCCAGACCTCATGCCAGCCTGCGTGAGCTTAAACGCGTGCCTTTCGGCTACCCGTCACTGTGGATTGGCTGTCTTGCCAGTCCACAACACATGTATTTACACACACCATGTTTCACCACCATACAATGCTGTACCCCAAATGTCCATTCTCAAAAATTTCTTCCCCAAATTAAGGGCTATGTTTGATAATAGTAGACTTCTCTTGGCCAGGAATCCCTGCTTGCCAGTGCTAGTCTGCTTTTTGTGTCCTCATTGCTCCGTCCGTCAAGAGTTATGTTGCTGCCTAGGTATCAGCACTACTTTTCATCTGCTTCGATCAATGTAACTAGTTTCACAGTTGTCGATAAAGATAACTACGATGCGGAAATACAACATTTTCCAAAGAATATGGACTGTACCCAGATACACACTGGACTGAGAGAACTTCAAGAAAACTCAGTACAGCACTAAAGACTCATCCTGAACGAAAGTTAATGGATTTGAACGTTGCTGTGCCGGCTCGAAGTATATGAGGATTTGCGGGTTACTCCTGAAAAAATACAGAGGAAATTCGTGATAGCCTTAATGACTGTCGAACCGTTGTGCTTCTTGAGACTACTGACACGGTAGCTGTAGGTTACGCTCGAGTACATTATGTTGTGAGTGGAGTTCTACATACGAAAGGCTATGAATGTGATGAATGGTAGACCAAAACCGCCCGATGAAGTATGGTTACGGTTGATATTTTTTCTTTCTTTTTTACTGTACAGTCGGCAAGTTCGTTAGAGACAAAGCGAATGGAACACGAATGGAGAAGGAAATCGAGCATGTATGCTTCAAAGAAATTATTCCGACATTTACCTTAAGCGCTTTAAACCTAAAGTACGATGCTTTCATGATCCATTGTTTTGGGCACTGCACCACCTTGGTCGGTAAAAGCAACTTCAAAATCATGTCCCCAACATTGGCGGGTAATCCGTTGTGTGAATTTTGGAGTCACGTGGCTGTAAATGAAACGTACGTACACCATTATACCCAAGAGACAAAGCAGTAGGTTGGCCAAGACGTGCATCGAAAAACTAAGAACAATTTTGTTAGGGAGTGGATTAATGACGATTATTCTTTGGGATTAACATGGGATACCATCATGATTCACTATTTGCAAAAGAGTAATGCAACATCTATCTCTCAGCACCCTGTTGACAGTCTCCATAATGTTCTGAAGTGGAAGTAATTGAAATTTAGCAGGCAAAGTACAGCTCTTTCACGATGGCAACACGCCTTCTCACACACTTAATGTTGCGACGGCAAAAGCGCACTAGTTTACCATCCATGCAATATGTGAACTGTTTTTTTATGGAATCAACAGAAATAAGTGATATCAGGTCAAGCGGTTATTCCTACTGTAACCGTTCGAATCCTGCCTCGGGCATGGCTGTGTGTGATGTCCTTAGGTTAGTTAGGTTTAAGTAGTTCTAAGTCTAGGGGACTGATGACCTAAGATGTTAAGTCCCACAGTGCTCAGAGCCATTTGAACCATCCTACTGTAACCGATTATTTTGCATAGTCTGAAGAAAATATTTGCTGAGGGACTGAAAAATTAGAATGTCGCAAGGGGACTCGCATTAAGCTCTACCAAGAGCATGTTCAGAAAGAAAATACTTACAAACGAATGTCATTTACTAGGTTTTTTTAGCAAACACATCAAACTGTCTTTGCACTGTTTTCATTATGAGACCGGGAATAGGTATTCTGCACTAGGGCTGTTGGATACCGTATGTATTCGTTACTGAGTAGCAAATATGCCACGATACTCGAAGTACCGTTTCGTGTTCCCTGGAACGTTTCGTTACTTAAAAATTTTATTCCCCGCAAGCATATTCTGCTTGAATCGACTCGTAATTTTCACATTCCTCCAATTCGTTATCCTCATCGGGCTCGTTACTCGTATGTCTTCATCCACACACGTAGCTATCATCGATTCGTATTCTTCCAGTTTGTTATTCTCTGGAGGTCAAGTCGATAGTGACACGAAGTTGAGAAAACATTTTGTCTGTCGTCACATTTTATTTCACTCATTCTGTTCGCACCCGGCTCGGGACGAGTCGGAAATACCTGTAGGTCTCCAATCCGTTACTTCCAGATAAGTTTCATTAGTTCTGTGAATTCAGAAGGCATGCAGGAATAATAAATGGCCAAATGAGTTGTGCAGGAATTAGTTCTGCTTTCCCAAGTTCCTTGCTAAGCGTTCAGTGCGACTGTAAAATTAAATTGTGAATTGTGCTCACAGGTGTTTACATTGCAATAATTATGCAGTTGCAATAATTATATGGCAACGGCCTTGCCGCAGTGGATACACCGGTTCCCGACAGATCACCGAAGTTAAGCGCTGTCGGGCTGGCCGGCACTTGGATGGGTGACCATCCAGGCCGCCATGCGCTGTTGCCATTTTTCGGTGTGCACTCAGCCTCGTGATGCCAACTTAGGAGCTACTCGACCGAACAGTAGCGGCTCCGGTCAAAGAAAACCATCATGACGACCGGGAGAGCGGTGTGCTGACCACACGCCCCTCCTATCCGCATCCTCACCTGAGGATGACACGGCGGTCGGATGGTCCCGATGGGCCACCTGTGGCCTGACGAAGGAGTGCTGTAATAATTATATAGTTGACATTCAGTAGCGAAAGTGACGAGTACTAAATACTCTGTAACTTTCACTTTACTGTTTTTCCGTCTTAAGCTAAATGCAACTTACTTAGACAGCATTTCCAGTGGTCATTCTGTAAATTACACATAATACGCTGCCACCTCTCGCCATATGAGGATACATAATGCAACAAGGAACATTGTCGACATAATCGCTTTGCTGGGCCATGTGATGTGGTTTGCAAAGGGATAAAGCTGCGTGGATGTACTGACCTCCGGATCTTTGAACCGGGACACTGACCGCTCAACGTTATTGCGACACTGTACTCCTTCACCACGTGCGTCTTTTCAGGCTTGCATTCGGTCCTGACTTCATTTTCATGGATGACAGTACGCGACTGCATCGAACAGTGCAGGTGGAGGTACTCTTGGAGCGAGAGGGTATTAGGCAAATGGACTGGATTACCCTTATCCCGACTTAAATCCCACCGAGCACGTGTGGGATGTGTTGGGGAGACATATTGCAGCTCGTCTACACCACCAACGACCATCGAGCAGCTGTCAATCACGCTGGTGGAGGAACTGACAGCCCTACCACAAGAACTCCTTACCACCCTTGTGGTCAGCATCAGAGCACGTTGCAAAGCGAGCACTACTGTCCATAGTGATCACACAAGCTATTAAGAATGATATTCCGACGTTTGTAATGTTGGTGACTTCAGTGTGATTATTGTTTTTGGATAAAAGTTTCATTCTCCTTCGTCGTATACGTATTTCTTTGTTACATCTACTTCTACATCTACATCATACTCCGCAAGCCACGTAATGGTGTGTGACGGAGGGTGCTTTCGGTACCACTATCTGATCTCTCTAACCCTGTTCCTCTCGATAATAGTGCGTGGGAAGAATGATTGTCGGTAAGCCTCTGCATTGGCTCTAGTTTCTCGAATTTTCTCCTCGTGGTCAATATGCGAGATGTATGTGGGTGGAAGTAATATGTTGTCTGACACCTCCTGAACAGTGCTGTCCCGAAATTTCAACAGTAGATCTCTCCGCGATGCACAACGTCTCTCTTGTAACGTCTGTCAGTGGAGTTTGTTTACCTTTCAGCCTCGTCAATCCCGTCTCTCCCAAGTTGTTGTGCAAGGCCCATCTGTGTTCGTGTGACGTGTACTGAACTTTACAGTTGCGAAGAATGGTGTGGCCCAACACGGTAACGGATGTATTACTGCGGCTGTAATACGTTGTGGTGATCTTAAATATAAGTTGGGTCTGGAGAAATTTAGTAGTAGAGATGGAATTGGCTATCGCACATTTCAGATTAATGAGGTGTTCAACAGAGACACTAGTACTTTGCCTTTGGCAGTTAGGACTTGGAATCACCGTAAAGTGAACGAGTCTGTTGCAATATGGTTTCAAGGCGATCTTGTGTGTAGAAGTATGAAATTAATTGGTGATCTGACTATGTATTACCACAGCCGGCCAGAGTGGCCGAGCGGTCCTAGGCGCTACAGTCTGGAGCCGAGCGACCGCAACGGTCGCAGGTTCGAATCCTGCCTCGGGCATGGATGTGTGTGATGTCCTTAGGTTAGGTAGATTTAAGTAGTTCTAAGTTCTAGGGGACTGATGACCTCAGAAGTTGAGTCCCATAGTGCTCAGAGCCATTTGAACCATTTTATGCATTACCGCAATTGAAATAAATATTATGTAAAAAATACACACAAACACACGTACACCCACACTGATGTTGCCAAAAGCCGAGAAGTAGTTCTTCTTGGTGTTGTAGCCCTCAGGGGCCCCCTGGAATGCTGTCTGTGTGAGGCACCTCTGGGGTGCTCTGTGAGTCAAATTCCCTCGTAACCTCGCGCCCCCCTGCTCCCAGCTAATTCCCATCGAGCTATTTTATTTGTCAATGAGACACCATGCGAAAGTTACTTTTATCCTTAAGTTTTGGACACCAGTATTATGTATACTTTACAGAATGAGCAGCGGGGATTCTAAATAAAAGCGAAATGACTCTGGCGGCGAAAATTGTGGCAATTATTGCGGAAGATGGCCAGCCAAACAAACGTACTTCGTAAGGAGTTTGTGTCTCCTCAAAAGCGAATACACGCGGTACAAAATTTTGTCGTTACTTTCGCAGCCCTGCGCTGCACTCAGTAATACGGCCATTATTCCTGCGGAGTGACAGCGATGTCCACACCGTATCGTTCAGCACATTAGTGTCAGCCGCAGAGAGCCGAGCGTCTGGGAGCGATCGCCGGGTGACGCGACCCGGCCACTGACTCCCATTGACACGGATCGATGCCAGGGGTGGCGTTCCCATGTAAATCACGGCCAATTGACCCGCTGCGCAACCGCGCCGTCCCACCGTGTGAAGGCGCGAGACTCTTGGCCACTGAGCACAGCCGGTCGCTGGAGGTCCCACTCCTGCGTATTGGGCATCCATTTCAGTTACGTTGCGTACGGCACAGGACCTCGAGAGACTAATACCTGTGTGTAACAGAAACGTCCGTTACCAATCTTCGGTTTAAAGCACAGCAGTCATTAATCTAAAGGAACGTTGAAGAGTCGCAAACCATTAGAAGGTATCGTCTAAAACCAGTGCATTGTCAGGTTCATGTCACTGGAATCTCAATCCGTGAAGCGCAGCTCTGCATTCTAGCCCAGATGAGCCATTCGAGACCGACCAATCGCCTTGTCATCCTCTGCCAACAGGATCAGTGAATGTGGTAAAGAGGGGCAACAAAATGACTACTCACGTTGGTGTGTAGCAGTATTACACTACAGACGAACCATCAGACTTTCGGAACAAATATCACCCGTACAATTTCGAAAATTTCAAAAGTCGACATGTGTGAGAAATATCGCACAATCAGCTTAACAGCTCATTCAATCAAATTGATGACAAGAATAATACGTATAAGAATGGAAAAGAGAACAATAGATCTGTTAGGTGACGATCAGTTTGGCTTTAGGAAAGGTAAAGGCGTCAGAGAGGCATTTCTGATGTTGCGGTTGATAGGAAGTAAGACTGAAGAAAAATCAAGATATGGGATTTGTCGACCTGAAAAAAACGTTCGACAATGTGAAATGATGCAATATGTCCGAAATTCTGAGAAATATAGAGGTAAGCTTCAGGGAAAGACGGAATGTACAATGTGTACAAAAACGAAGAGGGAACAGTAAGAGTGGAAGATCAAGAACCAAGTGCTCGGACTAAAAACAGTTAAGACAGGGAGGCAGTCTTTCGCCCTTACTACTCAGTCCATACATCGAAGAAGTGACGTAAATGAAATAAAGATTCAAGAGTTGGATAAAATTGAAGGTGAAAGGCCATCAGTGATAAGGTTAGCTGATTCCATTGGTATCCTCCGTGAAAATGAAAAAAAAAAAAATCTGTGCATCTGTTGAATGAAATGAACAGTCTAATGAATGCAGAATATGGACTGAGAGTAAACTGAAGGAAGACGAAAGTAATGAGTGTAACCTCCCCACAGAAATAATTAAAATGAACCAAGTGTAACCTCCCACGGAAATAATAATTAAATGAATTTTAAATATTGTAACCTCTGAACAAAATTGGCTCCCATTTATAATCTGTGTGCAGAAATGCATTCACATTTGATGTAGTCACAAAATTCAATTCCTAAACCCGGAAATAATAAAAAAAATCAGTAAGCTGGTAAATTTTATGACGACAGCAGCGCTGCGCCACGGCCCTGTATTCTGAATAAAAAAAGCAAAAATTCTTACCTCAATAAAAACTGCGAAAATATCTGCTCTTACCTAAAATTTTTTCGGCACAGCTCCGTGCAATGCTGGCCTATGCTTTGTGATTCGTGAAAGGAATAATCATCCATTGGATAAAATCTTTAAATTGAAATGAATGTTTTTTTTTTAAAAAAAAATTACTTTATATTATAAAAATTATTATTCGGGGCATTTTATAAAAGAAATTGGATGACAGTTAACATACATTACTAGATATGCGCAAGGCTGCTTCTATACCTTCTACAATAATACTCATCGTCCAGAATCCCGACCAGAGCAGACTGCAGACAAGCGCAGACACGCGCCGACTACTGCCGACTACTGCCGACTCACGCAGACTACTGCAGACTAATGCCGACTAACAACAAGCAACAACTAACTACATACTGCTCTCTGGTCAGAGACTCTCCTAAGTCTTGCCTGTTGCAGGCAGCGCATATAGCGCATACCTCTTACACGAGAAGTAGCGTAAAAAAATACTTAACATCAGAATTGGTGATCCCGAAGTACACGAAGTTAAGAAATTCTGATGCCTAAGCAGCAAGATTACCCACGACGGACGGAACAAGGACGACAAAAAAGCATACTAGCAGTGGTGAAAAGGGCATTCCAGGACAACAGAAGACTACCGATATCAAGCATAAGCGTTAATCTGAGGAAGATATTTCTGAGAATGTACGGTTGGAACACAGCATTGTATGGTAGTGAGACATGGACTGCGAGAAATCCAGAACAGAACAGAATCGAAGCATTTGAACTGTGATGTTACAGAAGAAAGTTGAATGTTAGGCAGACTGATAACGTAGGAAATGAGGAGGTTCTCCACAGAATCGGCGAGAAAAGGAATATATGGAAAACAAAGACAAGACAAAGGGACAGGATGAAAGGATATTATATTAATATCAAGGAATGACTTCCATGGTACTAGAGGGAGATGTAGAGGGTGAAACCCGTAGAGGAAGACAGAGATTGGAATACATCATAATTGAGGACGTAGGTTGCGTGTGCTGTCCTGAGATGAACAGGATAAAAAAAAAAGAGATTCAATTGGTTACACTAACAAGTTTTAATTACAAGTATTCGTACTATAATTTCTATGGGTTTATTTATCGAGTGTCATATTTGTTTTCAAGTTCAATTGCTGAAGTTGTGCTCCAGTTTTAATGACTGAATTTTTATTTGTGATTGTTATTTCTTGGCTGATTCTAAGGTACTGTTTAATCTGAGAATTACCAGCAAGGACAGTATTGTCGTTTATTTAATTACGAGTTAGGTTTTGGTCTTTTATGTCATTTGCAAGTGACTGAGTTTATGTCATTAACATGTCCTCCAATGTACGTTAATGACAGAAACTCAATCACTTGAAAATGGCTTGAAAGGCCGAAACCTAGGTCATAATTAAATAAGAACAAAACAGTCAAATGACTGTGTGTTCATTAAAAAAAGAATACTGAAAATCTCTCGCACCGTGGATGCGCTGTACCGTAGGTTGTTTTTGGAGGCCAATTTGCAGCAGATTCCCCACTTGATGGACCACAAGTGTTCTGTATGAAACTATTCGACTCGGCTTTCAGGATTTATGCTTCGAAAGGCTTCCTCGACGCTTTTACGAGATTCTTCATTAGCTTTGCACCAACGCTGAGCCCTATGGGACCTACGCAGAACTCTTTGTAGACAGGGAAGCCAAAGCCTGGTGATTTGATTTTGAAGACAAAACCGCCTTGGCTGTACTTTATTTATAAGCACGAGTGGTTCACAGCATTTTAGCTGCATCGCCAGGTGCAATAAAATCATGTTCTAATCAGAAAAGAGAACGGGATGACTATGAACGTTGGGTCATCCCATTCTCTTTTCTGACCAGAATATGACTTGTTTTTATTGCACCTGATGATGCACCTAAAATGCAGCTGAAGCGGTTTTATCTTCAATATCATATGGGATCTGATTGCTCTCCATAATGAGCTGCCTGTTCTGGAAAGTCCTGGACTTGTCTTAGTCATTTTAATGGGGGCTGGGGATGTACCTGAGCCTCGAAATTGTCGATCAAGAAACTCACCTAAACAGCAAAGTATGCTGGAGTTCCACCCTACTGTAAACACACACATAATCCATGTCTCCCTCTTCCTCGGGCTGCACATTTGCAATATGAACAAATAAGAATTTCCATTCATGTACCCTTAAAAGAAGGAAAAGGTCCGAGTAGATGTCATGCTGCTCTCCTGGTACATCCCACATGAGGCGGGTTCCTTTAAAACTGCTGCACGTAATGACTATTGTCTTTAGACTAGCAAATCCGTATCCTGCGTAAGCAACGATATATCGCAGTTTCACCAGAAAATAACCTCTCATGTGCGAGACACGACATTTGAAAATTGTCACAACGGAGCACAGCATGCTGCAATTCGTTGTTTCACGTCGTTGTCAGATAATTCATTCACAAACATCTGTCTACATGACATCTTGGATATTCGGGAATCCAGCCGGATGTTCGCGTGGTTCTCGAACGATATTTCGACAGCGTGCCTCGCTGTCGAAATATCGTGCGAGAACGACGCGAACATCCGGCTGGATTCCCGAATATCCAAGATGTCAACAGATCGCCGGGAAAGCATGAAGAATTACATCTGTCTACATGGTTTAGTTTCCAATTATTTTTATCACTATGGTCACACATTGTTTGCTGTGGTACTTCAAGTCCAGCCGCTCTTTTGCGAATACACTCCTGGAAATGGAAAAAAGAACACACTGACACCGGTGTGTCAGACCCACCATACTTGCTCCGGACACTGCGTGAGGGCTGTACAAGCAATGATCACACGCACGGCACAGCGGACACACCAGGAACCGCGGTGTTGGCCGTCGAATGGCGCTAGCTGCGCAGCATTTGTGCACCGCCGCCGTCAGTGTCAGCCAGTTTGCCGTGGCATACGGAGCTCCATCGCAGTCTTTAACACTGGTAGCATGCCGCGACAGCGTGGACGTGAACCGTATGTGCAGTTGACGGACTTTGAGCGAGGGCGTATAGTGGGCATGCGGGAGGCCGGGTGGACGTACCGCCGAATTGCTCAACAGGTGGGGCGTGAGGTCTCCACAGTACATCGATGTTGTCGCCAGTGGTCGGCGGAAGGTGCACGTACCCGTCGACCTGGGACCGGACCGCAGCGACGCACGGATGCACGCCAAGACCGTAGGATCCTACGCAGTGCCGTAGGGGACCGCACCGCCACTTCCCAGCAAATTAGGGACACTGTTGCTCCTGGGGTATCGGCGAGGACCATTCGCAACCGTCTCCATGAAGCTGGGCTACGGTCCCGCACACCGTTAGGCCGTCTTCCGCTCACGCCCCAACATCGTGCAGCCCGCCTCCAGTGGTGTCGCGACAGGCGTGAATGGAGGGACGAATGGAGACGTGTCGTCTTCAGCGATGAGAGTCGCTTCTGCCTTGGTACCAATGATGGTCGTATGCGTGTTTGGCGCCGTGCAGGTGAGCGCCACAATCAGGACTGCATACGCGCGAGGCACACAGGGCCAACACCCGGCATCATGGTGTGGGGAGCGATCTCCTACACTGGCCGTACACCACTGGTGATCGTCGAGGGGACACTGAATAGTGCACGGTACATCCAAACCGTCATCGAACCCATCGTTCTACCATTCCTAGACCGGCAAGGGAACTTGCTGTTCCAACAGGACAATGCACGTCCGCATGTATCCCGTGCCACCCAACGTGCTCTAGAAGGTGTAAGTCAACTACCCTGGCCAGCAAGATCTCCGGATCTGTCCCACATTGAGCATGTTTGGGACTGGATGAAGCGTCGTCTCACGCGGTCTGCACGTCCAGCACGAACGCTGGTCCAACTGAGGCGCCAGGTGGAAATGGCATGGCAAGCCGTTCCACAGGACTACATCCAGCATCTCTACGATCGTCTCCATGGGAGAATAGCAGCCTGCATTGCTGCGAAAGGTGGATATACACTGTACTAGTGCCGACATTGTGCATGCTCTGTTGCCTGTGTCTATGTGCCTGTGGTTCTGTCAGTGTGATCATGTGATGTATCTGACCCCAGGAATGTGTCAATAAAGTTTCCCCTTCCTGGGACAATGAATTCACGGTGTTCTTATTTCTATTTCCAGGAGTGTAGATATCAATAAAACTACTTATTTGCCCAATATTTTACAAAGTGAAGAGTGGTACGAATGTCCCTCAGATACCAAATAACGTCTCATTTCCGGCCGGGTGGGCCCTGTTGTAGTCGCCACTGGGAGTCTGCGTTTGCAGGGGAAAGAGGCTTTTTGTTCCGTCTGAAGATGATGGACTCCTCTATCCCTAGTCCTCCTACATGGATGGTAGTCAGAGCTAGGTAGGCTGATTTCAAGGGCAAGTATTTTTCCCAAGACGTCCGGTGTTTTCCATTACTAATAATACTCGCTGGAAGCAGTACCTCACGGAAGCACTGTAAGTGGTGTAAGACGTGTATATTTCTATTGTCTATTGTCAAACCACAATTTATGAAAGATGTTTATATTTTATTAATAGGATTAAGTAGGAATAAATTAATATTTGTCATGTTGGAAATAATTGTGATAGCAGGGAATGTCTGCACCAAAGTATTGTTGGCAAGAGAGACCGCACATTGATATAATTTTAAAAAGGGCGGGAGAGACCGCGTATGGATACATTTTAAGAAAAGAGCGGGAAAGACCGCGCATTGATACGTATTGTAATGGTAGCAAGGATTGTCTGCACCAGAAAGCATTGTTGGCAAGAGAGACCGCACTTTAGCGTTCGTAGGAAGTCAGTAGTAAGCGAGAAGTGAAGCGAGTCGGTAGCAGGTCTGAAGCGAGAGGTTGAGAGGAGCGGTGTGCCTGCCAGCCACTAGCTGTGATTTACAAGAGATTATAAACGGATGTACAGAGACATCAGCTAACTATTATCATAAGAGGAACTAATATTATTGAATTATTTTCTTTGATAACTCAAGACTACTGAAGGTATGTTTGCGCAATGCTAGTCGTAAGATTATTGTAAAAAGTAAGTCCCCTTTGAACGTTTGTAAAATCATTTCATTACCAACAGTAAATATTTGAAGAAACGTTTTCAGCATATAATTAATTTTTGCCAGCAGTGTTGCATTACTGATTATAATCCATCCCAAAAACCATCAACGTAAAACTTTGCAAAAATTTTATTGTTTTCAAGAAAAAGTGTAACTATGAATTACGTAACTTCAGTCAAATTAATTAAAGAATAACGTCAGCTTTGCTATTAAAGAATAATGTCAGCTTTGGTAATAAATACAGGCACTTATTATGACAGCCTACCACCAGTTAATAGAGTATAGTAAACCAGAGTAAGTATATTCATGTCGCAGTTCGATGTAGCAGTCAGATGGCGATCCAGTAATAGTAGAAAAGGTAAGGAACAGTTTTGGGTTATTGCAGGTAACGACTGAGGGCCACGACGACGACACATTCTATGCTTCATCGAAATAATCAGAAAATCACTTTTAATAAGCAGCAATTAAATTTGTATGCGATGATTGAGAAAGAGAATAAATTTTAAAGGGAAGATTTCATTTGTTATTATGAAGCAAGAGATAGAAATCCTAAGGAAAGGTTTCATAGGTTATTGTAGAAGGGAAGATTGAGTAACAAAAGAGATATAGAGGAGACGGTTATTGCGTAACAAAAGAGATATAGAGGAGACGGGAAGCTTTCAGTGGCAGCAGCAAAAGGCCAACGAAAATGCCTTGATTCTGCTCCTAATTTTGCTTGGGTGAAAGCGATAACTGTTAATTTCTTGTAACGCCCTGGGGGCTCCCGAAATCGGGTAAGTCGACCAACTGTAGGTGGTATCGTCTGCCCTGTGGGGCGGAGGTACTGTGCTAAAGTGTGCTTATGAGGTCAGTAGTTGCCGATCCTGTGTGAACAACCTCATTATTTTATTTTATTTCTAATTTTCCAGTACTGAAGACTGAGAGAGTCCGGAAGCGCGAGGGTGGAATTCTGCTCAGGTTCTTTCTGGTACGACTGCTTTTAAGTGAGCCTTGTAGGCAGAACACTTACATAGGACCACAGAATTAGTGGCTAGCTGGACGGTAGTGTTTCAAGTGAACGAGACGATCTGGAAACGTTTTAATAGAAGCAAATGTTTTTTTTTTTTTTTTTTTGAGTCGTCAGTCTCCCGACTGGTTTGATGGGGCCCGCCACGAATTCCTTTCCTGTGCCAACCTCTTCATCTCAGAGTAGCACTTGCAACCAACATCCTCAATCGTCTGCTGGATGTATTCCAATCTCAGTCTTCCTCTACAGTTTTTGCCTTCTACAGCTCCCTCTAGTACCATGGAAGTCAATGCCTGATGTCTTAACAGATGTCCTAGCATCCTGTCCCTTCTCCTTGTCAGCGTTTTCCACAAATTGCTTTCCTTCCCGATTCTTCGCGGAACCTCTGCAATCCTTACCTTATCAGTCCACCTAATTTTTAGCCGGCCGAAGTGACCGTGCGGTTAAAGGCGCTGCAGTCTGGAACCGCAAGACCGCTACGGTCGCAGGTTCTAATCCTGCCTCGGGCATGGATGTTTGTGATGTCCTTAGGTTTAACTAGTTCTAAGTTCTAGGGGACTAATGACCTCAGCAGTTGAGTCCCATAGTGCTCAGAGCCATTTGAGCCACCTAATTTTTAACATTCCTCTGTAGCACCACATCTCAAATGCTTCGATTTCTCTCCGTTTTTCCTACAGTCCATGTTTTACCACCATACAATGCTGTGCTCCAAACGTACATTCTCAGAAGTTTCTTCCCCAAATTAAGGCCGATATTTGATACTAGAAGACTTCTATTGGCCAGGAATGCCCTTTTTGCCAGTGCTAGTCTGCTT
The DNA here is from genome assembly GCF_021461395.2 of Schistocerca americana. Lineage (NCBI taxonomy): Eukaryota > Metazoa > Arthropoda > Insecta > Orthoptera > Acrididae > Schistocerca > Schistocerca americana. The sequence continues at coordinate 17,183,640 of NC_060124.1, forward strand.
TTGATGTCCTCCTTGCTCCGTCCGTGATGGGTTATTTTACTGCCTAGGTAGCAGAATTCCTGGTCCACCCCCGGTAGCTGAATGGTCAGCGTGACGGATTGTCAATACTCTGGGCCCGGGTTCGATTCCCGTCTGGGTCGGGGAATTTTCTCCGCCCAGGGACTGGGTGTTGTGCGGTCCTCATCATCATCCTACCATCCTGATCGACTGCAGGTCGCCGAAGTGGCGTCAGGTTGAAAGACCGGCACCCGGCGAACGGTCTGCCCGACGAGGGGCCGTAGCCATACGATTACATCAATAAATAAAAGCAGAATTCCTTAACCTCATCTACTTCGTGACCATCGATCCTGATGTTAAATTTCTCGCTGTTCTCATTTCTGCTACTTCTCATTACTTTCCTCTTTCTTCGATTTACTCTCAATCTAAATTCTGTACTCATTAGATGTTTCATTCCACTCAGCAGATCATGTAATTTTTCTTCACTTTCACACAAGATAGCAATGTGATCAGTGTATCGTATCATTGATACCTTTTCACTTGAATTTTAATTCCACTTCTGGACATTTCTTTTATTTCCATCATTGCTTCCTCGATGTACAGATTGAACAGTAGGGGCGAAAGGCTACATCCTTGTCTTACACCCTTTTTAATACGAGCGCTTCGTTCTTGGACGTCCACTTTTATTATTCCCTTTTGGCTCTTGTACATACTGGACATTACCCGTCTCTCCCTATAGATTACTCCTATTTTTCTCAGAATTTCGAGTGTCTTGCACCATTTTACATTGTCGAACGCTTTTTCCAGGTATAAAAATCCTATAAACGTGTCTTGATTTTTCTTTAGTCTCGCTTCCATTATCAACCGCAACTTCAGAATTGCCTCTCTCGTGCTTTTACCTTTCCTAAAGCCAAACTGATCGTCATCTAGCGCATACTCAATATTCTTTTTCATTCTTCTGTGTATTATTCTTGTCAGCAACTTGGATGCACGAGCTGTTAAGCTGATTGTGCGATAGTTCTCGCACTTGTCAGCTCTTGCACTCTTCGGAATTGTGTGGACGATATTTTTCCGAAAGTCAGACGGTGCACTGCCAAACTCGTACATTCTACACACCAACGTGAGTAGCCGTTTATTTGCCACTTCCCCTAATGATTTTAGAAATTATGATGGAATGTTATTGATCCCTTCTGCCTTATTTGATCTTAAGTCCTCCAAAGCTCTTTTAAATTCTGATTCTAATACTGGATCCCCTATCTTCTCTAAATCGACTCCTGTTTCTTCTTCTATCACATACACAGGAAAAAGAATCCATTGCTGTACAGCTACACTATTGATGACAAATTGCTGGAAACAGTATCCAATGTAAAATATCTATGGGTAACTATCCAGAGCGACCTTAAGTGAAAGTGACACATAAAATAAACAGTAACAGATGCCAGACTGAGTTCCACTGGAAGTATCTTAAGGAAATGTAACTCACACACGAAGTAAGTGGCCTGCAAGGCACTTGTTCGACCAGTTTCTGAGTACTGTTCATCAGTCAGGGGTCCCTACCAGGTAAGACTGATAGAAGAGATAGGGAATATCCAACGAAGAGAGCTCATTGAGTCACGTAATCGTTTAGTCGGAACGAGATCATTACACAGGTGCTCAACTCTAGAGGCATACGCTACAAGAGAGATGTTGTGCATCACATAGAAGTTTGCTATTGAAAAGTTGACAGAGCACTAACCAGGAAGAGTCGGACAACATGTTATTGCAACGTACATATGTCTCGTGAAGTCCACACGACGAGAAAATTCGAGAAATTAGGTCTAACACAGAGGCTTACCGACTATCACTCCCAGGTACTAGTCACTAGTGGAATAGGGAGGGAAGGATTCAGGTAGTGCTACCAGAAGACCCTTCATCACACACCGTTAGGTGGTTTACGGAGTATAATGTAGATGTAACTGCCAGATTAGAACTGTGTGTCGGATTGGAACTCGAACCTGGGGTCTTCGCCATTCGCAGTCAAGTGCACGACCGACTGACCTACAAACACGACTCCCAACCCGGCCGCCTCATAGATTTACTTCCGCTTGTGCCCCATCTCCTACCTTCCAAACCTCAGAATTGTAATCTGCCAGGATGTTTCAAGTCGGCGCACACTCCGCTGCATATTGACCTGTTTCTGGAGATTATCGGTGAGAGTAGCAAGCAGGAAGCTGTCACCGGTGTACACTGAAGGGACGAAGGTCATGGAATAGCGATACGCACATAAACAAATGATGGTAGTATCACGTACACAAGTACGGGCAGTGCATTGCCGTAACATGTGAAAAGGTTTCAGACGTGATTAGACCGCAAGACGGAAATTAGTGGACTTTGAATGCAGAATGGTAGTTCGAGCCAGACGCATGGGACACTCCACTTCGGAAATCTCATACTCGGAGAATCCACAGTTACAAGAGTGTGCCGAGAATACCACATTTCAGGCACGCCTCTCACCAATGCAGTGGGTGACAGCTTGACATAACGACCGAGAGCAGACGCGTTTTAGTAGAATTATCAGTGCTAACAGACAAGCAACACTGCACGAAATAATCGCAAAAAACAATGTGGGACATGCGACAAACGTATGTGTTACGACGGTGCGGCTAAATTTGAAGTTAATGGGCTATGGCAGCAGGCAACCGCTGTGAAAGCCTTTGATAACAGCAGACATCGCCTGCAGCGGCTCTCCTGGGCTCGTGATAATTTCGGCTGGATTTAGTATAAAGAAAACAGTCTTAATCGCGTTTTTTATTTAGCTCCGACTTGTTTCAGCCCATCGCAGGGGCCATCTTCAGGGCGAACATATGGTCGACTGATGGTGGCGTCACACCTACCAAGGTGTGGCAGGAGTCTGTCCCCTGCCATCTTCAGGGCGAACATATGGTCGACGGCTGGTGGCTTCACACCTACCAGGGTGTGGCAGGAGACTGTCTCCTGCCATCTTCAGGGCGAACATATGGTCGACTGCTGGTGGCGTCACACCTACCAAGGTGTGGCAGGACTCTGTCCCCTGCCATCTTCAGGGCAAACATATGGTCGACGGCTGGTGGCTTCACACCTACCAGGGTGTGGCAGGAGACTGTCTCCTGCCATCTTCAGGGCGAACATATGGTCGACTGCTGGTGGCGTCACACCTACCAAGGTGTGGCAGGACCCTGTCCCCTGCCATCTTCAGGGCAAACATATGGTCGACGGCTGGTGGCTTCACACCTACCAGGGTGTGGCAGGAGACTGTCTCCTGCCATCTTCAGGGCGAACATATGGTCGACTGCTGGTGGCGTCACACCTACCAAGGTGTGGCAGGAGACTGTCTGTCTTCTGCCATCCTCAGGGCGAACATATTGTCGACTGCTGGTGGCGTCACAGCTACCAAGGTGTGGCAGGAGACTGTCTCCTGCCATCTTCAGGGCGAACATATGGTCGACCGCTGGTGGCGTCACACCTGCCAAGGTGTGGCAGGAGACTGTCTTCTGCCATCTTCAGGGCGAACATATGGTCGACGGCTGGTGGCGTCACACCTACCAGGGTGTGGCAGGAGACTGTCTCCTGCCATCATCAGGGCGAACATATGGTCGACTGCTGATGGCGTCACACCTACCAAGGTGTGGCAGGAGACTGTCTGTCTTCTGCCATCCTCAGGGCGAACGTATTGTCGACTGCTGGTGGCGTCACACCTACCAAGGTGTGGCAGGAGACTGTCTGTCTTCTGCCATCCTCAGGGCGAACGTATTGTCGACTGCTGGTGGCGTCACACCTACCAAGGTGTGGCAGGAGACTGTCTGTCTTCTGCCATCTTCAGGGCGAACATATGGTCGACTGATGGTGGCGTCACACCTACCAAGGTGTGGCAGGAGACTGTCTTCTGCCATCTTCAGGGCGAACATATGGTCGACTGCTGGTGGCGTCACACCTGCCAAGGTGTGGCAGGAGACTGTCTTCTGCCATCTTCAGGGCGAACATATGGTCGACTGCTGGTGGCGTCACACCTACCAAGGTGTGGCAGGACTCTGTCCCCTGCCATCTTCAGGGCAAACATATGGTCGACGGCTGGTGGCTTCACACCTACCAGGGTGTGGCAGGAGACTGTCTCCTGCCATCTTCAGGGCGAACATATGGTCGACTGCTGGTGGCGTCACACCTACCAAGGTGTGGCAGGAGACTGTCTGTCTTCTGCCATCCTCAGGGCGAACATATTGTCGACTGCTGGTGGCGTCACAGCTACCAAGGTGTGGCAGGAGACTGTCTCCTGCCATCTTCAGGGCGAACATATGGTCGACTGCTGGTGGCGTCACACCTACCAAGGTGTGGCAGGAGACTGTCTGTCTTCTGCCATCTTCAGGGCGAACATATGGTCGACTGCTGGTGGCGTCACACCTACCAAGGTGTGGCAGGACTCTGTCCCCTGCCATCTTCAGGGCAAACATATGGTCGACGGCTGGTGGCTTCACACCTACCAGGGTGTGGCAGGAGACTGTCTCCTGCCATCTTCAGGGCGAACATATGGTCGACTGCTGGTGGCGTCACACCTACCAAGGTGTGGCAGGACTCTGTCCCCTGCCATCTTCAGGGCAAACATATGGTCGACGGCTGGTGGCTTCACACCTACCAGGGTGTGGCAGGAGACTGTCTCCTGCCATCTTCAGGGCGAACATATGGTCGACTGCTGGTGGCGTCACACCTACCAAGGTGTGGCAGGACTCTGTCCCCTGCCATCTTCAGGGCAAACATATGGTCGACGGCTGGTGGCTTCACACCTACCAGGGTGTGGCAGGAGACTGTCTCCTGCCATCTTCAGGGCGAACATATGGTCGACTGCTGGTGGCGTCACAGCTACCAAGGTGTGGCAGGAGACTGTCTCCTGCCATCTTCAGGGCGAACATATGGTCGACTGCTGGTGGCGTCACACCTACCAAGGTGTGGCAGGAGACTGTCTGTCTTCTGCCATCTTCAGGGCGAACATATGGTCGACTGCTGGTGGCGTCACACCTACCAAGGTGTGGCAGGACTCTGTCCCCTGCCATCTTCAGGGCAAACATATGGTCGACGGCTGGTGGCTTCACACCTACCAGGGTGTGGCAGGAGACTGTCTCCTGCCATCTTCAGGGCGAACATATGGTCGACTGCTGGTGGCGTCACACCTACCAAGGTGTGGCAGGACTCTGTCCCCTGCCATCTTCAGGGCAAACATATGGTCGACGGCTGGTGGCTTCACACCTACCAGGGTGTGGCAGGAGACTGTCTCCTGCCATCTTCAGGGCGAACATATGGTCGACTGCTGGTGGCGTCACACCTACCAAGGTGTGGCAGGACTCTGTCCCCTGCCATCTTCAGGGCAAACATATGGTCGACGGCTGGTGGCTTCACACCTACCAGGGTGTGGCAGGAGACTGTCTCCTGCCATCTTCAGGGCGAACATATGGTCGACTGCTGGTGGCGTCACACCTACCAAGGTGTGGCAGGACTCTGTCCCCTGCCATCTTCAGGGCAAACATATGGTCGACGGCTGGTGGCTTCACACCTACCAGGGTGTGGCAGGAGACTGTCTCCTGCCATCTTCAGGGCGAACATATGGTCGACTGCTGGTGGCGTCACACCTACCAAGGTGTGGCAGGACTCTGTCCCCTGCCATCTTCAGGGCAAACATATGGTCGACGGCTGGTGGCTTCACACCTACCAGGGTGTGGCAGGAGACTGTCTCCTGCCATCTTCAGGGCGAACATATGGTCGACTGCTGGTGGCGTCACACCTACCAAGGTGTGGCAGGAGACTGTCTGTCTTCTGCCATCCTCAGGGCGAACATATTGTCGACTGCTGGTGGCGTCACAGCTACCAAGGTGTGGCAGGAGACTGTCTCCTGCCATCTTCAGGGCGAACATATGGTCGACTGCTGGTGGCGTCACACCTGCCAAGGTGTTGCAGGAGACTGTCTTCTGCCATCTTCAGGGCGAACATATGGTCGACGGCTGGTGGCGTCACACCTACCAGGGTGTGGCAGGAGACTGTCTCCTGCCATCATCAGGGCGAACATATGGTCGACTGCTGATGGCGTCACACCTACCAAGGTGTGGCAGGAGACTGTCTGTCTTCTGCCATCCTCAGGGCGAACATATTGTCGACTGCTGGTGGCGTCACACCTACCAAGGTGTGGCAGGAGACTGTCTGTCTTCTGCCATCTTCAGGGCGAACATATGGTCGACGGCTGGTGGCGTCACACCTACCAAGGTGTGGCAGGAGTCTGTCCCCTGCCATCTTCAGGGCGAACATATGGTCGACGGCTGGTGGCTTCACACCTACCAGGGTGTGGCAGGAGACTGTCTCCTGCCATCTTCAGGGCGAACATATGGTCGACTGCTGGTGGCGTCACACCTACCAAGGTGTGGCAGGACTCTGTCCCCTGCCATCTTAAGGGCAAACATATGGTCGACGGCTGGTGGCTTCACACCTACCAGGGTGTGGCAGGAGACTGTCTCCTGCCATCTTCAGGGCGAACATATGGTCGACTGCTGGTGGCGTCACACCTACCAAGGTGTGGCAGGACTCTGTCCCCTGCCATCTTCAGGGCAAACATATGGTCGACGGCTGGTGGCTTCACACCTACCAGGGTGTGGCAGGAGACTGTCTCCTGCCATCTTCAGGGCGAACATATGGTCGACTGCTGGTGGCGTCACACCTACCAAGGTGTGGCAGGAGACTGTCTGTCTTCTGCCATCCTCAGGGCGAACATATTGTCGACTGCTGGTGGCGTCACAGCTACCAAGGTGTGGCAGGAGACTGTCTCCTGCCATCTTCAGGGCGAACATATGGTCGACTGCTGGTGGCGTCACACCTGCCAAGGTGTGGCAGGAGACTGTCTTCTGCCATCTTCAGGGCGAACATATGGTCGACAGCTGGTGGCGTCACACCTACCAGGGTGTGGCAGGAGACTGTCTCCTGCCATCATCAGGGCGAACATATGGTCGACTGCTGATGGCGTCACACCTACCAAGGTGTGGCAGGAGACTGTCTGTCTTCTGCCATCCTCAGGGCGAACATATTGTCGACTGCTGGTGGCGTCACACCTACCAAGGTGTGGCAGGAGACTGTCTGTCTTCTGCCATCTTCAGGGCGAACATATGGTCGACTGATGGTGGCGTCACACCTACCAAGGTGTGGCAGGAGACTGTCTTCTGCCATCTTCAGGGCGAACATATGGTCGACTGCTGGTGGCGTCACACCTGCCAAGGTGTGGCAGGAGACTGTCTTCTGCCATCTTCAGGGCGAACATATGGTCGACTGCTGGTGGCGTCACACCTACCAAGGTGTGGCAGGAGACTGTCTGTCTTCTGCCATCTTCAGGGCGAACATATGGTCGACTGCTGGTGGCGTCACACCTACCAAGGTGTGGCAGGAGACTGTCTGTCTTCTGCCATCTTCAGGGCGAACATATGGTCGACTGCTGGTGGCGTCACACCTACCAAGGTGTGGCAGGAGACTGTCTGTCTTCTGCCATCTTCAGGGCGAACATATGGTCGACGGCTGGTGGCGTCACACCTACCAAGGTGTGGCAGGAGACTGTCTCCTGCCATCTTCAGGGCGAACATATGGTCGACTGCTGGTGGCGTCACACCTACCAAGGTGTGGCAGGAGACTGTCTCCTGCCATCTTCAGGGCGAACATATGGTCGACTGCTGGTGGCGTCACACCTACCAAGGTGTGGCAGGAGACTGTCTGTCTTCTGCCATCTTCAGGGCGAACATATGGTCGACTGCTGGTGGCGTCACACCTACCAAGGTGTGGCAGGAGACTGTCTGTCTTCTGCCATCTTCAGGGCGAACATATGGTCGACGGCTGGTGGCGTCACACCTACCAAGGTGTGGCAGGAGACTGTCTCCTGCCATCTTCAGGGCGAACATATGGTCGACTGCTGGTGGCGTCACACCTACCAAGGTGTGGCAGGAGACTGTCTGTCTTCTGCCATCCTCAGGGCGAACATATTGTCGACTGCTGGTGGCGTCACAGCTACCAAGGTGTGGCAGGAGACTGTCTCCTGCCATCTTCAGGGCGAACATATGCTCGACTGCTGGTGGCGTCACACCTGCCAAGGTGTGGCAGGAAACTGTCTTCTGCCATCTTCAGGGCGAACATATGGTCGACTGCTGGTGGCGTCACACCTACCAAGGTGTGGCAGGAGACTGTCTGTCTTCTGCCATCTTCAGGGCGAACATATGGTCGACTGATGGTGGCGTCACACCTACCAAGGTGTGGCAGGAGACTGTCTGTCTTCTGCCATCTTCAGAGCGAACATATGGTCGACGGCTGGTGGCTTCACACCTACCAGGGTGTGGCAGGAGACTGTCTCCTGCCATCTTCAGGGCGAACATATGGTCGACTGCTGGTGGCGTCACACCTACCAAGGTGTGGCAGGAGACTGTCTGTCTTCTGCCATCTTCAGGGCGAACATATGGTCGACTGCTGGTGGCGTCACACCTACCAAGGTGTGGCAGGAGACTGTCTGTCTTCTGCCATCTTCAGGGCGAACATATGGTCGACTGATGGTGGCGTCACACCTACCAAGGTGTGGCAGGAGACTGTCTTCTGCCATCTTCAGGGCGAACATATGGTCGACGGCTGGTGGCGTCACACCTACCAGGGTGTGGCAGGAGACTGTCTCCTGCCATCATCAGGGCGAACATATGGTCGACTGCTGATGGCGTCACACCTACCAAGGTGTGGCAGGAGACTGTCTGTCTTCTGCCATCTTCAAGGCGAACATATGGTCGACGGCTGGTGGCGTCACACCTACCAGGGTGTGGCAGGAGACTGTCTCCTGCCATCTTCAGGGCGAACATATGGTCGACTGCTGGTGGCGTCACACCTACCAAGGTGTGGCAGGAGACTGTCTGTCTTCTGCCATCCTCAGGGCGAACATATTGTCGACTGCTGGTGGCGTCACACCTACCAAGGTGTGGCAGGAGACTGTCTGTCTTCTGCCATCTTCAGGGCGAACATATGGTCGACTGATGGTGGCGTCACACCTACCAAGGTGTGGCAGGAGACTGTCTTCTGCCATCTTCAGGGCGAACATATGGTCGACTGCTGGTGGCGTCACACCTGCCAAGGTGTGGCAGGAGACTGTCTTCTGCCATCTTCAGGGCGAACATATGGTCGACTGCTGGTGGCGTCACACCTACCAAGGTGTGGCAGGAGACTGTCTGTCTTCTGCCATCTTCAGGGCGAACATATGGTCGACTGCTGGTGGCGTCACACCTACCAAGGTGTGGCAGGAGACTGTCTGTCTTCTGCCATCTTCAGGGCGAACATATGGTCGACTGCTGGTGGCGTCACACCTACCAAGGTGTGGCAGGAGACTGTCTGTCTTCTGCCATCTTCAGGGCGAACATATGGTCGACGGCTGGTGGCGTCACACCTACCAAGGTGTGGCAGGAGACTGTCTCCTGCCATCTTCAGGGCGAACATATGGTCGACTGCTGGTGGCGTCACACCTACCAAGGTGTGGCAGGAGACTGTCTCCTGCCATCTTCAGGGCGAACATATGGTCGACTGCTGGTGGCGTCACACCTACCAAGGTGTGGCAGGAGACTGTCTGTCTTCTGCCATCTTCAGGGCGAACATATGGTCGACTGCTGGTGGCGTCACACCTACCAAGGTGTGGCAGGAGACTGTCTGTCTTCTGCCATCTTCAGGGCGAACATATGGTCGACGGCTGGTGGCGTCACACCTACCAAGGTGTGGCAGGAGACTGTCTCCTGCCATCTTCAGGGCGAACATATGGTCGACTGCTGGTGGCGTCACACCTACCAAGGTGTGGCAGGAGACTGTCTGTCTTCTGCCATCCTCAGGGCGAACATATTGTCGACTGCTGGTGGCGTCACAGCTACCAAGGTGTGGCAGGAGACTGTCTCCTGCCATCTTCAGGGCGAACATATGGTCGACTGCTGGTGGCGTCACACCTGCCAAGGTGTGGCAGGAGACTGTCTTCTGCCATCTTCAGGGCGAACATATGGTCGACTGCTGGTGGCGTCACACCTACCAAGGTGTGGCAGGAGACTGTCTGTCTTCTGCCATCTTCAGGGCGAACATATGGTCGACTGATGGTGGCGTCACACCTACCAAGGTGTGGCAGGAGACTGTCTGTCTTCTGCCATCTTCAGGGCGAACATATGGTCGACGGCTGGTGGCTTCACACCTACCAGGGTGTGGCAGGAGACTGTCTCCTGCCATCTTCAGGGCGAACATATGGTCGACTGCTGGTGGCGTCACACCTACCAAGGTGTGGCAGGAGACTGTCTGTCTTCTGCCATCTTCAGGGCGAACATATGGTCGACTGCTGGTGGCGTCACACCTACCAAGGTGTGGCAGGAGACTGTCTGTCTTCTGCCATCTTCAGGGCGAACATATGGTCGACTGATGGTGGCGTCACACCTACCAAGGTGTGGCAGGAGACTGTCTTCTGCCATCTTCAGGGCGAACATATGGTCGACGGCTCGTGGCGTCACATCTACCAGGGTGTGGCAGGAGACTGTCTCCTGCCATCATCAGGGCGAACATATGGTCGACTGCTGATGGCGTCACACCTACCAAGGTGTGGCAGGAGACTGTCTGTCTTCTGCCATCTTCAGGGCGAAAATATGGTCGACGGCTGGTGGCGTCACACCTACCAAGGTGTGGCAGGAGACTGTCTCCTGCCATCTTCAGGGCGAACATATGGTCGACTGCTGGTGGCGTCACACCTACCAAGGTGTGGCAGGAGACTGTCTGTCTTCTGCCATCTTCAGGGCGAACATATGGTCGACTGCTGGTGGCGTCACACCTACCAAGGTGTGGCAGGAGACTGTCTGTCTTCTGCCATCTTCAGGGCGAACATATGGTCGACGGCTGGTGGCTTCACACCTACCAGGGTGTGGCAGGAGACTGTCACCTGCCATCTTCAGGGCGAACATATGGTCGACTGCTGGTGGCGTCACACCTACCAAGGTGTGGCAGGAGACTGTCTGTCTTCTGCCATCCTCAGGGCGAACATATTGTCGACTGCTGGTGGCGTCACACCTACCAAGGTGTGGCAGGAGACTGTCTGTCTTCTGCCATCTTCAGGGCGAACATATAGTCGACTGATGGTGGCGTCACACCTACCAAGGTGTGGCAGGAGACTGTCTTCTGCCATCTTCAGGGCGAACATATGGTCGACGGCTGGTGGCGTCACACCTACCAGGGTGTGGCAGGAGACTGTCTCCTGCCATCATCAGGGCGAACATATGGTCGACTGCTGATGGCGTCACACCTACCAAGGTGTGGCAGGAGACTGTCTGTCTTCTGCCATCTTCAGGGCGAACATATGGTCGACGGCTGGTGGCGTCACACCTACCAAGGTGTGGCAGGAGACTGTCTCCTGCCATCTTCAGGGCGAACATATGGTCGACTGCTGGTGGCGTCACACCTACCAAGGTGTGGCAGGAGACTGTCTGTCTTCTGCCATCCTCAGGGCGAACATATTGTCGACTGCTGGTGGCGTCACAGCTACCAAGGTGTGGCAGGAGACTGTCTCCTGCCATCTTCAGGGCGAACATATGGTCGACTGCTGGTGGCGTCACACCTGCCAAGGTGTGGCAGGAGACTGTCTTCTGCCATCTTCAGGGCGAACATATGGTCGACTGCTGGTGGCGTCACACCTACCAAGGTGTGGCAGGAGACTGTCTGTCTTCTGCCATCTTCAGGGCGAACATATGGTCGACTGCTGGTGGCGTCACACCTACCAAGGTGTGGCAGGAGACTGTCTGTCTTCTGCCATCTTCAGGGCGAACATATGGTCGACTGCTGGTGGCGTCACACCTACCAAGGTGTGGCAGGAGACTGTCTGTCTTCTGCCATCTTCAGGGCGAACATATGGTCGACGGCTGGTAGCGTCACACCTACCAAGGTGTGGCAGGAGACTGTCTCCTGCCATCTTCAGGGCGAACATATGGTCGACTGCTGGTGGCGTCACACCTACCAAGGTGTGGCAGGAGACTGTCTCCTGCCATCTTCAGGGCGAACATATGGTCGACTGCTGGTGGCGTCACACCTACCAAGGTGTGGTAGGAGACTGTCAGTCTTCTGCCATCTTCAGGGCGAACATATGGTCGACTGCTGGTGGCGTCACACCTACCAAGGTGTGGCAGGAGACTGTCTGTCTTCTGCCATCTTCAGGGCGAACATACGGTCGACGGCTGGTGGCGTCACACCTACCAAGGTGTGGCAGGAGACTGTCTCCTGCCATCTTCAGGGCGAACATATGGTCGACTGCTGGTGGCGTCACACCTACCAAGGTGTGGCAGGAGACTGTCTGTCTTCTGCCATCCTCAGGGCGAACATATTGTCGACTGCTGGTGGCGTCACAGCTACCAAGGTGTGGCAGGAGACTGTCTCCTGCCATCTTCAGGGCGAACATATGGTCGACTGCTGGTGGCGTCACACCTGCCAAGGTGTGGCAGGAGACTGTCTTCTGCCATCTTCAGGGCGAACATATGGTCGACGGCTGGTGGCGTCACACCTACCAGGGTGTGGCAGGAGACTGTCTCCTGCCATCATCAGGGCGAACATATGGTCGACTGCTGATGGCGTCACACCTACCATGGTGTGGCAGGAGACTGTCTGTCTTCTGCAATCCTCAGGGCGAACATATTGTCGACTGCTGGTGGCGTCACACCTACCAAGGTGTGGCAGGAGACTGTCTGTCTTCTGCCATCTTCAGGGCGAACATATGGTCGACGGCTGGTGGCGTCACACCTACCAAGGTGTGGCAGGAGTCTGTCCCCTGCCATCTTCAGGGCGAACATATGGTCGACGGCTGGTGGCTTCACACCTACCAGGGTGTGGCAGGAGACTGTCTCCTGCCATCTTCAGGGCGAACATATGGTCGACTGCTGGTGGCGTCACACCTACCAAGGTGTGGCAGAACTCTGTCCCCTGCCATCTTCAGGGCAAACATATGGTCGACGGCTGGTGGCTTCACACCTACCAGGGTGTGGCAGGAGACTGTCTCCTGCCATCTTCAGGGCGAACATATGGTCGACTGCTGGTGGCGTCACACCTACCAAGGTGTGGCAGGACTCTGTCCCCTGCCATCTTCAGGGCAAACATATGGTCGACGGCTGGTGGCTTCACACCTACCAGGGTGTGGCAGGAGACTGTCTCCTGCCATCTTCAGGGCGAACATATGGTCCACTGCTGGTGGCGTCACACCTACCAAGGTGTGGCAGGAGACTGTCTGTCTTCTGCCATCCTCAGGGCGAACATATTGTCGACTGCTGGTGGCGTCACAGCTACCAAGGTGTGGCAGGAGACTGTCTCCTGCCATCTTCAGGGCGAACATATGGTCGACTGCTGGTGGCGTCACACCTGCCAAGGTGTGGCAGGAGACTGTCTTCTGCCATCTTCAGGGCGAACATATGGTCGACAGCTGGTGGCGTCACACCTACCAGGGTGTGGCAGGAGACTGTCTCCTGCCATCATCAGGGCGAACATACGGTCGACTGCTGATGGCGTCACACCTACCAAGGTGTGGCAGGAGACTGTCTGTCTTCTGCCATCCTCAGGGCGAACATATTGTCGACTGCTGGTGGCGTCACACCTACCAAGGTGTGGCAGGAGACTGTCTGTCTTCTGCCATCTTCAGGGCGAACATATGGTCGACTGATGGTGGCGTCACACCTACCAAGGTGTGGCAGGAGACTGTCTTCTGCCATCTTCAGGGCGAACATATGGTCGACTGCTGGTGGCGTCACACCTGCCAAGGTGTGGCAGGAGACTGTCTTCTGCCATCTTCAGGGCGAACATATGGTCGACTGCTGGTGGCGTCACACCTACCAAGGTGTGGCAGGAGACTGTCTGTCTTCTGCCATCTTCAGGGCGAACATATGGTCGACTGCTGGTGGCGTCACACCTACCAAGGTGTGGCAGGAGACTGTCTGTCTTCTGCCATCTTCAGGGCGAACATATGGTCGACTGCTGGTGGCGTCACACCTACCAAGGTGTGGCAGGAGACTGTCTGTCTTCTGCCATCTTCAGGGCGAACATATGGTCGACGGCTGGTGGCGTCACACCTACCAAGGTGTGGCAGGAGACTGTCTCCTGCCATCTTCAGGGCGAACATATGGTCGACTGCTGGTGGCGTCACACCTACCAAGGTGTGGCAGGAGACTGTCTCCTGCCATCTTCAGGGCGAACATATGGTCGACTGCTGGTGGCGTCACACCTACCTAGGTGTGGCAGGAGACTGTCTGTCTTCTGCCATCTTCAGGGCGAACATATGGTCGACTGCTGGTGGCGTCACACCTACCAAGGTGTGGCAGGAGACTGTCTGTCTTCTGCCATCTTCAGGGCGAACATATGGTCGACGGCTGGTGGCGTCACACCTACCAAGGTGTGGCAGGAGACTGTCTCCTGCCATCTTCAGGGCGAACATATGGTCGACTGCTGGTGGCGTCACACCTACCAAGGTGTGGCAGGAGACTGTCTGTCTTCTGCCATCCTCAGGGCGAACATATTGTCGACTGCTGGTGGCGTCACAGCTACCAAGGTGTGGCAGGAGACTGTCTCCTGCCATCTTCAGGGCGAACATATGGTCGACTGCTGGTGGCGTCACACCTGCCAAGGTGTGGCAGGAAACTGTCTTCTGCCATCTTCAGGGCGAACATATGGTCGACTGCTGGTGGCGTCACACCTACCAAGGTGTGGCAGGAGACTGTCTGTCTTCTGCCATCTTCAGGGCGAACACATGGTCGACTGATGGTGGCGTCACACCTACCAAGGTGTGGCAGGAGACTGTCTGTCTTCTGCCATCTTCAGAGCGAACATATGGTCGACGGCTGGTGGCTTCACACCTACCAGGGTGTGGCAGGAGACTGTCTCCTGCCATCTTCAGGGCGAACATATGGTCGACTGCTGGTGGCGTCACACCTACCAAGGTGTGGCAGGAGACTGTCTGTCTTCTGCCATCTTCAGGGCGAACATATGGTCGACTGCTGGTGGCGTCACACCTACCAAGGTGTGGCAGGAGACTGTCTGTCTTCTGCCATCTTCAGGGCGAACATATGGTCGACTGATGGTGGCGTCACACCTACCAAGGTGTGGCAGGAGACTGTCTTCTGCCATCTTCAGGGCGAACATATGGTCGACGGCTGGTGGCGTCACACCTACCAGGGTGTGGCAGGAGACTGTCTCCTGCCATCATCAGGGCGAACATATGGTCGACTGCTGATGGCGTCACACCTACCAAGGTGTGGCAGGAGACTGTCTGTCTTCTGCCATCTTCAAGGCGAACATATGGTCGACGGCTGGTGGCGTCACACCTACCAAGGTGTGGCAGGAGACTGTCTCCTGCCATCTTCAGGGCGAACATATGGTCGACTGCTGGTGGCGTCACACCTACCAAGGTGTGGCAGGAGACTGTCTGTCTTCTGCCATCTTCAGGGCGAACATATGGTCGACTGCTGGTGGCGTCACACCTACCAAGGTGTGGCAGGAGACTGTCTGTCTTCTGCCATCTTCAGGGCGAACATATGGTCGACGGCTGGTGGCTTCACACCTACCAGGGTGTGGCAGGAGACTGTCTCCTGCCATCTTCAGGGCGAACATATGGTCGACTGCTGGTGGCGTCACACCTACCAAGGTGTGGCAGGAGACTGTCTGTCTTCTGCCATCCTCAGGGCGAACATATTGTCGACTGCTGGTGGCGTCACACCTACCAAGGTGTGGCAGGAGACTGTCTGTCTTCTGCCATCTTCAGGGCGAACATATGGTCGACTGATGGTGGCGTCACACCTACCAAGGTGTGGCAGGAGACTGTCTTCTGCCATCTTCAGGGCGAACATATGGTCGACTGCTGGTGGCGTCACACCTGCCAAGGTGTGGCAGGAGACTGTCTTCTGCCATCTTCAGGGCGAACATATGGTCGACGGCTGGTGGCGTCACACCTACCAAGGTGTGGCAGGAGACTGTCTCCTGCCATCTTCAGGGCGAACATATGGTCGACTGCTGGTGGCGTCACACCTACCAAGGTGTGGCAGGAGACTGTCTCCTGCCATCTTCAGGGCGAACATATGGTCGACTGCTGGTGGCGTCACACCTGCCAAGGTGTGGCAGGAGACTGTCTTCTGCCATCTTCAGGGCGAACATATGGTCGACGGCTGGTGGCGTCACACCTACCAAGGTGTGGCAGGAGACTGTCTCCTGCCATCTTCAGGGCGAACATATGGTCGACTGCTGGTGGCGTCACACCTACCAAGGTGTGGCAGGAGACTGTCTCCTGCCATCTTCAGGGCGAACATATGGTCGACTGCTGGTGGCGTCACACCTACCAAGGTGTGGCAGGAGACTGTCTGTCTTCTGCCATCTTCAGGGCGAACATATGGTCGACTGCTGGTGGCGTCACACCTATCAAGGTGTGGCAGGAGACTGTCTGTCTTCTGCCATCTTCAGGGCGAACATATGGTCGACGGCTGGTGGCGTCACACCTACTAAGGTGTGGCAGGAGACTGTCTCCTGCCATCTTCAGGGCGAACATATGGTCGACTGCTGGTGGCGTCACACCTACCAAGGTGTGGCAGGAGACTGTCTCCTGCCATCTTCAGGGCGAACATATGGTCGACTGCTGGTGGCGTCACACCTGCCAAGGTGTGGCAGGAGACTGTCTTCTGCCATCTTCAGGGCGAACATATGGTCGACGGCTGGTGGCGTCACACCTACCAAGGTGTGGCAGGAGACTGTCTCCTGCCATCTTCAGGGCGAACATATGGTCGACTGCTGGTGGCGTCACACCTACCAAGGTGTGGCAGGAGACTGTCTCCTGCCATCTTCAGGGCGAACATATGGTCGACTGCTGGTGGTGTCACACCTGCCAAGGTGTGGCAGGAGACTGTCTTCTGCCATCTTCAGGGCGAACATATGGTCGACTGCTGGTGGCGTCACACCTACCAAGGTGTGGCAGGAGACTGTCTGTCTTCTGCCATCTTCAGGGCGAACATATGGTCGACTGATGGTGGCGTCACACCTACCAAGGTGTGGCAGGAGACTGTCTGTCTTCTGCCATCTTCAGGGCGAACATATGGTCGACGGCTGGTGGCTTCACACCTACCAGGGTGTGGCAGGAGACTGTCTCCTGCCATCTTCAGGGCGAACATATGGTCGACTGCTGGTGGCGTCACACCTACCAAGGTGTGGCAGGAGACTGTCTGTCTTCTGCCATCTTCAGGGCGAACATATGGTCGACTGCTGGTGGCGTCACACCTACCAAGGTGTGGCAGGAGACTGTCTGTCTTCTGCCATCTTCAGGGCGAACATAGGGTCGACTGATGGTGGCGTCACACCTACCAAGGTGTGGCAGGAGACTGTCTTCTGCCATCTTCAGGGCGAACATATGGTCGACGGCTGGTGGCGTCACACCTACCAGGGTGTGGCAGGAGACTGTCTCCTGCCATCATCAGGGCGAACATATGGTCGACTGCTGATGGCGTCACACCTACCAAGGTGTGGCAGGAGACTGTCTGTCTTCTGCCATCTTCAGGGCGAAAATATGGTCGACGGCTGGTGGCGTCACACCTACCAAGGTGTGGCAGGAGACTGTCTCCTGCCATCTTCAGGGCGAACATATGGTCGACTGCTGGTGGCGTCACACCTACCAAGGTGTGGCAGGAGACTGTCTGTCTTCTGCCATCTTCAGGGCGAACATATGGTCGACTGCTGGTGGCGTCACACCTACCAAGGTGTGGCAGGAGACTGTCTGTCTTCTGCCATCTTCAGGGCGAACATATGGTCGACGGCTGGTGGCTTCACACCTACCGGGGTGTGGCAGGAGACTGTCTCCTGCCATCTTCAGGGCGAACATATGGTCGACTGCTGGTGGCGTCACACCTACCAAGGTGTGGCAGGAGACTGTCTGTCTTCTGCCATCCTCAGGGCGAACATATTGTCGACTGCTGGTGGCGTCACACCTACCAAGGTGTGGCAGGAGACTGTCTGTCTTCTGCCATCTTCAGGGCGAACATATGGTCGACTGATGGTGGCGTCACACCTACCAAGGTGTGGCAGGAGACTGTCTTCTGCCATCTTCAGGGCGAACATATGGTCGACGGCTGGTGGCGTCACACCTACCAGGGTGTGGCAGGAGACTGTCTCCTGCCATCATCAGGGCGAACGTATGGTCGACTGCTGATGGCGTCACACCTACCAAGGTGTGGCAGGAGACTGTCTGTCTTCTGCCATCTTCAGGGCGAACATATGGTCGACGGCTGGTGGCGTCACACCTACCAAGGTGTGGCAGGAGACTGTCTCCTGCCATCTTCAGGGCGAACATATGGTTGACTGCTGGTGGCGTCACACCTACCAAGGTGTGGCAGGAGACTGTCTGTCTTCTGCCATCCTCAGGGCGAACATATTGTCGACTGCTGGTGGCGTCACAGCTACCAAGGTGTGGCAGGAGACTGTCTCCTGCCATTTTCAGGGCGAACATATGGTCGACTGCTGGTGGCGTCACACCTGCCAAGGTGTGGCAGGAGACTGTCTTCTGCCATCTTCAGGGCGAACATATGGTCGACTGCTGGCGGCGTCACACCTACCAAGGTGTGGCAGGAGACTGTCTGTCTTCTGCCATCTTCAGGGCGAACATATGGTCGACTGCTGGTGGCGTCACACCTACCAAGGTGTGGCAGGAGACTGTCTGTCTTCTGCCATCTTCAGGGCGAACATATGGTCGACTGCTGGTGGCGTCACACCTACCAAGGTGTGGCAGGAGACTGTCTGTCTTCTGCCATCTTCAGGGCGAACATATGGTCGACGGCTGGTGGCGTCACACCTTCCAAGGTGTGGCAGGAGACTGTCTCCTGCCATCTTCAGGGCGAACATATGGTCGACTGCTGGTGGCGTCACACCTACCAAGGTGTGGCAGGAGACTGTCTGTCTTCTGCCATCCTCAGGGCGAACATATTGTCGACTGCTGGTGGCGTCACAGCTACCAAGGTGTGGCAGGAGACTGTCTCCTGCCATTTTCAGGGCGAACATATGGTCGACTGCTGGTGGCGTCACACCTGCCAAGGTGTGGCAGGAGACTGTCTTCTGCCATCTTCAGGGCGAACATATGGTCGACTGCTGGTGGCGTCACACCTACCAAGGTGTGGCAGGAGACTGTCTGTCTTCTGCCATCTTCAGGGCGAACATATGGTCGACTGCTGGTGGCGTCACACCTACCAAGGTGTGGCAGGAGACTGTCTGTCTTCTGCCATCTTCAGGGCGAACATATGGTCGACTGCTGGTGGCGTCACACCTACCAAGGTGTGGCAGGAGACTGTCTGTCTTCTGCCATCTTCAGGGCGAACATATGGTCGACGGCTGGTGGCGTCACACCTACCAAGGTGTGGCATTAGACTGTCTCCTGCCATCTTCAGGGCGAACATATGGTCGACTGCTGGTGGCGTCACACCTACCAAGGTGTGGCAGGAGACTGTCTCCTGCCATCTTCAGGGCGAACATATGGTCGACTGCTGGTGGCGTCACACCTACCAAGGTGTGGCAGGAGACTGTCTGTCTTCTGCCATCTTCAGGGCGAACATATGGTCGACTGCTGGTGGCGTCACACCTACCAAGGTGTGGCAGGAGACTGTCTGTCTTCTGCCATCTTCAGGGCGAACATATGGTCGACGGCTGGTGGCGTCACACCTACCAAGGTGTGGCAGGAGACTGTCTCCTGCCATCTTCAGGGCGAACATATGGTCGACTGCTGGTGGCGTCACACCTACCAAGGTGTGGCAGGAGACTGTCTGTCTTCTGCCATCCTCAGGGCGAACATATTGTCGACTGCTGGTGGCGTCACAGCTACCAAGGTGTGGCAGGAGACTGTCTCCTGCCATCTTCAGGGCGAACATATGGTCGACTGCTGGTGGCGTCACACCTGCCAAGGTGTGGCAGGAGACTGTCTTCTGCCATCTTCAGGGCGAACATATGGTCGACTGCTGGTGGCGTCACACCTACCAAGGTGTGGCAGGAGACTGTCTGTCTTCTGCCATCTTCAGGGCGAACATATGGTCGACGGCTGGTGGCGTCACACCTACCAAGGTGTGGCAGGAGACTGTCTCCTGCCATCTTCAGGGCGAACATATGGTCGACTGCTGGTGGCGTCACACCTACCAAGGTGTGGCAGGAGACTGTCTCCTGCCATCTTCAGGGCGAACATATGGTCGACTGCTGGTGGCGTCACACCTGCCAAGGTGTGGCAGGAGACTGTCTTCTGCCATCTTCAGGGCGAACATATGGTCGACTGCTGGTGGCGTCACACCTACCAAGGTGTGGCAGGAGACTGTCTCCTGCCATCTTCAGGGCGAACATATGGTCGACTGCTGGTGGCGTCACACCTGCCAAGGTGTGGCAGGAGACTGTCTTCTGCCATCTTCAGGGCGAACATATGGTCGACTGCTGGTGGCGTCACACCTACCAAGGTGTGGCAGGAGACTGTCTGTCTTCTGCCATCCTCAGGGCGAACATATTGTCGACTGCTGGTGGCGTCACAGCTACCAAGGTGTGGCAGGAGACTGTCTCCTGCCATCTTCAGGGCGAACATATGGTCGACTTCTGGTGGCGTCACACCTGCCAAGGTGTGGCAGGAGACTGTCTGTCTTCTGCCATCTTCAGGGCGAACATATGGTCGACTGCTGATGGCGTCACACCTACCAAGGTGTGGCAGGAGACTGTCTGTCTTCTGCCATCTTCAGGGCGAACATATGGTCGACTGCTGGTGGCGTCACACCTACCAAGGTGTGGCAGGAGACTGTCTTCTGCCATCTTCAGGGCGAACATATGGTCGACTGCTGGTGGCGTCACACCTACCAAGGTGTGGCAGGAGACTGTCTGTCTTCTGCCATCTTCAGGGCGAACATATGGTCGACTGCTGGTGGCGTCACACCTACCAAGGTGTGGCAGGAGACTGTCTGTCTTCTGCCATCTTCAGGGCGAACATATGGTCGACTGCTGGTGGCGTCACACCTACCAAGGTGTGGCAGGAGACTGTCTGTCTTCTGCCATCTTCAGGGCGAACATATGGTCGACGGCTGGTGGCGTCACAGCTACCAAGGTGTGGCAGGAGACTGTCTCCTGCCATCTTCAGGGCGAACATATCGTCGACTGCTGGTGGCGTCACACCTACCAAGGTGTGGCAGGAGACTGTCTCCTGCCATCTTCAGGGCGAACATATGGTCGACTGCTGGTGGCGTCACACCTACCAAGGTGTGGCAGGAGACTGTCTGTCTTCTGCCATCCTCAGGGCGAACATATGGTCGACTGATGGTGGCGTCACACCTACCAAGGTGTGGCAGGAGTCTGTCCCCTGCCATCTTCAGGGCGAACATATGGTCGGCTGCTGGTGGCGTCACACCTACCAAGGTGTGGCAGGAGACTGTCTTCTGCCATCTTCAGGGCGAACATATGGTCGACTGGTGGTGGCGTCACACCTACCAAGGTGTGGCAGGAGACTGTCTGTCGTCTGCCATCTTCAGGGCGAACATATGGTCGACTGCTGGTGGCGTCACACCTACCAAGGTGTGGCAGGAGACTGTCTGTCTTCTGCCATCTTCAGGGCGAACATATGGTCGACGGCTGGTGGCTTCACACCTACCGGGGTGTGGCAGGAGACTGTCTCCTGCCATCTTCAGGGCGAACATATGGTCGACTGCTGGTGGCGTCACACCTACCAAGGTGTGGCAGGAGACTGTCTGTCTTCTGCCATCCTCAGGGCGAACATATTGTCGACTGCTGGTGGCGTCACACCTACCAAGGTGTGGCAGGAGACTGTCTGTCTTCTGCCATCTTC
This sequence comes from Schistocerca americana, assembly GCF_021461395.2. Taxonomy (NCBI): domain Eukaryota; kingdom Metazoa; phylum Arthropoda; class Insecta; order Orthoptera; family Acrididae; genus Schistocerca; species Schistocerca americana. The sequence goes on from NC_060124.1 coordinate 17,205,505, forward strand.
AGGGCGAACATATGGTCGACTGATGGTGGCGTCACACCTACCAAGGTGTGGCAGGAGACTGTCTTCTGCCATCTTCAGGGCGAACATATGGTCGACGGCTGGTGGCGTCACACCTACCAGGGTGTGGCAGGAGACTGTCTCCTGCCATCATCAGGGCGAACGTATGGTCGACTGCTGATGGCGTCACACCTACCAAGGTGTGGCAGGAGACTGTCTGTCTTCTGCCATCTTCAGGGCGAACATATGGTCGACGGCTGGTGGCGTCACACCTACCAAGGTGTGGCAGGAGACTGTCTCCTGCCATCTTCAGGGCGAACATATGGTTGACTGCTGGTGGCGTCACACCTACCAAGGTGTGGCAGGAGACTGTCTGTCTTCTGCCATCCTCAGGGCGAACATATTGTCGACTGCTGGTGGCGTCACAGCTACCAAGGTGTGGCAGGAGACTGTCTCCTGCCATTTTCAGGGCGAACATATGGTCGACTGCTGGTGGCGTCACACCTGCCAAGGTGTGGCAGGAGACTGTCTTCTGCCATCTTCAGGGCGAACATATGGTCGACTGCTGGCGGCGTCACACCTACCAAGGTGTGGCAGGAGACTGTCTGTCTTCTGCCATCTTCAGGGCGAACATATGGTCGACTGCTGGTGGCGTCACACCTACCAAGGTGTGGCAGGAGACTGTCTGTCTTCTGCCATCTTCAGGGCGAACATATGGTCGACTGCTGGTGGCGTCACACCTACCAAGGTGTGGCAGGAGACTGTCTGTCTTCTGCCATCTTCAGGGCGAACATATGGTCGACGGCTGGTGGCGTCACACCTTCCAAGGTGTGGCAGGAGACTGTCTCCTGCCATCTTCAGGGCGAACATATGGTCGACTGCTGGTGGCGTCACACCTACCAAGGTGTGGCAGGAGACTGTCTGTCTTCTGCCATCCTCAGGGCGAACATATTGTCGACTGCTGGTGGCGTCACAGCTACCAAGGTGTGGCAGGAGACTTTCTCCTGCCATTTTCAGGGCGAACATATGGTCGACTGCTGGTGGCGTCACACCTGCCAAGGTGTGGCAGGAGACTGTCTTCTGCCATCTTCAGGGCGAACATATGGTCGACTGCTGGTGGCGTCACACCTACCAAGGTGTGGCAGGAGACTGTCTGTCTTCTGCCATCTTCAGGGCGAACATATGGTCGACTGCTGGTGGCGTCACACCTACCAAGGTGTGGCAGGAGACTGTCTGTCTTCTGCCATCTTCAGGGCGAACATATGGTCGACTGCTGGTGGCGTCACACCTACCAAGGTGTGGCAGGAGACTGTCTGTCTTCTGCCATCTTCAGGGCGAACATATGGTCGACGGCTGGTGGCGTCACACCTACCAAGGTGTGGCATTAGACTGTCTCCTGCCATCTTCAGGGCGAACATATGGTCGACTGCTGGTGGCGTCACACCTACCAAGGTGTGGCAGGAGACTGTCTCCTGCCATCTTCAGGGCGAACATATGGTCGACTGCTGGTGGCGTCACACCTACCAAGGTGTGGCAGGAGACTGTCTGTCTTCTGCCATCTTCAGGGCGAACATATGGTCGACTGCTGGTGGCGTCACACCTACCAAGGTGTGGCAGGAGACTGTCTGTCTTCTGCCATCTTCAGGGCGAACATATGGTCGACGGCTGGTGGCGTCACACCTACCAAGGTGTGGCAGGAGACTGTCTCCTGCCATCTTCAGGGCGAACATATGGTCGACTGCTGGTGGCGTCACACCTACCAAGGTGTGGCAGGAGACTGTCTGTCTTCTGCCATCCTCAGGGCGAACATATTGTCGACTGCTGGTGGCGTCACAGCTACCAAGGTGTGGCAGGAGACTGTCTCCTGCCATCTTCAGGGCGAACATATGGTCGACTGCTGGTGGCGTCACACCTGCCAAGGTGTGGCAGGAGACTGTCTTCTGCCATCTTCAGGGCGAACATATGGTCGACTGCTGGTGGCGTCACACCTACCAAGGTGTGGCAGGAGACTGTCTGTCTTCTGCCATCTTCAGGGCGAACATATGGTCGACGGCTGGTGGCGTCACACCTACCAAGGTGTGGCAGGAGACTGTCTCCTGCCATCTTCAGGGCGAACATATGGTCGACTGCTGGTGGCGTCACACCTACCAAGGTGTGGCAGGAGACTGTCTCCTGCCATCTTCAGGGCGAACATATGGTCGACTGCTGGTGGCGTCACACCTGCCAAGGTGTGGCAGGAGACTGTCTTCTGCCATCTTCAGGGCGAACATATGGTCGACTGCTGGTGGCGTCACACCTACCAAGGTGTGGCAGGAGACTGTCTCCTGCCATCTTCAGGGCGAACATATGGTCGACTGCTGGTGGCGTCACACCTGCCAAGGTGTGGCAGGAGACTGTCTTCTGCCATCTTCAGGGCGAACATATGGTCGACTGCTGGTGGCGTCACACCTACCAAGGTGTGGCAGGAGACTGTCTGTCTTCTGCCATCCTCAGGGCGAACATATTGTCGACTGCTGGTGGCGTCACAGCTACCAAGGTGTGGCAGGAGACTGTCTCCTGCCATCTTCAGGGCGAACATATGGTCGACTTCTGGTGGCGTCACACCTGCCAAGGTGTGGCAGGAGACTGTCTGTCTTCTGCCATCTTCAGGGCGAACATATGGTCGACTGCTGATGGCGTCACACCTACCAAGGTGTGGCAGGAGACTGTCTGTCTTCTGCCATCTTCAGGGCGAACATATGGTCGACTGCTGGTGGCGTCACACCTACCAAGGTGTGGCAGGAGACTGTCTTCTGCCATCTTCAGGGCGAACATATGGTCGACTGCTGGTGGCGTCACACCTACCAAGGTGTGGCAGGAGACTGTCTGTCTTCTGCCATCTTCAGGGCGAACATATGGTCGACTGCTGGTGGCGTCACACCTACCAAGGTGTGGCAGGAGACTGTCTGTCTTCTGCCATCTTCAGGGCGAACATATGGTCGACTGCTGGTGGCGTCACACCTACCAAGGTGTGGCAGGAGACTGTCTGTCTTCTGCCATCTTCAGGGCGAACATATGGTCGACGGCTGGTGGCGTCACAGCTACCAAGGTGTGGCAGGAGACTGTCTCCTGCCATCTTCAGGGCGAACATATCGTCGACTGCTGGTGGCGTCACACCTACCAAGGTGTGGCAGGAGACTGTCTCCTGCCATCTTCAGGGCGAACATATGGTCGACTGCTGGTGGCGTCACACCTACCAAGGTGTGGCAGGAGACTGTCTGTCTTCTGCCATCCTCAGGGCGAACATATGGTCGACTGATGGTGGCGTCACACCTACCAAGGTGTGGCAGGAGTCTGTCCCCTGCCATCTTCAGGGCGAACATATGGTCGGCTGCTGGTGGCGTCACACCTACCAAGGTGTGGCAGGAGACTGTCTTCTGCCATCTTCAGGGCGAACATATGGTCGACTGGTGGTGGCGTCACACCTACCAAGGTGTGGCAGGAGACTGTCTGTCTTCTGCCATCTTCAGGGCGAACATATGGTCGACGGTTGGTGGCGTCACAGCTACCAAGGTGTGGCAGGAGACTGTCTTTTGCCATCTTCAGGGCGAACATATGGTCGACTGCTGGTGGCGTCACACCTACCAAGGTGTGGCAGGAGACTGTCTCCTGCCATCTTCAGGGCGAACATATGGTCGACTGCTGGTGGCGTCACACCTACCAAGGTGTGGCAGGAGACTGTCTGTCTTCTGCCATCTTCAGGGCGAACATATGGTCGACTGCTGGTGGCGTCACACCTACCAAGGTGTGGCAGGAGACTGTCTTCTGCCATCTTCAGGGCGAACATATGGTCGACGGCTGGTGGCGTCACACCTACCAGGGTGTGGCAGGAGACTGTCTCCTGCCATCTTCAGGGCGAACATATGGTCGACTGCTGGTGGCGTCACTCCTACCAAGGTGTGGGAGGAGAAAGTCTCCTGCCACACCTTGTTAGGTGTGACGCCACCAGCAGTCGACCACATGTTCGCCCTGAAGATGGCCCCTGCAATGGGCTGAAACCAGTCGGCGCTATTAAATAAAAAACGCGATTAAGACTGGTACCTTTGCACTAAGTTACTTTATATTCATCGCTGTTAATCCGTAACCATGTTGTCCGAATGTCGGTTGGACCCTAGACGACCGGAAAACTCCGGTGTGGTCAGACGAGTCACGATTTCAGTTGGTAAGAGCTGATGGTAGGGTTCGAATGTGGCGCATACTCCACGAAACCATTGACCCATGTCGTTAACAAGGCACTGCGCAAGATAGTGCTTTCTTCATAATGGTGTGGGCTGCCTTTACATGATCCATCTGAACCCATCATTGACTGGACAATGGTTATAACGGCTATTTGGAGCCCATCTGCATCCATCCATGAACTTCAAGTTCCCAAACAACGACGACGTGTCTCTGGGCCACAGTTGTTCGCGACTGGGTTGAAGAACAGCCTGAATCATTCGAGCAGATGATTTCGTGACCCAGACGACCCGACTTGAATCCCATCGACCATTGCTGGAACATAACCGAGAGGTCAGTTCGTGCACAAAATCCTGCACTGGCAACACTTCCGCAATTATGGATGACTATAGAGGCAACCTGGCTCAGTATCTCTGCAGGGACTTCCAACTTCTTGTTGAGTCCTTGCTACGTCGAATTCCTGCACTACGCTGGACAAAAGAAGGTCTGACACGATATTAGGAGGTATCCCATTGAAAGGGTACAGTACCGCCCGACATTGAAAATAGGTACAACATACTTCGTTATTTTTATCAGAACAACACATATTTTTCTAATAATAACTCAATTTCAATTAATACAGCGATGCCGGATACCAGTGTGGGAAACAATGACAATTTATTTATTTAATTGATCACATGTGCACTCCCACAAAATAAATCCCTACATCCAGTTTGGTGAGATCTGTGAAATGAATGAATGTATGGTCGTCTGCTAACCGCAGATAGTGAATGTCAATATATGACCATCTTTGACACGATCCTTGTCCGAGATTTACTTCGAGCAGATAGTTAGAGAACCAACTCGTGAAGCTAACGTTTTAGACCTCATAGCAACAAATAGACCGGAACTTTTCGACTCCGTGAATGTAGAAGAGGGTATCAGTGATCATAAGTCAGTGGTTGCATCAATGACTACAAGTGTAATAAGAAACGCCAAGAAAGGAAGGAAAATATATTTGCTTAACAAGGGTGATAGGGCACAAATCGCAGAATACCTGAGTGACCACCATCAAACGTTCATTTCTGAGGAAGAGGATGTGGAACAAAAATGGAAAAAATTCAGAAACATCGTCCAGTACGCCTTAGATAAGTTCGTACCGACTAAGGTCCAAAGCGAGGGGAAAGATCCACCGTGGTATAACAATCATGTACGAAAGGTACTACGGAAACAAAGAAAGCTTCATCATAGGTTTAAGAGTAGTCGAATCATAGCTGATAAGGTAAAGCTGAACGAAGCGAAAAAGAGCGTAAAGAGAGCAATGAGAGAAGCATTCAACGAATTCGAACATAAAACATTGGCAAACAATCTAAACAAGAACCCTAAAAAGTTTTGGTCATATGTAAAATCGGTAAGCGGATCTAAATCCCCTATTCAGTCACTCGTTGACCACGATGGCACCGAAACAGAGAACGACCGAAGAAAGGCAGAAATACTGAATTCAGTGTTCCGAAACTGTTTCACTGCGGAAAATCGTAACACGGTCCCTGACTTCAGCCGTCGCACGGACGCCAAAATGGAAAATATTGAAATAAACGATATCGGAATTGAAAAACAACTGCTATCACTTAGTAGCGGAAAAGCATCCGGACCAGACGAGATACCCTTAAGATTCTACAGTGATTATGCTAAAGAACTTGCCCCCTTTCTATCAGCAATTTATCGTCTATCAGCAATTTATCGTAGGTCGCTGGAAGAACGTAAAGTACCTAGCGACTGGAAGAAAGCGCAGGTCGTTCCCATTTTCAAGAAGGGTCATAAATCAGATGCGAATAATTATAGGCCTATTTCGCTTACGTCAATCTGTTGTAGAATAATGGAACATGTTTTGTGTTCTCGTATTATGACGTTCTTAGATAATACAAATCTCCTTCATCATAACCAACATGGATTCCGCAAACAGAGATCATGTGAAACTCAGCTCGCCCTATTTGCCCAAGAAATTCACAGTGCCGTAGACACTGGCGAGCAGATTGATGCCGTATTCCGGGACTTCAGGAAGGCATTTGATACGGTTCCGCACTTACGTTTAGTGAAAAAAAATACGAGCTTACGGAATATCGGACCAGGTTTGTGATTGGATTCAGGATTTCCTAGAAGAAAGAACACAACATGTCATTCTTAACGGTTCAAAATCTGCAGATGTAGAGGTAATTTCGGGAGTACCGCAGGGAAGCGTGATAGGACCTTTATTGTTTGCAATATACATAAATGACTTAGTTGACAACATCGGTAGCTCCGTGAGGCTATTTGCAGATGACACGGTTGTCTACAAGAAAGTGGCAACATCAGAAGACTCGTACGTACTCCAGGAGGACCTGCAGAGGATTAATGCATGGTGCGACAGCTGGCAGCTTTCCCTAAACGTAGATAAATGTAATATAATGCGCATACATAGGGGCAGAAATCCATTCCAGTACGATTATGCCATAGGTGGTAAATCATTGGAAGCGGTAACGACCGTAAAATACTTAGGAGTTACTATCCGGAGCGATCTGAAGTGGAATGATCACATAAAACAAATAGTGGGAAAAGCAGGCGCCATGTTGAGATTCATAGGAAGAATTCTAAGAAAATGTGACTCATCGACGAAAGAAGTAGCTTACAAAACGCTTGTTCGTCCGATTCTTGAGTATTGCTCATCAGTATGGGACCCTTACCAGGTTGGATTAATAGAAGAGATAGACATGATCCAGCGAAAAGCAGCGCGATTCCTCATGGGGACATTTAGTCAGCGCGAGAGCGTTACGGAGATGCTGAACAAGCTCCAGTGGCGGACACTTCAAGAAAGGCGTTACGCAATACGGAGAGGTTTATTATCGAAATTACGAGAGAGCACATTCCGGGAAGAGATGGGCAACATATTACTACCGCCGACATATTTCTCGCGTAATGATCACAACGAAAAGATCCGAGAAATTAGAGCAAATACGGAGACTTACAAGCAGTCGTTCTTCCCACGCACAATTCGTGAATGGAACAGGGAAGGGGGGATCAGATAGTGGTACAATAAGTACCCTCCGCCACACACCGCAAGGTGGCTCGCGGAGTATAGATGTAGATGTAGATCCTTTAGCCACCTTTGGTGGAACCAAAGAGATGAAACTTACCGGAGCTTTGAGCGCCTGAAATGTGGCTGACCAATACGGTAGCATGGTCTTCCCCCACCTCGACAGAGGTGCGAGATGACCTGAAGAAAGGCCATGTTTCGGCACTCTGCCGCTGGGTCTTGTGCTGTTAAGACCTGTCTTAGTTGTGCTCCGTAAAGACAAAAGAGTGGAGACATGGTATTCATGTGGAATATATAAGAGTAGTTTGAAATAATAATTTCTCTATTTCAGGAACTTTTGTGGGGAGAATTAAATTTCAGGCAGGTAATATTAATGGGATCGTAGTAATCTTCGGAAGTGACCAACGGTCACAATGAAACCACGTGTACCAATAAGTTGAAATACTTCTGTGCGCTTAAGTTAAGCTGAATTACTAGCGTGTGTACAATAAGTTGAAATATTTAAGAAATAGCGTGTGTACCATAAGTTGAAATATTTAAGAAATGGCGTGTGCAGGACTTGAAATTACAGATGAGTACTTCCACGTGGTGAGTACTGTATGAGTCTCAATCTGTGTATGAGACAAAGGATAAAGAGAAGTACTCGTCCATGGTATCAGTTGAGGACTTGCGCGTGTGATGAATATGTTCTTAATATTACTTTGCGTGATATGATTCCGTGTGACGCTAGATTCAAACTCTGAGAGAGAAGCAAGGTGAGTCGGCCGTCTATCCAGCAACGCCACTTGGCTTGCATTGCACAGGAAGACGTGCATATATCACCAGAGTTCATAGTAGGAAAGTAGAATTACGAAGTGGGGCAGTGTCGTGTGAAACTGGGATAAATATTAATTGAAGTGGGGAAGCTGAAAGTGATAATGTTGTGACTATTCCCTGTGTAGTATTTCATGTTGTAGTGTGGTGTATGTCATGTAATTTAAGTATGTGTGGTTTGCATGGGAGAGTAGCAAGGTAGTTTCAGAGGTAGTGGGTTATGCGTGTTCCTTTTGTACTGCTCGGTCTGGAGGAAAGTTTCGTGATGATGGTTGTGAGAGTCGAAGTGTGAGGTATAATAAAAGATCCACCATCCTATCCAGAAAGTGCACTGTAGCGTTAAATAATTACGAGACCATAAGGTAGAGAATCACCAATGTAAAGCCATGCCCACTGGGCGGAATTTCTCATGTGTTATTGTTGCAGGTTATAGAATTTGTGTGTTTAGGTCATAGAATTTAGCGGAATAAATAAGATAGTGAAAAGAAAAAGATTGGTGGACTTTTCCTTCGAATTGTATGTTGTCATGATGTCCCGAATTTATAATGTGTACGCCATTCATATTCAGTGCGGTGGCCACGTATTGATAAAAGCCGGTAAATAAAAGAAAAAAGAAAATGTATTGCCAGTGCGTAGTGAACAGTCAGAATTCTGTAAATTACTGATAGTCAGAGTGCGTTTCCGTTGCGTATTATTCATACAGGAGGTATAAATAAGAATGAATAAGAATGAATCCACTCGCTTGGCAGACCACTCATCTTGCAGGCCTGACTGCTTGATGCCACAGTACGAGCAAGGCACGTGGGTGCCTCTCACCATGACTTTCGTCGCGTTTACGCAAGTCTCAGAGCCAATTTTTATATTCTGTGCCACGTACCGGGTGATCAAAAAGTCAGTATAAATTTGAAAACTTAATAAACCACGGAATAATATAGATAGAGAGGTAAAAATTGACACACATGCTTGGAATGACATGGGGTTTTATTAGGGGAAAAAAAACGAAGTTGACAAAATGTCCGACAGATGACGCTGGACAGCAAAACGTCGGTGACTGCGCATGACAATCGTGTATTGAGATTGAGAGAGAGAATCAGATGCGCCAGCAGTCGCAGCATGTTGACGTTACCTAAAGAGGCGCTTTTAGTGAAGCTGTATTATCTGAATGGGGAATGTGATGGTTCAGCGTTACGATCCTATCGCCATAGGAAGGGGATTCGAACGGGTAAAGGTCCGTTGACAAATGCAGTTGTGGCGAGAATGATTTCGAAGTTCGAAGCCACGGGTTGTTTAGACGATACGCCGTAGTGGCCGACCGAGCACAAGGCGTAATGCTGCTGAGACAGTTCAGGAAGAAATGGAGACTGTTGCGGGTTCGTCTACGCACGGGGAAGTCGGCGCTCGTGCAGTCGCACGTCGCACCATTCCATACACTACTGTTTGGTTGACACTGAGGCGTACCCTCCGATGCTATCCGTACAAAATCCATCGGCATCATGAACTGTTACCTGGCGATTTAGTGAAGCGGAGGGCATTTGTGGTGTGGGCGTTTCAAATGATGGCGGAAGATGACGATTGGTTGAGTAACGTGTTGTGGACCGACGAAGCTCATTTCACGCTCCGAGGGTCTGTCAACGCCCACAACTGCAGAATTTGGGCTACCGAAAATCCTAGAACTGTCGTGGAAACTCCATTGCACGACGTGAAAGTTACATTATGGTTTGGATTTACCACATCTACCGTTATCGGGCCTTTTTTCTTCGAAGAAATGCGTGATTCTGGTTTTGTAACTGCTACCGTGACGGGTGAGAGGTACGCCGATATGTTACAGAATCGCATCATCCCCAGCCTGGCTGATAAACACCTACTGGAACGTACGATGTTTATGCGGGATGGCGCTCCACCCCATATTGCTAGACGCGTGAAAGATCTCTTGCTCGCGTCGTTTGGTGATGATCGTGTGCTCAGCCGCCACTTTCGTCATGCTTGGCCTCCCAGATCCCCAGACCACAGTCCGTGCGATTATTGGCATTGGGGTTACCTGAAGTCGCAAGCGTATCGTGATCGACCGACATCTCTAGGGATGCTGAAAGACAACATCCGTCGCCAATGCCTCACCATAACTCCGGACATGCTTTACAGTGCTGTTCACAACATTATCCCTCGACTACAGCTATAGTTGAGGAATGATGGTGGACATATTGAGCATTTCCTCTTATGAAACGTCCCCTTAAAAAAATTATACAAGACTGTGCTTAAACTGACACAATATTTTTTAGCGCAACGCAGTCTGACTTTCAATAATCCCTACAAAAGAATGGCCCTGACTAACATTAACCTATACCTTTCACAAATCACTTTCCTCACAAAAATCTTGGTTACTCGAACTACTGCAATACAGCGAGCGCCACTACTGCCAGCTAAATAAATGATTCAAACTACGGAAGGCACTAACTACTGATAGGCATAGTTAGCAAATGAAAGATTTTAATAGGGAACAAACAATGTATTTACCTTAATAGTCATAATATATATAGCAGTTCATGACATCCAGTCTTACAAATTTGAAAACTCCGCCATCTCTCTCCCCACATCCACCACTGCTGGCGGCTCACCTCCAACTGCGCAACGCTACGCGCTGTTCACATCCAGCTGCCCAACACTACAATGGCAGACAACAATGCAAAATTGCCACAGACTGCACACAGTACAGCCAGTGATTTTCATACAGAGCGCTACGTGGCGTTACCAATAAGAAAACCTAAACAGCCTACTTACACTCTAAAGAACATCATCTTTGCTTTGGCTTACTTTGTTACGCTATTTATTGCTATTCTGATCAGATGAAGCGCCCTCTTTCGGAAATTTTTTGAACGTTTGTATTTTTTTGGTTTTAATAAAACCCCATGTCATTCCAAGCATGTGTGTCAATTTGTACCTCTCTATCTACATTATTCCGTGATTTATTCAGTTTTCAAATTTATTCTGACATTTTGATCGCCTGGTACTAGGGCTAACGGAAAACTTTTGTTGATGAGAGCTTTAGAAAGGCCACCATGTCACACTCCGGTGTGGATGAAATCTGTTGAGAAATCAGCTTGATATGAAGGGTTGTGACGGCGCCCGCGGTATGTCTCAGACGTCCGTGCCTCGCTCCTCTCGCGGTGGAGGGATCATTTCTGTTTTCAGGTGCAAGGCGTAGCGCCATATCGGCCGGTGGTAACGGCCGGGGGAATAAATCAAGAAGCAGGCCCGGCGAGGCCAGGCGGTGGGACAGGTGGCGCACGCGAGGCGCTGCGAGGCAGGCGTGGCCGCGCGATCGCCGCGGGAGGCTAATCACGGGCGCGTGACGCCGGACACTAACTCAGCCGCCGGCCGGTATTTTGAGCGCGCTGGGGTGGGCCGGCCGGCCGGGCTGTTGACGGACTCGCCTCCCGCGCGAGGTGCGGCCCTGTCGGTGGGACATCAGAGGTCATCTGTCACCGCGCTACCGAACAAAAAGATCGTCGTCCCAGCAGTCACCACGCTTGCATCGTGTGACACCGCATCTCTCCTCGGCTATGGCCTCAGTGCGGCGAGGAAGAGAGTGCACGTATTTCTTCAGTTGATCCATATCAAGCTGTAGCCAGATGATCGCTTCCCCTATAGCTACCAAATTGTAGGGATACCGACTGCTATTACAACGCCTGTAGCGTCTCCTGGTCAGTCGTCATAAACAGCGTGTGATAGAATTTTTTCCGTGTGTGAAAGACCAGTTAACATGTACCGATATAGTGCCACGCACACGGCGAAAGAGAAATAATTTAAACATGAATAAACATGACCAAGTGAAGCAATAAAGCAAGGCTGTGTAAACATTTCACGAATATATTATGTGTGTATGTAGAACATTCATAATTATTTGACGTTTTATGCATTTTTTAACTTTGAATCCATGAGACATTATTATCTTTGAAAATCGTATTCTTGTTAAATGAATTAGTGATTATGATCTGTGCCTCAGATAAACAGGGCAATTCAGTACATGTACAAATAGTAAAAAGCATTGTAATCATCTCTCCGTTCTCTTTGGGTTTTGTTACGAGTAACACTCGCGTGTTAAGCAAATGCATATGCTGGCCGTGAGTCTTTTGTTCATGAAGCTTGAGATCCGCCATTAGGCCAGTTATTGTAAAAAGGTGTGTAAAATTAATGCATTTTTGTTTGAATATATAGAGTTTAAGCAAATATGTTTTTAAAATAACTTGTAAAGTTGCGAGCCATTCGTCCCGTAAATAATTTAGACATTTTCAGCCTTTAATTTAGCGGAAGCCGCTGTACCAATCTGCGAGGGCAACGGCCGCAGACACGACACATTTAAAATATTTATTTCAGGCATCGCAGTCGCCTCGCCGGTAAGGCGAGATAACATAATAATATTTAACATTTTCTTACAGCTTCCAGCAGTGCCGGCAGACTATATTATATTATTCAGTGCATTTCTCAGTTTGATTTGGAAAGTACTGTGCGACATGTTCTATGCAGGCACAAAAATATAACGAATAACTGTGTTATGACTTTATCATTTTCACATTTTGTGGCAAAGTCTGCTCTGTGAAACTAAAGCAATATTTTACGTTTCTTTCCCTGAGATTAAGAGAACGCGGGCTAGCCGCGCGCCTGTTCTAATTAACAGTATTCAAAAATCCACTGCATAACGTAATCAACATTTAGTGCTGTAACGATCATTTGAATTTCATTACTGACTTCTCTGAATACGATGCAAGGTAGTGAGTTCAGATACACTTTTCTGTCTTTCTTGATTACGTTACGGTAGCAAGTGAATGTACATGATTACCCAGAGCAGATGTGGAAAAGCAATAATGTGATCCACGGTGTGCCACATTTATGATAAAAGTGTTTATTCCCTGTCCCACTCCATGTCTGAACTTAACATATATGTGCTAGTGTGACTCATACAGCCAAACTGAAATATTTACTCAACATTCCTCAAAGTTACTTACTTTTATGAAGAAGGAATTACCAAGTAAAGACAGTGTAATAACAGTGAATCAAAACCATAGCAGCTTGTTACAAATAATTTTGTGTACTGCCATCAGCTCTCAGTTTCAGTTTTATATCAGTCTGAACATTGCAAGTCCAAACTTTAATATCCTAAAGCAAAGTTACTAGTTACCATGTACCAACTTACTTGCTTCTACACATATATAATCATATCTGAATAAATAAAACCATAAGCCGAATAAAATTAACTCCAGTAGTAAAAAAGTGAGAGGTGGAGTAAGGGAGACAGAATACGCCCACAACACCAGACGCCATATCAGGTGACGGCGTTACGTCGTCGATGAGAAAATCAGGCTGCACATTCTCTCCTTAAGCATGGTGAGGCGTAACTCAGTAGGAGATGGCCTGCTTGGCACCTAACATTAACAAACGTGCATTCGCTGTTCCAAAATACACGGCTGTCTTCAATCAGAGCCGCCAACAATAGCAACAGGCAGGAGGACGCTAGACGCACAAGAGTTCAGTGACACCCATACACGCCACACTGTCTCTTCCGATTTAATGTTCGAGGGGCATGCCCAGTAACATCTTGGCGCATTGACCACACGTCGGACAGTGTTGTCAACACTGCCTCTGGTGTTAGGAGCACAGGGCCTTGAGCTACCACCGGCCGCTGTGGCCGAGTGGATCTAGGCGCTTCGGCCAGGAATCACGCGGCTGCTACGGTCGCAGGTTCGAATCCTGTCTCGGGCATGGAAGTGTGTGATGTCCTTAGGTTAGTTAGGTTTAAGTAGTTCTAAGTCTAGGGGACTGATGACCTCAGATGTTAAGTCCCATAGTGCTTAGAGCCATTTGAACCTTGGGTTACCAGAGCAGTCATGCACTCGTTGACACTGTAGAGCTCCCCACTGGCTCTGCATGGGGTGTGCGACATCGGGTTGGGTCACACTGCAGCCTTCAAGAATAGGTCTGCAGCATTGCTGGGCGGCGGCCAGGGAACACTCCTTCATAATGAAGACTGTTCGCTGTTCCCTGGACCCAGAGGTCTCTATAGCGGCTGTCGTCCACAGCCCTCTATCAGTCTTGACTTCACACGGCTTGCTTTCCTTGACTGGTCCTCTTTCTGGACATTTCGGTTGTAGCCCTCAGAAGAAGCAGTGGACGTATCCTGCAGCGTCAGTGCTATGAATAACTGTTGTTATGTCTGACTTATGGTTCAAATGGCTCCGAGCACTATGGGACTTAACTTTTGAGGTCATCAGTCCCCTACAACTTACAACTACTTAAACCTAACTAACCTAAGGACATCACACACATCCATGCCCGAGGCACGATTCGAACCTGCGATCGTAGCGGTCGCACGGTTCCAGACTCAAGGTCTCACTTATGCATTGTTACTTAACTTGTGTGGTCAGCACCATGACATCATCTGCCTCTCTCTACGATTTAATTCCTCTGTATAGGCGCTTTGGACACCTGGTGTGTAGCAGTTACATTATACACTACTGGCCATTAAAATTGCTACACCGTGAAGATGACGTGCTACAGAAGCGAAATTTAACCGACAGGAAGTATGTGTTGTGCTATGCAAATGATTAGCTTTCCGGACCATTCACACAATGTTGGCGCCGGTGGCGACACCTACAACGTGCTGACACGAGGAAACTCTCCAACCGATTTCTCGTACACAAACAGCAGTTGATCGGCGTTGCGTGGTGAAATGTGATGCTTCCTGTAAGGAGGAGAAATGTGTACCATCACGTTTCCGACTTTGATAAAGGTCGGATTGTAGCCTATGGCGATTGCGGTTTGTCGTATCGCGACATTGCTGATCGCGTTGGGCGAGATCCAACGACTGTTAGCAGAATATGGAATCGGTGGGTTCAGGAGGGTAATACGGAACGCCGGGCTCGATCCCAACCGCCTTGTATCACTAGCAGTCGAAATGACAGACATCTTATCCGCATGGCTGTAACGGATCGTGCAGCCACGTCTCAATCCCTGAGTTAACAGATGGGGACTTTTGCAAGACAACAACCATCTGCACGAAAAGTTCGGCTACGTTTGCAGCAGCATGGACTATCAGCTCTGAGACCGTGGCTGCGGTTACCCTTGACGCTGCATCACAGACAGGAGCGCTTGCGATGGTGTACTCACCGACGAACCTGGGTGCACGAATGGCAAAACGTCATTTTTTCGGATGAATCCAGGTTCTGTTTACACCATCATGATGGTCGCATCCGTGTTTGGCGACATCGCGGTGAACGCACACTGGAAGCGTGTATTCGTCATCGCCATACTGGCGTATCACCCGGCGTGATGGTATGGGTAGCCATTGGTTACACGTCTCGGTCACCTCTTGTTCGAATTGACGGCACTTTGAACAGTGGACGTTACATTTCAGATGTGTTACGACCCATGGCTTTAACCTTCATTCGGTCCCTGCGAAACCCTACATTTCAGCAGGATAATGCACGACCTCACGTTACAGGTCCTGTACGGGTCTTTCTGGATACAGAAAATGTGCGACTGCTGCGCTGGCCGGCACATTCTCCAGATCTCTCACCAATTGAAAACGTCTGGTCAATGGTGGCAGAGCAACTGGCTCCTCACAATACGCCAGTCACTACTCTTGACGAACTGTGGTGTCGTGTTGAAGCTACATGGGCAGCTGTATCTGTACACGCCATTCAAGCTCTGTTTGACACAATGCCCAGGCGTATCAAGGCCGTTATTACGGCCAGAGGTGGTTGTTCTGGGTACTGATTTCTCGGGATCTATTTACCCAAATTGCGTGAAAATGTAATCACATGTCAGTTCTAGTACAATATATTTGTCCAATGAATACGCGTTTATCATCTGCATTTCTTCTTGGTGTAGAAATTTTAATGGCCAGTAGTGTATATAACATCAGAAAATCTTCCTTGTTGGCATCCTACCCGGCTGATGGGTACTGACTTGCTTTGCTCGCCTCTTGCATCACCCAAGGGGAAACTTAATATTCTACTGAACTGCCAAGCCTATTTTTTCGAGGTCTGCGTTTCAGCCACTGTTCCAAATAGTCTCATACATTTTATACGGGATTAAGATCTGGATATTCAATGGGCAATGCAAGATGGTATGGAGAGCTTTAGTGTTCATCAAGCCAGGAACGTACTCTTGAACATCGCTGTTTTTCATCTTGTGAGTGTCCACACCATACACACTTACTTTCTGAGAATGTTGAAATAAACTCTCTGGTTCATGTTCACAATAACTGCAGTGAGTGGACCCAAGTCGTTCAATGAATAACAGCTCGACCGCCTCGATAGCTGAGTGGTTAGTGCGATGGAATGCCATGCTAAGGGGTCTGCGTTCGATTCCCGGCTGGGCCGGAGGTTTTCTCCGCTCAGGGACTGGGTGTTGTGTTCTCTTCATCACCATCATCTCATTCCCATCGACGCACAAGTGGCCGAAGTGGCGTCAACTAAAAAGATATGCACCAGGCGACCGGTCTACCCGGCGGGAGGCCCTCGCCACACGACATTTCATTTCAATGACACCTCTAAAACTTCTCCCTCCACAACAGGCTCATTCGGCCGTAGTCGCTTCCTTTGAAAACAGGCAACATCACGACTCATTGTATCACACACTCGACACCACCAGTCAGCTACTGGTCAGTTTCTGTGTTATTTCGTCCATAGACGGGGTGCAGCTTCATGTACCACTGTGGGCAATGGCCTTCTGCGAAGTACCCGACTCCACATATCCAACGCATGCGTTCCCCTTTGCAGTGTTCGCCCAGTAACTGGTTGAGATGCACCAGCATTCACAGACAGCAGCAACTCCCACTTGGTATGAGACCGGTTGTTACTGACAAGGCGTGACACTCGGCTCCCGGTTAGAATATTTTTGCGACCACGCTTCTTAAGTCATGTTACGTGGCTCTGGGTGGCACGCCATTCCCAGTACACACGTTGAACAGTTTGTGTTGATCAGACAACAAAAAACACAGAGTGGCCATGGTCGCTTCAAATACGATAGTTGCCTTCTTCCAGTCACCCCTCCATGTCGATTCATTTTAAACAACTGATTCCACACGAACGACTTGCCCATACACTGATCAGCCAAAACGTTATGAGCACTGCTCACCGCGACGCTGGATACCGCCTGGTGGCGTTGTGGGCACGTGACGCGGTACCAAAAACACAGCAGACAGGGAGAGGGGATCACAGTAGCAAAGATACGGGCTGCAAATGGGGAAATACATTGAGATAAGCAACTTTGACAAGGGGCAGATTATTATTAGGCAGAGCCTGTAAACAAGTATCGCGAAAACGGCGAAGTTGGTCGAATGTACACGGGCTACTGTCGTGAGCATCTACGGAAAGAGGTAGAAGGACAATGAACTTACCACTAGGTGCTAAATGGTTGGACGTCCACGATTCTTTACAGAACGTTGTGTTTGGAGGGTTGTCCCTCTGTAAAATAGCGTAGATGGTGGCTGTGGTATTTCTGCCGAAAGAGTACAATGCTGGTTCGCGAACAAGTTGTAAGTAGGCTGTTTAGGTTTTTACGTTAGTAACGTCACCTAGCGCTCTGTATGGAAATCACTGCCTGTGCTGTGTGCAGTCTGTGGTTGGTTGCATTGTTGTTCGCCATTGTAGTGTTGGGCAGTTCGATGTTAACAGCGCTTAGCGATGCGCAGTTGGAGGTGAGCCGCCAGCAGTGGTGGATGTGGGGAGAGAGAGCAGCCAGCAGTGGTGGATGTGGGGAGTGAGATGGCGGAGTTTTGAGAGCGGATGATCTGGACGTGTGTCCATCAGAGACAGTAAATTTGTAAGACTGGATATCATGAACTGATATATATATATATATATATATATATATATATATATATATATATATACTTACTTACTTATCGCGAATGGATCCAGAAGGATCACGCAAAGCTTTCTGACGTCGTTTCTTCCATACTTCTTTCATTCGTTCTCCATGTTTTCTTTTTCTTTCTTCTGTCCATTTTGTTCCTGGTCTCTTTAGTGCTTCCTTCTCCGACAATACAATCCACTTTTCCACCTTATTTCTAAAAGTTTTTCTATCTTTGACATCTTTAAGTTCAATATTTGCTTTTTGTAAATCTAATTTTACTTGGCTAATCCATGGTGTTGTTGATTTGACTTTTTCTATGTAAGTGAGAATTCTGTTGGTGAGTCGTGTGGGGGGAAGTCTAGTGACATGTCCATAAAATTTTAATCTTCGCCTTCTTATGTCTGCTGCCAGGTTTGATATAGTTTCTGTGGTTCTTCTTGATTGTATCCGGTATCCTTCTTCTGTTAATTTTGGACCTAAAATCTTTCTCATAATTTTGCGTTCTTCTTTTAGTATTTTTTCTAGATCACATTTTGTGTGGAGTGTGAGCGTTTCACTAGCATATAGTGCTGCTGGCTTAATTACTGCGCAGTAGTGGCTGATTTTTGTGTTCGAGGAGATGCATTTTTTATTGTATATTTCATGTGTCATACCATATGCTCTCTTCATTTTCTGTTGTCTGATCTTCTGTGTAACTTTCTCTCCTCCGGTTGGCTCCAAAATTTCACCTAGGTATTTAAAATGTTTTACTCTATTTATTTTTCCATATTTTGTGTTCAAACTGTGTATATGGAATTTCGTACAGAAAAATTCTGTCTTTTGAAACGAAATTTGTAAACCTACTTTATCCGCGCATTCCTTAAGGATCTCTATTTGTTTGGTGGCGATTTCTTCATCATCTGCAAGTATGGCCAAGTCGTCCGCGAATGCTAAACAAGATATCTCCACGTTGTCTTTGGTTCTACCAAGATGGATTGGTTTCCAGTAGGATTGATTTTTTAATTCTTTTTCCCATTCCTTAATGACTTTATCCAGGACTATATTAAACAGAAGTATATATATATATATATATATATATATATATATATATATATATAATGACTTTTGAACACTATTAAGGTAAATACATTGCTTGTTCTCTATCAAAATCTATCAATTTGCTAACTATGCCTATCAGTAGTTAGGCCCTTCAGTAGTTTGAATCTTTTATTTAGCTGGCAGTAGTGGCGTTCGCTGTATTGCAGTAGTTCGAGTAACGACGATTTTTGTGAGGTAAGTGATTTGTGAAAGGTATAGGTTAATGTTAGTCAGGGCCATTATTTGTAGGGATTATTGAAAGTCAGATTGTGTTGCGCTAAAAATATTGTGCGTCAGTTTAGTGTTGATCAGAATAGGTAAAGAGCGAAATGTCTGAGTACGTTCAGTTCTGCTCAGCTGTTTGAAAATCAAATAATGTAAGAGGTTTATCAGCAGAGTAATTCATTAATTTTTCTAAGGGGACGTTTCAAAGTGTTTCCGAGCACACCGTTCATCATACATTGTTGAACATGGAGCTCAGCAGCAGACCACTGCTACGTATTCACGTGTTAACAAATCACCTCGCAGTTACGGCTGCATTAGGCACTGGACCATCAAGATTCGACGGTCCGTCAATGGAAACGTATCAGCTCTTTGGGTGAATCACATTTTTGCTACACAAAGTAGCTGGTCGTGTCCACAAACGCCGTCAACGGTGGCTCAAAGAAAGCGTGCAGCCCGCCACGGACGCAAGCTGATGGGAACAGTATAATGCTGTGGGAGACATTCTCCTGCGCTTGAATGGGGCCTGCGGTAGTAATCGAACACACGCTGTATGCTGCGAACCACTTGCATTCCTTCACGCTTGATGTCTGCCCCGACGGCGATGTCATCATTCAGCAGTATAACAGTCCGTGTCTCGAAGCCAGAACTGTGCTACATTAGACTGAGGAGTGTTATAGTGAACTCACGTTGACGCCTCGGCGACAGAATGCGCGTGATGTAAATCCTATGGAACCCATCTGGGTCGCTATCAGCGCCATCACCGCGTACGCAAATTAGCGGCCCATTATTCAAGCGAATTACATGACCTGTGCGTAGATATCAAATGCCACATACCTCCACAAACCTACCAACAGACTGTCAGATCCCTAACACACAGATTCGGTGAAGTATTACATTACAAAGATAGTCAGGGAAGCTATTAAGCAGGTGGTCGTAATGGTCATCGGTGCACTCACCGATTTACTCTCATGACTTCAGTCAGCAGCGGATGGTGACGCAATTGTCAGTTTCCAATTCTGCTCCGTCTGCAGCGCTGTAAAGCGGCTAGTGTACTTGGGCCGAGCGTGGCTCTTGTTCGTGCCATCTCTTATTTAACACCCTGTATTGCAGCCTCGTTACGTTAATTTTCAATTACTGGTGTCTCTGAGTTGCTGCCTTGCCTGTCCGTGAGCGGCAGCAGCAGCGCTTATCGATAGAAGCCCTTCCGTATTATCTTTGCTGGACTGCTATTACTTCCCGGTCGTCATGTGTCGTCCTGCGAGCTGGAACGAGCCTGCAGTGCAGTTCGGACCTGGCAGTCGGACAGTTGTGACGCGGCAGAAGTTGGGTCGGGTTGGAGCGGCGGTGAGGTTCGGATAGCCATGACTCGCTCGACCGTTGCCGGCACATATGCTTTGAGTGGCGATGGTCTTGGTTGATCGTCGGTTGCTCGTCTTACCGGACGACGTGTATTTGCTCGGCGATAGCTTATGGGTTGGCGGTGTTTGTCTCAAGTCGTGGTTCGTCCTTGGGATTGCACAGTCACTGCTCTTAGCATTGGTCGTGTTCTTCGTCCTAGTGTTTGTGAAACTGTGTGTAGCCTGTGATGTCGACTGCCCACTTGTTTTACATCTACATCTACATTTATACTCCGCAAGCCACGCAACGGTGTGTGGCGGAGGGCACTTTACGTGCCACGGTCATTGCCTCCCTTTTCTGTTCCAGTCGCGTATGGTTCGCGGGAAGAACGACTGTCTGAAAGCCTCCGTGCGCGCTCTAATCTCTCTAATTTTACATTCGTGATCTCCTCGGGAGGTATAAGTAGGGGGAAGCAATATATTCGATACCTCATCCAGAAACGCACCTTCTCGAAACCTGGACAGCAAGCTACACCGCGATGCAGAGCGCCTCTCTTGCAGAGTCTGCCACTTGAGTTTATTAAACATCTCCGTAACGCTATCACGGTTACCAAATAACCCTGTGACGAAACGCGCCGCTCTTCTTTGGATCTTCTCTATCTCCTCCGTCAACCCGATCTGGTATGGATCCCACACTGATGAGCAATACTCAAGTATAGGTCGAACGAGTGTTTTGTAAGCCACCTCCTTTGTTGATGGACTACATTTTCTAAGGACTCTCCCAATGAATCTCAACCTGGCAACCGCCTTACCAACAATTGATTTTATATGATCATTCCACTTCAAATCGTTCCGCACGCATACTCCCAGATATTTTACAGAAGTAACTGCTACAAGTATTTGTTCCGCTATCATATAATCATACAAAATGGTTCAAATGGCTCTGAGCACTATGGGACTTAACTACTGCGGTCATCAGTCCCCTAGAACTTTGAACTACTAAACCTAACTAACCTAAGGACATCACACACATCCATGCCCGAGGCAGGATTCGAACCTGCGACCGTAGCATATAATCATACAATAAAGGATTCTTCTTTCTGTGTATTCGCAATACATTACATTTGTCTATGTTAAGGGACAGTTGCCACTCCCTGCACCAAGTGCCTATCCGCTGCAGATCTTCCTGCATTTCGCTACAATTTTCTAATGCTGCAACTTCTCTGTATACTACAGCATCTTCCGCGAAAAGCCGCATGGCATGCTGTCTCCCTGCTGATGTGTAGCAGTTGGTCGGTTGGCGTAGTCGCGTCGTAGCCCCCAGCGACAGGGAGGCGCGGATAGCCATTATGCGCCGATGACTGCCGACACACATGATTGGAGTGTGGACGACTTTGGTTGATCGTCGGTCGGTTGTCTTGTCGGAGGAGGTGTATTTGGCCGGCGATCGCTTGTGGGTTGACTGGGTGTGTTGCATAGTCATTGCATCGTCTAGTTCTTCGTGCAAGTGTTCGTGAAACTGTGCGTAGTTTATGTGATTTGACTGACAAGTTAATTTAAATGTTGTCGGCGTACTGGCTCTGAATTGATCGGTTGGTGTGGAGTAGAGAGATAAGGACAGGATAGCCGTCACTCGCCCGACGACTGCCGACACACACGTTTGAGTGGCAACGACCTCGCTTGGTCGTTTGGTCGGTCGTCTGATTAAACGACGTGTTTTTGGGTCGTCCACCGCTTATGGGTTGCCTGTGATCCGTTCTGGTTATCTTTTGGGAACGGGCGCTGATAACCTCGTTGTTGTGCGCCCTAAAACACTAATCATCATCATCCGTTCTGGTTGTTGTTCCACAGTCTCTGGTGTTACCATCGTTAGCGTTTTGGTGCAAGTGTGGAGCGGAGCTGATTTTGATTATTGGTCTGCTGACTGACTGTCGGTCGGTTGGGTTGTCGTCGGGTCTTGAATGGTTCGCCTGACAGCCTGTCTCACCTAATGGAGCGTTAGTGATTGAATTACAGGCCGACCCTCGAACATCCCAGCGCCCTAGGGTGCACTGCCCTACTTTTTTTTTTTTAAATTGTTCTTGTTGTTTGTACTTGTATGGCTTCTACCCGATTTTTTAAAAATTGGAGTTGTTTTCCTCTTAAGGCCTTCAGCCTAGTTCAAAGTACTGTCTCACGTAAGGCCTTTGATATTTAAAGAAAAATTAATGTTATGGAGTTTTAAGTGTTAGGCCTTCAGCCGATTTGAGTTTGTTTACTTCAGCCTAACTAAATAACTGTTTTAAGATAAGGCTTGCCTGTTAAATTTCTGATTATGCTTGCGTTTTAAGTTATTGGCCTTCAGCCGTTTTTAAATCAAAGTGGCTCTCAGCCGTTAATTAAGTCCCAAGGATTAAAGCTGTGTGTTTCCTTTAAAACAAAACAAAAAATTGGGATCTTGTAATGTTTGATCAAAAAATAAAGTTGTATGTTCGAGTGAAACTGACAGCCATTATTTCGTCTCCTTTCCACAATTTATACTATCTGTCCTCACTTGCGGGATTAGCACGGCGTCTCAGTACTGTTTTAAGTGCATTTATTTAGTCCAGTGGGTTTTCATTCATACTGGCTGAAGCGAAATAATTTTGCTACCTTGCAACCAAAATAAAATTTAACAGAAGAATCAAGGTGGCCGTTAAAGCAGACCAGCACAGTCGAAGAGAGCATTATTCACTAATAAAAGGCTGGTACGATATTGCACTACCTGAGTTGTTAGGAAGAACGATGCAATATTCCAACAGACATGCATGTATATCCGAAGTCCGAGGGCCACTGCATCATGTTTCTTAACAACACAGGCAGTGTAATACTGCATTTATCCGCCAACAAAAGGTTGCGGTTTTCTATTAAAATGTCCTCCCCGGACGGGAACTGCGTTATGTGCGTACGAGTAAAGGTAGTGATGCAGGAACAACAACATGTGGAAGTTAAGGTGCGCTGTGACTGGTGCACGGACAGCCAAAGTGGCTGAGGGGACCGCTTCGGGTTCGAGGTCGTGTCCGGCACAAGTTTTCTTTGCCGTCATTCACTTATATAGCTGGTGGTTGTTCGTAATTGCAACAGCGAATACATTTACTTTAAATAAAAGTCTTCAATAAGGGCCTTCGAAAAGCTTCCATTCGAAGGCCGTAGTATTCAGAATCGGTATGCCAGTCAGGCAAAAGCGCCGTGGTCACTGAGGCAACAATCCCACCGACGCACCAGGTTGAAGATACGCACTTGCTGTAACACCGTGACCTGATGCGTGAAGGAGTATGCAACTGACTGCTGCACATCCTCGTCCGAAAGAAATTGCCAAACCACCAAGACCTTTTTTTAAAGAACAGAACGCATCGAAATTACATGGGGAGAGATTAGGTCTGTACGGCTCAAGTGTCTGCCACTTAAATTGGTGTAACTTCTTCGTTACGACGTTTGCAATATGGGGAAGTGCATTATTATGAAGCAGCTGCTTCCCTTATCGCAGAAGCTTGGCACACACTTCCACAATGGTGGTTTTCGACAGGCATGCTGCCCCACACACTTTCTTCAATATTCGATGGATGTCTACCTGTGTTTGCCCTCAGGCAGCCAAGAACGCTGGTCCTGTTTGGAAGCATTTGGTAATTATGTCGCCATAGTTAAGGATTCCGCATTTCCCGCACGCATGTTAGGAAGATAGTACCACGAAAAGAATGTATTGTATTTGTATTTGTGAAAAACTTCTTCTATTGTTCTCTATGTTGTATGAAGCGGATGAGATCGAAGATAAGCTAAGGTCTGTTCTTTTAAATATTGAAAAAGGTAGCTCATAAGTGATCAAAAGAAAAATATAACTACAATTTGCTACATGGAATTCTAGTGTATGGACTTTTTTTGTAACTAGATAACGAAGTGTGAATGTTTCATGTTTTGAGTCCGCATCAGTACAGACTGTGCTTTGTCTGCCGCCAATACGTGACCATATGGAGCGGCAATTTCAAACTGAAGAAATAATCAGACATTAATTATTTCGATCGATATTCCAATATTTTAACTCCCAGGACAAGAACCGACAGGAATTTGTTATTTTTGTATTCTAATAGTTAAAATAACATTCAGTAGAACATCTTGGACTATAAGTAAATGAACCAATTTTTATGGCTGGTTCGTAAGATTAATGTTTCTCAGAGTAATTCATCAGTGACTTTAAATAAAAAGAATATTTACGACACCAGTTCTGTTATGAGAAGATATTGTGGTGTGATATATTAATTATTTGGTGCATACATTTTAATGCCACTTACTGAATTAGTGAAACAGCATTTCAATACTTATTTGTAGTGATAAGGTATGACAAAATAATTCATTATAGTCGGGCTCAGCAGCACATAAATAAGAATTATCAGAGATTATTTATTTCTTTCGAATAATACTGTTATTCTTCCTGCTACATTTTTATACGTTTTACAATAAAACATACACACCACCACAACAACTTTAAACAGAACCAAAAACCCATTACACATAGCCGTCGGTGCTTATATACTCACATCAGAGTCGCGCTGCGTTGCATATACGCTGCAACACCGCCCCCAAACAGGAATTTTGGATTGCCCCTTAAGGTATCACACATTTCTGAACACATTTGTCTAGAGTGCAACATTGTATACAAATGAATCGACGACTTTCATTAAACCAGAAATGAAGATAATCGAAGAGTTTGAGATAATACGTTTGATAAGACACTAGGAGTTTCACGACAGACTTGACTATAATAAATAAACGTTTAACTAACTATTAGCAGAAAAATAATGCATTAGTAAACGTGTGAGACATCAGCGAATAACTGCCTTGGTGCTAAAGAAAGCCAGATAGCAAACATCGTAGGGGAGAGATTGGAGTATGTAAAACAGGTAATTATGGAAGCGTATTGTGAAAGGGTATAAGCGTTACTCTGTAATAAAAGGGTACGAGATAAGAAAGACAGGTACGAGATAAGATACCCTGGCATGCCGCATCAGAACAATGCGGGGATTAATGAAAAAAAGAAGAAAAACTTTTTCAAGACTCGCCGATGTTGAAGTCGGTCCATAGTAGCGTGGATAACAGTGGTTGGTGAGGACTACTCAGTAATAGTCTTTATTTTCTTCCTCTCATGGGTTTACACGCCAAGAGGCGGATAGACCAGCATGAAAGAAGGCGGCGAGTATAGCGTCGTCAGTAGGAAAGGAGTGACAGCAGAATGGGTCGGTCAGAAAAGCTCAGTGTATTCGAACTTGGAGTAGTCATTGGATGTCACCTGAATAACAGATCCATCTGGGACATTTCAGCTGCCCAGGTCAAGAGTTGACTATGTGGTTTTGAAGTGGAAACGAGAAGGAACAACTAGAGTTAAATCCAGGTCAATCAGATCTCAAGTAGGTCCCTACTGACGAACAGGGACCGTAGACCGTTGTGGAGGGCTGTTATAAAATATCGTATGAAAAGAACCACTCGCGAGTTTCAAAGTCCTACCACTAGTCCACCTAGCACAATGGCTGTGTGTAGAGATTTAAAAAGAATGGGGTACAAATATCGAGAAGCTCTTCATAACCCACTCATTTCTGTAGCCTGTGTTGTGCGATGCCTAAGGGGCTGTAGAGAGCGACATCACTGAACAGTGGATGACTAAAGATGATTGATTTGATGAATCACACTGTGCCTTCTGGAAACGCGATGGGATGGTTTGGGTTCGGTGAATGGCTGGAAAGTGATACTTAACCATCGCTTGTAGTGTCAACAATGAGATATCGAGGAGGTGATGTTACACTAACGGGTGGTTAGGGTGTGTTGCCATTATTGCGATTCAGAAAACGCTGTATGCGGAAGGAAATGAACACGTTATTCAGTATTATGTATTGCGTACAATAGAGGAAGAGTTCGGAGGCGATGGCTGTATGAGCAAATAACTGTGCACTGCCATAAAGCAGTATCTGTGAGATGTTGGTTTGTGGATAGCAACATTTCTGAAATGGACTGGCCTTCCCAGATTGCAAACGCAATGAAACGCAGCTCCATACTCTACCACCAAATACCACTACGTTTTCTAGCTTTCGGTCTCGAGGCTCTTCTTCCACAGATATTCAGTCACGTTGTGAAACGTCCCCTTAGAAAAATTATACAATTACTGTGCTGATAAACCTCTTACATTATTTGATTTTCAAACAGCTGAGCAAAACTGAACGTACTCAGACATTCACTAAAGTGACACACAGTATTTTTAGTGCAACGTAATCTGACTTTCAAAAATCCCTGCAATGACCCTGACTAACAATAACCTATACCTTTCACGAATCACCTACCTCACAAAAATCTTCGTTACTCGAACTACTGCAATACAGCGAGCGCCACTACTGCCAGCTAAAAAAAGATTCAAACTACTGAAGGCACTAAATACGGATAGGCATAGTTAGCAAATGAAAGATTTTGATAGAGAACAAACAATGTATTTACCTTAACAGTGTTCGAAAGTCATAATATATATAGCAGTTCATGACATCCAGTCTTACAAATGTACTGTTTCTGATGGACACACGTCCAGATCATCCGCTCTCAAAAATCCGCAATCTCACTTCCCCACATCCATCACTGCTGGCGGCTCACCTCCAACTGCGCAACGCTACGCGCTGTTAACAGCCAAAAGCCCAACACTACGACAGCGAATAATACAACAATGCTACCCAGCCACAAACTGCACACAGCACAGCCAGTGATTTTCATATAGTGCGCTACGTGGCATTACCAATATAAAAACCTAAACAGCCTACTTACATAGCCCCCATGCTCCCCACAAAAAATTTTACAAATTGTTTTGGGCGGTGGCCAATACAGATTTGAAAAACTTTTCATAACTACGATAACAAAGAAATCAAATGCGCACACTTATTGATACAATGTTGGTCAAAAGCTAAAATTTTCTCACAGTCCATAAAGACAGTCCTGATCATTCATCACAGTAAAATTTCAGTGTTTTTCTCAAAGTCTGAGCAGTAAAAGAAAATGCACACGGAAGTAATGGATTTCCATGCAGTCTTGAAGAAGTAGTGTTGTCCTTCCAACGGAACAGTGCTGACTCTTGACATGCAGACAGGTAATGGGCAACAACAGAGCAAACCCACCGCAGAGTCAGTCGAAGTTTTGAAGAATATTGGTAGGTAGGTCATCGCAGAGTAGACCCACTGTAGTCCTGGTAGAGATTACGGTATTGGTGGGCCACCAGAGGTGCAGGCCCACTGCAGTCCTTGTAGAAATAATGGTATTGGTGAGTCATCAAAGGTGTAGACCCACTATAGTGCTTGTAGAGATGGCTAGCAGCCATCCTTTGCGACTGTGCAGGTGCACAATCACCATCGAAGAGTCTTGTGGACAATATAGCAAGTCCATGAACCACCACTTGTGCACTCACAAAAAATTTTTTTTGAAATGTCCTTAGAACCAGCAATGCTGTTATCCAGTCCCTTGCTGAATTATTAACACACGTGCAAGCACTAACAGTCCCAACTTCTCACATACTGTGCATATATTATGACCAACAGAAATATGTGCAGTGAAATGAATGCTTACAAGTTACTTAATTTGATGAACTGGTGTCAATTACAATTTTATAACATGAGAATACAATAAAAAAGGTACAAAATACATCATTAAAGAACATAACAGTACAGACAACATTTGTAGTAATACAGGCTTTACAAAAGAATAGAAATAGACATATACAACAGTGTTACAGGAATTATGGCATAAGTAAATATATAAAATAATGAGAATAGTTTTCGAAACATTAATTTCACACATGAGCATTGAAAGAGAACAGCATTAATAATGTCTATAAACATCTTTACAAAGAAAATAACATATTATTAAGGCAAATTATATTTGAGGATAACAGTATTCCTCATCATAGTGAATGTAACTGAGTATTAGAAAAATTCTACAACACAACTCTCATCAGATAAACACATAAAGACAGTAAGAACACAAATACACGAGGGTACACAAACACATAGCGAAATAATACAGAAGGTAAGGAAAGGGTTTGTTTTACTGCAGTATTTTGTAAACAAAACTTTCTTTACTTCTTGGAAATCTCTCTTCATTCATCATTATTCCCAAAAAGTCTTATCTGTACCTGCTTTCTGTATTCTATTCATATTTCTTTCAAAATAATTATTTCTCAGTATACAACACACATTTTGGCCCAAATCTTTTTCATATAACTTCTCAATGCATTCTTTCCCTATTCTCCATAGTTAGTTTCTTATATAGTCTACCCCCTCTTAAGCTAACTTAAATCTACTGAGCTCAGATATATAAACCAAGGGACGAGGCAATGCAGCAGTACAAAACAATTAACACAAACAGCAATGACAAAAAATGCAAATTGGCAAAGCAAGCAGCAGTAAATCTAAATTAGCAGAGCAAATGCAACATTACAACTAATCTGAGCCAATGTGCATCAACAAGAAAAATAAATCAGTAGTAAAACTGGCTTAACAGAGTAATACAAAGTGAAATTCAGTAGCACTGTGCGTGGCAAACAGCAGCAGCAAATGCAATAACTTATACCTAAGCATGACAAAGCTCAAGCAGAAAAAATATTACAGTACAGATGGCCATGTCTAATACCTATTTCACATCTTAGTGTCTATGTAATTAAAGTGGTGCACCACAACAACTTATTGTAAAAAAAATATTACCATGTACTTGAAAAGAAAATTACATATTCAGTTACTGTTACTAGTCCCTTCTTATTGTTCTTTCCTTTCCAAGTGCTCCTTCTTTGAAGAATGTGGATCATAAAATTATTATTAAACAGATCTGTTGACAGAAAGTTTCCACATTAGCAAATGCATTTAATTTTATTTTATAAAACCAATGCTGTAACATAGCTGGAAACCAGATATCAAATGAAATAAGCAACTATCTCAAGCGAAGCATAAAAATATCATTCAATAGTCATGTGGCATTTCATAAGTTAGTAGAAATTCGCTCAACTCTCGTAGAAAGACACTTGTTATAATCAGGTGTGCAGATGTAAGAATATTTCCCATCAGTTCATAAGCATTTCAGTAAGTAGCACAAAGTACAATATGTTTCCAAGTAATGAGCGTGTCATATTTGCGATGCTTTCTACAAAGGAATGCCAATAGTGAGGATAATGGCCTCTTTTTTTTCCACATGTGCCTCTGAAAGGCACACACTAATGGCTTTTTTCCAGGTGACTGTCGCACAGCTAGGTGCTTACAGTGCATTACGTCAAGGTGACCTACCTTCCTTACCAAAATATTTACATCAGTTTCCGCTACAGTGACAGTTTGATACAAATAAGATTTCACAGGTCGAAATATTTGCGTTACAAATCTGCAGAAACAAAATCTTATAAATATAACAGTGTCCAAAAAATTTTCGTCGGCATTGTGATACATTCACGCATTTACACACATTTCATAACTCTTAAAGTACGATTCTTGGTTTCCAACATCCTTTTTCACAAGTCAGAGTCCCTAACCACTACTCATTATTCCTGACCTTATTACACATACACATATTCGTCGACACTTCTTTAATATTTCATCATAATAAATGCATAGCATAATCAAATTCCTCATATAGCATCAGCTTATTGATCATAAACATACTTCAACAGCATAATACACATTGTCATCATAATAATATCATAAAAGCTCAGCCAATCCTCAAAAACGTCGTAGCTTTCTGCAATAATTTCAAAACCTAAAGAAAATTCTCTGCTCATTTCAATAGTGTCATCTACCTCAAACGTACTTTAAAAATCATGATCCCATACCAAATACATCATTCAAAGCTCTCATAGTATCACAATGGTTCCGAAAAAATATGAACAGTTCACAAAGTACAATTTCATAAGTGTGAATTTATCCAACTGTGTAATTGCGTAAACATCTGTCACCGACGTAAAAAAAATGGTTGTCCCTCTCAGTTAAATGATCAGATACCTGTGTAATTATGTGTTAGAGAAATATGGTACCGATGTGTAAAGTTGTAAAAGCAAATACCATATTAGCTAGGGCTCCTTATGCTTGCCACACACATGGTACACAAAGTAAGCGTGTACCCCCCTCAGGATTAATGTAATTATACCCTCAGGTGTTACAGATTACAGCAATGTAATGAAATGTATCACGGAAAACTTTCTTTGTAATTCAAAAATCTTTAAAAATAAATGTTTTAAGTACAAAATTAATCACTCAAATGCGTGTCTTGTAGCGCTAAATGTGCGTCTTGCTGTAAGATAATTCTGTGGAAGTGTCGTAGTTATCGTCCTCTGTAAGCAAAGTTCTGCTGAAGTCAATGTACTCAACTCATCATAAACAAAAGTGAAATGATTTGCGTATAGATATCGTAGTTATTATGCTTATTGTCGTGATGAAAAAAGTACTGTACTGTAACGTATTGTTGTGCTATGGAAAAGGCTGTCTCATTGTAGCTATACCACAAAAAGTTACTGCTAAAACATGCTTTCCTTTCCAGAAGAATTCAGAAAAACTGTGAAGATATAAAACAGTTACACCGCAAAAGCAACAATGTAAATTGTGTCACACATTAGTAGCATCGTGATATAATCGTGTAGCTGTCAAATAAACTAACTACTGTGTCATCTGGCATCTCTCAGAAAGTATTTTAAATCCAGAATATATTTTCAAGTAAACCAAAATGTTGCATTAAAATCTCATTAGCAGTACTGGTATATGCACTAAGTATGTGAGCCTTATAGTCGTTACGTAATAATACAACTAACAAGCAAGAATGTGCACACACAATAACACTGTGTCATCTGTTCACTATAACAATGCATTCGTAATTACTGTCTAAATATGTTCCCTAGGTTCTAGACTGGATAGTTAAATTTAAAACATAGTTGCATGTTAACAGTTTCTAAGTCTGACGAAGTGTACTAGTAATGTGAAGTGAAAAATTTTATAGCAAAGACTAAGTTAAAAAAAGCAGATTATCTCTCAATAAACGGTTTTACATGTGAAATGTGGGGCAATCCTTTACTCTTCCTAGTATGCAGAGTTTCAACTTCAACGCAATTATCATGTGGTATATGATACACCGATAAAGAATGCTCAAATTTTTCTCAAGGTTAGCGTCTATGTTATTTTTCTCTGAGGCAGCCAGCGCACGTGGCTGCCTGCGGTGCGAGTCATTGTCTTCTATCTCTTTGTTGGCGTGCATCGTTATTGGGATTAGGAGACCTAACTTCTACAAATTCACCTTGTCAAGAGGGCCCAGCCCTGTTTGAATCCCGCCAGTTCTGATGAAATTCAGGTCTGTCGTTATGATTATATCGTCTGTTGTCATGTCGGTAGTTCCTGTAGTTTCTTTCTTGTCGGTTAAGTGGTGGAGAATTTCTCCCTGAATTATCACTGCACAGTGGACCATTGCATCTCAAGTTATTCCCTCTCCCGTGATAATAATAGTTCTGGTTGCCATATTGTCTGTTTCTATGATTGTCTCTGTCATATTCATTACTACGGAAAAGCGATCTTTCTCTGTAACTATTACTCTGCCAGTGGTTGTCATATAGGTGGTGTCTGTTTTGTTCACGATTTGCGTTGTAAGAATAGCCTTGTCGTGTCCAGTTATTATTTCCTTCATCGCAGAATTGTGACGGATGTGACCTGAAATTGTTGTGTTCCTGTTTTCGCGTCCTGCGATTGTCAGTGTCAATTTCCAATTCTTGTAAGAGTCCCTGAAAAGCTTCAATGTCGTCTTTGCAACGTCCTGCCAAAATAATATGTCGTAAATGTTCAGGCAATTTGATTAAGCAAATACGAATGAGTTCTGAGGGGCTGTATGGGTTTGAATGGTACTGATTCTGGTGCAACATGTCTTCAAAATATTTCACAAGACTGGAAAATTCAGATTGTTCAAAATGTTTCATCATTATGATGCTATGTTTCACTCGGTCTTGTGTGGCTTGAGACCAATATGCTGAGAGGAAGGCATGGTAAAATTCTCCTTTACCGTGGCAATCGTGAATGACCGATCACATTCTTACAGCTGGTTCATTCTCTACGTAGCCACACATAAATTCTAATCTGTGCTCTAATGATCAGTTGGGAGGAAAAGAATGAGAGAATTGAAGAAGCCACGCTTGTGGATGAATGTCGTTGCGGGAATTCTTAAATGTTTTGAATTTACGTGTAGTAATAAACAGCTTATAGTCAAAATCATCATGTCGGCGAGTCGCATATCGGTCATTGTTACTTAGTTTCGGTGGTTCCATCTCAAAATTCGGTGTACCTTGCCAATTTTTCATAACTTCTAAAGTACCCCGTGTTATTATTTTGTGGCTGTTCCGTATTTCTATGTCCCTCTTCCCGTATTGGAGTGCGAGTGTCCTCTGAAATATGTAATTCTTGCATTCCCTTTGTCAACTGATCTTGTACTTCCCGGATTGCTCTTTGCTGTTGCGTATTAATTTGATTCTGATTTTGTTTGAATTTCCTAATTTGTTCGTACTCTTCTGTGTCAGTGAAGGCTACAGGTCTTGTATCATTCAAGTCATCATCCACCTTTGTAGATAAGTTAGTGAACTGATCCGAAAGTTCGGCTACTTTCTCCGATAGTAAACTTATTTCCTCAGTGTGTTTTTCTGAACCAAGTTTCAGAGTGTCCATTTGTGTTGAAATCGTATCTACTGTGTCCTTTAAGTTTTCCTGAGTTTTTGCAAGTTGCGTAACCGAATCGGTAGATGCAACTGAGTCAATCTTAGCTTGCAAGGTCTCATGATTTTCATGAAAATAATTTGCAGTTCTTTTATAGCTGCTTCGTGATTCTGTAATGTATTTTCATGCCGCGAAAAAATAGGTTGGAAATGCTCACAAATTTGTGTTTTTACGTTATTACAGACTTTTTGACATTTCGATTCAATGTTATGTAACTCAGTAGTTAAATCTTCACGTGTTTGTACAAGAGTGGTGTCTAACTTCCGAAGATTTTGTGACATTGTGTCTAACTTTTGAAGCTTTTGCTGTGTTTGTCTCTGATTTTGTTCCATTTGTTGCATTAACTGCAATAATAATGTATTAGTGTCTGGAATCTGTTTCTCTAAGCTTTTTGGCAGTGCAGTTTCACCGGCAACATTCACATTTTGACAAGCAGAAAATGTGTCTTGAATCATTTGAGAAAACAGTGAGGACCCAAAACCTGAGTCTATAGTATTTGCAATATTGTGTTCTGCCATTTCGGATTCCTGAGGCGAGCTGTTGCCGACCGATCGATCGATAATGCTTCCCTGTTCGCTACTTGTTTCACTGTCTACACCATTATTTGCCGCCCGCTCCATTTCCCTATGCACAATTACCAAATTACTACTTCGAATGTCTGTTAATTCATTACACAGTGGTGCTGATAAGTTTCGCTCGTCGTCACTAATATTTCTCAGTTTACTTTGGAGCCTAGTGTTACGTTTTTCACACGCCATTATTGTCACAATATTTCACACGATAACACAGAAAAACACAATTTGAAGAGCAAAAATAAGAGAACACATTAACATAGCACTGAAAATAATATCTTGTTAATTGCAAGCGCAGCTGGGAAATACTTGTTGCAAATCTACATACATGCCACAACTGTTTTATTGTACAACAATGAAAACTACAACCACAAAGGAAATTCTCTCTATGATTATGCGCTAGCAATAAACAAAAGCTACACAATTATACAAACTACAAGAAAAAAATCAGAAGATTCCAGTGAGGTATCGTGGCAGGTCGCCATGTGAAACATCCCCTTAGAAAAATTATACAATTACTGTGCTGATAAACCTCTTACATTATCTGATTTTCAAACAGCTGAGCAAAACTGAACTTACTCAGACATTCACTAAAGTGACAGACACAATATTTTTAACGAAACGCAATCTGACTTTCAAAAATCCCTACAATGGTCCTGACTAACAATAACCTATACCTCTCACAAATCACTTACCTCACAAAAATCTTCGTTACTCGAACTACTGCAATACACTACTGCCAGCTAAATAAAAGATTCAAACTACTGAAGGCACTAACTGCTGATAGGCATAGTTAGCAAATGAAAGATTTTGATAGAGAACAAACAATGTATTTACCTTAATAGTGTTCAAAAGTCATAATATATATAGCAGTTCATGACATCCAGTCTTACAAATGTACTGTTTCTGATGGACACACGGCCAGATCATCCGCTCTCAAAAATCCGCCATCTCACTTCTCCACATCCACCACTGCTGGCGACTCACCTCCAACTGCGCAACGCTACGCGCTGTTAACAGCCAACAGCCCAACACTACAATAGCGAATATTACAACAATGCCACCCAGCCACAGACTGCACACAGCACAGACAGTGATTCTCATACAGTGCGCTACGTGGCGTTACCAATATAAAAACCTAAACAGTCTACTTACAACGTCATTAAAAGTGTTGTCAGAAGAGTATAAGCTGTTGTAAAGGTAAAGGGGGGATATACTGCGTATTAATGTCCACTAATAGATGTCCTGTTACTTCTGATCAGATAGTGGGCCTCAGAATGCGCTCTAATGTCTCTTATCTCATTCTGGTGTTTTCTGGGTAATTCCTGAGAATTTATGAGCATCCCAGAAGACCTTTCGAATTGATTTTGCTTATGTGTTTTGATCCTATCATTGTATATTCATTTATTCGTGATCAGCTCTCATGCGCTCTTGATACGGACCTCAAATGCTGGAGGAGTGTTCTGAATTTGATTCCACTAGCATCCAGTTCAGATCCCCCCTTCAAAAAATGTAAGATTTCCTCTCGCCTTCACTAACAGAGATTTCTTTCCATTTCATACCGCCTCTCCAGACGATCACAACGCCTAATATGATATACACTGAAGAGCCAAATGCTGGCGCACCTGCCTAATATTGTGGCGGCGCCACCGCGAGCACGCGGAAGTGCCGCAACATGACGTAGCGATGACTCGACCAATGTCTGAAGTAGTGCTGGAGGGAACTGACACCACGAATCCTGCAGGGCTGTCCATAAATCTGTAAGAACACGAGGGGTGGAGATCTCATCTGAACAGCACGTTGCAACGCATCCCAGATATCCTCAATAAAGTTTATGTCTGGGGAGTTTAAACTCAGAAGAGTATGTTCCTGGAGCCACTCTGTAGCAACTCTGGGAGTTGCAAAACGGACATGAATGGACCCAGGTGATCAGACAGGATGTTTGCGTGCGTGTCACCTGTCGGAGTCGTATCTAGATGTATCAGGGGCCCCCTATCACTCCTGCTCCACGTGTCTCACACCATTACAGAGCCTCCGCCAGCTCGAAGAGTCCCCTGCTAACATGGAGGGTCTATGGATTCATGAGGTTGTCTCCATTCCCGTACACTTCTATCTGCTCAATACGATTTGAAACGAGACTCGTGCGAGCAAGCAACAAGTTTTCCAGTCAAAAAATGGCTTTGAGCACTATTGGACTTAACTTCTGAGGTCATCAGTCCCATAGAACTTAGAACTACTTAAACTGGCCCGAGGCAGGATTCGAACCTGCGACCGTGCGGTTGCGCGGTTCCAGACTGTAGCGCTTAGAACCGCTCGGCCACACCAGTTTTCCAATCATCGCCACGCGGAGTGGCCAAGTAGTTTGAGGCGCCTAGCAAAAAATTCTCAACCAATTGACAAATTTCGCTTGTTACATCATACGATCGAGCTTATGATAGCGTAGATGTGGTATTGTGTCAAATTAATTTCGGATATCGTGTAATACTAGATAGGTCTTGATGAATGGCTTTCGGTATGTCATTTGAGAAAGTTGCAAGTCGCATTTTAAACGATCTACGTTTTCGAAAACTATGCTGGTTAGCACGAAGGAGGTTCAGCGCTTAACCATAAATACGAGGGCAGTTCAATAAGTAATGCAACACATTTTTTTTCTGAAACAGGGGTTGTTTTATTCAGCATTGAAATACACCAGGTTATTCCCCAATCTTTTAGCTACACAACACTATTTTTCAACGTAATCTCTATTCAATGCTACGGCCTTACGCCACCTTGAAATGAGGGCCTGTATGCCTGCACGGTACCATTCCACTGGTCGATGTCGGAGCCAACGTCGTACTGCATCAATAACTTCTTCATCATCCGCGTAGTGCCTCCCACGGATTGCGTCCTTCTTTGGGCCAAACATATGGAAATCCGACGGTGCGAGATCGGAGCTGTAGGGTGCATGAGGAAGAACAGTCCACTGAAGTTTTGTGAGCTCCTCTCGGGTGCGAAGACTTGTGTGAGGTCTTGCATTGTTATGAAGAAGGAGAAGTTCGTTCAGATTTTTGTGCCTACGAACACGCTGAAGTCGTTTCTTCAATTTCTGAAGAGTAGCACAATACACTTCAGAGTTGATCGTTTGACCATGGGGAAGGACATCGAACAGAATAACCCCTTCAGCGTCCCAGAAGACTGTAACCATGACTTTACCGGCTGAGGGTATGGCTTTAAACTTTTTCTTGGTAGGGGAGTGGGTGTGGCGCCACTCCATTGATTGCCGTTTTGTTTCAGGTTCGAAGTGATGAACCCATGTTTCATCGCCTGTAACAATCTTTGACAAGAAATTGTCACCCTCAGCCACATGACGAGCAAGCAATTCCGCACAGATGGTTCTCCTTTGCTCTTTATGGTGTTCGGTTAGGCAACGAGGGACCCAGCGGGAACAAACCTTTGAATATCCCAACTGGTGAACAATTGTGACAGCACTACCAACAGAGATGTCAAGTTGAGCACTGAGTTGTTTGATGGTGATCCGTCGATCATCTCGAACGAGTGTGTTCGCACGCTCCGCCATTGCAGGAGTCACAGCTGTGCACGGCCGGCCCGCACGCAGGAGATCAGACAGTCTTGCTTGACCTTGCGGCGATGATGACACACGCTTTGCCCAACGACTCACCGTGCTTTTGTCCACTGCCAGATCACCGTAGACATTCTGCAAGCGCCTATGAATATCTGAGATGCCCTGGTTTTCCGCCAAAAGAAACTCGATCACTGCCCGTTGTTTGCAACGCACATCCGTTACAGACGCCATTTTCACAGCTCCGTACAGCGCTGCCACCTGTCGGAAGTCAATGAAACTATACGAGACGAAGCGGGAATGTTTGAAAATATTCCACAAGAAATTTCCGGTTTTTTCAACCAAAATTGGCCGAGAAAAAAAATGTGTTGCATTACTTATTGAACTGCCCTCGTAGTTTGCACCACAGTGGAGGGTATCCCTGCCATGTGGCGCCCTCTCCACCCTGAGCATGGCATTGTACAGCCTGTTCTGGCGGACACAGCAGCATGTATTGCGGGGCAAATAAAAAACGACCGGGAAGTATGAGTTCCTTATCAAAGGAACGCCATGCCGGAGATGGGTGTGGCACCAGCCGCACACGGAGGGACCGCCCGTTACGGATGGCGCAGATGAAGACGTCGGCGGAGCGGTGCGACCATAACTCAGGAAACGGAAAACCGCGCCGACAGCCGGCGGCAAAAAGTGTTTGTCCACACGCGGCCGCGGCGCGGGAACCGTGAAGTCGCCCTCCCCCAAAATATTGTCCGCTTCCCCCCCTGGGCGGCGGCTCCTCTGATGCCACAGAAATACATTAGGGTCTGGTCTGGGGTCACGGGGTGGGAGGTCATAGCGGTGGTGGAGGCAGGAATGAGTGTGTATCGACACTGCCAGCCGGGGCTGGGGTGAGAAAGGCAGGCGGCGGAACGGGGAGGGACCGTTCTATATGGAAACATCAGCGCCGGCCGTGCAGGGCTGCTGCAGTACAAATCCCGGTAATGAAAAGCGAGGCGGCCGCGGGATTCGTCTCGGGGACCCGCATCCATTAGCGGCTCCTCCCTGGTGCCGGGGAGGGCTGGGGTCACGAAACAGAGACATCTGCGGGCCACCACAATGGCCCCGTCTCTCATTACTATCGATATTTATCGCGCGGCCGAAACGAATTTTTAAGCCGCGCCGCTGTCGATGCTGCACTCGCGCGCGGCAGCTGAATAAACGTGCGCGCCCGTCGTTCCGCGCGATTAGTCGATTTGGAACATCGATATTGTCCGCTGCGAGCAGAAACGACACGGGGAATAACGGAGACAGGGCGTGCTACAAAAGCTGTTGAAATCAAGCTTGCGGACAATCAGCAAAAGGACAGATTCTAAATGTGTGATTACACTCAGGAGCACGTGTTAAGAAAACTGGAAAAACTAGACTTTTAAACTGCATCAGGGACGGTCTGTATGATCTGGGAATAGCTTCAGTGTCACGTAAAGGGAAGGTAATGTTTTCAGTGTCCAACTCGGGGGTAGGTTTCTCTTATAAATGTGATAATA
Source organism: Schistocerca americana (assembly GCF_021461395.2). Lineage (NCBI taxonomy): Eukaryota > Metazoa > Arthropoda > Insecta > Orthoptera > Acrididae > Schistocerca > Schistocerca americana. The sequence goes on from NC_060124.1 coordinate 17,244,473, forward strand.
GTTCGTGTGTTCTCTACGCACCCTAGAACATTACTCATAAAATTACTTATTGATTTATTTGCTGTTAATTTCAGTCTATTACATAGGTTCTGAAAGAGAACAAATGTTGCATGCAAATTGTAAAAACGTCACATGACTCGGTAGCCCAACGGTAAAGTGCCAGATTGCACACTGAACTGTCCAGGGTTAGAATCCCCGTTTAAGTCCTATCCTTTCTTATTCTCTCACTTACTGCTACTTTCGTTTATAACAGCGTTTCTTAATGTGAAAAATGGTCAGCTGGAGTCTGTGTAAAACTGTTGCCCCTCCCCTCTTTCCTATAAATGCTTGGGTAAGTCAGAGAGAGACAGAGGCATACCTTCTCCAACAGGACTATACCTAGTAAACGTCTGTGATGTTCATACCAACGTTCGGGTTAATAAGAGCTACTTACTGAACATATAACCTGTTACCTGAAATTTAAAATCTGTTAGTATATTTCGACTTTATGCTGTATTGAAAAGAAGAACAAAAAAGGTAAAACGTACCGAAAGAGAGAGATATGGAGAGAGAAAGGGTTGGGATCAGAGAGAAGATATTTTGGTAAGAGGATAAAGTCAGGGTTTTTATTATACTGTAGGTACGAACGAAATGGGCGAATAGAAGGCAATGAAACAAACCAATAATCGTACATCACTAAAATGTCTAATTCGGATGATAAGTTTTATGCTGAAAGGATGCGTATGTGATACATGCGTAATAGTGCAGCGGCACATTTACATGTAGCTGTTCGGGAATACGTAGCAGGAATCTTCGACAACAAGTGTGTCGGTCGTGGCTTGCAAATACCATAGCCTTCCTTGTCCCACGACTTGATCCCATTGGAGCTTTTGCGTGGGGATATTTAAAAACTTTATTGTATTCCAGCCCTTTTGATGGATACTACCAGTGAACTCGAGGAACACATTGCGAATTGTTGTCAATGCGTTCGGAACACGCCTGAGATTTTTGAACAAGTACAGGCATCGATGAAAAGACATGCTGAAACATGAACAGTTGCCAAGTGCGACAATCGTAATGTTTTTCTTCTCAAGTGGGTATCTTCAGTTTTGATGCCTGGAGACTGTTGTGAGGTGTTCATGTACTCAGACGCAATGCATCGTATCGGGGAAACCGTTGTTTTCCGGACCCATGTTTACTGGGCTTATTTGCTTGTTTCATTTTCCTCCACTCGACCCTTTCGTTTGTACCTCATATGTCTACTTACTATTGTTTGGCCCTCTGGCACCCAGATATATGCATACCCGGATTTCAGAACGCACTCTATTTAAACCATTACACTACCCCCAATGCTAGAGCACAAATTTTGTAATCAGTAATTTTACGCCACAGTTAAAACCACTGCACTACGCTACTGTACATTTAGTGTCAAGGAGAAATGTTTTCAACAAACACATTGAAAAACATGTGTGGCGTATGGTAAGGCTTCCACCCATAAAGTTAAAACAAAATTTAAAACTCACATCATGAAAACAGTGGCCTCCAATGATCGAATAAACTCTAGGAAAGAGTGACATTAAGAACTGGGTGATGTTTCCTCTAAACACAGTTTAATGTCGCTCGCAGAGTACATTGGTTCAAAACTCTCATTTTTTGATTTCTTTCAAAATGGACGTCGACAGCAGGCCTAATTTAAAGGAAAAAAACCTTCGTAAACGACATTATTTAGAACAGCGGCCTATGGTCAGAAATGGTACGATCGACTTGAGATATTAAAATGTGGCGTTCCATGTGACAAATTAATGATAATCGCAGCGATAAATACATTCGTGGTCTTGTTCTTATCCTTCATTTCAAGGAGGAGACTTACAGCCCGTTTCGTCTTCCTGTATCTCACTTTTCTTTACCATATGGTATATTGTATGTGTATCTCTGGTCCCATTCTTCCATTACACTTCTACCAGTTTATTGTCCTATATTCTATTCTTTCATTCATGCAAGATATATTTAATTCATTCGTTATCTCAGACTTCTTTATTTGATATTTAGAGTATATCCTTTTACTTTCCTTAGTTTAATTTCAGCTGACTGTGTCCTTCCTTGCTCTTTATTGGTATTATCCAGGTCTTACTTCCGTATGTGAGCATAGGCGCTGGATTTGTAGGATTTTATCTTAGTGTCTCTCCTGATTTTACTGTCTAATGTTCTATGCATAGTGCCACATGTTATTTGAAACTTGTTTAATTTATGGAAGATGTCATTATCATATTCATAACTTATATTACATCCAAACAGCTGAAAGTGCGATAGCTGTTCAGTTGATTTTGCATTTAGCATCATTTTACAACGTACTCGGTATTTCCCCTTAAAAGCAATAACTATGGTTTTATTTTCTGATATTATCAAGCTGTAGAGTTTGCGTGTTAACTCCAAGGGATGTAGAGCAAATTGTAAATCATCCTCCGCCTTTTGTAAAAAATTTTAAGTATATTTCTATGAATTAATTTTAGTCGTGGTTTACCTTCTTGTTTCCATTTTCTAACAAAACACTGTACCCTTGTCGAACTCCTTTGTTAATTGCTATTGTTCCTTTTCTCTGTTTCTCCAATATTAATAAAAATTTCGTTATTTAACTGTAAATTTTTCATCACTTGTAATACACTCCTGGAAATGGAAAAAAGAACACATTGACACCGGTGTGTCAGACCCACCATACTTGCTCCGGACACTGCGAGAGGGCTGTACAAGCAATGATCACACGCACGGCACAGCGGACACACCAGGAACCGCGGTGTTGGCCGTCGAATGGCGCTAGCTGCGCAGCATTTGTGCACCGCCGCCGTCAGTGTCAGCCAGTTTGCCGTGGCATACGGAGCTCCATCGCAGTCTTTAACACTGGTAGCATGCCGCGACAGCGTGGACGTGAACCGTATGTGCAGTTGACGGACTTTGAGCGAGGGCGTATAGTGGGCATGCGGGAGGCCGGGTGGACGTACCGCCGAATTGCTCAACACGTGGGGCGTGAGGTCTCCACAGTACATCGATGTTGTCGCCAGTGGTCGGCGGAAGGTGCACGTGCCCGTCGACCTGGGACCGGACCGCAGCGACGCACGGATGCACGCCAAGACCTACGCAGTGCCGTAGGGGACCGCACCGCCACTTCCCAGCAAATTAGGGACACTGTTGCTCCTGGGGTATCGGCGAGGACCATTCGCAACCGTCTCCATGAAGCTGGGCTACGGTCCCGCACACCGTTAGGCCGTCTTCCGCTCACGCCCCAACATCGTGCAGCCCGCCTCCAGTGGTGTCGCGACAGGCGTGAATGGAGGGACGAATGGAGACGTGTCGTCTTCAGCGATGAGAGTCGCTTCTGCCTTGGTGCCAATGATGGTCGTATGCGTGTTTGGTGCCGTGCAGGTGAGCGCCACAATCAGGACTGCATACGACCGAGGCACACAGGGCCAACACCCGGCATCATGGTGTGGGGAGCGATCTCCTACACTGGCCGTACACCACTGGTGATCGTCGAGGGGACACTGAATAGTGCACGGTACATCCAAACCGTCATCGAACCCATCGTTCTACCATTCCTAGACCGGCAAGGGAACTTGCTGTTCCAGCAGGACAATGCACGTCCGCATGTATCCCGTGCCACCCAACGTCCTCTAGAAGGTGTAAGTCAACTACCCTGGCCAGCAAGATCTCCGGATCTGTCCCCCATTGAGCATGTTTGGGACTGGATGAAGCGTCGTCTCACGCGGTCTGCACGTCCAGCACGAACGCTGGTCCAACTGAGGCGCCAGGTGGAAATGGCATGGCAAGCCGTTCCACAGGACTACATCCAGCATCTCTACGATCGTCTCCATGGGAGAATAGCAGCCTGCATTGCTGCGAAAGGTGGATATACACTGTACTAGTCCCGACATTGTGCATGCTCTGTTGCCTGTGTCTATGTGCCTGTGGTTCTGTCAGTGTGATCATGTGATGTATCTGACCCCAGGAATGTGTCAATAAAGTTTCCCCTTCCTGGGACAATGAATTCACGGTGTTCTTATTTCAATTTCCAGGAGTGTACATGTTCAGGATAACCTCGTCTTTCTATTGTATTCCACAGCATATACCTATTCATTCTATCAAAGGCTTTTTCATAATCTACAAATGCGATATGAGTCTCCAGATTAAGTTCTTGTCTCTTTTCAGATATCTGTTGTAACACTGCCACTGCACGACAGTCCTATCTAAAACCATTTTTTCCTCCATAAGTCTGTTATCAATTATTCTTGCACATAATTTATAGCCAATGTTCAATAGACTTATTCCTCCGTAATTTTCACAAACATTTCTAGTTCGTTTTTGCTGAGTACTACTACTTCCATCAGTCTCCGAGAGTCGGGTATTATCTTTCATTTACAACATCCATTTAATAAATACAACAGCCTCAGTTCTAACATTAATCCTCCACATTTGATAAGTCTTACATTATAATTACCGGGTCCTGTTACTTTATTATTCAGCTGCTTTAACGCATCTTGTAGCTCCTCCAACGTAATATTATATCCTTGATGTATTTCATTATTTTGTTCCTTTTCCTGGTATTATATTCGTTATTTCAGTGTTATCTACCCATAATCTTTGACAATGTTGCAGTCCTTCAGCCAAATTTCTTTGTCTATTATGTTGTGTAGAATCTTTATTTAAGTCGTTTCAAGATTTTCTAAGCCATCTCCTGTCTACATACATACAAGAGATGATAAGTTTTTGGTATTATCTTATCCCACAATTCATGTGTAATGTAAGCTTTTTGTTTCTCTTTAATTTCATTTGTTACATCTTCATTTCATATTTTGAGGTCCTTTTTCGTCTTTAATTCCTTTTTCTTCCTTATTGCCTCTGTCACCTCTTGAACATACTCGTAATCGTCACATTCGTGGTCAATAAGAAAATTTAAAAAAGACTGTACATCTTGAAATAGCTCTTCCCTAGTCCTCCGAAGTGCCTATGCAGCTCGCAAAGCCTCATGCACGTCAGCGGTTGCTATCCACACGCTGCTTGCGAAGTGCGTCGAGCGAGATATTTAGAAAAAATAAAGCTCGCCAGCTGTGCTTTGAATCACAGCCGTTGCACTAATGTAATGAGTACTGTTGCAATCTCCATATACATAAAACCAGTACGCCTCACGCCCTAGATTCAAGTAACTGTGAACTGACTAAAAGAGAATAGATAACAGTGGCGTTAAAAACATGTAGTTACCTGTTTGCAAGAGATGCTGGAAGTAGTGGCTATGGGCGTCCAGGCGTCGCTGACTCCTTGTGATGACGTTACCAACAAAATGCTGTAAACCTGCAGGCGTGATGTTGTTCATTTCTCTAGTAATTGTCTATTGTGAGAAGGTTACCAGGATACACATTGCTTTTTAGAGGACCTCATGAATAAAAATCACGCCATGTTAAGTCCGGGGACCATGGCGGCCGGAGGCCATTACTGACAAGTCAGTCTTCAAGGAACACATTGGTTACGTAGAACATACTTCGATTGGATGTGTAAGCGGTTGCTCTCTATCTTGTTGGAATACTGAAGACAGCATCTCTGCATCTGTTAATTGTGCATAGAAACAGTCAAAGATCTCCAGATATCTGACACTGTGTAAGGTGTAGTTGAAAAGCATGCGGCCAATAATGCACATGCCGGACAACGCAAACCAAAGACCTAACTTTTCTTAGTGGTGAGTTTCTTCATACAGAATATGTGGGAGATTACGTAAGCTGACAAATGAAAAAGGCCTTATCTGACATGAAGTAAAGCTAGGAATCCGAGTACCCGTTAGGAATTGATGTCAGCAGCCGTTTACAATAATAAACTCTTTTTTTTCCTGATCCTCAAATTTCAACTTTTGCCGAACGCTTTTAGTATAGTAAAAGATGACACGATGGACGAGATAACACCAGTCTGCTGCGATAATTTCCCTGCCGACTTGCAGGGACTTCTCTTAATGCCCAAGCCAATTCTGTCTATAGTTTCAGGGGTTCTCACTGTCGGTCGCCTATCCCATGCGCATTCTGAACGTATCCTACAGCCCCCCATTTCTTGCACATGTTGAATAGTGCTGGTTGTGGGGAATTTTCTTTCAGGATACTTCGCTTGAAACCTTTCTTTACATTCCCTGAAGGAGCCTGTCTTCGTGTGGCACTCCTCAATATCAATTCGCTGTTCTAATGCTGTCTGCCACATTTCTGTAACAACTCAACGATACGAGCTTCTCACAACAACTGACGCACGAACACACAGCTGGACTCATCTGTCCGATAAAATACAGTGCAGCCAACTTTCGAGACAGTGTTATCACTTCACACGCAATTCGACTAGAGACAATTAACCGGTATGCGAGGCGCTCCGGTTTAAAGCGGAATGGCGTGTGACGAGGGCCTCCCGTAGGGTAGACCGTTCGCCTGGTGCAGGTCTTTCGAGTTGACGCCACTTCGGCGACCTGCGCGTCGATAGGGATGAAATGATGATGATTAGGACAACACAACACCCAGTCCCTGAGCGGAGAAAATCTCCGACACAGCCGGAAATCGAACCCGGGCCCTTAGGATTTACAGCCTGTCGCGCTGACCACTCAGCTACCGGGGGCGGACTCCGGTATAAAGTGAGACACTCTGTATGTAAAGGGAAACGTCCTGACTTATTCACTGACTCACCATCGCCCAGTCCAAACTGCGAAGGACAGAACTGAAATTTGGAGAGTGTGTTGGTCTTATGTTTTAGGCATCGTCTATGAAGGAATTTCTCGAAATTCCACCTCTAACGGTGTGAACTAAGGAACGATTTTTTTGGAAATGTGTCTCTATTGAGGCAGTTTTGAAGCTAAAACTACGAAAATTGATATTTGGTTTCACGGTCGGAAATAAAAAAAAATAAGTGTTTCAACATTTTTGGAAAGTCAGCCCGTAATGGGGCGAGATGGTGAAAATGTTTTTAGCAAATAAATCATTATTCAAGAACTAATATAGCCTTTTAAAGCTACATCATTGAAAACTGGTATTTGACGTCTAGTTTAGAAATTTAAAAAAAATTAACGTGTTTTAGTGTTTTTGGAAATTCAAGCTCTAAGAGGGTGAAATAGGCGATGAAATGTTTTATAAAATATTTTATCCCGACAACAAAATCGCTTTTCGGTCAATAACGCATTCGGAAAAGACCAGGCTTCTGTGGCGTTATTGCTATTTGTCAACTGAATCAAAGAACGCTATTTAACAATCACACGACAAATCGGCTTTGTCAGAATTGCATGGCAATAGAAATCAATCTTTAATGCATTATTTTTTCAGTAGGCCTAATATATGTTTATAAAAACATTTTTTTGTAATTACTATGTAAACAAATAATGAAAAATAGATACAACGTCTAAATGCGATACCATACACAGGAATATCCGTTTGAGATGAGAGAGATCATTACCGGATGTAATTACAAAAACACTTGACAGATTAGCATCTTTTTTTCTTTTTTTCTCGCTGTATGGAATTAAATTAACTCTTGGAATACTGCAGTTATGCAAAGACTGGCAACCATCTAAAGGGTCACCAACTCTATCATAGTGCGTAGAGCTACACGTGAACAATGGGCGTAACAACATACACATTCGATTAAATGAAAACAAAAAAGATCTGTGCACACCATACTGCCTATGCGAGCGAACCATCGGCCGCTAACCTAGTATGGTGTAATTACTGTGGAAAAGATTCCAAGATGTGGCAGCTGGAAGATGCACACTCCTAAGTCAGTACACCGCCTGCAACTGAAACCTGTAGTGTGCAACTGAAACACCAGGAGGCAGCGGAGATCTTGCGAAATTCAGCTGGCTCTGGAGCGTTCTCCATGAGACCCAAAATGGTGTAGACAGAGACACTCAGGTTGTTGCCGTGTTCGTTGGGTTCGGAAAGGCATTCAACATGGTCCCGCACTGTTGTTTACTGAAAAAAAAAAACGATCTTATCGAATATCGGACTGGATTTGCGGCCGGGTTTAAGTCTTCTTTGCACATAGAACTCAAGATGTCGCTCTTAACGGAACAAAATTGATAGATGCGAAGGTAATTTCGAGAGTACGTCATGAAAGTGTGATAAAATAGTTAATGTTTACAATATATATAAGTGATCTAGTACAAAATTTCTGAAGCTCCATAAGGCTATTCACAGTTGATGCGGTTAATTATAAGAAGATAGCAACGCCAGACGCGCTGTAGCAATTTGCAGAAGGGACCGCGAGCATTCATGAATGGTGCAGGGTCTGGCAGTGACCCTGAACGTAAAGCAATGTACTCGTAATATACAGCGCATACGTAGGAGAAGAAATCAAGTACTATACAAACACACTATTGATGACGAATTGCTGGAGACTACACACCGTAAAATATGCAGAGCAGCCTTAAGTGGAATGATCACATGATTCAAATAGTAGGAAAAGCTGATGTCGAGACTGAAGAAAAATCTTAAGGAAATATAACTGTCCGCGAAAGAAATGGCTTGCAAGACACTTGTTCGACCGATTCTTGAGGATTGCCCATCACTCTGGGACACTTACCAGACAGGACTACTAGAAGAGATAGAGAAGAACGGCACATTCCTCCACAGGGTCGTTTAGTCGGCGCGATGCTTAACAAACTCCACTGACGGGCGTTACGATGAGAGAGTGGTTGTAGATCATGGAGTGGTCTGCTACTGAAATTCCGAGACAGTACGTTCCGGGAAGAGTTGGATAAAATATGGATTCCTCCCACACAGGCTACGTACAGGGTGACAATTATTGAACTATATGAAAAAAACGTAAATTAATTAGAAACTATGGCGTGCACATAGTTTATTCAACATGTAAACGTCACTACACTTGTTTGGATTTAGGTTATGACATGTTCGATATGCCTGCCATCATTGGCGTAGATGTGACGCAAACGAATAGCGAAATTCTGCATGACCCGCTGAAGTGTCGGAACATCGATGCTGTCGATGACCTCTTCAATGGATGTTTTCAGCTCAGCAATTGTTTTGGGGTTATTGATGTGCACCTTGTCTTGAACATAGTTCCACAAAAAGGAATCGCATACGTTCAGATCCGGAGAATATGGCGGCCAATCATCCGGAGAATATGGTGGCCATTCGAGGACCATACCAGTGGCCTCTGGGTGCCAGAATGCAGTCTCCAAAGTGCTCCTCCAGAACATCAAACACTCTCTTGCTTCGAGTCGAGCTCCGTCTTGCATGAACCACATCTTGTCGAAATCAGGGTCACGTTGGATAATGGTGATAAATCACCTTCCGTAACCTTCACATGCCGTTCGGAAGTCACCGTGCCATCAAGGAATATCGCAATATCGCACCAGTTATTCCGTGATGGGACATAGCCCACCACACAGTCGCCAGTTGAGGGTGAAGAGACTTCTCGATCGCGAAATGCGGATCTCAGTCCGTCAAATGCGTCAATTTTTCTTATTGACGAACCCATCCACATGAAAGTGGTATCCGTCGCTAAACCAAACTTTGCATGCGCATACTAATTACCATCATGCCCCGAGGCCAACTATACAATTTGAACGTCCTAATGCAAACAGTTGAGAAGTTACGACGATTTTATTTCGTATAGTCCAATAATTGTCACCCCGTACCTCGCAAAATGATCACAACGAGAAGGTTTGAGAGACTAGAGATGATACAAAGGTTCTTTGACATCATCCTTTCCACGCACCATTCGCTAACGAAACAGGGAAGGAGGGAAATCAGATAGTGGGAAGAGAGATACCATCCTTCACACATCGTTGGGTCGCTTGCGGAGTATCGATGTTTAGGTAGAAAAAAATAAATAAATAAGACAAAGAGCCGAATCCCTACAAGCATCGATACAGCACAGGATCGTGGTAAATTATGATTTACTGGGGATCAGGCAGACGACCGGAGAATAGCAACAGGCGAGGCGCCTTTTAGGCTGCTATTAAGTGCGTCCCAGTATCCTATAAAGGGAGATACAAGGGAAAGCCACCCAGCCCTCGGTTTTGGCCGACCGAGCTGCAAAAAAACCAATGATACTGTACAAATGTAACATAAAGGACAAGCAGTTTGAAAGGCAATGAAACTGGAACAAATCTATTGCACCAGTCATTTCAATTCATGGTTTTCATTAAGAGCCAATTTTTCAAATACAATTTCGAAATATCATATTATTTTCTGCGGTATAGATGTCTCCCTCTCTCTCTCTCTTTCTCTCTTTATTGAGTCTACCCTTGTCTTCTTTTTTACTACAGTTGTAAGTAGGCTGTTTAGGTTTTTGTACTGGTAACGCCACGTAGCGCTCTGTATGAAAATCACTGGCTGTGCTGTGTGCAGTCTGTGGCTGGTTGCCATTGATGTAATATTCGCTATTGTAGTGTTGGGCAGTTGGATGTGAACAGCGTGTAGCGTTGAGCAGTTGGAGGTCCGCCGCCAGCAGTGGTGGATGTGGGGAGAGAGATGGCGGAGTTTTGAGAGCGAATGACCTGGACGTGTGTCCATCAGAGGCAGTAAATTTGTAAGACCGGAACACTATTAAGATAAATACATTGCTTGTTCTCTACCAAAATCTTTCATTTGCTAACTATGCCTATCAGTAGTTGGTGACTTCAGTAGTTAGAATCTTTTATTTAGCTGGCAGTATTGGCGCTCGCTGTATTGCAGTAGTTCGAGTGACGAAGATTTTTGTGAGGTAAGTGATTCATGAAAGGTTTAGATTATTGTTAGTCAGGGCCATTCTTTTGTAGGGATTATTGAAAGTCAGATAGCGTTGCGCTAAAAATGTTGTGTGTCAGTTTAGTGTTGATCAGAATAAGTAAAGAGCGAAATGTCTGAGTACGTTCAGTTCTGCTCAGCTTTTTGAAAATCAAATAACGTAAGGGGTTTATCAGCACAACCATTCATAAATTTTTCGAAGGGGACGTTTCACAGTCGGTGTAACGAATTCAATACGTTGTTTTCGCGTAAAGAATAAGCTCTTATATCTCCAATGGAAAATGCCAGTTACATAAAGCCGTATGCGGTACACTGACATAAGAACTGTATTAAAATGGAACACCTACAGCCGTCCTTACGACGTTATTATACGGCTACCAATTCGGTGCTTCAGTATACAATCAGTTGATGGCCCGAAAATGACGTACTGAAGCGCCAAAATTGGTAGCCACAAAATAAATAACACCGTAAGGACGGCTGTAGTGTTCCATTTAATTACATAAGTGAACGGCTGAAGTCCCTCAAACCTCCAACCAGAGGAATGGACATACAAAGACATCGGTATTAGTTTAAATGATTGACTTAAAACAGTTTATAAATTTCCGTCCCAGTCTTCCTAAATTACTCTCGACAAAATTATGTGCAAACCAATACAGAACATATGTGCATGTAATGATATATGATGATTCAAAATTTGCGGAACATACTACCTCATGCATCTTATTGATTAGCATGTGTGGTCACTGCAACAATCCAGTTCAGACTGATTCTATTGAGTTATTGCTGTAAAATGGTTCAAATGGCCCTGAGCACTATGGGAATTAACATCTGAGGTCATCTGTCCCCTAGAACTTAGAACTACTTAAACCTAACTAACCTAAGGACATCACAAACATCCATGCCCGAGGCAGGATTCGAACCTGCGACCGTAGCGGTCTTGCGGTTCCAGACTGCAGCGCCTTTAACCGCACGGCCACTTCGGCCGGCAGGGGTATAACAAGAACGATCATTCGAAGAAACAAACTCTAGTAAACACGTGCTCTAAAATGCATACCATAAGAGATATGAACTCTTGTTGCTATTGTGCTACTGTGTTATTGTTGCTATTGTGAAACACACGTCTTTTACAGAGTAATTGTTCATAGCTCAAAGGAATGTTTTGGTCCGTAACAGCCTTTCCTAAAACATAGGAAACAAAGACCATACAGTAGAAGAGATTTAGTTCATAATATCGAAGATGAAGAAGTGCTAGTGGCTGATAAGATACACATTTTAGAGCCCTTGTTTACTAGACTTGTTTGCTTCGAATGGACGTACCTATCATATCTCTGAGTATTGGCCGTTTCTCTTTCGACATTGTTCCTACAGAGGGTGTTTCAAAGTCTTTGCATCAAACGTGTAGAAGTGATGGACCATGTCATGAGGAACAACTGCTGTTCGAAACAAAATGTTCTCTGACAGTTCCCGGCACCGCAAGCCACCGTGTGGAATATGGCGGAGGCAACGTTTTACCACTAATAGTGATTTCCTTTCCTGTTCCACTCGCAGACAATGCGAGAGAAAAACGACTATCTATATGCCTCCGTGCAAGTCTTATTTCATGGTCCTTACGCTAGATGTACGTAGAGCCGTTGCGCAGTCCGCTCTAAATGGCGGTTATTTAAATTTTCTGAGTAGTATTTCACGAAAAGAACATCGTCTTCCCTTCAGGAATTCTCGTTTTGGTTCAGGAAGCATCTCCGTAACTTGCTGATTGAACCTACTAGTAACAAATCTAGCAGCACTGTTCTGAACTGCTTCGAAGTCTTTCTTTAATCCTGATGGGAATCCCAAATACTCTAACAGTACGCAAGAAAGGGTGGCACTAGTGTTTATGTGCGGTCTCCTTTACAGGCTGAACCACATTTTTCTAAAATTCGCCCAAGAAACCGAAGTCGACTATTGGCCTTAGCTTCTATCATCACTACGTGCTCATTCCATTTCACATCGCTTTGTCCACATATGTAATCGATGTTGTGAAGCAGCGTGCTACGAACGCCGTATTCGAACATTACGGTGTTATTTTTCCTACTCATCTGCGGTAACATTTTCCTGCATTTAGAGTAAGGTACCATTCACCAGACTAACAAGAAATTTTGTCCAAGTCATCTTATATCCTCCTATAGCCAGAACGAAGACACGCATGCCACAGCGTAATTACGCTGTGGTGGGTGTGTCATCGTTCTGACTTCCATAGCTGCTTACACTGTCCGTCAGTTCATTTATGCGTATAAAAAGTAAGAGCAGGCTTATCACACTTCCCTGGGGCACTCCTGAAAATGCCTTTATCTCTGACGAGCACTCGCCGTCGCGGTAAACGCTTTCCCGAAGTTATGAATGTGGAAACGGCCTGTTGCCCTTCTGCGGAGCGTTGCGATGTTGGGGCGTCAACAGAGATGCACAAGAGGAGGAGGAGAAGGAGGAGGATATCTCAATCATTACCAAAATGCGAAGCCAAAGAGACGTCTCGAGTAGTCGGTTATTCATTTCTAGCTAAGTTAATCCTAAGATTTTTGTGTTCCAGTTTCCAAATAAATGTTCACATGTCTGTGAAATCTTATGGGACTTAACTGCTAAGGTCGTCCCTAAGCTTACACACTACTTAACCTAAATTATCCTAAGGACAAACACACACACGCATGCCCGAGGGGAGGACTCGAGCCTCCGCCGGGATCAGCCGTACAGTCCATGACTGTAGCGCCCTACACCGCGCGGCTAATCACGCGCGGCGTTCCAGTTTCCAACAATGACTGCACGCACATCATGATGAGGTCACCTGAGACTTGATCACGAAATGTCGTGCACGTCTTCCATGAAGGTACCGCCGTACGTCAAAGCACCCTTACTTCTTTGAAGAAGATGATCAGCTCAGAAGGTTTTTGAGCAAACGGAGTTTTGCTCTCCGGTGTGTCAGGCGGAAAATTAACTTGTGGCCGGTACTTACGAATGGGCCTGTGCGAAGAGAAATGGGTAGCACGATTGCCGTTGCCGGGAGTATCGCGAAGAGCGTGATGTTTTTCTCGCCCGGACACTCGGCAGGTAGCCACTTGGGCAGAGGCGACGAAACGCGGCGATAGCGGCGAGGCCGGAGCGGCGGCAATAATTCGCTGATGTCCGGACAGCGGGCGCGGGCTCTGGGGGCGCATTACACGGCCCCCCGCGGCGGCGGCGCCGCCCTCTCACGCACACCGCCCCGCTGATATATTTATGGCGCATTGAAAATCATTGTCGGTATTGTGCGCGCGCTGTCGCCGCCATTAGTCAGGCGGGCGGCCGCTTCACAGGCCGCCCAGACCCCCGGCCGCCGACGTGTTAATGCTGCGCGCACCCGGCCGCTCTGATCCCACCAGACCACTGTGCGCCGCGGGTACACCCTCCAAGCTCGCTTCCTGCTCAGACTCTTCAGGAGGCTTAAGTTGGAAAACTCTTTCTGCCAGTCCACAGACAGAGCCGGGGGCAGGGCCCGTTTAAGGCCCAAGCGAAACAAGCGACTCTTGAGTGCGAGGTCACAAGTTCAATTGTAAGGTGGCCATGGCATTTTGATTTTTGTAGGTTTTTGTATAGCGGGAGACAGCGAGTTTTGTTACTGTTAAACAATCTCTGGTCTTGTTGTGGCAGAGTCTTTGCCTCTGTGCAGTCTGATATATGAAGAATATAAACGTCGTTTTTTTTGTTTTTTTTTTTTTTTTTTTTTTGTTTTTTTTTTTTGAGGAGAAGTTTGAGGTAAGACAGCAGCACAGAGCAGCTAGTTTGTCGCAATGATTATTGTCAGCTAGTTGACTTTGTTCACTTGCTCAGAGCTGAGAGACATACCACGCCACTTCTCTGAGCCATGCATTAACATATCAACTGATTAAGCTGTTTGGTTTTCACAGAAATTCTCTGTTAAGGGAAGACGGAAGGCAATTTTTATCCCTATTCTGTCAATGCTATTTTGCCCTTTGAAAAGGTACACTTTTCAAAAGAACTATAAGTGATAAAACAATGAAATTTTTACTGCATATATATATATATATATATATATATATATATATATATATATATATATATATATACTGCATATACATATGCAGTAAAAATTTCAATGCTATTTTGCCCTTTGAAAAGGTACACTTTTCAAAAGAACTATAAGTGATAAAACAATGAAATTTTTACTGCATATATATATATATATATATATATATATATATATATATATATATATATATTTACTGCATATACATATGCAGTAAAAATTTCATTGTTTTATCACTTATAGTTCTTTTGAAAAGTGTACCTTTTCAAAGGGCAAAATAGCATTGACAGAATAGGGATAAAAATTGCCTTCCGTCTTCCCTTAACAGAGAATTTCTGTGAAAACCAAACAGCTTAATCAGTTGATATGTTAATGCATGGCTCAGAGAAGTGGGGTGGTATGTCTCTCAGCTCTGAGCAAGTGAACAAAGTCAACTAGCTGACAATAATCATTGCGACAAACTAGCTGCTCTGTGCTGCTGTCTTACCTCAAACTTCTCCTCAAAAAAAAAAAAAAAAAATAAAATAAATATATATATATATATATATATATATATATATATATATATATATATGCCTCAATTTACAAGTAAAATGAACATAATACCTCTTATGGTTTTGAAGAAAAAAATTTATTCTTTCACTAGTAACATTTAACTTTTTTGTACAATAATTATTATAAAACAGTTTCTGATTGTTTGGCGGTTCTCAATTTACTTATAATAACTTATTACTATCTGAAGTACAAATTGACCAAATTTCGTGTTTCTAACCCCATTAGTTTATCAAATAATGGTATTTGAAAGTAAAAAAAATGTAGTTTTGAGAAAAATCCATTTAAAGTTTAATATTGCAATCCTTGTATAGTTATTGATGAGAATTACTTACCACTAATATTTTCCTGCACCATACTGAAAATCATCTGAATCATACTGATCTTCTTCTCTTGGTCCCTCTTCTTTTCTGTCTGGCTTGTTTTGTGCATTTTACATTAGCAATATCTGCTTTGCGGATTTTGCAGTATTTCCACTAGATTTTATGCCCAGTAACTCC
This sequence comes from Schistocerca americana, assembly GCF_021461395.2. Taxonomy (NCBI): domain Eukaryota; kingdom Metazoa; phylum Arthropoda; class Insecta; order Orthoptera; family Acrididae; genus Schistocerca; species Schistocerca americana. The sequence goes on from NC_060124.1 coordinate 17,260,312, forward strand.
AAAACATCCAGTATTCTAATTACACCATTATTGAAGCAAAATAGCATCATAAACACCAAATTTGAGGGTTGTAAGCTTAACATATACAGTTCTCGATAACCAGTTCCAAATGACAGAATTCACGCATTAATTAAAATTTTGGGTTTTCCCACGAAGACGTTTCTTCAACGAGGTATCTTTACAAAGGTCTCTAAATATGGGGTTAATTACATTCATTGTCTGGAACCGCGCGACCGCTACGGTCTCAGGTTCGAATCCTGCCTGAGGCATGGATGTGTGTGATGTTCTTAGGTTAGTTAGGTTTAAGTAGTTCTAAGTTCTAGGGGACTGATGACCTCAGAAGTTAAGTCCCATAGTGCTCAGAGCCATTTGAACCAATTACATTCATTACTGATGCAGGTAAAGAATGTTTGTGGTCATATCTGGCGCTTCTCCTGTACTTGCACCAAGTGTCGGGATCATTCGGGCAAATATCATGCATTGGATTTTCATTTGCGAAAAGCTTATGGGAAAAAATAGCCCATACACCTTTTTTCATGTTTTCTAAATTCCCTATATTTGTTCTTATGACCACCCATAATAATTCTGTAATCTATTTCAACATTTGTCAGCGACCTTTACCACCTGTCTTCTTACCATCTTCCGATACTATTTTTTTACTTTTCTTTCAATAATCTTCTCAACCTGTGCCCCATTCTCTTCTGCGCATGGCCAATGCACTCTAATTTAGAAGTTGTGACATTAGGACCATACGGTTGTTCTGCACATACCTGGTCATAAGCTTTACTGCCACTGTCCCCTAACTACTGTGTGTATCTGACACATCTCTTTGTCACTGAACGATTAAAAATCCTGAGAACTCCTTCTACTTCCATCACACCACTTGGACCGGTATAATGCACCTGACAGTTATGTTCATGCTCTTCCTCAGTTCCACTGCCACAAGTCTTACAGTACTTGCTTAGAACCTCTACACCAATTACCTTGCCGGTATCAAATGATGTAGCTGTCACGACACCGTTTAGTGAATAGTGTCCACGTTTCTGCCAGCTGCCATCAAAACACGCACATATATCACCACTTTCACTGTCATATCTTTCCTTTAGTGCTTCTTCAGGTGCTTCCTTCATCGAGATAATACAAACTTCAGCAACAGCAGTGCCAATAACATTACTGTAATTCATAAATTTTGCATCAAGATTTGGAATGTCAAGTAATGCACATAAGAGTTTGCCTGCTTCCATCCTTTTACCAATAGATCTGAGACCAAAAACTAGCCTTATGTTGTTCTCATATAAATTATTATTTGCCATTTTTGATGTCATTGTTGTAGAAACTGCACCACATTTTGTACAACTCAATGTCAGGTTTGACACAATCCCTTTACGAAAACGCTGATTCTCACTCAAAGATACGTCACCACTACATATTCTGCACACAGTATTTTTGGAAATGAAATTACAGAGCATGCTAAGTTTCACCATGATATTTCCAAACGAGTGACTTGGAGGAAATGCCTTGAAGACACTACAGTTCCTTTCTTCATGTGCTGATTTTCTTTATGTCTAACATTCTTGGGTCCTTTGACCCACTAACCTCATTTACCTTTGCGTATTTATTTCCTCTGATATTAATTTAGGCGAGAATTTCTTTATTCGCGGCATTTTTATGAAAACAAGCGGAACCAAAGAAACTACACATCAACACGTACTTCACTCACAACAAACTTCACGAAGTACAACGATTAACGCTCGAAAACAATAACAGACACGATCGGAAAAACGAGTATCGATAGTTGATAGGCCGGCCGGGGTGACCGAGCGGTTCTGGGCGCTACAGTCTGGAGCCGCACGACCGCTACGGTCGCAGGTTCGAATCCTGCCTCGGGCGTGGATGTGTGTGACGTCCTTAGGTTAGTTAGGTTTAAGTAGTTCTAAGTTCTAGGGGACTCATGACCTTAGAAGTTAATTCCCATAGTGCTCAGAGCCATTTGAACCATCTGATAGTAGATAAAGGGTAGGAAACACTGAAGCGATAAAACAATAGAAGCATGAAATAATATACAAGGAGTAAACGAAGCTGTGCATTATCTCTGCATGGCGCAAACGGAAGACGTGACATTTAAATGCCAGATTGCACAGAGTGTCACGAAAACCATCATATCTCACGAAAAAATTGTCGTACTTATATAAAACAAAAACTGTTTCACGCAGGAAAGACCAGGCATTTCAAATACGCCAAAATCTGAAAATCGAATATTTGAACCCCACTTGCCTTCCGTCTTCCCTTAACATTGTACCCTTTTAAATCATTGTTCAGGTCAATGTTACGTGTGAAGATCACGCGATGTTTTACTCTGTCTTTTTGGATCCATATGTCATTCTAAAACCGTTGTTTTGGAATATCATTTTATAGGAATAGTTACTCTCCCCACCCCACTGTTTAAAGAAGGTTCATCATCATGCATTACCACATTGCACCATATGGCATGTAACAGTTTGAATACTTTTTGGAAATTTTATTTAAAAATAGAAATCTGGCATAGCCGCTACCTGCTTGCAGATTAGTGTTGTGCTTTCGGGAAATCTGCAAAAATGTTGTCAAGAAGCGAGGTAAGTGGAAATTTTGATTACGGCCAGGTAATTGTTTTTATTCACTTGCGCCGCATTTGATACAAAGACAAGTCGTATTCAGACCAGTTACAGTGCAATTCAGATTAGGTTCTGTTTAGCCAAAGGTTAGTACCCGAGTTTACGTTCTATAACAGTTTGTGGGTGCATAGTTTTGGTAACAATTAGACCTTTTATAGAGTGGGAGATAAACTTGGGCTAAATTTCATACAGATAAACAGTCTTTAGTAAGGCTCAGTTGGAAGTGTTGCACTAATAATTATGACAGGAAAAATATTAGCTGCTAAAGACTCACTATGGGCAGCAGAAGGGCGACAGAAAATGAGTGTCCCAGAGGTGCAGAGATCAACCTTCTGTGGGATGTATGGATTACACTTCAAAAAATGGACTGGTCGATATTCAAAAAATGTATTAAAAAAAGCGTTAGCTTGCATCGAGAAGACGAAGCGAAAAATGGCGCGCCACTGTCATCATAAAGGTCCGCACCATCAACATCGAAGGCGAACTGCTTGGGAGTTACAAACTGTGGAGGACGTTCAGTTAGGTATCCACTCTTAGAGAACGGGTTGGTGAGAATAAAAATAAATTCCGACGTTACTGAATTTAGAATTATTTTTAAAGATCTTTCTAAGCGCATAAGGGAAAGCAACGAGCCTGCGAGGGTGTGGGAGGGACTGGGGAGCCAAATGGTATTTTGCTCGTGTGGAAAAATGTTCTCGAATCGGCGCTGGCTAGAGGAGTGGGTGGACTGATTAACGGCGCTTTCACGATCTTAGACCGCTAGAGGTGGCGCACTGGTTAAAGTTGCTTTCACACACGCAACTAAAGTGACGTCACTGCTCATAGAATACTGCAGCCGTACGTGTCAACACCCATACTGATGTGCCAAACGATATGATCTCCTTCTTAATAGCGTTTTGGTTCACGAATGGAAAGCAATGCAACAGCGATTCTGTATGGCATGGATCGACAAGCCTTTGGTAAGGTGTCTGGTATCAGATTCTGTCCACCGGTCATGCGATTCCCAAGTAGTGCCAGGCAATGCCACATTGAGGGCAAATTTTCCACCACGTCTGTCTTTTGCGAGTAACAGATTAATTAAAAATGTCTTACCAGTGCCTCCAGGCACATTAAAGAAAAGGAAAATTCTTTCGTTGATGACATTATCATGTGGTAAACTTTTTTTCGTGGTTCCAATGACAGTCATTTTTAACTGCGTGTAAAAGTCGGTACTGACTGTAGTTTATCGAGCGAGGTGGAGCGGTGGCTAGCACACTGGACTCGCATTCGGGAGGAGATGGTTCAAACCCGATCCCGGCCATCCTCATTTAGGTTTTCCGTGATTTCTCCAAATTGCTTCAGGCAAATGCCGGGATGATTGCTTTGAAAGGGCATGGCAGATTTCCTTCCCAATCCTTCTCTCAACCGAAGGGATCGATGACTTCGATGTTTGGTCCCTCCCCCAAATCAACCAACCAACCTGGCTGTCTTTGTTTCTCGAAAATACTCCATATGACGTAATGTAGTTATATCAGAATTTATTGGTAAAGCAAGTCCAAAAAGTGTTACAGATTTGCCTGACAGAGATTCAACTACTTTATTCAATACAGGTAAGACATCATGAAATACATTTTGGTCGTGATCTATATCACCTGGCAACAGTTCTTGTCATTTAAGATGCAACATGCCTTGTGTCGTACTTTCGCGAGTATTTTGCGAACGAAGCAACGGGTCAGTAATTATACAAAACGAAATAGTGATATTAAATAAATGTCTGGGCGATTTTGCTGGACAGTAGATCGCTGTTTCGCAAAACGTTTTCTCTCAGTAAGATTCGGCTCTGCACGCTCCTTAGAAGATATAATATACTGTTCATCACCGCTAGATGGAAAGGGCGTCGTATTTACGGATTACGGTAATAAGAATTTCGAGTAGATCAATGTCGTGGTGCAAGTCTTCCAATTGGACGCCACTTCGGCGACTTGCGTCTTCTTAGCCAGTTTCCAACTGTGAAAAGGCGACTACAGTTTAATCGTGAAACTGAATCACATTGCGTTTCGTTCAGCATCAGTAATTCACCTCGAGTAGCTGCTAACGATTTTAGAGGTATAAGCCCAGTTCAGATGAATCGGTAGTTGCTGTCGTCTGTTCATGCACACTGATGCTGCTCTCCAGCATTTCATATTTCACCAACTCATCAAACACAGACAGACTGGAGCTCGCAAAAATGTTTTGTCGGTAACTTTAAGCTTGCTAATGCCTAATCAGCTGCGTGTCGTATTATGCTGATAAGTTGTCAGCAAGACAAGCCTTGTTGGAATAAATAAAACGCTCAGTAAGCGAATTCAGCCATCAGCCTGCCTAAGAGAATCGGTATATGCGTCATATAACGCCAAGCCAAATTCATTGGAAGAATAGGCCCTGAGCACTATGGGACTTAACTTCTGAGGTCATCAGTCCCATAGAACTTAGAACTACTTAAACCTAACTAACCTAAGGACATCACACACATCCATGCCCGAGGCAGGATTCGAAACTGCGACCGTAGCGGTTGCGTCGTTCCAGACTGTAGCGCCTAGAACCGCTCGGCCACCCCGGCCGACCATTGGAAGAATAGGGATCTATGAAATAAAATGAAATGGTTTGTAGAAACACCAACTTTTATTTCGTCAAACCTATAGGAATAATATGAGTGTTGATTGAGATGAGTAATGAAGCAAACTTCCAACAGATCGTTCGAAAGTTTTTGCGTGTAACACCAGTTAAGCAAAATTCAGATTTCTTGCGTACTTTCGAATATTAAGCAAATTAAGATATTTTTGTGCGTAACAGCTCATCTAGGATGACACAGAGACATCAGTTTTCCCCCATGCGGCTCCTGAGTTGTGCATCTGCCAACTTTGTTTTTTGAAAGATGCCGCGCACTCTTAATGCAGTCTTCCACATACAATACGGGTGTTGTAAATTTTTTCTCGAGAACATCTTACTGTGTTTGCAAATCCATGTCATATCATAGGCGATGTGCCTGATCTTTTATTCAAACAGTATCTTCTGCATCTGGGCGTAGCAGTGCGTATACCATTTGCTGCGAGACGCATTGATTTAATATCTTTCAGAATTTCGCAGCAAATTTTCCTCATTAGCACCTACGAGAGCTACAAATGAGAGCCTTAATGTCGGAAAAGTACAACAAACGCGAGAACTAACAGGGTTACCAATACACGAAAACAACATAATACATAGGTTCTCGCAAAACTGTGTAAGTTCCTGTTAAGAAATTGTTTTCACAGCACCAGGCCAACAATAGGTCTTTGGAGCAACAACAGTGAAAACATTTGTCTCCCGATTATTTGCTGCTACTGGTGAGGCCTCTTTAATGATAATTCATGTATACTTGTGTTATTTTCGGTGTTTCATCAACAGCTATTCCCATATTCACTTTGTTTGCGTTCTAGATATACTGTAAGACGTTCGTATTTTGTGACACGATGCAACATATTAATAATTCCTCCAACGTTTCACTTTCGCTATGTAAATGACATACGTGTATATAGAAAGGCGTGATCTGTTATGAGCTTTGTTACTAGGGATCGGATAACAGCTCTTAGTCAGTAAGTAAACAGATTATGCAGGGTGAACATTGTTCAACGGCTTTTATGCAAGTTTTCTGTGTTATCATGGTGGGATGAAAATGTTATTTTGTCAAATTCTGTAATCGAATGACAGTGGAATAATTTTCGTTAAACCACCACGAAATAATAGACTCTGCGTTGGCGAGAGAGAGAGAGAATCGTTTCGATTGGGATACTAATCGGTTGCTGGTCAGACCTGGTAATTTTGAAATGAGAAGTTACTAACCGTGTGTGCTGTCAAACTATAGACAACGAATTTTATTTGTAGTATATCCGGATAAATATCAGTATCCCAGAAATACGCAATAATGCCAAAATGGCGAAAGCTCCAACGGATTTTTAAATTGTTTGCAGCTAGTATATCAAGCACCATATACTAATTTCAGTTAACGAAACTTGCATTTTTGATGACAGAAAACTGCCAACGTCATCGAAGTGTAAGTGTTTAAGTGGTGGAGTACATATAAATTATCAGCTTCTATGATCTCGACTTAAACAGACCTTCCGTCATCGAGTTTCCTAATATAACGTATATTTTACACACTGTAACGTATAAACAAACAATAAGAGCTAGGGTTGCCACCCGTGCACAGATATTTTTAATTAAAAACAGTTCATTTAATTTTTTTCGATACTTACCCTAACACAGTTTCTTTAAAAAATTGCCATCAGTGAAGAATAAAAGATGTAAATAAAACATCAAAATAATGTTGCCCACATTTTTGCTAGGTGCAAGCAGGTAAGTGCGTAGAAGCGAAATACCCGCATCGAGTTCCCTTATACAACCACATACAAAATTTAGATAATGTTGTTGCGAACTCAGTGCTATAGGGTTGCCTTAGGAAAAGCCGGCCTATCTTAGGGTGTCGCGGTTTTAAGTTTCCATAACTGAGTACGAGACAGTGGTACGGCAGAGCAATACTGAACGTACAAGCCTGTGCCATAGGGAAAGACGCAAAATAACAGCTGCTTGTGAAACAGTCGCTCAGTAAACGAGACGGGAGATGCCCATTTCTCCGTGTAAAATATCTTAGGGCCTGGTTACACGGAGTTTCGGTTACTCGGCTTCTGTATCACACGCAGCTGTTATTCTGCGTCTTTCTCTATCGCAGAGGTCTGTACGTTTAATGTTGCTCCGACGTCCCACTCCCTTGTACTCAGTTGTTGTTGTTGTGGTCTTCAGTCCTGAGACTGGTTTGATGCAGCTCTCCTTGCTACTCTATCCTGTGCAACCTTCTTCATCTCACAGTACCTACTGCAGCGTACATCCTTCTGAATCTGCTTAGTGTATTCATCTCTTGGTCTCCCTCTGCGATTTTTACCCTCCATGCTGCCCTCCAATACTAAATTGGTGATCGCTTGATGCCTCAGAACATGCCCTACCAACCGATCCCTTCTTCTAGTCAAGTTGTGCCACAAACTCCTCCCCAATTCTATTCAATACCTGCTCATTAGTTATGTGATCTACCCATCTTATCTTCAGCATTCTTCTGTAGCACCACATTTCGAAAGCTTCTATTCTCTTCTTGTCCAAACTATTTATCGTCCATGTTTCACTTCCATACATGGCTACACTCCATACAAATACTTTCAGAAACGACTTCCTGACACTTAAACCTATACTCGATGGTAACAAATTTCTCTTCTTAAGAAACGCATTCCTTGCCATTGCCAGTCTACATTTTATATCCTCTCTACTTCGATCATCATGAGTTATTTTGCTACCCAAATAGCAAAATTCATTTACTACTTTAAGCGTCTCATTTCCTAATCTAATTCCCTCAGCAGCACCCGGTTTAATTCGACTACATTCTATTATCCTCGTTTTGCTTTTGTCGATGTTCATCTTATATCCTCCTTCCAAGACACTGTCCATTCCGTTCACCTGCTCTTCCAGGTCCTTTGCTGTCTCTGTCAGAATTACAATGTCATCGGTGAACCTCAAAGTTTTTATTTCTTCTCCATGGATTTTAATTCCTACTCCGAATTTTTCTTTTGTTTCCTTTACTGCTTGCTCAAAATACAGATTGAAGAACATTGGGGATAGGCTGCAACCCTGTCTCACTCCCTTGCCAACCACTGCTTCCCTTTCATGTCCCTCGACTCTTATAAATGCCACCTGCTTTCTGTACAATTGGTAAATAGCCTTTCGCTACCTGTATTTTACCCCTGCCACCTTCAGAATTTGAAAGAGAGTATTCCAGTCAACATTGTCAAAAGCTTTCTCTAAGTCTACAAATGCTAGAAACGTAGGTTTGCCTTTCCTTAATCTTTTTTCTAAGATAAGTCTTAGTGTCAGTATTGCCTCACGTGTTCCAACATTTCTACGGAATCTAAACTGATTTTCCCCAAGGTCGGCCTCTACCAGTTTCTCCATTCGTCTGTAAAGAATTCGCCTTAGTTATGGAAGCTTTAAACCGCCACAACCCTAAGAGGGTCCACTTTTGCTAAGGCAACCCTATAGCATTGAGTTCGCAATAATATTATCTAAATTTTGTATATGATTGTGTAAGGAAACTCGCTGAGTACAATTTACTGCTACACCCTTATCTATTTGCACCTAGCAACCTTTCACTATTGTCTGGAAAAAGGTAGGCAGCCTTACTTTGCCGTTTTATTTACATCTTTTGCTCTTGTTTGATGTAATTTTTTAAAGAAACTGCTTGAGAGTAAAAATCGACTAAAATGTTGTATAAAATATTTTATTGGGAATCTCGATGAGGAAAGGTCGGCTTATGTCAGGACTGCCAGATTAGACTGTTTGGAGCATAAAGAAAAAGCACGTTTAATAGCAGTGTATGAGTGTCGCGATGATACTTATTCCAAATAAGTAGTTATTCGATAAGTAGTAAGATATTTGTCGATACATTTAGTTGATATTTCATGCACCAGCAGAGAGTTTCTCACCACGTCCCTGATCTCGGTGACTGAGCATTTTGCTTGTACCTACAAGTCTCGACTTGCTAATATCCAATGCATTTGACTCTCGGCTCTGCGGAATACGATACACATATCACATTGCAAAACGTACAGGGGCGCTACTGCTGATACAATTTACTGCTTAAAATGCAAAGTTAGCAAAGCAAACAGTCTTATTCCCACGTCGAAAACTTTCGTCTTACTACTCATTCAATGTTCGCTTTTAACGCATATTTCGCTCGTTGAGCTTACTATGGAAAAGAATAGGTAAAAAGTTGTATATAAAATTTTCGCTGAAGAGAGTTTCCAGTCCTGTGTTAACTGAACACTTTTTGATGCAACAGCATTAAATGCAGACACTAAGCGTGTGTTTTGCTCCAGAGGGAACGTTTTATTGAATTTTCGGAATTACTTGAGATCTCTCTCGTCGAAGCACAATGTAATGCTCCAATGGCTATCCATCATGAAAGGTAGATGGCGAAAACTATTTATTGTGGGGAAACGTATAAGTACCATGATTAAATTAAACTGTCACTGCAAGTATATAATATAGTTTGTGATATTGGGAAGTTGCCACATTTTTGGAGCAGACTGATACATTTCTGGAGAAAACTGATTCATTTTCGGGGTAAGGTGTTACATTTTTAGGGCAAGCCAACAAACAGGGTGTTACAAAAAGGTGCGGCCAAACTTTCAGGAAACATTCCTCACACACAAAGAAAAAATATGTTATATGGACATGTGTCCGGAAACGCTTACTTTCCATGTTAGAGCTCATTTTATTACTTCTCTTCAAATCACATTAATCATGGAATGGAAACACACAGCAACAGAACGTACCAGCGTGACTTCAAATACTTTATTACAGGAAATGTTCAAAATGTCCTCCGTTAGCGAGGATACATGCATACACCCTCCGTCGCATGGAATCCCTGATGCGCTGATGCAGCCCTGGAGAATGGCGTATTGTATCACAGCCGTCCACAATACGAGCACGAAGAGTCTCTACATTTGGTACCGGGGTTGCGTAGACAAGAGCTTTCAAATGCCCCCATAAATGAAAGTAAAGAGGGTTGAGGTCAGGAGAGCGTGGAGGCCATGGAATTGGTCCGCCTCTACCAATCCATCCGTCACCGAATCTCTTGTTGAGAAGCGTACGAACACTTCGACTGAAATGTGCAGGAGCTCCATCGTGCATGAACCACATGTTGTGTCGTACTTGTAAAGGCACACGTTCTAGCAGCACAGGTAGAGCATCCTGTATGAAATCATGATAACGTGCTCCATTGAGCGTAGGTGGAAGAACATGGGGCCCAATCAAGACATCACCAACAATGCCTGCCCAAACGTTCACAGAAAATCTGTGTTGACGACGTGATTGCACAATTGCGAGCGGATTTTCGTCAGCCCACACATGTTGATCGTGAAAATTTACAATTTGATCACGTTGGAATGAAGCCTCATCCGTAAAGAGAACATTTGCACTGAAATGAGGATTGACACATTGTTGGATGAACCATTCGCAGAAGTGTACCCGTGGAGGCCAATCAGCTGCTGATAGTGCCTGCACACGCTGTACGTGGTACGGAAACAACTGGTTCTCCCGTAGCACTCTCCATACAGTGACGTGGTCAACGTTACCCCGTACAGCAGCAACTTCTCTGACGCTGACATTAGGGTTATCGTCAACTGCAAGAAGAACTGCCTCGTCCATTTCAGGTGTCCTCGTCGTTCTAGGTCTTCCCCAATGGCGAGTCATAGGCTGGAATGTTCCGTGCTCCCTAAGACGCCGATCAATTGCCTCGAACGTCTTCCTGTTGGGACACCTTCGCTCTGGAAATGTCTCGATACAAACGTACCGCACCACGGCTATTGCCCCGTGCTAATCCATACATCAAATGGGCATCTGCCAACTCCGCATTTGTAAACATTGCACTGAATGCAAAACCACGTTCGTGATGAACACTAACCTGTTGATGCTACGTACTGATGTGCTTGATGCTAGTGCTGTAGGGCAATGAGTCGCATGTCAACACAAGCACCGAAGTCAACATTATCTTCCTTCAATTGGGCCAACTGGCAGTGAATCGAGGAACTACAGTACATACTGACGAAACTAAAATGAGCTCTAACATGGAAAGTAAGCGTTTCCGGACACATGTCCACATAACATCTTTTCTTTATTTGTGTGTGAGGAATGTTTCCTGAAAGTTTGGCCGTACCTTTTTGTAACACCCTGTATTTTTGGTGTAATCTGAAACGTTTTCAGGACATATTTATACATTTTGGGCCAAGCCGATGCATTTTGAAGGCAAGTTGATACATTTTCAGATCAAACTGATATATTTTCAGGGCAAATTGAGTCAATTTCAGGAGCTAAACTGATACATGTTTGTGGCGTAAATTTTATACGGTTCAGATGAAGAAGCGTATGTAATTTTTTGAGAAATACTGGAGTACTTTTAAATACATCTTTTAATTTACCTCAAGAAAATGTAATACAACTGAACATAATTCAAAAATACTGCACAGTCGTTTGCTGTAAGATTTTTCGTGCCATCATCAGCTTTTGCTTAAAAAAAAAAAAAAAAAAAAAATACCGTACCTTCTGCAATGTTTAAATTTGTTGCCCACCGCCATCTGTAGTTTTTTTAAAAATATCCTGCTATCTGCTGTCTTTAATTTTAGAATTTCTCATCTTCCGCCATCTTGATAATGTCATTGCAGGCAGCCTGACAGGGAATGGTTAAAGTGGTGTGGAATGCCTACCGCATTGCTGCTATTTCGTGCCTCAAAATTAGTGACTACGTTGCAAATTAGCTTAGATTTTGAACGGTAGTTCGTGTTTTAATACCAATATGTATGTTTAATCAACAAATAAAATGATTGTAGACATATGTAGCCTGCCAGCCACTGTACTCCTTTGACTGTGTAAATCATAATATCTGTGTAAGTAAATCTGAACGTTACAGTGTTCCATATCATAACAATGTGACACAAAGCAAAACATGTGTGTAGAAAAAGTCCTGTGTTAAGTTACGAATTATCATGAAAACAGCAACTCATTACGCTGGTGTCACGGCTGGTTCAGTCATTCTGGAACTTAACATATCCTTGTGTTTATTAATGACTTTTTATCAATAGCATTACCAACTGCTAGTTAGTTCTGCTTCCAGACGATACAAACTCTGCAACAAATAATAAATTCAGTTTTCAGAAGACCTGTTAACGAAATTTCCATGGAGATTAATAAATAGCTTGTAGCCAGTTCTTTGTCACTAAACTTTGAAAAGACATAATATATGCAGTTCAGGGGTTGTTAGAGTCCCCCCCCCCCCCCCCCCCCCTGCCTCCGGTGTACGTCTAAAATATGACAGCAATATATTTTAGGAATTAGAGCTTCGTAATATATTCTGTTGGGAGGATGATACCACAGAACTCAGAATTTAACCGACAGGAAGAAGATGCTGTCGTATGCAAATGATTAGCTTTTCAGAGAATTCGCACAAGGTTGGCGCCGGTGGCGACACCTACAACGTGCTGACATGAGAAAAGTTTCCAACCGATTTCTCATACACAAACAGCAGTTGACCGGCGTTGCCTGGTGAAACGTTGTTGTGATGCCTCGTGTAAGGAGGAGAAATGCGTACCACCACGTTTACGACTTTGATAAAGGTCGGATTTTAGCCTATCGCGATTGCGGTTTATCGTATCGCGACATTGCTGCTCGCGTTGGTCGAGATCCAATGACTGTTAGCAGAATACGGAATCGGTGGGTTCAACTGGGTAATACGGAACGCCGTGCTGGATCCCAACGGCCTCGTATCACTAGCAGTCGAGATGACAGCCATCTTATCCGCATGACTGTAACGGATCGTGCAGCCACGTCTCGATCCCTGAGTCAACAGATGGGGACGTTTGCAAGACAACAACCATCTGCACGAACAGTTCGACGACGTTTGCAGCAGCGTGGACTATCAGCACGGAGACCATGGCTGCGGTTACCCTTGACGCTGCATCACAGAGAGGAGCGCCTGCGATGGTGTACTGAACGACGAACCTGGGTGCACGAATGGCAAAACGTCATTTTCTCGAATGAATCCAGGTTCTATTTACAGCATCATGATGGTCGCATCCGTGTTTGGCGACATTGCGGTGAACGCACATTGGAAGCGTGTATTCGTCGTCACCATACTGGCGTATCACCGGGCGTGATAGTATGGGGTACTATTGCTTACACGTCTCGGTCACCTCTTGTTCGCGTTGACGGCACTTTGAACAGTGGACGTTACATTTCAGATGTGTTATGACCCGTGGCTCTACCCTTCATTCGACTCCTGCGAAACCTTACATTTCAGCAGGAAAATGCACGACCGCATGTTGCAGGTCCTGTACGGGTCTTTCTGGATACAGAAAATGTTCGACTGCTGCCAGGGTCAGCACATTCTCCAGATCTCTCACCAACTGAAAACGTCAGGTCAATGGTGGCCGAGCAACTGGCTCGTCACAATACGCCAGTCACTACTCTTGATGAACTGCGGTATCGTGTTGAAGCTACATGGGCAGCTGTACCTGTACACACCATCCAAGCTCTGTATGACTCAATTCCCAGGCGTATCAAGGCCGTTATTACGGCCAGAGATGGTTGTTCTGGGTACTGATTTCTCAGGATCTATGCACCCAATTTGCACGAAAATGTAATCACATGTCAGTTCTAGTATAATATATTTGTCCAATGAAAACGCTTTTTCATCTGCATTCCTTCTTGGCGTAGCAATTTTAACGGCCAGTAGTGTACATTAATATGTTCTGCAGAAATGATTAGCATTTGAACGATGTCGGCCCACAGGTTCAAGGTCAACGTCAATTTTGCGGCGGAACGCTAACTACCGGTAGAGTGTACCAGTTGCTCTCGTTGTCTCTGTAAATCAAAGGTAATGGATCAGTGTGACTCGAGCAGCGTGCACGATGCCTCGCAGACGTAAGCGCGAACCGTACCGTCAGATCAGAAAGTTTGAAAGAGGGCGCATTATAGGCATGAGAGAATCTGATGAATCCATCCGGGAAATAGCTGCTCGAGTGGTACGAAGTACAGGGTGATTCAAAAAGAATACCACAACTTTAAAAATGTATATTTAATGAAAGAAACATAATATAACCTTCTGTTATACATCATTACAAAGAGCATTTAAAAAGGTTTTTTTTCACTCAAAAACAAGTTCAGAGATGTTCAACATGGCCCCCTCCAGACACACGAGCAATATCAACCCGATACTCCAACTCGTTCCACACTCTCTGTAGCATATCAGGCGTAACAGTTTGGATAGCTGCTGTTGTTTCTCGTTTCAAATCATCAATGGTGGCTCGGAGAGGTGGCCGAAACACCATATCCTTAACATACCCCCACAAGAAAAAATCGCAGGGGGTAAGATCAGGGCTTCTTGGAGGCCAGTGATGAAGTGCTCTGTCACGGGCTGCCTGGCGGCCGATCCATCCCCTCGGGTAGTTGACGTTCAGGTACAACTAACCTTTTTCGTAGGACTCTCCATATAGTTGATTGTGGAATTTGCAGCTCTCTGCTAGCTCTGCGAGTCGATTTTCCTGGGCTGCGAACAAATGCTTGCTGGATGCGTGCTACATTCTCATCACTCGTTCTCGGCCGTCCAGAACTTTTCTCTTTGCGCAAACACCCATTCTCTGTAAACTGTTTATACCAACGTTTAATACACCACCTATCAGGAGGTTTAACACCATACTTCGTTTGAAATGCACTCTGAACAACTGTCGTCGATTCACTTCTGCCGTACTCAATAACACAAAAAGCTTTCTGTTGAGCGGTCGACATCTTAGCATCAACTGACGCTGACGCCTAGTCAACAGCGCCTCAAGCGAACAAATGTACAACTAAATGAAACTTTATAGCTCCCTTAATTCGACGACAGATAGTGCTTAGCTCTGCCTTTTGTCGTTGCAGAGTTTTAAATTCCTAAAGTTGTGGTATTCTTTTTGAATCACCCTGTATTTCGGCCGTGCAACGGGTGTGTGCAGAATGGTTCACGGAAGGCCGTAGGACACCACGAGATGGGTCAGGTCAGGCCACTCCCCGAGAAGACTGACACCGCATCCGAATGGTATTGCAGGACAGAACTGCGTCCTCCTACCCTCTCGTTGAACAGAGGAACTGTATAACACATTGCACACTATTGGGGGGGGGGGGGGGGGGGTGACAGTCCATCGCCGTTTATTACGGGTTGGGTTACGTGCGCGTCGTCCACTTCTCCGCTTACCTTTGGCGAATGTGCCGAATGGACGGCAATGGTGAGTGGAACGACGTCTCTGGGGACAGGAATCGCATCGGTCTTTCCGGACGAATGCAAGCAGACAGGGGAGTGGCATCACAGTGACTGCATTTGTAGGGGGTGCTATTGGGTACAACCACAAGTCACAGCTGTTACACGTCCAGGCCACTGTGGTCAGTGTGACGCACGTGACTGACATACTGCAACTCGTAGCCATACCCTTTCTGCACAGCACCTCAGACGCCATTTTTCAGCAAGACAATGCAACGACCACATGTTGCTGCACGAACACCTGCCTTCTTGGTATCACATGGCTCGCCAAGTCACCAGACTTGTGACCAATCGAAAATGTGTGAATATGATGAAACGACGGGTGGAGCGCCGTGAGCCTGCGCCAATCACCACGGGTCAACTTTGGAACCAGGTGAACGCAGCATGGAAGGGGATGGCACAGGACGCCTTGTACGAATCGATACCATCAGGCATGGAACAAGTTATCGGTTTCCAGAATGAGATTTTCACTCTGCAGCGGAGTGTGCGCTGATATGAAACTTCCTGGCAGATTAAAACTGTGTGCCCGACTGAGACTCGAACTCGGGACCTTTGCCTTTCGCGGGCAAGTGCTCTACCATCTGAGCTACCGAAGCACGACTCGCGCCCGGTACTCACAGCTTTACTTCTGCCAGTACCTCGTCTCCTGCCTTCCAAACTCTACAGAAGCTCTCCTGCGAACCTTGCAGAACTAGCACTCCTGACAGAAAGGATATAGCGGAGACATTGCTTAGCCACAGCCTGGGGAATGTTTCCAGCCATGTCTCCGCTATATCCTTTCTTTCAGGAGTGCTAGTTCTGCAAGGTTCGCAGGAGAGCTTCTGTAAAGTTTGGAAGGCAGGAGACGAGATACTGGCAGAAGTAAAGCTGTGAGTACCGGGCGTGAGTCGTGCTTCGGTAGCTCAGATGGTAGAGCACTTGCCCGCGAAAGGCAAAGGTCTCAAGTTCGAGTCTCGGTCGGGCACACAGTTTTAATCTGCCAGGAAGTTTCATATCAGCGCAAAATCCGCTGCAGAATGAAAATCTTATTCTGGAAACATCCCCCAGGCTGTGGCTAAGCCATGTCTCCGCAATATCCTTTCTTTCAGGAGTGCTAGTTCTGCAAGGTTTGCAGGAGAGTTTCTGTAAAGTTTGGAAGGTAGGAGACGAGGTACTGGCAGAAGTAAAGCTGTGAGTACCGGGCCTGAGTCGTGCTTCGGTAGCTCAGATGGTAGAGCACTTGCCCGCGAAAGGCAAAGGTCCCGAGTTAGAGTCTCGGTCGGGCACACAGTTTTAATCTGCCAGGAAGTTCAAGTTATCGGTTATTAGGGCCCTTGGCGGACCCTGTGCCTACCAGGCAACAGGACACGTGCTGAAGCGAGGTGCCTATAATGCTGATCATTTCTGCAGAACACACTAACATACATGACCTGTGAATATGAACGTCCTATCTCTAGTCCTAAAGGTGTTCCATTTTTCTCTGAACATGAATGTGTTTTGGGAGGGGTGACACATTTCGCCGTCAAGTATGATGTTTGTGAAAGAACAATTTTGAGCTGTTGTGTTTTTTGTCCATTGTGGACGCTGTAACTGCTAATTAGGTATAAATTTTTTGAGTTAAGTAAACTTCTCTGTTTGTTGTAGAAGCCTGAGAATAATCTGTACAGCAGTTTTGTAACGGTAAGCGGCCTGCGGTGGGTTGGGCCGCTCATGACTAGCCGACGGGATGGTGCCGCTCCTGTAATGTGTAATTCAGCTGGACGTGCGGATATGACGGTGAACGAATTTTGCGAAGTTACGTTTTCGAGAGCATTTTACTGCTTTGCTGTTCGTTAGTGTTACTGTAACCAACTGTCAATGATCAGAACTCATTTGTTGATGCCAGCATATCGTTCTTAGATTGGAAGTTAAGCTTTTTTATTATCTCCTGTAATGTATTACTAAATAGATGGTTAATGCTAACACGGTCAGCTATTGGTATTTGTTAATGGTAAAAATGTCTGATGAACATTCTAAAATTTCGTTTAATAATTTTATATTACGGACAGGTACTGATCGCGGTTTGTTTTGTTGTTGTAATGTCTTATACTGTTTGATGTACAAGGAATTGAACGAAATTATTCTCTTTTAAAATATAACTGTAGGTTAATAGTTCCCTTCAGATTGTATTGCGCTGTTTTACGTTAGTTTTTTTTTTTTTTCTGAAACTTGGTCCTGTGTGTTTTGCGTTTAGAGACTAATGCACTTACTGATTGAGCTGAAGTTTTATTGATGTGTGTCTTTCGAGTACGGAAAGATGAAAGCTTTTACTATAATAAAGTCTGAGTCAATAAATCACTTTAGGCAATATTCGACAGCTTTCCACTGCAGGAATCCTCTATCCTAGCCATTCTGCTCAGTTAGTGTATCATCTTAATGAACAGCAGTTTCACGGATATTGTCAGACATAGGTAAAAACGTTAGCATACGCTACTTACTCTCATTCGATAATGTCATACGTAATCATTTTTTGGGTTCATTCAGCAATCCATGCTACAGTTTTCGGGCTTATAAGCTCGTGATACGATTATTTGTCTTATGAACCCAAGCTGGTTCTACAGAAGTGTGTTCAAGGAACTGGGGATACTAACTACTGCTTCCCCACATATTTATTCCACAACAACATTTCTTAAAAATAATATACACTGCGTGACCAAACGAAGACGCACTCGGAAGACATAGTCCAATGTGAAGATAGTGTTGTTACCAGGTCTGGCAGAGCATATATAGGAGAGTGAACAGTATGAAATACAGGCCATCAGGGTGCATGGGGGCTTAATTATATAGAATGCAAATAATTTTAATTTTAGTCGCTGTCTGTCCGGTTACGCAGTCTCGTAACTGGTTGGCCCTGACTAGTATTACTCCGCAATCTGACTGCATAGAATAACAACAAAGAATGAAAGAAAATTTCCGTTAACACAATTAATTACTTAAGTCCCCAGCAACTATAAAACCTAGGAAACAACAAAACACAAGTGTAGCTGTTCTGTGTGTGTGGAAGTGTGATTCAACGTACGCATCTGGCACGGTTCTTCCTCAATAAGACCAAATATTTTAAACACCATTTATACTGAAGTAATTAAAAAAACCAGAAATACTATAATTGCACATAGAAACCAGAAAAACAGTCTAATACAAGAACACGAGCCAGATGCTTTGTTGACTGAACCTGTGACCAAGAGGCATTATTGTTTAAGACATTGAAATAATAAAAAAAAGGAATTTTTTACCTTCATATATATTGACGAAAAGCACACTCTGATCATTACAGCATCCCCAATCCAACAACGTCTGGTGTCTAGCCCATCCAAACAATATGACAACATCTGAACAAACACTCACTACCGCAACTTCTCAACAACGACTCACCACTGCTACATCTCAACAAGCACTCTCCGCCACGACTTCTCGATAAGCACTCCCCACCACGACTTCTCGACAAGAACTGCATGTGGAGGCGGCGGAATAATACTCTTTGGCGCAATCTCTGGCGCTGTGGCTCAGTGTAGCCACCTTTCATATGCCCTTCCTCCACGGGCCAGAATTTGATGGTATTTTTTCCAGTATTGGTGGTGAAAATACCACCAAATTCGTCCAAAAAAATACAGACAAAAATAAAAGATAATATTAATAAGTAAATATCACTTCACTATATAAATTTTGGCTTTGCACTGACCGTTCCATAACCTAATATATAAAATACAGTAAGGAATACAAATGCTTTCATACATGTGATTTTACATAATAGTTTACACAAGTACCATGCGGTTAAACAATTCAATCAATAGCGACAGCAATGACGAATAGGTGCAGGTAAGAGAGTCTCATAACATCTCATAAACAGTAAACACACAAAAAATCAGTTTATACAAATATTCACATAAAATCCTTTCAATAGTTCAATAAACAAGTAGAGTTCCTCAGAGTAGTTGACAGTTCCAACAGTAGCACCTAGCAATGATCAACAGGTGCAAATAGCAGTCTCATAACATTTCAGCAGCAGTATTTAAACAGCTCCAACAGCGGCACCCAGCAATGTTGAACATGTGCAGACACCAACAAGTGCCGTCATTTCAATAGAAGCAGTTCCATCAGTGGCACCCAGCAATGTTGAGCAGGTGCAGACAGCAACAAGTGACATTATGTCAGTAGAAGCAGATCTATCAGTGGCACCCAGCAATGTTGAACAGGTGCAGACAGCAAGAAGTGACATTATGCCAACAGAAGCAGTTCCATCAGTGGCACCCAGCAATGTTGAGCAGGTGCAGACAGCAACAAGTGACATTATGTCAGTAGAAGCAGATCTATCAGTGGCACCCAGCAATGTTGAACAGGTGCAGACAGCAAGAAGTGACATTATGCCAACAGAAGCAGTTCCATCAGTGGCACCCAGCAATGTTGAGCAGGTGCAGACAGCAACAAGTGACATTATGTCAGTAGAAGCAGATCTATCAGTGGCACCCAGCAATGTTGAACAGGTGCAGACAGCAAGAAGTGACATTATGCCAACAGAAGCAGTTCCATCAGTGGCACCCAGCAATGTTGAACAGGTGCAGACACCAACAAGTGACATTATGTCAGCAGAAGAAGTTCCATCAGTGGCACCTAGCAATGTTGAACAGGTGCAGACAGCAACAAGTGACCTCATCAGTAGTAGCAGTTCCATCAGTGGCACCCAGCAATGTTGAGCAGGTGCAGACACCAACAAGTGACATCATTTCAGTAGAAGCAGTTCCATCAGTGGCACCCAGCAATGTTGAGCAGGTGCAGACAGCAACAAGTGACATTACTTCAGTAGAAGCAGTTCCATTAGTGACACCCAGTAATGTTGACAGGTGCAGACAGCAACAAGTGACATCTCATCACTGGTTGAGCATTTCCAACAGTGGCACCCAGCAATGTTGAGCAGGTGCAGGTAACAGTCCATAATATTCACTATCACTAATCAGACAGTTCATCAGAGTTCATCAGCAGAAATTAAACATTTCTAAGTGGCACCCATCATTTTGAACAAGTGCAGGTAACAGTCCATAATATTCACTATCACTAATTAGACAGTTCATCAGAGTTCATTAGCATAAATTAAACATTGTAAGTGGCACCCATCAATGTTGAACAGGTGCAAGCACGAACAACAGTTTGAATGCACACACAATTGCTTTTACAAAATTATCATCAACGCTCTTACCCTAAACATACAAATTATAATAAACACACAAATGATATCAGATAATTGTCATATTAAATATTACAAATACACAAATATCAGTAAACGTATAATATTTATGGGTGTCAGTGCAAACCACAACAAACAAGTAAAATAATATTTAGGAGATAGGTCAGTACCAATTATTTAGGATCAGGAAAGGAAAACACCCAAAACACACTCACTCACCTTTCATCCACATTAAGTGCTACTGTGTAATTGAATAGTGTTAATTGTGTAAATGCAATTCTGTCGAAGTTTGATGTTCGACATGTGTATCAAGTAGTAGTGGCAACAGTGTGTAACAGTCAATAATAGTTAGTCAACGTCATAGTCATCATGTCAAGACCAATGTTTGCCAAGCCAAATCAAAATGTACAGTTGCTGGACAACTGTCTGTGTGCCAAGATATGCAAATGCTTCCTCTCTCCAAAAAAAAATACATACTGCTTATTGATTTAACAAAGTGTGTGTGTAGACAATCTTCCTTCCACTGGAGTGTTCTAGTCTGCTATCTTCGTCCTCCTTGTTCCATATAGACCAACAAACAAAGAAAAATATGCTCCTCACTTACTTCACCTCTTATCCACCAAAACTCCAATAATAATTATCATCACATAATCTTAATACTTCAATAATACCTCTTACGTCGATACATATAAAACTTATCATCAATATCATTTACCTTACCTCTTGTCCACTAAAACTCCAGTAATCATCAACTTCACACAATCTCAATACCTCAATAATACCTCTTCAATACGTCGATACATATAAACCTTATTACCAATATCATTTCACTTCCATAACAACTCTTTCCTCTAGTCAGTTTCCTCGAACAAGTACAGATAAAATCCTAGTGCAAACTTCAATTCATCATCCCATACAATCCGAAGACACAATGTCCACACACAACCTCTGTGTAATCTATCTGACCCAAATCTTCTACTCATTATGAATCATAAAATACATTTTGGTTACCTTGTCCATCATAAAATAAAAGAAATGCATACATGACCTCTAACAGCCTTCAGTTTGAATAATTTTCAGTAAGTAGGTGCGAGTACGTGGTATGAAAGATCACCTAAGACTTTGAGTGAATAAATCGTAATATTTCACAGTGTGTACACCACTTCAAGAATCATGGCAAAACAGAAGCAAACATGTGGAGTATTTCTTGTGTCAAGTGTCACTTGCTATTTCAGTTGCTCACGAAGAATGCAGTGTAATAACTGTCAGTGGTCTAAACCTAGTGTTGGTATTTCATGTCGTTAGCTTCCTTTCTATTAGCATAAATTTATACAGCTTCCATAAAACCTCCAGCTCATGGCGGTTCATTTTCTTATCTTAAAATATAAAGCACTGAGCGTAAGCAAAACATGCAATAGCGAGTAAATATACTAGTAGCGAACAGTGTCAACAAGTGGATGCAGCACAATCCCTACAACGAGGCTCTGGCAAGCGAACAATCTATAATTAATACCATAGTGTGACCTAAACTCTATGTTTGTACACAGTATATCAGCATTTCTATATACCAAATTAAAGAGTAGTTATGACAACAAAACAGAAATGTGTAAATATGCAATCCATACGCAAAGCAGCAAATATATATCTTACATAATAAACAGGTCATTAGCATCATATCAGCATAAGCAAATAAATCTTCATATGTAATCTTAATAAGTAAACATGAAGGCGCAAGCAGATAAATCACAAAGTATAACTTACATAAATAACCATATCAGTACAATTAATCAGGTGACAATTATAATTTAAATAAACAAGCACAGCAGACACATTATAGAAAAATACGACATCAGTAAAAAAGCATAGCAGCCAAGCGATGCATAATATACATAATTAACAACCCTGTTCATTAATCAATCATTGTCAAAATCAGTTAACACAAAGTATAAATCACGTAATCGCGAGCAGCAAATTACGTCTAAAGTACGTACCTAAGTGGAAATACGTTACCTGAAAAATAAACTCAATTAATAGTTACCTTTTTAGTTTATTAGTTTCTTCTCCGAAATTACATTCTTCCTGAAATTTTCTCGATAGTAAGTCCTGTTAACGTCGGACACACACAGAATTTACCTGAAGGTTTTAAATATTTTATACTACCGTATCCTGAAAAATACTGAACGTTAATAACATAATTTATCAAGTCGCTATAGCTTTATACTGATTTTATTCGGAGAAATTAAACTGTGTATTTATTTACGGCTGTCAGTGCATTCGCACTGAGCGCTCGATCAGCTGTAGGTACGCGTGACGTAGGAAGTAATTGTTTGCGGTCAACGACTGCCTTGTGCGCCGCGCAGACTTGACTGTTGCTTTGAGTATGTGCCGCCGCCGGAACACAGCGCGGTATCCTTGTACTCTCCGTGTGTTTACGTTTAACTGTTAGTTTCTCAAAAGTATGTCATTCCACAAAAATTTTGACGTTCGATATATGATGTATTCCCTTGGAGCGTCGAGATTTAAGAGTTTCTACTT
Organism: Schistocerca americana; assembly: GCF_021461395.2. Lineage (NCBI taxonomy): Eukaryota > Metazoa > Arthropoda > Insecta > Orthoptera > Acrididae > Schistocerca > Schistocerca americana. The sequence goes on from NC_060124.1 coordinate 17,283,575, forward strand.
CGACAGTGTTATCATGAATAATTTTGCGAACTCTATATGGACCGTTATAAAGCAGAAAAAATTTGCGACACAAGCCTTTTCCTTTATGAGACAAACGATGAGACTTAATTAACACCTTTTGACCAACTGACAAGGTTTTTAATCGACCAGGACGTTTAGCTGATTTCTCTCTTCTAGCAGCCGCAGATGCAATATTTTGCAGAGCCAGGTTAACAACTTCAGAATGCCGCAGTTTCCGTGTAGGCGGAAAAGGAACAATTTCAGAAATGCGATTTGTCGGTGCTTTGTTTTTTAATATCAACATAGGCGGTAAAGAAGTTGAATCATTAGGGAGTTCATTCAGAATGTTTTGAAAAATATGAAGGTACTGATCCCACGTTCTATGATTCTGATGACAATAAAGTCGACACAATTTATTGATTTCCTTCATCCATCTCTCTGAAGAGTTAGATTGAGAGTGAAAAAGTGAAATGAAAATTGGTTGAATCTTACGACGCAGTAGAGTACGAAGCCAAATTTTAGAGCGAAACTGTGATCCATTATCTGATATAACCTTATCAACATGACCAACTTCTTTAAGAAAATGTTTGATGAAAGCATTAGATACTGAACGAGCTGTTGCTTTGCGTAAAGGTGTAAAACACACATATTTTGATGTCAATTCCACTGCTACCAAAATGTACGCAAAACCATTAGTAGAACGAACCACTGGACTGAACAAATCGACTGCAGCCATCTCCTTTAATTTCGCTGGAATGATAGGAAATAACGGCGCTCTGTGAGAAATAGTTGGCGGCTTAGCCTTTTGACATAATTTGCATTTGGCAAGAACAGATCGAATACGTTTTTCCATATTACTGAAGTAGCAATTTTCTCGTAATTTATGAAAGCATTTTCTGGGACCAAAGTGTGCATAACTGAAATGTGTATACCAAATCAATTTATTAACCCACTCATCAGGAATACAAACTAACCAAACAGAGTTGTCGACCGATTTTCGTTTAAAAAGAATATCATTGCGAACTAAATAATACTGTCTAATCGCTACGCTTTCCTTTCTCCTCCACTTCTCCTTAATGTCCTTCCAGATTGGATCCTTATTTTGCTCCTTAGCGATGTCCTGGAGCGAAGACGAAATAAAATTCTCAAACGCAACACCTTTAATATACATCAAACAATAATTGTTTTCCTTGCAGTCCTCTTCAGCACTTTGTTTCAAATCCATAGGTGCACGTGATAAAGCATCAGCAACAATATTTGAAGAACCCTGTACGTAAACAATACTAAAATCAAATTCCTGTAGGTACAACGCCCATCGTGACAATCTGCCATGAGTTAATTTTGTTGACATAAGAAATTCCAGAGCTCGATGATCGGTGTAAACCTTAGTATGTCTGCCAAACAAAAATGTACGAAATTTTGTGAAAGCCCATACAACAGCCAAAGCTTCAAGTTCCGTAATCGAATAATTCTTTTCTGATTTAGAGAGAACACGACTTCCAAATGCAATAGTTTTCTGTACTACAACGCCGTCTTCTTCTATCTCTTGAAATAAATGTGCACCTAGGCCTTTGTATGATGAGTCCGTCGCCAAACAAAAATCTTTAGATAAATCCGGATGTGAAAGAAGTGGAGCAGCAACTAAAGCATCTCGGAGTTGTTCAAATTCTGACTGAGCTTCCTCATCCCAACACCAATTAGATTTCTTTCCAGATAGTTCACATAAACGAGGTGTAGCCAAATTGTCCAATCTAACAAAGCGTCTAAGAAAATTACAGACACCAAGGAAACTACGAACATCACGTTTTGTGGTAGGAACAGCATAATTATGAATAGCGTCTAGTTTTTCTGGATCAGGAAGAATACCTTCTGTAGAAATAATGTGACCAAGAAATTTCACCTGAGAACGACCAAATTCAGATTTTTCCAAGTTCACTGTAATGCCAACTCTTGCAAAAATACGTAACAATGAATCCAAAATTTTGTTGTGCTCACTCCAAGAACGTTTATCAATAAGAATGTCGTCAACATATGAAGTAATATTGTCACGAAGATAAACAGGTAAAATTTCGTTTAAACTACGAATGAATGCTGCTGAAGATACAGTAAGTCCAAACGGTAATTTCCGAAACTGGTAACAATTACCAAAGGCTAAATAGGCAGTGTATTTTCTAAAATCAGGGTGGAGTTCTATTTGCCAAAAACTTGCGCGCATATCAATCGTGGATAAAACTTTAATTCCATGGAAATGTTGAAGAAGTTCATCTAAATTTTGTGGACGGTCAGTTTCAGGAATGAGGATATTATTTATCTGTCTGGAATCCAGAACCAAACGAATTGACCCATCCTTTTTAAGAACGACGTGTAATGGGCTGGTATAAGGACTGACTGCTGGCTCAATAATGCCTTGATCTAACATGTATTGAAGTTCACTCTTAACCTTGTCTCTGTAAGCCAAAGGAATAGCGTACGTTTTTCCTCGAAATGGTGTGTGTTCTTTTACTTTAAATAAATATTGTAAGCCTTGTATAGTTCCTGTGTGACCACTAAATACTGTAGCATGTGAAGTCAAAATTTGGTGCAGTTCTTCTCTCGCAACGTCATCTGGCACTTCAGCTTTCTTAACCTTTTCATTAATTAATTCTTCGCTGTTAATTATATCATCCATCCCGTCTCTGTATATATTGTCGTTGTCATGAATGAACACATTGTCGTCATAATGCTCAACGGAAACATCAGAAGTAAGAAACCTTAAACATTTTGTATCTGATTCAGATCTTGTTAAACACTCGAAAAATATCAACCATTTTGGCATTCCGGCAACAGTCAAATTCACACTTCCTTCTTTAAAGTTCTAAATTGCCTTATGTGTGTTAAGAAACTCCATACCTAATATAATTTGTGTACTGAGAAATGGAACAATAATAAAATTAGCAGAAAATTCGTATCCTTGACAAATGAAATTTAGGTTGGTCTGTTGTTTGACTTCCACACTTTTTCCAGAAATAGCTCCTCGAATTGTAGTTTTAGAAACAGGTAACACAGGACAAGCAATAGTTCTTACATATATACGAAAAACTGATTCACTAATAACATTCAACGGGCTCCCAGAATCAAAAACCGCAGTCAACTTATTCTTACCCACACATACTTCAATAACAGGATGTAAAAATGCGTCTACATTACTTTCCTTTTCGTCTAGCAAAATGTCTCCCATGTCTTCCAGGCGTACGTAGTGTGAAGTCGTAGTGTCATTACTTTCTGAACCATCTACATTGCTGCCAGAAGCCGAAGCTGCAAGTCTTTGTCGATTGTTTGCGTCACGTCATTGATTATTCGCGTCATTCCGCGGATCAGTTTCTACTATTTGCACTTGTCTCTCTGAATTTCTGTCACATGGAGGATGCCAGTTAGGTCCCTCCTGTCTGTTACATGTAAATTCTTGGTTGTGTCTGTTATTAAAATTTCTATTTTCCTGTCTATCTGCATGACTGCTTCTTGTGTAATTTCGACTGTCACTTCTGAAATTACTGTTAGATCTACTACCCTGGTTATTTCTGTAGTAAGAATTTCTATTATTGTATGAATAATTTCTGTCTTGATGATACCGATTACTGTTTCTGTATGATTGATCATTCCGGTAGGAATTACCGTTATTATAATTGTCTGTGTAATTTCTGTTAGAACGTCTGTTATTGTCATAAGGCTGGTATCTATTGTCCTGTCTGTTTCGTCTGTCATTCTCAAAATTACCCATATAACGCCCGTTCCAATCACTATCCCTTTTCTCTGAAAATCTATTGTAATTACTGTTACTGAAAAAATTACAAGAAGTCCCGTCGTCGTTGTCATACTCAAGTTCTTGTAGCAACGTCTTAAAAGTCTCAATATCGTCTTTACATCTTCCGGCTAAAGCAATTTGTCTTATGGATTGTGGCAGCTTAGTTAAACAAATGCGAATTAATTCAGTTGGGCTATAAGGGTTGGACAGGAATTGATTCTTTCGAATCATGTCTTCAAAGTATTCTGCCGGCGTGCGGAACTCAGACTGTTTAAAATTACGCTGCATAATAAGACTATGTTTGACTCTGTCTTGCGTGTTTTCGGACCAATATGCCGATAGAAATGCATGATAAAAATCATTTAGATTATTACAATCTCTAATAAGTGCCCGCATGCGCGTCGCCGGTTCGTTTTCTAAATATCCACACATAAATTCCAGTTTGTGACTTAGTGGCCAATTTGGTGGAAGTGCGTACATAAATTGATCTAACCATGAACATGGATGTATGTCATTCTTAGAATTGCGAAAGATCTTAAACTTCCGAACAGTTAAGAAGTGTTTATAGTCAAAGTTTTCGCCTCGTGACGACAAAGACCTACCGCGTCTGTCCCAGTCCCAATGTCGATTATTGTCAAGTTCGCGCGCCTGGCGCTCTCTTGTTGCTTCTCGTAAATGAAATAAATTACTTTCTTCAAACCCTTCTGCTATCTGTGATTCTAAATTTCTTCTGCTGTCTTTTCCTACGATTTATCTGCAATCTCCTCAACTCTTTCCGATAAGTCACCTATTTGTTCTTTCTGTTTATTTACGTCTTCCGTAAGTGTCGCGACTCGGGTTTCAGTATTGACACATTTAGTAGTTAACTGTTCATACTGTTGTGTTAGGTTATTTATTCTGTCATTTGGTACGGATTCCTCGATTCTTTCAAGTATTTCTTCCTTATCGTGTGCGCGTTGTAAATTTAACTCTGAAAATTTTTGTACTATCACGCGATCTCTCTCTTCCTGTTCTCTATCCTGTTCCTTTTGTCTGATTTCTATTGAAATTAATCTATTATTGTGAGCATTCAAAATCGGTTGTACTTCTTCTCTAATTTCTTTCTTTAATTCATCTTTCATGCTTTTGAAACATGTCCCTATTCGTGAGTCTAACCGTGTTTCCATTGTTCCCATATCAGTTTCTAACCGTTGCCAAAGTTCCCATCTCTGTTTTTAATTCAGATCCTAACTGTGATACCAGTGAGTCTAACCGTTTTTCCATTGTTTCTATCTCCGTTTTAATTGTTCCTATTTGTGAGTCTACGATTCTTTCAAGTATTTCTTCCTTATCGTGTGCACGTTGTAAATTTAGCTCTGAAAATTTTTGTACTCTCACGCGATCTCTTTCTTCCTGTTCTCTATCCTGTTCCTTTTGTCTGATTTCTATTGAAATTAATCTATTATTGTGAGCATTCAAAATCGGTTGTACTTCTTCTCTAATTTCTTTCTTTAATTCATCTTTCATGCTTTTGAAACATGTCCCTATTCATGAGTCTAACCGTGTTTCCATTGTTCCCATATCAGTTTCTAACCGTTGCCAAAGTTCCCATCTCTGTTTTTAATTCAGATCCTAACTGTGATACCAGTGAGTCTAACCGTTTTTCCATTGTTTCTATCTCCGTTTTAATTGTTCCTATTTGTGAGTCTACGATTCTTTCAAGTATTTCTTCCTTATCGTGTGCACGTTGTAAATTTAGCTCTGAAAATTTTTGTACTCTCACGCGATCTCTTTCTTCCTGTTCTCTATCCTGTTCCTTTTGTCTGATTTCTATTGAAATTAATCTATTATTGTGAGCATTCAAAATCGGTTGTACTTCTTCTCTAATTTCTTTCTTTAATTCATCTTTCATGCTTTTGAAACATGTCCCTATTCGTGAGTCTAACCGTGTTTCCATTGTTCCCATATCAGTTTCTAACCGTTGCCAAAGTTCCCATCTCTGTTTTTAATTCAGATCCTAACTGTGATACCAGTGAGTCTAACCGTTTTTCCATTGTTTCTATCTCCGTTTTAATTGTTCCTATTTGTGAGTCTACGATTCTTTCAAGTATTTCTTCCTTATCGTGTGCACGTTGTAAATTTAGCTCTGAAAATTTTTGTACTCTCACGCGATCTCTTTCTTCCTGTTCTCTATCCTGTTCCTTTTGTCTGATTTCTATTGAAATTAATCTATTATTGTGAGCATTCAAAATCGGTTGTACTTCTTCTCTAATTTCTTTCTTTAATTCATCTTTCATGCTTTTGAAACATGTCCCTATTCGTGAGTCTAACCGTGTTTCCATTGTTCCCATATCAGTTTCTAACCGTTGCCAAAGTTCCCATCTCTGTTTTTAATTCAGATCCTAACTGTGATACCAGTGAGTCTAACCGTTTTTCCATTGTTTCTATCTCCGTTTTAATTGTTCCTATTTGTGAGTCTACGATTCTTTCAAGTATTTCTTCCTTATCGTGTGCACGTTGTAAATTTAGCTCTGAAAATTTTTGTACTCTCACGCGATCTCTTTCTTCCTGTTCTCTATCCTGTTCCTTTTGTCTGATTTCTATTGAAATTAATCTATTATTGTGAGCATTCAAAATCGGTTGTACTTCTTCTCTAATTTCTTTCTTTAATTCATCTTTCATGCTTTTGAAACATGTCCCTATTCGTGAGTCTAACCGTGTTTCCATTGTTCCCATATCAGTTTCTAACCGTTGCCAAAGTTCCCATCTCTGTTTTTAATTCAGATCCTAACTGTGATACCAGTGAGTCTAACCGTTTTTCCATTGTTTCTATCTCCGTTTTAATTGTTCCTATTTGTGAGTCTACGATTCTTTCAAGTATTTCTTCCTTATCGTGTGCACGTTGTAAATTTAGCTCTGAAAATTTTTGTACTCTCACGCGATCTCTTTCTTCCTGTTCTCTATCCTGTTCCTTTTGTCTGATTTCTATTGAAATTAATCTATTATTGTGAGCATTCAAAATCGGTTGTACTTCTTCTCTAATTTCTTTCTTTAATTCATCTTTCATGCTTTTGAAACATGTCCCTATTCGTGAGTCTAACCGTGTTTCCATTGTTCCCATATCAGTTTCTAACCGTTGCCAAAGTTCCCATCTCTGTTTTTAATTCAGATCCTAACTGTGATACCAGTGAGTCTAACCGTTTTTCCATTGTTTCTATCTCCGTTTTAATTGTTCCTATTTGTGAGTCTACGATTCTTTCAAGTATTTCTTCCTTATCGTGTGCACGTTGTAAATTTAGCTCTGAAAATTTTTGTACTCTCACGCGATCTCTTTCTTCCTGTTCTCTATCCTGTTCCTTTTGTCTGATTTCTATTGAAATTAATCTATTATTGTGAGCATTCAAAATCGGTTGTACCTCTTCTCTAATTTCTTTCTTTAATTCATCTTTCATGCTTTTGAAACATGTCCCTATTCGTGAGTCTAACCGTGTTTCCATTGTTCCCATATCAGTTTCGAACCGTGTTGCCAAAGTTCCCATCTCTGTTTTTAATTCAGATCCTAACTGTGATCCCAGTGAGTCTAACCGTGTTTCCATTGTTTCCATCTCCGTTTTAATTGTTCCTTTTTGTGAGTCTAACCGTGTTGCCAAAGTTCTCATATCAGTTTTAATTGTTCCTATTTGTGAGTCTAACCGAGATCCCAAATTTAATATTGCACTCATCAACTGCTCCATGTTAACTCGTTCGAAATTCCTTTCGCCCCTAACATTTCCCGTAAAACTAACTTCCTTCGATATAGCTGTAAAGCTGTCTGTGTTCGATACTATTCCAGAATCTTCTGTCGTTAATCTCATATTCTGAAAATTTTTTGATTGCGGAAAATTTTGAACTGGTTCCGGACTATTTTCCCGACTCACTAACTTGCTTTCTACTTCATTATTCATCATACTATTCTCCTGTGTTGGCGAGTTCGCCATGTTAACAATTTCGTCATTCTCACTATTCATCATTTTTGCCTTTTTCATCGATCGCGTAATCATTTACAAAACATACAAAACTCGTCACTATACGAAATTACACACAATATAACACTTTATCACCAACAATACCATTCACACGAAATGCTTCCCTCAAACACGATTAACGAACAATTGAAATCTTCATAATTGCACAAAATTGTCAGACCTGTATACAAGACATCAAGAATTAAATTCTGCCAAACTACCATTAAAAGAATGACAAGACAACTACAAATGTTCAGTTACCAAATCTACACATGCAATATAGACTACAATTACTAAACTACAAATTACTACAACAATACTACTGTCTGCTATTTTTACAGTCAGAAGAATTCCAAGGGACGATCCGAAGCAGTTGTCGCCACGTGCATGGGGGCTTAATTATATAGAATGCAAATAATTTTAATTTTAGTAGCTGACTGTCCGATTACGCAGTCTCGTGACCGGTTGGCCCTGACTAGTATTACTCCGCAATCTGACTGCATAGAATAACAACAAAGAATGAAAGAAAATTTCCGTTAACACAATTAATTAATTAAGTCCCCAGCAACTATAAAACCTAGGAAACAACAAAACACAAGTGTAGCTGTTCTGTGTGTGGAAGTGTGATTCAACGTACACATCTGGCACGGTTCTTCCTCAATAAGACCAGATATTTTAAACACCATTTATACTGAAGTAATTAAAAAAAACAGAAATACTATAATTGCACATAGAAACCAGAAATACAGTCTAATACAAGAACACGAGCCAGATGCTTTGTTGACTGAACCTGTGACCAAGAGGCATTATTGTTTAAGACATTGAAATAATAAAAAAAGGAATTTTTTACCTTCATATATATTGACGAAAAGCAAACTCTGCTCATTACAGCATCCCCAATCCAACAATATCTGATGTCTAGCCCATCAAAACAATATGACGACATCTGAACAAGCACTCTCCATGGGAACTTCTCAACAACGACTCACCACTGCTACATCTCAACAAGCACTGCCTACTGCTACTTCTCAATAAGCACTCCCCACCACGACTTCTCGACAAGAACTGCCAGTGGAGGCGGCGGAATAATACTCTTTGGCGCAATCTCTGGCGCTGTGGCTCAGTGTAGCCACCTTTCAAGGGGTCGGTTACAACATTTGTATGCCAGCTTACCCGGGAGAGTGTACAATGGCTTTGTGGCGTCCTTACCATCTGAATTAGTACATGCATCCAGGTCAGATAGGGTGCACCGTCACTAACAAGTTATTTGTAAATCTGAGTCATTTTTGACGTTACGCAACTGATATCACTTACCCTCTCGACCCGCGAAGTGCTATTTCGTTTCCTCCTCCCCTTCTCGGTGCTGAACCTTTTCTGATATTCAGTGTATTTCTTTCTCAAACCAATATCTCAGTTCATGGAATCAATACCACAAATAAGAATAATCTTCACAAAGATTACAAGTCAAGTAATTTCCTAAAGAAAGGTGTCCATTATCCATGGATACACATTTTTAACATCTTTCCAATATGCCTAAAGAGTTTAACTGTTAATAAAGATGGGTTTAAGAGAAGCGGAAAGGATTTGTTGGTGACCAAATCCGTGTGTTACACTGAGGAATTTCTTAGTAGAATCGTTTGATCTATACAGATTATTAATAATACTAAATAGCATGAGTGAAATCAGACTTCTGCACGTCTTACGTTTAGTAATATGACCAATGTAAGGAAGTGTTGTAAACCGACATTGTCTTTGGTAATGTGTGACTACAATTTGCTAAGAAATATTTCATGCACCTCAGTGTATTGTACATTTAAGAGGCAATATTAAAGATATTTTTACTTAGTCCTCGTCCCCGAGGATCATGTTGCTCAGTTTCTGTGAATGGGACATAAAAATACCTCATTTTTTAAATATGTGTTCTGCATTCTTGTTCTACGTCCTTGATTATGACATGCACCTAAACAAAAAACGTACATATAATCTAATCTGTACGATGTGTGCTATAGGTTACATAGTCTCCCGAAATCCTCCTTCTCCTTCCAGTTCTGTACTCTGATATCACGAAGACAGAATGATCAGCACTTCGTAGTACAAGCTCAGATTTCATCGCCATGGGCTTTACGTACACGAATTAACTACAGAAAAATGGAAAGACTGATATAATCTGTCCTGCAGGAAGATCAGTTTGCATTCAGAAAAAAAACGTAGGAACAATCGAGGCAGTATTCACCCTACCACGTAGATGGTAGATTTTGGAAAGGTAAATATACATCTACAGCATTTAAAGACCTAGATAATGCGTCCGACATGTTAACTGTCGAGGTGCTGCACTACACCGGGAAAAAGGAAGTCCGACATGTTATCCTATCACCGCAGTGAATGAAATAATGTGATATATGACATTTGCACATTTTAATTACTGTAATGTGACCAACACAAATAATTATTGTAAATAGACTTTCTCCATGATAATGTGTGAATAAAAGATCCTAAGAAGCATTACACGCACCTCGGTGTATTGTACATTTACATTTTTTGTGCAAGTTTAATATTATCTCTTAGATGAGAAAAGTTAAACGTAGTGAAGCTATTCCACATCCATTTGAACCATTTTGCTTAATGTTTATTGTAGGGAAGAATTACTAATTTTTTTGTATATATGTTATACGAGGGGCGTTTGAAAATTCCGTGCAGAGTCCGATGGATGGCACCACCGGCCGTATCGAGGTCATGTTGAGTTAGCATGTAGGGAAGCAGCCTACTCACGCTGTAGTAAACTCACATCAGTCCTTCCATTGTGTGCCAGCCAGTCCGCTATAACTAGCTCTGACATCATAAATGTTGCGCAATACTTTAAAAATCAAATAAATAACCTAAAATGTTTCTAGCATGTCAGGAGTAATACTAAATTAATATGTGTTGAATATCAGTTCGATAACTTTGGCCATTTTCGACATTTGAACGTTTTTCTGTAAAAATCATTGGCGCAACAGAAAAGAGCTAGAGACTTCAAAATTTTATAATTAGATTCATTTTTCATAATTACTTAATAAAAACAGTATTTTGGATTTCACAAATTAAAATTTTAGTGGAAATTCATGATTTTCTGGTTTTCGTCTTAAAACTTAAGGAAGCAAGATAGATTAAGTAGGCTAATAAATAAGGCTAGGATGTTTATATTTAAGTAGACTGGAGATCCGCTATCACCATAAAGATGTGAGAAGTTTCATTTGAATACCTATAAAACTATAGCGATAGCGTATCTCCAAAGGGCCAGTTCAGAGCTCGTCTACTGCGTGTAGTGTAATTAAATTAATTCTCTCGCCCAAAATATTTAACTTAGCAACGTCAAAGTTTTATTATCAATACTTACCTGCGTGCTGAATGCACATTTAAATTAAGAGCTTCATCAGCCACCAGCAAGAGAAGCTATGACTTATTAGGTAACTTAAAGTGGTGCATTACTAGCCCAGCGGCTAGTCAGGAGAGCCGCTTTGATCAGGCGTTCCCTTAGCCGTCCGCACCGCGGCTTTATACACTCCTGGAAATTGAAATAAGAACACCGTGAATTCATTGTCCCAGGGAGGGGAAACTTTATTGACACATTCCTGGGGTCAGATACATCACATGATCACACTGACAGAACCACAGGCACATAGACACAGGCAACAGAGCATGCACAATGTCGGCATTAGTACAGTGTATATCCACCTTTCGCAGCAATGCAGGCTGCTATTCTCCCATGGAGACGATCGTAGAAATGCTGGATGTAGTCCTGTGGAACGGCTTGCCATGCCATTTCCACCTGGCGCCTCAGTTGGACCAGCGTTCGTGCTGGACGTGCAGACCGCGTGAGACGACGCTTCATCCAGTCCCAAACATGCTCAATGGGGGACAGATCCGGAGATCTTGCTGGCCAGGGTAGTTGACTTACACCTTCTAGAGCACGTTGGGTGGCACGGGATACATGCGGACGTGCATTGTCCTGTTGGAACAGCAAGTTCCCTTGCCGGTCTAGGAATGGTAGAACGATGGGTTCGATGACGGTTTGGATGTACCGTGCACTATTCAGTGTCCCCTCGACGATCACCAGTGGTGTACGGCCAGTGTAGGAGGTCGCTCCCCACACCATGATGCTGGGTGTTGGCCCTGTGTGCCTCGGTCGTATGCAGTCCTGATTGTGGCGCTCACCTGCACGGCGCCAAACAAGCATACGACCATCATTGGCACCAAGGCAGAAGCGACTCTCATCGCTGAAGACGACACGTCTCCATTCGTCCCTCCATTCACGCCTGTCGCGACACCACTGGAGGCGGGCTGCACGATGTTGGGGCGTGAGCGGAAGACGGCCTAACGGTGTGCGGGACCGTAGCCCAGCTTCATGGAGACGGTTGCGAATGGTCCTCGCCGATACCCCAGGAGCAACAGTGTCCCTAATTTGCTGGGAAGTGGCGGTGCGGTCCCCTACGGCACTGCGTAGGATCCTACGGTCTTGGCGTGCATCCGTGCGTCGCTGCGGTCCGGTCCCAGGTCGACGGGCACGTGCACCTTCCGCCGACCACTGGCGACAACATCGATGTACTGTGGAGACCTCACGCCCCACGTGTTGAGCAATTCGGCGGTACGTCCACCTGGCCTCCCGCATGCCCACTATACGCCCTCGCTCAAAGTCCGTCAACTGCACATACGGTTCACGTCCACGCTGTCGCGGCATGCTACCAGTGTTGAAGACTGCGATGGAGCTCCGTATGCCACGGCAAACTGGCTGACACTGACGGCGGCGGTGCACAAATGCTGCGCAGCTAGCGCCATTCGACGGCCAACACCGCGGTTCCTGGTGTGTCCGCTGTGCCGTGCGTGTGATCATTGCTTGTACAGCCCTCTCGCAGTGTCCGGAGCAAGTATGGTGGGTCTGACACACCGGTGTCAATGTGTTCTTTTTTCCATTTCCAGGAGTGTATATAAGAACGCTGCGCGAGGAAGCAAGGCCCCAGTTCTCTCCAGACGCTGAATAACACGCCATCTGTGTCGGGAGTCGCGTCGCGTCGGTATCATTGCTACAAACAGCCTCGGATGCCATATTAAGTTACTCGAGATACGCGCAACCATGAAATCATTTTCGAGTGAAGTGTTAATTCTGGGTTGACTTTAATTACCTATCTTCAGTTTGCGTTTGTCGTATTTTCACGTGCCGCCGTGGGACAAACATTCTACCATTATTTAGCGTTGCGTTTTATGAACATTATCATCAAATTATGGCGAGCATTCATTTAAATATTTAATTTGGACAGTTATAGTGGCATCAGCGCATTAGACTCTGAACTGCTCTGCTAGTTAGATTGTGTGGATTCTTTTGTTTTCACCTGTGACTTTCAGAATACAGGACGTTTTTTCACGACTGTTTTTGATTATAAATCCCAGACAATCTCCTAATTCCTCAGAGCTATAAGCTGTAACTATAAGTGTATTCTCGGATGAAGTGGGCACTAGGAATTCTAATTACAGGCTTCACGTTTTGCTAATCACTTTCTGGTTGCCAATATTGTAGTTAGAGAGCCAGTGTTGAGAACGGCGAATGACAGCATAAATAACATTCTAAATAATAGGAACTGGTTTTACATTCTACAAACCAAACATTTATATAAACAACATAAAATTGATAACAACAGCCATCCGCCGCCCCACAAGTAGCATCTTTGGAAAGAACGCACACGAAGTTTCAGCCATATTGGTCTATTTCTTTGTGTTTGGCATTCGTGCGGATCAAGGAAGTCGAGTGATTGTCAAGAAATGGACGAAAAAGAATTTCGTGTGGTGATTAAACATTACTTTATGAAAGGCAAAACGCCTCAGGAGACTAAGGAGAAGCTTGATAAACATTACGGTGACTCTGCACCTTCGATTAGAATAGTTTACAAGTGGTTTCAAAATTTTCGGAGTGGCCACATGGGCCCAAGTGATACTGAACGTTCTGGACGTCCTGTGGAGGTTACGACTCCAGAAATCATTGATAAAATCCATGATATGGTGATGGATGACAGGAGAGTTAAGGTGCGTGAGATTGCTCGTGCTGTGGGCATCTCGAATGGACGGGTACATAACATTGTGCATGAACATTTGGACACGAGAAAGCTATCCGCAAGATGGGTTCCGCGATTGCTTACGCTTGACCAACAACTGAATCGTGTGAAGTGTTGCAAGGATGGTTTGCAGTAGTTCAGGAAGAATCCGCAGGACTTAGAGCGTCGTCCTGTTACTGTGGATGAAACATGGACACATTACTATACTCCTGAGACCAAACAACAATCTAAACAATGTGTTACCAAGGGAGAATCTGCACCAAAAAAGGCGAAGACCATTCCTTGGGCCGGAAAGGTTGTTGCGACTGTCTTTTGGGGTTCGCCAGGAATAGTCCTTATCGACTATTTGGAAAAGGGTAAAACTATTACAGGTGCATATTATTCATTGTTATTGGACCGTTTGGAAACCGAGCTGCAAGAAATCGCTGTCGATTGGACCGCAAAGAGTACTTTTCCATCATGACAATGCACCAGCACACACCTCAGCAGTTGTGGTTTGCAAAATTAATGGAAATAGGATTCCAACTCGTTTCACATCCCTCCTACTCTCCAGACTTGGCTCCCTCGGACTACTATTTGTTCCCCAATTTGAAGAAATGGCTGGCGGGACAAAGATTTTATTTAAATGAGGAGGTGATTGCAGCAGCTAATAGCTATTTTGCAGACTTGGACAATTCCTATTACTCGGATGGGATCAACAAATTAGAACAGCGTTGGACGAAGTGTATAAGACTAAAAGGAGACTATGTCGAAAAACAAAAAAGATTTACCCCAAACACGTAAGTAGTTTTTATTTTTGCACAGACTTTTAAAACGCCCTTCGTATGTATTGTTCTTTAATGACGTGTTCTACATCCCTGAAGATCATATTTGGATCCAAGCAATAAAAACTGCACGTAATATGTATGGTGTGTCATATAGGCAACACAGCGACCCGGATTCCTTTTTGTTCTTTCAGTTGCACTCTCTGACACTACGCAGGCAGAATGATCGCCAACACGTTGTAGTATAAGCTCAGATTTCTCTAATTTCATTTCTGTGGGCTTCAGTTACAAAATACTCGAAAGACTGATGTAATCTGCCCTCGAGGAAGATCGGTTTGTCTTCAGAAAAAATGCAGGAACATGCGAGGCAATATTCACCCTACCACGTAGAAGAAAGGCAAATCTACATATCTAGCATTTAAAGATTTAGAGAAATCGTTGACTGTGTTAACTGGATACAGGCTTTGCAATACTGAAGAGAGAGGGGGTGACATACGTGGAGAGAAACGTTATTCGCAACTTGTACAAAACCAGACTGCATTTATAAGAGTTGAAGAACATGAAAGGTAGGCTCTAGTTGAGAAGAGAGTGACCCCATTTTTATTCACTTTGAACAATGAGCAAGCAGTGAAGGAAACTAGTGTAATAAATTTGGAATGTAGTTAAAGTTCAAGGAGGAGAAATGAAAATTTTTTACCAACGACAGCGTATCTCTTTCAGAAACCGCAAAGGACTTGGAAGATCAGCTGAATGGGATGGATAGTGTCTTGAAAAGAAGACGAGTATGAAAAAAGGTAAAACAAGAGTAATGAAATAAAGTCGAATTAAATGAGGCGACCCTGGACGAATTATATTTGGAAACACTAAAAGTAGCAAAATGGTTCAAATGGCTCTAAGCATCTGAGCTCATCAGTCCCCTAGACTTAGAACTACTTAAACCTAACTAACCTAAGGACAGCACACACATTCATGCCCGAGGCAGTATTCGAACCTGCGACCGTAGCAGCAGCACGGTTCCCCAACTGAAGCGGCTGGAACCGCTCGGCCACAGCGGCCGGTACTAAAAGTAGTACATGAGTTTTGTAGTTTGTGCAACAAAATAACTGACGATGTCGGTAGTAGAGAACATATAAAATGAAGAGTAATAATAGCAAAAGATAAATGTTTTTGAAAAAGAGAAATGTGTTAACATCTAAGATAAATGTGTTCTCTTTTGAAGGTATTTGTCTGGGGGGGGTACCCTCATACGGAAGTGAAATCTAGACGATACAGAGTTCAGACAAGAAGAGAATAGACGGTTTTGAACTGCGGTGCTGCACAGAAAACTAAATATTGGACTGATAAAATGGGCAATTAGTGAAAATGTACTGGACACATCCTGCAACACATATTCTCTTCGTAATAGAGGTAAGAGTGGGGGGAGTGGGGCGGAAATTATAGATGGAGACCAAGGCTTCACTACAGTACGCTAGTTCAAAAGGATATAGGCTACAGTAGCTATGCTGAAATGAAGAGCGTTGGGCAGAGAGCTGCATCAAACTAGTCTTCGGACTAGAGTTGTGATCTGCCAATACAACGGTTTGCTAGTTTTGGTACAGTATATAAATGAAGTAGTAAATAGTAGGACTACCGGCAGTGTTTGCAGCATTAGTAGGGAAAGAAACATAGATGAAAGTATAAAGAAAACCTGGGAGCCGACGATTTATCTTTGTTTTTTGTTTGTTTGGTTGTATATTTTCATATAATTAGAACCGCACACCACGCAGTGTTAGTCCATTGGGCATTACGTATCCTTACAGAATGTAAACTGCGATATATAAGTAATTAAAAACTAGTTGATCGCGTAACTCCCGCGCTTTTATATAAGGCAAGCAATCACTTTAGATGCAAGTACAGTTTACATGCACAAATGTATAAGAAAGTACACACACACACACACACACACACACACACACACACACACACACACACACACACACACAGATGTAATTTTGTTCTCAATAGAACATTCTTCATCATGATCAAAGGCAAGAGTTTCCTGTTATTATTGACGAAGGCGATCGCTGTTTATGAATAGCACATGGCTCTGAGCACTATGGGACTTAACATCTGAGATCATCAGTCCCCTGGAATTTAGAACTACTTAAACCTAACTAACCTAAGGACATCACACACATCCATGCCCGAGGCAGGATTCGAACCTGCGACCGTAGCGGTCGCGCGGTTCCAGACTTTAGCGCCTAGAACCGCTCGGCCACTCAGGCCGGCTATGAATAGCAGAAACATATTTTATGTAAGTTTGATGAAGCGATGTTTGGTATTTTTTATTTTACACTTTTTTTATTTCATGGCGGTATGTTTCTTCTACGAAACTAAATTTTACCTCTATTTTGAGAAAATTGAGTTTGCTAGCGCTATATAATTAGTCCGTATTGTTTCTTTCTTTTTATTACAACATCCCTCTGTTTCACGTTGCTCATCGACAATTTTGGAATAAAACTGAATTAAACATTAACCATTTCAATTTTTCTATAAGTACTGTTTAATTTTTCGTATCAGATAGGAGGATCACTATGTACAACCAAAATTTCCGTTGGTAATGCGCCCTTATATACACTCCTGGAAATGGAAAAAAGAACACATTGACACCGGTGTGTCAGACCCACCATACTTGCTCCGGACACTGCGAGAGGGCTGTACAAGCAATGATCACACGCACGGCACAGCGGACACACCAGGAACCGCGGTGTTGGCCGTCGAATGGCGCTAGCTGCGCAGCATTTGTGCACCGCCGCCGTCAGTGTCAGCCAGTTTGCCGTGGCATACGGAGCTCCATCGCAGTCTTCAACACTGGTAGCATGCCGCGACAGCGTGGACGTGAACCGTATGTGCAGTTGACGGACTTTGAGCGAGGGCGTATAGTGGGCATGCGGGAGGCCGGGTGGACGTACCGCCGAATTGCTCAACACGTGGGGCGTGAGGTCTCCACAGTACATCGATGTTGTCGCCAGTGGTCGGCGGAAGGTGCACGTGCCCGTCGACCTGGGACCGGACCGCAGCGACGCACGGATGCACGCCAAGACCGTAGGATCCTACGCAGTGCCGTAGGGGACCGCACCGCCACTTCCCAGCAAATTAGGGACACTGTTGCTCCTGGGGTATCGGCGAGGACCATTCGCAACCGTCTCCATGAAGCTGGGCTACGGTCCCGCACACCATTAGGCCGTCTTCCGCTCACGCCCCAACATCGTGCAGCCCGCCTCCAGTGGTGTCGCGACAGGCGTCAATGGAGGGACGAATGGAGACGTGTCGTCTTCAGCGATGAGAGTCGCTTCTGCCTTGGTGCCAATGATGGTCGTATGCGTGTTTGGCGCCGTGCAGGTGAGCGCCACAATCAGGACTGCATACGACCGAGGCACACAGGGCCAACACCCGGCATCATGGTGTGGGGAGCGATCTCCTACACTGGCCGCACACCACTGGTGATCGTCGAGGGGACACTGAATAGTGCACAGTACATCCAAACCGTCATCGAACCCATCGTTCTACCATTCCTAGACCGGCAAGGGAACTTGCTGTTCCAACAGGACAATGCACGTCCGCATGTATCCCGTGCCACCCAACGTGCTCTAGAAGGTGTAAGTCAACTACCCTGGCCAGCAAGATCTCCGGATCTGTCCCCCATTGAGCATGTTTGGGACTGGATGGAGCGTCGTCTCACGCGGTCTGCACGTCCAGCACGAACGCTGGTCCAACTGAGGCGCCAGGTGGAAATGGCATGGCAAGCCGTTCCACAGGACTACATCCAGCATCTCTACGATCGTCTCCATGGGAGAATAGCAGCCTGCATTGCTGCGAAAGGTGGATATACACTGTACTAGTGCCGCCGTTGGATAAGCAGCTGCAGCAGCAAGTCGTATAGTCCTAGCTCACTCATTTGTTACATAGTTTAATTCTTAATTTCTTTGCGTGTTTTTGGTACTTGCATTGTTTAATTCATAAATTTCGAGCGTATTATAGTATTTGAGAGTTGTAGCATCGCGTTTTAGTACCTGAATAGTGTAAATTCGCGTAGTCGTTTGTCTACTGTTTTGTTTTGAACGGCCAGTGTCGGTTGGTCGCAGTCAGTGTGCTCCCTGCCGCCGTTGGATAAGCAGCTGCAGCAGGAAGTCGTATACTCCTAGCTCACTCATTTGTTACATAGTTTAATTCTTAATTTCTTTGCGTGTTTTTGGTACTTGCATTGTTTAATTCATAAATTTCGAGCGTATTATAGTATTTGAGAGTTGTAGCATCGCGTTTTAGTACCTGAATAGTGTAAATTCGCGTAGTCGTTTGTCTACTGTTTTGTTTTGAACGGCCAGTGTCGGTTGGTCGCAGGCAGTGTGCTCCCTGCCGCCGTTGGATAAGCAGCTGCAGCAGCAAGTCGTATACTCCTAGCTCACTCATTTGTTACATAGTTTAATTCTTAATTTCTTTGCGTGTTTTTGGTACTTGCATTGTTTAATTCATAAATTTCGAGCGTATTATAGTATTTGAGAGTTGTAGCATCGCGTTTTAGTACCTGAATAGTGTAAATTCGCGTAGTCGTTTGTCTACTGTTTTGTTTTGAACGGCCAGTGTCGGTTGGTCGCAGTCAGTGTGCTCCCTGCCGCCGTTGGATAAGCAGCTGCAGCAGCAAGTCGTATACTCCTAGCTCACTCATTTGTTACATAGTTTAATTCTTAATTTCTTTGCGTGTTTTTGGTAGTTGCATTGTTTAATTCATAAATTTCGAGCGTATTATAGTATTTGAGAGTTGTAGCATCGCGTTTTAGTACCTGAATAGTGTAAATTCGCGTAGTCGTTTGTCTACTGTTTTGTTTTGAACGGCTAGTGTCGGTTGGTCGCAGTCAGTGTGCTCCCTGCCGCCGTTGGATAAGCAGCTGCAGCAGCAAGTCGTATACTCCTAGCTCACTCATTTGTTACATAGTTTAATTCTTAATTTCTTCGCGTGTTTTTGGTACTTGCATTGTTTAATTCATAAATTTCGAGCGTATTATAGTATTTGAGAGTTGTAGCATCGCGTTTTAGTACCTGAATAGTGTAAATTCGCTTAGTCGTTTGTCTACTGTTTTGTTTTGAACGGCCAGTGTCGGTTGGTCGCAGTCAGTGTGCTCCCTGCCGCCGTTGGATAAGTAGCTGCAGCAGGAAGTCGTATACTCCTAGCTCACTCATTTGTTACATAGTTTAATTCTTAATTTCTTTGCGTGTTTTTGGTACTTGCATTGTTTAATTCATAAATTTCGAGCGTATTATAGTATTTGAGAGTTGTAGCATCGCGCTTTAGTACCTGAATAGTGTAAATTCGCGTAGTCGTTTGTCTACTGTTTTGTTTTGAACGGCCAGTGTCGGTTGGTCGCAGTCAGTGTGCTCCCTGCCGCCGTTGGATAAGCAGCTGCAGCAGCAAGTCGTATACTCCTAGCTCACTCATTTGTTACATAGTCTAATTCTTAATTTCTTTGCGTGTTTTTGGTACTTGCATTGTTTAATTCATAAATTTCGAGCGTATTATAGTATTTGAGAGTTGTAGCATCGCGTTTTAGTACCTGAATAGTGTAAATTCGCTTAGTCGTTTGTCTACTGTTTTGTTTTGAACGGCCAGTGTCGGTTGGTCGCAGTCAGTGTGCTCCCTGCCGCCGTTGGATAAGCAGCTGAGCAGCAAGTCGTATACTCCTAGCTCACTCATTTGTTACATAGTTTAATTCTTAATTTCTTTGCGTGTTTTTGGTACTTGCATTGTTTAATTCATAAATTTCGAGCGTATTATAGTATTTGAGAGTTGTAGCATCGCGTTTTAGTACCTGAATAGTGTAAATTCGCGTAGTCGTTTGTCTACTGTTTTGTTTTGAACGGCCAGTGTCGGTTGGTCGCAGTCAGTGTGCTCCCTGCCGCCGTTGGATAAGCAGCTGCAGCAGCAAGTCGTATACTCCTAGCTCACTCATTTGTTACATAGTTTAATTCTTAATTTCTTTGCGTGTTTTTGGTACTTGCATTGTTTAATTCATAAATTTCGAGCGTATTATAGTATTTGAGAGTTGTAGCATCGCGTTTTAGTACCTGAATAGTGTAAATTCGCTTAGTCGTTTGTCTACTGTTTTGTTTTGAACGTCCAGTGTCGGTTGGTCGCAGTCAGTGTGCTCCCTGCCGCCGTTGGATAAGCAGCTGCAGCAGCAAGTCGTATACTCCTAGCTCACTCATTTGTTACATAGTTTAATTCTTAATTTCTTCGCGTGTTTTTGGTACTTGCATTGTTTAATTCATAAATTTCGAGCGTATTATAGTATTTGAGAGTTGTAGCATCGCGTTTTAGTACCTGAATAGTGTAAATTCGCGTAGTCGTTTGTCTACTGTTTTGTTTTGAACGGCCAGTGTCGGTTGGTCGCAGTCAGTGTGCTCCCTGCCGCCGTTGGATAAGCAGCTGCAGCAGGAAGTCGTATACTCCTAGCTCACTCATTTGTTACATAGTTTAATTCTTAATTTCTTTGCGTGTTTTTGGTACTTGCATTGTTTAATTCATAAATTTCGAGCGTATTATAGTATTTGAGAGTTGTAGCATCGCGTTTTAGTACCTGAATAGTGTAAATTCGCGTAGTCGTTTGTCTACTGTTTTGTTTTGAACGGCCAGTGTCGGTTGGTCGCAGTCAGTGTGCTCCCTGCCGCCGTTGGATAAGCAGCTGCAGCAGCAAGTCGTATACTCCTAGCTCACTCATTTGTTACATAGTTTAATTCTTAATTTCTTTGCGTGTTTTTGGTACTTGCATTGTTTAATTCATAAATTTCGGGCGTATTATAGTATTTGAGAGTGTAGCATCGTGTTTTAGTACCTGAATAGTGTAATTTCGCTTAGTCTCCTTCCGCCGCCGAGCAGTGTCAGCAGTGCGCAAGTAGCAGCATTACTGCATTTACTAGGCAATCTTGTATTTTAATAACCGTTTAAATTTTGTCGATTTGTTTGCGCTCTCTGTAGATTAGTTCAGACGTTCTTAGCAAAACAGTTTTTAGCATGGATAGGAACTGCAACTGCTGTGTTCGGATGCAGGCTGAGTTGGCATCCCTTCGCTCCCAGCTTCAGGCAGTGTTGGCTTCGGTCACACAGCTTGAGGCTGTTGCCAATGGGCATCACTGTGGGGGTCGGGATGGGGGTTTGTCGGGGACGGCCAGCTCGTCCCACGCATCCCCTGATCGGACTACGACTGTGGTTGCCCGGGATACTGCCCGCATTGAGGCTGATCCCTCACCTGTGGTAGAGTGGGAGGTCGTTTCAAGGTGTGGCAGGGGGCGAAAGACATTCCGGAGGGCTGAACGGAAAGCCTCTCCAGTTTGTCTGACGAACCGGTTTCAGGCTCTGTCTCAGGCTGATACTGATCTTCGGCCTGACATGGCTGCTTGTCCTGTTCCAGAGGTTGCCCCTCAGTCTGCAAGTTCCGGGCAGTCGCAGAGGGTGGGCTTACTGGTAGTTGGGAGCTCCAACGTCAGGCGCGTAATGGGGCCCCTTAGGGAAATGGCAGCAAGAGAGGGGAAGAAAACCAATGTGCACTCCGTGTGCATACCGGGGGGAGTCATTCCAGATATGGAAAGGGTCCTTCCGGATGCCATGAAGGGTACAGGGTGCACCCATCTGCAGGTGGTCGCTCATGTCGGCACCAATGATGTGTGTCGCTATGGATCGGAGGAAATCCTCTCTGGCTTCCGGCGGCTATCTGATTTGGTGAAGACTGCCAGTCTCGCTAGCGGGATGAAAGCAGAGCTTACCATCTGCAGCATCGTCGACAGGACTGACTGCGGACCTTTGGTACAGAGCCGAGTGGAGGGTCTGAATCAGAGGCTGAGACGGTTCTGCGACCGTGTGGGCTGCAGATTCCTCGACTTGCGCCATAGGGTGGTGGGGTTTCGGGTTCCGCTGGATAGGTCAGGAGTCCACTACACGCAACAAGCGGCTACACGGGTAGCAGGGGTTGTGTGGCGTGGTCTGGGCGGTTTTTTAGGTTAGATGGCCTTGGGCAAGTACAGAAAGGGCAACAGCCTCAACGGGTGCGGGGCAATGTCAGGACATGCGGGGACCAAGCAGCAATCGGTATCGTAATTGTCAACTGTCGAAGCTGCGTTGGCAAAGTACCGGAACTTCAAGCGCTGATAGAAAGCACCGAAGCTGAAATCGTTATAGGTACAGAAAGCTGGCTTAAGCCAGAGATAAATTCTGCCGAAATTTTTACAAAGGTACAGACGGTGTTTAGAAAGGATAGATTGCATGCAACCGGTGGTGGAGTGTTCGTCGCTGTTAGTAGTAGTTTATCCTGTAGTGAAGTAGAAGTGGATAGTTCCTGTGAATTATTATGGGTGGAGGTTACACTAAACAACCGAACTAGGTTAATAATTGGCTCCTTTTACCGACCTCCCGACTCAGCAGCATTAGTGGCAGAACAACTGAGAGAAAATTTGGAATACATTTCACATAAATTTTCTCAGCATGTTATAGTCTTAGGTGGACATTTCAATTTACCAGATATAGACTGGGACACTCAGATGTTTAGGACGGGTGGTAGGGACAGAGCATCGAGTGACATTATACTGAGTGCACTATCCGAAAATTACCTCGAGCAATTAAACAGAGAACCGACTCGTGGAGATAACATATTGGACCTACTGATAACAAACAGACCCGAACTTTTCGAATCTGTATGTACAGAACAGGGAATCAGTGATCATAAGGCCGTTGCAGCATCCCTGAATATGGAAGTTAATAGGAATATAAAAAAAGGGAGGAAGGTTTATCTGTTTAGCAAGAGTAATAGAAGGCAGATTTCAGACTACCTAACAGATCAAAACGAAAATTTCTGTTCCGACACTGACAATGTTGAGTGTTTATGGAAAAAGTTCAAGGCAATCGTAAAATGCGTTTTAGACAGGTACGTGCCGAGTAAAACTGTGAGGGACGGGAAAAACCCACCGTGGTACAACAACAAAGTTAGGAAACTACTGCGAAAGCAAAGAGAGCTCCACTCCAAGTTTAAACGCAGCCAAAACCTCTCAGACAAACAGAAGCTAAACGATGTCAAAGTTAGCGTAAGGAGGGCTATGCGTGAAGCGTT
Source organism: Schistocerca americana (assembly GCF_021461395.2). Lineage (NCBI taxonomy): Eukaryota > Metazoa > Arthropoda > Insecta > Orthoptera > Acrididae > Schistocerca > Schistocerca americana. The sequence goes on from NC_060124.1 coordinate 17,307,317, forward strand.
CATTGAATTCGAAAGTAAAATTCTATGTACCGACTTGACAGAAAATCCTAGGAAGTTCTGGTCTTACGTTAAATCAGTAAGTGGCTCGAAACAGCATATCCAGACACTACGGGATGATGATGGCATTGAAACAGAGGATGACACGCGTAAAGCTGAAATACTAAACACCTTTTTCCAAAGCTGTTTCACAGAGGAAGACCGCACTGCAGTTCCTTCTCTAAATCCTCGCACAAACGAAAAAATGGCTGACATCGGAATAAGTGTCCAAGGAATAGAAAAGCAACTGGAATCACTCAATAGAGGAAAGTCCACTGGACCTGACGGGATACCAATTCGATTCTACACAGAGTACGCGAAAGAACTTGCCCCCCTTCTAACAGCCGTGTACCGCAAGTCTCTAGAGGAACGGAGGGTTCCAAATGATTGGAAAAGAGCACAGATAGTCCCAGTCTTCAAGAAGGGTCGTCGAGCAGATGCGCAAAACTATAGACCTATATCTCTTACGTCGATCTCTTGTAGAATTTTAGAACATGTTTTTTGCTCGCGTATCATGTCATTTCTGGAAACCCAGAATCTACTATGTAGGAATCAACATGGATTCCGGAAACAGCGATCGTGTGAGACCCAACTCGCCTTATTTGTTCATGAGACCCAGAAAATATTAGATACAGGCTCCCAGGTAGATGCTATTTTTCTTGACTTCCGGAAGGCGTTCGATACAGTTCCGCACTGTCGCCTGATAAGCAAACTAAGAGCCTACGGAATATCAGACCAGCTGTGTGGCTGGATTGAGGAGTTTTTGGCAAACAGAACACAGCATGTTGTTATCAATGGAGAGACGTCTACAGACGTTAAAGTAACCTCTGGCGTGCCACAGGGGAGTGTTATGGGACCATTGCTTTTCACAATATATATAAATGACTTAGTAGATACTGTCGGAAGTTCCATGCGGCTTTTCGCGGATGATGCTGTAGTATACAGAGAAGTTGCTGCATTAGAAAATTGTAGCGAAATACAGGAAGATCTGCAGCGGATAGGCACTTGGTGCAGGGAGTGGCAACTGACCCTTAACATAGACAAATGTAATGTATTGCGAATACATAGAAAGAAGGATCCTTTATTGTATGATTATATGATAGCGGAACAAACACTGGTAGCAGTTACTTCTGTAAAATATCTGGGAGTATGCGTACGGAACGATTTGAAGTGGAATGATCATATAAAACTAATTGTTGGTAAGGCGGGTACCAGGTTGAGATTCATTGGGAGAGTGCTTAGAAAATGTAGTCCATCAACAAAGGAGGTGGCTTACAAAACACTCGTTCGACCTATACTTGAGTATTGCTCATCAGTGTGGGATCCGTACCAGGTCGGGTTGACGGAGGAGATAGAGAAGATCCAAAGAAGAGCGGCGCGTTTCGTCACTGGGTTATTTGGTAACCGTGATAGCGTTACGGAGATGTTTAATAAACTCAAGTGGCAGACTCTGCAAGAGAGGCGCTCTGCATCGCGGTGTAGCTTGCTCGCCAGGTTTCGAGAGGATGCGTTTCTGGATGAGGTATCGAATATATTGCTTCCCCCTACTTATACTTCCCGAGGAGATCACGAATGTAAAATTAGAGAGATTAGAGCGCGCACGGAGGCTTTCAGACAGTCGTTCTTCCCGCGAACCATACGCGACTGGAACAGGAAAGGGAGGTAATGACAGTGGCACGTAAGGTGCCCTCCGCCATACACCGTTGGGTGGCTTGCGGAGTATCAATGTAGATGTAGATGTAGATGTAGACATTGTGCATGCTCTGTTGCCTGTGTCTATGTGCCTGTGGTTCTGTCAGTGTGATCATGTGATGTATCTGACCCCAGGAATGTGTCAATAAAGTTTCCCCTTCCTGGGACAATGAATTCACGGTGTTCTTATTTCAATTTCCAGGAGTGTATATCCTCACTTTCTTGGCGGTTCACCGCTTCCGGTTTATATGGAAGTCTAGGAAGATTCTCATACTGTACCTAAAGAAAGCGATCGTTATGAGGTACCGCCCCACAGGTATGCAACATACGCAACGTACAGGTAACTCGGGTACGAGCTTAACTGACCAAGCGAAGCTACTAGGACCGAGCGAGGTCTCGCAGTGGCTACCACACTGCACTCGCATTCGGGAGGACGACGGTTCGAATTTGCATCCGGCCATCCTGATTTAGGTTTTCGTGATTTCCCTAAATCGCTTCAGGTAAATGTCAGAATAGTTTCTGTGGAGGAGCACGGCCGACTTCCTTCCCTAATCCAATGAGACCGATGACCTCGTTGTTTGGTCCCCTCCCCCGAATCAACCAATGAACCAAACATCCAAAGATACTAGGAAATCTACTGTAGTGTACGTCTACTTACGATAGTCTACAGTAGTATATCGCAGTTTTATGACTCAAATTCAGACTGAAGACCACAACAGCAATGCTCTTCACATGATATCTACGCTGGAAGACAGTACGAGTACATGGCATTAGAAAGAGTACTTCAGGAATTTGTAGAGATAGCACTCCCACAATTCGCATCAACTCCTCTGTAATAGGTCGAATGGCAGTATGTCTTTCCTTATTTTTGAAAAGCATTTCTGTGACAATTTCACGCAAGGAAACAAACCCCTAATGGATCCCCCAGTTCTCCGAATACGTTCTATCAGTTCACTTAATGGAACTTGGCGAAGATCTCATACCACAAACAATAGCCAGGAATCATTTATTAAGGTGAATCTGTCTGGATCCTGGCTTCCTCACAGTTAAACACATGTCATCGTTTCGCCTTAAATCGCTCCACATGACTATCCATAGATATTTGAGGCCTCTGAAAATCTTCGTGTAACTGGCAGAAAATTTCCTCAGTGCGTTATAAACTTGTCTGCAATGCTATTTTTATATACTGTAAACAGCAACGATCCTGTCATACATGAGGAACACCTAACGTTAGTTTAGTTTCTTGCTTTTTCTCAAAGGAAACAACCCGCCGATAGCAAGCAAGCAACCCAATACTGCAGCAAAGTGGGACATTGCAGCCTCCTGGATCTCGTGAACGAACTGAGGAAGCTGGGTATCACACGGCTTGATCATCCGGAATTCTCATTGATTCTTACGGACCAATTACTCAATTTCAAAATATTAAGTCAACATACACTAGAGTGTAATTTTTTATGCATTAATGCAATAAAATGACATTATTTTAATGACTACATCCATCTGTCCTTGCCGGCCGCCGTGGCCGAGCGGTTCTGGACGCTTCAGTCTGGAACCGCGCGACCGCTACGATCACAGGTTCGAATCCTGCCTCGGGCATTGGATGTGTGTGATGTCCTTAGGTTAGTTAGGTTTAGGTAGTTCTAGGGGAATGATGACCTCAGATGTTAAGTCCCACAGTGCTCAGAGCCATTTGAACATTTGAACCATCCGTCCTTTGGCTCTTCTTAAAATACTGCAATGCCCTGAGAATCTTTTTATTCACGTGCGATGTGCCCCTTGTTTCAGTCACCTGCCTTAAACTAGAGTCTTCTTAACGTACTATTGTCTTTAATGAAACACAATGTTTTAGGAATACAGTAAGTACCAGGGTTTTGGGAGCAGTTAAAGCCCACATTCATTTCTGAAAGTAGCCTCAGAATATATATTTGCCTCGTAAACGTGTCACTTATTCGTCTCAGTAAGCTTGAATCTGACCGTAATGTAGCAGACGCAACACGAAGAAGAGAAGTGATTTGAAAATTATAAATCAGTGTTATATCCTAGCCAGTAATGCCACCCGAGCCCGCTGCCAAGAGCTTGGCAGCATCAAAGTCCGGACGCCGTCCGCATAAGCAGCGCCAGCGAGACAGGAAATCGCCGCAAGTCTGCGCGCGCCACCGCTGGCTTCTGGTTTCTTAAGCGCCGGAGTCGCGAGCGCTAGGACAGTTCTGTATTCGCCGCTCAGTTGTGTACTCGCCACCGAATTGGGTACTTGCTAGTCATTTGTGTGTTCATCGCAGCAGAGTTGTTGTTTGTCGTCAGCCGACGCTGACCTAGCCGCTCCGACTCGAACTAGACAGATTTCTGTGGACACGGAGTTCACTACTGTGTTTCTGTATCTTCGTTAATAAAGATAAGTACCGACTTTTATTTAATCAGAGTGTTTGGGTTTTCATCTTTCTGTTCACTGTTCCAGCGGACAGGTCGGCCCGCTATTAAAAGTGTGGCGGTGACTTCGTAAGCCGTTTCTACAGCGAATTGTTTGTCGCTACGAACGCCGCCACAAAAATCAGACTAATAATATAAGTATTATGCACTGGTGTGTCACCTAGTAGATTAGACAGACAGAATATACAAATAACCCCCACCCCCTCCCCCAACCCCGATTCTTTAAACACCTGAATAGCCGTGTTTCAAACATCAGATTTCTTTACGACTGAGTTAAAGTGTTAAATATTTGACGTTAGACATGTAACACTTTTATGGTTGAAGAAGCAAAGTCCTAAATGTGTTGGTTTTATTAGGTTTCCATTGTACACTCATACACTAAGGAAAAGGGAAGACCATGACTACATTAGTATAGTCTGGATAATTTTCCCTGCGTTTTAAGAAAAGTTAGTTTCTGACCCATCTCAATGTTTATGACGTCATATCTCCTGTACTATGAGCCGGCCGATGATGGAATTTTGCATGTGCATTCAGTGAGATAAGTGGATACAGCCTGCAAAATCTGTTGTGAATAGAATCATTATGAAAGAAGTGGCAAATTAAAACGTTCTGGGATTTCCCAAGAGCATCTTTGAATCAGCTTATGACGACCTACGTGCTGATTTTTGAGAAAAACTATTGTAATTCCCTCCAAAAAGATTCCGAGGATGATATTATTCCTGATGTTCAAGTGACGTCAGCGCAGTAATAACGGCGCCGGCTTGGATCAAGAACTGTGAACAACTGATGTGCATTCGACCAGTCAAGTGCAAAGAGGAAGTATTAAGCAATGGATGCGTGGCTGCAGTGTATGTACATTGTTGCGTTATAAATCGCAGTGGAGCGACGTATCTGGAGTGCAAGACATTCTCCACAATGTCCTGAAGAAACGAAAAGTGCATGCAAAGTTTGTCCTGCACACCTTAATTCCCGAACAAATCTAACCTGTAAAATTAGGACAGTTCTTTAACGAAAAAAAAGTCGCTGGTGACGAGAGTTGGCATTATAAGTACGAAGCTACCACAAGATAAGAATGTACTAAAGTACACATGAAGGATTAAATGTTTTTTATTCCAGTCTTTGATCACAATATGAATTCTTTAGACGATGACCGGTTTCAGACCGTAGTGACCATCCTTAGATCTATAATATACAAATATATACATCTAATGAGCAGTGTGTCTTTCAACATAATACAGCAATAAGTATCACAATATACTATCATAAAAAAATTTTCACATTATGTTTTTTGCGTAAATGATGACTACATCTAAGCCGACAGTAGCAACATCTAGGGCTGAAGTAGGCAAACAGATTTCTGGTAGCTGCTGTACTTCAGTAGCCAGTTGCAATAATGACTGTGTGGACGATGCGGCGTATTCTACACCTTATTTTAGATCTATATGACGATGCTATGCTGATTATATCTTTTGACGATGCCATTATGGCCTCATCACTTTAGGACATGGTGGAAAAAGGTACGTTTTACCGTTTCTGTACATCTCCCTGGTTGTATGAGTGTATATTGTGATACGTATTGCTGTATTATGATGAAAGACACACTGCTCACTAGTTGTATATACACTCCTGGAAATTGAAATAAGAACACCGTGAATTCATTGTCCCAGGAAGCGGAAACTTTATTGACACATTCCTGGGGTCAGATACACCACATGATCACACTGACAGAACCACAGGCACATAGACACAGGCAACAGAGCATGCACAATGTCGGCACTAGTACAGTGTATATCCACCTTTCGCAGCAATGCAGGCTGCTATTCTCCCATGGAAACGATCGTAGAGATGCTGGATGTAGTCCTGTGGAACGGCTTGCCATGCCATTTCCACCTGACGCCTCAGTTGGACCAGCGTTCGTGCTGGACGTGCAGACCGCGTGAGACGACGCTTCATCCAGTCCCAAACATGCTCAATGGGGGACAGATCCGGACATCTTGCTGGCCAGGGTAGTTGACTTACACCTTCTAGAGCACGTTGGGTGGCACGGGATACATGCGGACGTGCATTGTCCTGTTGGAACAGCAAGTTCCCTTGCCGGTCTAGGAATGGTAGAACGATGGGTTCGATGATGGTTTGGATGTACCGTGCACTATTCAGTGTCCCCTCTGCGATCACCAGTGGTGTACGGCCAGTGTAGGAGATCGCTCCCCACACCATGATGCCGGGTGTTGGCCCTGTGTGCCTCGGTCGTATGCAGTCCTGATTGTGGCGCTCACCTGCACGGCGCCAAACACGCATACGACCATCATTGGCACCAAGGCAGAAGCGACTCTCATCGCTGAACACGACACGTCTCCATTCGTCCCTCCATTCACGCCTGTCGTGACACCACTGGAGGCGGGCTGCACGATGTTGGGGCGTGAGCGGTAGACGGCCTAACGGTGTGCGGGACCGTAGCCCAGCTTCATGGAGACGGTTGCGAATGGTCCTCGCCGATACCCCAGGAGCAACAGTGTCCCTAATTTGCTGAGAAGTGGCGATGCGGTCCCCTACGGCACTGCGTAGGATCCTACGGTCTTGGCGTGCATCCGTGCGTCGCTGCGGTCCGGTCCCAGGTCGACGGGCACGTGCACCTTTCGCCGACCACTGGCGACAACATCGATGTACTGTGGAGACCTCACGCCCCACGTGTTGAGCAATTCGGCGGTACGTCCACCCGGCCTCCCGCATGCCCACTATACGCCCTCGCTCAAAGTCCGTCAACTGCACATACGGTTCACGTCCACGCTGTCGCGGCATGCTACCAGTGTTAAAGACTGCGATGGAGCTCCGTATGCCACGGCAAACTGGCTGACACTGACGGCGGCGGTGCACAAATGCTGCGCAGCTAGCGCCATTCGACGGCCAACACCGCGGTTCCTGGTGTGTCCGCTGTGCCGTGCGTGTGATCATTGCTTGTACAGCCCTCTCGCAGTGTCCGGAGCAAGTATGGTGGGTCTGACACACCGGTGTCAATGTGTTCTTTTTTCCATTTCCAGGAGTGTATTTGTATATTATAGATCTGAGGATGGTCATTACGGACTGAAACCGGTCATCGTCTAAAGAATTCATATTGTGATCAAAGACTGGAATAAAAATAATTTGACAGTATTGGATCACTGTTTGTATACGCGACCATGTCGCAGTTGGTGATGAAGGATTAAAGCTTTGGCTGCAAAAAGCATAACCTATACTCAAACCAGTGTGACGCGCTAGTCGAACATAGTTCCAAACGGGGACATTTTTTGGCCGTTTCATATTGGCGTATGAACGTTCTGTGCATCATACTCAAGTGCTGGCGGGAGGCGGAGTTGGGGAGGGAGGCTGGAATTATGCAGAACACCTGAAGCATTAAAACCAGCACCTTAACATTTCTTTTTTATTACTGTCGAATCTTTTTGGGCTAACATGGTAGGCAACGTCACGCCATCTGATACGCTTCACTGATTTTACAAACGCTTTGTTCAGTTCTTGAATGAGAATAGGGGAGGTAGAGAGTTCTGATTTCACGTTAAAGTAAATAGCAAAGGACTGGCTGCTGGGCTAGCCGTACGTTTTGTACACTGTATGTGATTGTGACAGCGGCCAGTAATAGCTGACCACGCAAGAATGGTGCCGGGTCTGTGAAACCGCGACGAGAACTCATATTTCTGGGAAAATTGCAGTGGTCAGCGTTCGTTATTCCAGTCCGGCGTCCAGGACACGAGAAGCCGAGCAAACGGCGGGTGCGTCACAGAAGCGACGCGAAACGCAGCCGGACAGCTGGGCGGGTCCGTCAGAGGAGTGAGACCGCAGCAATCCGACACTCGGACGTGCTGCGCTGCTTTTCGTTGTGTTGTTGTGTTGTGTTGTGTTGTGCCGCGAGGATTAGGGCGCGCCGGCACAATGGCGGGCCGAGTGTTGGGCCTTATTAGCGGTAGCCGACACCCGACACCTCCGGCCGCAGGCCCGGGGGCCGACCGTCACCAGACGCTGGCAGCTCCTCCACAGTCCGCGCGCTGCTGGGCGGTGCGAAGACTGGCCCGGCTGCACGCAGCCTCGCAACTACGACATCGACTTGCTATACGATTTTGGGACATTTGTTGTGTTCCGCCGGCCACTGTGGCCGAGCGGTTCTAGGCGCTTCAGTCGGGAACCTCGCTGCCGCTACAGTAGCAGGTTCGAATCCTGCCTCGGGCATGGATGTGTCTGATGTCCTTAGGTTAGCTGATGATCTCAGATGTTAAGTCCCGTAGTGCTTAGAGACATTTGAACCATTTGTTGTGTTCCCACAATACGAAACACAAGGGACTCGACAAAAATAGCCGGCCGAAGTGGCCGTGCGGTTAAAGGCGCTGCAGTCTAGAACCGCAAGACCGCTACGGTCGCAGGTTCGAATCCTGCCTCGGGCATGGATGTTTGTGATGTCCTTAGGCTAGTTAGGTTTAGGTAGTTCTAAGTTCTAGGGGACTAATGACCTCAGCAGTTGAGTCCCATAGTGCTCAGAGCCATCTGAACCATTTTTTTTCGACAAAAATATGGAAACACTGCGACAAATCCATGCTTCATCGTAAACGTAGACAGTCAAGCTTGGAGGTTGCGCTGATATATTTGATCACGAACGGCATCTGTGCGATGTCCTCAATACATAGCAAGTGTTAGTCGTGGTAGGAACAGCGTTCTGAGTAGTTGTGAGTGCCGTTTGTCAGAGCTGAGTGAATTCTAACGTTGCCGAATCGTAGCTACTCGTGTGGTGGGTGCTTCCGCGACCAAAAGGGGCCGAAATGTTTGGTGTTTCAAGAGGCGCCATATACAAGATTTATACCGCATGCAGGGAAAGCGGAAAAATGTCATCCGCTAAGTCACAACGCGGACGAAAGTGCATGGTGAGTGATCGTGACAGGTGGTTACCGAACAGGACTGCGACGAAAAATATGTCAACAGCTGCAAAAGTTCCTACAGAACTGAACGTCACTCCCGCGGTCAGAAAAATGGGACCCGTTCCTGCCGAGCCGTTAAGGGTCCGGAGAAGCATGGGGACCATTCTTCCCGTTTAAAGCAGATAAGCAAATCTTTCGCCCTTCAGCGCATCGGGCGATGAGGCTGGAGTGTGTGGCCAGCCCGCGGAACCATTACTGTTGTCGTGCGGACTTTTGTGCCCCCAAAACTGCGCTCATCCTGGTCCGTTCTTCAGCCTAGACATTATGAATACTCCAGACAGGCAAAGCTTTCTAACATATGTAATTATAGTAGAAGCAGTAAAACTTTTTCGCGGTTATTGTGAATCTGGTAAAATGCGACATGGAGATTCCATTTTTTACTCGTCTACTTCCCTTAGACCGTGAAACGTCCATAAAGGGGCTGGATGTAAACTACATTCATGCTCATAAATTAAGGATAGTGCTGATACATGGTGAAACAACGCTCTGGTGTGCGGTTTGCGGGTTTCAATCACCTCGGGGTACGACCGTGCGGTGCATTCGACCTGCGGTCGTCGCACGGTGGCGCTGGCAGCAGTCCACATACACAGAGGTGTGTTGGTGCTTGTCAGAGTGTGTTGGTGCATGCGCAGCGAGTAAGTGTGCAGACGTTTTCAGACGTGCTAATGGTGACTGTGTTTTGAAAATGGCTCAAAGAACACATATTGATGATGCTGTGAGGGGTAGAATACTAGAGCGACTGGAGGCTGGTCAAACACAGCAGATCGTAGCACCGGCCTCCCGTGTGCCACAAAGTGTGATCTCAAGATTATGGCAACGATTCCAGCAGACAGGAAACGTCTCCAGGCGCTACAGTACGGGACGTCCACAGTGTACAACACCACAAGAAGACCGATATCTCATCATCAGTGCCCGCAGACGGCCACGGAGTACTGCAGGTAGCCTTGCTCGGGACCTTACCGCAGCCACTGGAACAGTTGTCTCCAGACTCACAGTCTACAGACGACTGAACAGACATGGTTTATTCGCCCGAGACCTGCAAGGTGCATTCCACTGACCCCTGGTCACAGGAGAGCCCGTAAGGCCTGGTGTCAAGAACACAGTACACGGTCATTGGAACAGTGGTCCCAAGTTATGTTCACGGACGAGTCCAGGTATAGTCTGAACAGTGATTCTCGCTGGGTTTTCATCTTTCGTGAACCAGGAACCAGATACCAACCCTTTAATGTCCATGAAAGGGACCTGTATGGAGGTCGTGGTTTGATGGTGTGGGATGGGATTATGATTGGTGCACGTATACCCCTGCATGTCTTTGGCAGAGGAACTGTAACACGTCAGGAGTATAGGACATCATTTTGCACCAGTATGTCCGCCTTTTCAGGGGTGCAGTGGGTCCCACCTTCCTCCTGATGGATGATAACGCACGGCCACGCCGAGCTGCCATCGTGGAGGAGTACCTTGAAACAGAAGATGTCAGGGGAATGGAGTGGCCTGCCTGTTCTCCAGATCTAAACCGCATCGAGCACGTCTGGGATGCTTTCGGTCGACATATCGCTGCACGTCTTCAACCCCTTCAGGAGCTCCGACAGGCTCTGGTGCAAGAATGGGAGGCTATAACCCAGCAACTGCTGGACCACCTGATCCAGAGTATGCCAACCCGCTGTGCGGCACATCTGCATGGTGATGGCACCACATTCTACGATTATACTTAATTTATGAGCATGAGTGTAGCACAGCAGCAATGAAACACAGGAACTGGCTGAAATTTCTCCTCGGAACTATTAGACATACTGAAAGGAGAGCTCCGTGAAAATATTTTTCAATCTAAACTGAAAACAGCGATGTTTGCCGCTAAGGTCTTTGGCGTCTTGTTTTAGCTTAGTGAAAGGGGACGCAGGAGAATACATACACCTTTCTGCACAAGAGTCAGAGTCAGTTCCAAAGCGAGCACATGCAGATGCCACCACACGCCACCGTCAGACGGTAGGTGTGATTCAAATAGATACTGAATTTCTAACATTAACTGAATGAAAATTGATAGTGCTTGCGAATAAGCTCATGTTGTTAAAAAGAAACTTCATTAAAGAAAATGAATGTTGAGAATACCTGTTCATTTGACGTTACCTATGTGCAATACGAGAAGGTGACCTAACTCACGCTCAAAAATATTGACGTATTTAATTTTTTTTTCTAAATATATTTACAAAATATCTTTATTTATATCCTAATAGGTGTATGTACAAATAAAAATCACAATATTCTCTTTTCTTTTACTGTATAATTCCTGGTTTGATTTAGTAGGAAACCGACTTTACACTATGTAATCTGAAAATTTTTGCAAGTTTAAAATTTGTCACTTCCTGTAACATGAAAGTCAAGTTTGGATAGTTTCTATCCTTTTCCCTGGTTTTTGAAGAATTTATAGGGACTTTAGAGTCGAGCTGAATTTGCTTCATCACCTCAAGAAATTCGTAAACGTCTGGACTCTAGGAGTAGACCTGACTATTACAGTTCTATTTGCTGTGGAACCTTTCACAAGCATTGGTAGCTCGCTGTCTATTATAGCTTAGGTTTGCTCACACTGGCGGAGGAAAGAAAGTATTTTCTTCTATACAGGGTGTTACAAAAAGGTACGGCCAAACTTTCAGGAAACATTCCTCACACACAAATAAAGAAAAGATGTTATGTGGACATATGTCCGGAAACGCTTAATTTCCATGTTGGAGCTCATTTTAGTTTCGTCAGTATGTTCTTCCACCTACGCTCAATGGAGCACGTTATCATGATTTCATACGAGATACTCTACCTGTGCTGCTAGAACATGTGCCTTTACAAGTTTGACACAACATGTGGTTCATGCACGATGGAGCTCCTGCACATTTCAGTCGAAGTGTTCGTACGCTTCTCAACAACAGATTCGGTGACCGATGGATTGGTAGAGGCGGACTAATTCCATGGCCTCCACGCTCTCCTGACCTCAACCCTCTTGACTTTCATTTATGGGGGCATTTGAAAGCTCTTGTCAACCCAACCCCGGTACCAAATGTAGAGACTCTTCGTGCTCGTATTGTGGACGGCTGTGATACAAAACGCCATTCTCCAGGGCTGCATCAGCGCGTCAGGAATTCCATGCGACGGAGGGTGGATGCATGTATCCTCGCTAACGGAGGACATTTTGAACATTTCCTGTAAGAAAATGTTTGAAGTCACGTTGGTACGTTCTGTTGCTGTGTGTTTCCATTCCATGATTAATGTGATTTGAAGAGAAGTAATAAAATGAGCTCTAACATGGAAAGTAAGCGTTTCCGGACATTTGTCCACATAACATATTTTCTTTCTTTGTGTGTGAGGAATGCTTCCTGAAAGTTTGGCCGTACCTTTTTGTAACACCCTGTACAAGTTTCCACTAAGTTATAAAAAACGTTTGCAATTTTTCTGATGCCGGCATCGCCGACACAAAATCCTAAACAAAACAGTCACCGAATACATCAGAATCCAGCATCGGAAACCAAATAGATAGACGAAATTTCCAAATTCATTGCTTGCGTAGTAGTCATGTGCAAGCCCCAATGTTCGTATTTTTCGCCACCAGCTCTGGGTTAAATGAAATTTGCTTCCTTGGACCTCACAGCTTTCATTCTGCTGTCTTTTAACTCTGAAAACATTACATTTATAAATATCTGTTTGAAAGATATGACTAATTTCCTTGTCATTCAATAAAGGCAAAACCACGGGAATATGACGTCCATTAAATAGCCCGAGTATTGTAAACACCTGGAAAAAAATGGTACAACATTTGAATGTTCCATAAACATATATTGAATCACACTGCGTAAGTATTTTAAGGTCTTCAGCTTTACAAAATATTGCAATCTTTTTCTGGGCATTATTTTATAGCAAGAACATTGACCCGTCTGCAGTTCCCTGACTTAGCATATTGATAACATTATGAACACCGTCAGCAATTTCGGCAGAATTTTTCCCCTAGCTTCGTAGACAGATTTACGAAAGCTTTCTCTGATTGTCATTTCTTGCGTATGTTCTACTTTTAGCTGACTGTAAATTAGGTTTTATGGTCTCTTACAATGTCTTCTGTTCCTTTTCTCCTAAGATCACAAATAATTATTGCCTCTGAATTTTGTCACAAGGTATTTCTGCGTGTGGTGGTCTTCTTGAATCTCCACAACATCCAGCTTCTCAATAGAAAAGAGTTTAATAAGACTAATGTAACCTTTAATGTTACATATCCATCGCGCTACACCACTTTTCAATGATTTTTAAACCCGCAGGTGTTACCTTTCGCAACTAAAATTTTCCCTTCCATTCTACTTAATGAAACTGCAAGCGCGTCGTATGCCATGTTCACTCTAAAGTGATCTTCCGTAGGCAGAGACTGAGCCCTAAAACTGCTGGGAGGTCTCTGCAGGCCATTAGGCTACTTCGGGAGCAGTTGATAAATTTAACTACTAACCTATCTGGTTTTGGGGGGAAATCGGTCCCGCTTGCGCACCCGTAAACCCCATCAGCACCAAAACAACACGGACAGAACTCCTTAAACAGAAAACTGCAGTACGAGCTGGAATTACAGAACCCCTAATCAAATGGTTCAAATGGCTCTGAGGACTATGGGACTCAACATCTGTGGTCATCAGTCCCCTAGAACTTAGAACTACTTAAACCTAACTAACCTAAGGACATCACACACATCCATGCCCGAGGCAGGATTCGAACCTGCGACCGTAGCGGTCACGCGGTTCCAGACTGACGCGCCTAGAACCGCACGGCCACACCGGCCGGCAGAACCCCTAATCAGTGATCTAAACACCCGCAACAGAAAAACGTGGTGCCAAAGCTATACAACTGGACTAAGGTGCAATGGAAGAAAGTTATTTGAACGGACGAGTATTTTTTCACCCTGTTTCCAACTTGTGATCGAGTTTATGTCCCAAGAGAGAATCGTGGCGGGGTTTGGTAATGATTTGAGCAGTCATATCCTTTACGGCGTGATGCCAAGCGCTGGCACGCAAGTCGGGAACGATAAAGAAGACATGGCTAAGAGAAGACGTCAGCCAATCGCTGACTGACCACTCTCCAGGAAGACAACGCGACAGCAGCGGCCCCTGTGTGAAGAGGACTTCAGCGCCGCGACCGCCTGGTGACGGCCCAGTTCAATGGCAGCTTCAAGATTAGCAGCGTCAACTGTAGACACTTCGCTTGTACTCTCTATCTACCACAGACTTGGGATTGTTTAACGTCAAGAGGACTGATTCTTTTGTACACTACTGGCCATTAAAATCGCTACAACACGAAGATGACGTGCTACAGACGCGAAATTTAACCGACAGGAAGAAGATGCTGTGATATGCAAATGATTAGCTTTTCAGAGCATTCACACAAGATTGGCGCCGGTGACGACACCTACAACCTTCTGACATGAGGAAAGTTTACAACCGATTTCTCACACACAAACAGTAGTTGACCGGCGTTGCCTGGTGAAACGTTGCTGTGATGCCTCGTGTAAGGAGGAGGAATGCGTACTGCCACGTTTCCGACTTTAATAAAGGTCGGATTGTAGCCTATCGCGATTGCGGTTTATCGTATCGCGACATTGCTGCTCGCGTCGGTCGAGATCCAATGACTGTTAGCAGAATATGGAATCGGTGGGTTCAGCAAGGTAATACGGAACGCAGTGCAGGATCCCAACGGCCTCGTATCACTAGCAGTCGAGATGACAGGCATCTTACCTGCATGGTTGTAACGGATCGTGCAGCCACGTCTCGATCCCTGAGTCAACAGATGGGGACGTTTGCAAGACAACAACCATCTGCACGAACAGTTCGACGACGTTTGCAGCAGCATGGGCTTATCAGCTCGGAGACCATGGCTGCGGTTACCCTTGACGCTGCATCACAGACAGGAGCGCCAGCGATGGTGTACTCAACGACGAATCTGGGTGCACGAATGGCAAAACGTCATTTTTTCGGATGAATCCAGGTTCTGTTTACAGCATCATGATGGTCGCATCCGTATTTGGCGACATCGTGGTGAACGCACATTGGAAGAGTGTATTCGTCATCGCCATACTGGCGTATCGCCCGGCGTGATGGTATGGGGTGCCATTGGTTACACGTCTCGGTCCCCTCTTGTTCGCATTGACGGCACTTTGAACAGTGGACGTTACATTTCATATGTGTTACGACCCGTGGCTCTACCCTTCATTCGATCCCTGCGAAACCCTACGTTTCAGCAGGATACTGCACGACCGCATGTTGCAGGTCTTGTACGGGCATTTCTGGATACAGAAAACGTTCGACTGCTGCCCTGGCCAGCACATTCTCCAGATCTCTCACCAATTGAAAATGTCTCATCAATGGTGGCCGTACCCGTTTATCATCTGCATTTCTTCTGGGTGTAGCAATTTTAATGGCCAGTAGTGTATGTCGACCTTTCCTTACGAAACATCTGTGTAATTGTCAAAATTAAGTATTGTAATTTTCTTTTTGTGATAAATACTACTTCTATGAACGTTTGTCTAGCGAACCGAGTATGCATACTTCCTGGACGCTATAATACCCATAACACCTATGGATCACATGGCTACTCTGCAAGCCATTACCGCCAAGGATTATACGACCATTTTGGCTGATCACGCCCTTGCCATGATACAGTATTTGTTCCCAATGGTGATGCTGTGTTCCAAAACGATATGGCCCCGGTTCACAGAGTTCGGGACAGATTTTGTGAGCACGAGGGTGAATTGTCGCATCTCCCCTGGTCACCAAAGTTATCAGATCGGAATGGTATCGAGTCATTGTGATCTACTTCGGAGACATGCACATGTGATCGCCATCCACCTCCATCATCGTTAACTGAACGTGCCACTACTTTGCAGGAAGGATGGGATGAGATTCTACTGAAAACCGCACAGGACTCGTATTTATCCATTCCGAGAAGACTGGATTCAGAAGATATCGTTCTTGTGAAACACAACTGCCTCTTTAGTAAAGAGTCTCAATTTGTACGAAGTAATGTTATTAACAGGCGATCTCAATCAAGTTGATTCCATATTTCTACATTTTCAGAAGGCTTCACATGTATCGCCTAAGTGCCTGAACAGTAAAATAAAATAGGAGAGCATCTGAGCACCCCCTTGGATTTTTTGCATATGGTGCTCCCCTCTATCATACAGTAAACTTCTCAGAAGATCAGTACTATTCACAGCTACGGTCGCAGGTTCGAATCCTGCCTCGGGCATGGATGTGTGTGATGTCCTTAGGATAGTTAGGTTTAAGTAGTTCTAAGTTCTAGGGGACTTATGACCACAGCAGTTGAGTCCCATAGTGCTCAGAGCCATTTTTTGAGTACTATTCACAACATGGCGTATGAAAATTTGCAGGGCACGAAAAGTGGCAGTTGACTGAATTGACTCTACGCAATAAAAACTGTGAGGTTCCTTGTATGAGTAAAAAAAAAAAGCGCTACATTTCGGTTACGCGAAAAATCACACAGATTTAAAGCTTGTCGACTGCACACCTGCCGATTACAATCATGAATAGCTTAAACTGGAACCGTCACATAGAACTGTGCAGGGGAGGCGTTTTACTGGTAGAACACTCGGAAGACCCAACAAATCTACTAAAGACACTGCCTACAGTACGTTTTTCCTTCGTCTTCTGGAGTACTGCTGCGCGGTAAGAGATCCTTACCGGATAGGACCGACGGAAAACATGGAAAAAGTTCGAAGAAGGGGTAGATTGTTTCGTGCGATGAAGAAATAGGGGAGAGGCTACCACGAATATGATGCTCGAGTTGGGGTGACAATCATTTTCATTGCGGCGAGATCTTTTCAGGAAATTTCAATTACCAGCTTTCTTTCTTCAAATGCGAAAATATTTTGTTGACTCCCATCTACAAAGAGGAGGAAAGACCATAATGACTAAAGAAAAGAAATCAGAGTTTACACGGAAAGATTTGTGTGTTCATTTTTCCCACCAGCTTTAACCTAATAGTTCGTTTGTTCTGCTGCTGCTTACGTAATTTTTTAAAAAAAATATATAATCATTTACTGTTTCTCAAACAGCGCGCAATGTCATCTGCAACAGCGCATAGCATCTCCTCACGGTGCTGGACGCAGAGATAAGTCAGTCCGCGCTGGGTAATCGTGAAGTGAAGTGAGCCACGCCCGAGAGAGCGGCATGGCAAGAATGACGAAAATTTATCATTATTGAGAAAACTGTTTCTGATATCTTTACTGTGAGAGAGATAATAAGCTAACAATTAATTTTCTTTGATACAATTACGTGAGAGCTGCTGTCTGCACACCATTATAAGAATTTGATATCCAACAGAGAACTTTCTTCTTTATTAGGTAACACTAACGACTGTTCACGAAAGATTAACGCAATTAATGCAACTTGCGATGAACGTAAGTATTTTGTAATATCATGTCTGTGCAATTCTTGATTATGATGAAGAATACTTTTGCAAAGTGACTTTTCTAAATTTGTCAATACACCTTATTAAGGAATCAGTAATAACGTAATTTACCACGTCATCATCCATTGCCCAGTCTTTGTCATTACCGAGATAAAGTTTTACAACTGCTGTTTACAATGCAGACACGTGATCTCATTGCACACGGAGTTCAGTATTTGAGACGCGCCTTTTTAATAGCATTCAAAAGCAGCAGTAGCAGCAGATCCAGAGAGCAGTTGCCCAAGTGTTATTCATTGTCAAAGGTAAACTAAAAAGAGAAAAAGAAAAAAAACATGTTTCATATTCCAAGGGGCTTCCTTTTTCATGTCAGGGAAGTAAATAAATGTAGGTAGAATCCCTCAAACAACCTTTCAGACAATTCAAGCAAAGAAACTGCGAATGCGAAAGCAATAAATAGAAATTTGTCAATAATAATAATAAATTTTTAAGGTAACATTCAACACTATGATACGTTCATAGCCGGAATGTCTTGTATGTAGATGTAACTACAAAAGTATCGGATTACTTCGACAGGGAAATACATTCTTACTTCCTTATTCCATGACACAAAATTTATACACTCCTGGAAATTGAAATAAGAACATCGTGAATTCATTGTCCCAGGAAGGGGAAACTTTATTGACACATTCCTGGGGTCAGATACATCACATGATCACACTGACAGAACCACAGGCACGTAGACACAGGCAACAGAGCATACACAATGTCGGCACTAGTACAGTGTATATCCACCTTTCGCAGCAATGCAGGCTGCTATTCTCCCATGGAGACGATCGTAGAGATGCTGGATGTAGTCCTGTGGAACGGCTTGCCATGCCATTTCCACCTGGCGCCTCAGTTGGACCAGCGTTCGTGCTGGACGTGCAGACCGCGTGAGACGACGCTTCATCCAGTCCCAAACATGCTCAATGGGGGACAGATCCGGAGATCTTGCTGGCCAGGGTAGTTGACTTACACCTTCTAGAGCACGTTGGGTGGCACGGGATACATGCGGACGTGCATTGTCCTGTTGGAACAGCAAGTTCCCTTGCCGGTCTAGGAATGGTAGAACGATGGGTTCGATGACGGTTTGGATGTACCGTGCACTATTCAGTGTCCCCTCGACGATCACCAGTGGTGTACGGCCAGTGTAGGAGATCGCTCCCCACACCATGATGCCGGGTGTTGGCCCTGTGTGCCTCGGTCGTATGCAGTCCTGATTGTGGCGTTCACCTGCACGGCGCCAAACACGCATACGACCATCATTGGCACCAAGGCAGAAGCGACTCTCATCGCTGAAGACGACACGTCTCCATTCGTCCCTCCATTCACGCCTGTCGCGACACCACTGGAGGCGGGCTGCACGATGTTGGGGCGTGAGCGGAAGACGGCCTAACGGTGTGCGGGACCGTAGCCCAGCCTCATGGAGACGGTTGCGAATGGTCCTCACCGATACCCCAGGAGCAACAGTGTCCCTAATTTGCTGGGAAGTGGCGGTGCGGTCCCCTACGGCACTGCGTAGGATCCTACGGTCTTGGCGTGCATCCGTGCGTCGCTGCGGTCCGGTCCCAGGTCGACGGGCACGTGCACCTTTCGCCGACCACTGGCGACAACATCGATGTACTGTGGAGACCTCACGCCCCACGTGTTGAGCAATTCGGCGGTACGTCCACCCGGCCTCCCGCATGCCCACTATACGCCCTCGCTCAAAGTCCGTCAACTGCACATACGGTTCACGTCCACGCTGTCGCGGCATGCTACCAGTGTTGAAGACTGCGATGGAGCTCCGTATGCCACGGCAAACTGGCTGACACTGACGGCGGCGGTGCACAAATGCTGCGCAGCTAGCGCCATTCGACGGCCAACCCCGCGGTTCCTGGTGTGTCCGCTGTGCCGTGCGTGTGATCATTGCTTGTACAGCCCTCTCGCAGTGTCCGGAGCAAGTATGGTGGGTCTGACACACCGGTGTCAATGTGTTCTTTTTTCCATTTCCAGGAGTGTACATCAGAAACTGAGTTTCTCTTCCACCCTACAGTCCCGATTTCGCACATTCCGACTTCCATCTATTTGGCCCAATGAAGGATGCACTCTGCAGAAAGCAGTACGTGGATGACGGGGAGGTTATTGGTGCAGCAAGACATCGGCTCCGACATCGACCAGTAGAGCGGTACCATGACGTCATACAGGCCCTCCCAGTACGGTGGCGTAAGGCAGTATGTTAAAAAATAGGGTTTTGTAGCCAATGGTATGATATATTGGAATCGTGAATAAAACCAACCTGTTTTGCGAAAAAAACATGCATTGCTTTACTTGTTGGTCGCCCCTCGTGCATTACCGTTCGCGGCCACACAGCAGGGCTGGACTACAGTTACGGATACGTTTGAAAGGTGGCAGTGGAAACATATTCGGCCTAACCTGGTGCGACACGGGCTTATTCGCGTGCTTGTGAGTCCCACGTGTTCGCAAGGCAGGAAACCGGGGAGCGTGTGTGCCGGGCAGCTGACGCGAAGCAGAAGGCTGCTCGAAGAGCGCTGCTGAGCCAGCGCTGGCAGCAGGGGGCGTGTCGCGGGGGCTGTTTCTTGTTGTGGCGACACCCGACACCCGCCACGCCCACTCCGCTGACAAACAGCTGACATCGGCAGCGGTAATTGGACTCAGATCTAGCCCGTTCGGCCGGTTTCTTGCAGGCAGACTCGATGTCACCGGCAATGGAGTGTTTCTCCCTAAGCGTTCTCTCCTCCTTGTAAAAACTCCTCTCCTCCCATCCCTCTCCCCCTAATCAACGTAACGGACGAAAAACCACTAACAAAACAGCGTCTGTTTAGCATTACGTGTTTTTAGCTCGTTGTCGGACGCCATCAAAGTTCGTTTAACAAGCATCTCGAAACGACTTCGTTGTACAGCTCGGGGTGCTGTTCAGCTCCCGTACTCCCCAAAAACGAGGTGAACAGCTCGACAACCAACGTGAAGAAAAATAGAGTCGAGGGGTGTTGGGACCTTTTTATCCTCATTGCTATTATTATTATATTATCGTCCTCCCGCCATTAATCTTCAATTCCGCCAAAATATTGAATTTACAATCAATAATAACTAGTGGTATGGAATGATCGAGTAAATATAACAAATATTCACCTACGAGGATGTTCTGGATAATTAGTTAGTTTCATTAGATAAAAGTCACTAAACCGTACGTCAGTTAAAAATACAAATGAATGCTACACTGTCGGCCGTTGTGGCGGTTCTAGGTGCTTCAGTCTGGAACCGGTTTGCTGCTACGGTCGCAGGTTCGAATCCTGCCTCGGGCATGGTTGTGTGTGATGTCCTTAAGTTAGTTAGGTTTAAGTAGTTCTAAGTCTAGGGGACTGATGACCTCAGATGTTAAGTCCCATAACGCTTAGAGCCATTTGAACCATTTGATTGCTACACTTTAAATGAAAATGCGACGTGATTATTTTGCTTGCCGCAACTTGATACCAATATTTTCTGGAGAATGCGAAGAACCTATTCCAGCCTGATGCGGTATGTAGGTTTGTGCGGGATGCTGCGATCTCTGCTCACGTTGCCTCTGCTTCCACGGCTCTTCATTTCTAATCTGACAAAGTTAGGCGTTAAAATTGATGGCTTACAAATGTGTGATTAGTCTGTGTAATTTGACATTTTATGATTATGCCTATAGTCCAGGTTTACTATAAAACGTCTTACAAATATTTATTACAAAGGATAGCAAGGCTGAATAAGGTGTACACAATGAAAGGTGAAAGGAATATAAATTTTGTGCTTTAAAAAAAAAAAAACATAAAAAAGAGAGAAGAAGTTTGAGGTAAGACTGCGGCGTTGCATACCTAAATTGCCTACATTGTAGAAATGCTTATTAGGAGCTAGTTAATTTTGTTCACTTGCTCGGAGCTGAGAAAAGAGCAGCCCATTTCTGTGAGTCATACATTGACGTATTAATTAATTAAGCTGGTTTTTTTTTCGTTTTGGAGAAATTCTCTGTAACGTTGTACCCTTTTTGAATCATTATTCACTTTGTTAAGCGTAGTATTTTTCACACCTATGTAATGTTGAATATATACTTCATTCTAAAATTGTTGTCTTGGAATATCATTTCGCAGGAATAGTTACTCTTCCCACTCGACTGTTTATAATTACCCATTACCACACTTGGTATGCAACAACTGGAAATTTTATTTAGAAACAGAAACCTAGCTTAGCTGCTGCTTGCTTGCTGTTCGCTATTCTGCTTTCGAGTAATCTGGAACAATGCTGTCAAGACGCGAGGTAAGTGGAAATTTTGATTACGGCAGATAATTGTTTTACTTAAGTTGCGCATGTAAACTAAAGACAAGTTATATTGAGACCATTTACCGTTCAATTCAAATTAGGTCCTGTTTAGCCAAAGGTTAGCATATGAATTTGTGTTGGATAACAGTTTGTGGGTAACAGTTTTGGTAACACGTAGACTGTTGTAGAATGGGAGATAAAGTTGGGCTGAGTTTCATAACAACCCGCTGCGTTACGTTTGTTACAGGAAACGTTTCCTTTATGTCTAAGTTTTCCACTCGGGTTAGAAGAAATGAAACATGCAGGAACGATGTTTTAGGATGTCATACAACGGTCATAGTTTCTCCGAGATGGACACTGTACGTATCTCTCGCTCAAGGTGTCAGCAAATAGTCTCAAAAATACTATTAACCTTTGACGATCTAAAAGGCCAGTTAGAATTAGGTGCGATATCCTCAGAAGGACATCCAACAGCTCTATTAACCAATGCCAAGCAGAATAACTGCTTGCATAAGGGCCAGACGTGGACAGACATGTTACTGACTCAATTTGCCAAGCTCTTTCTTTGGAATACATTTTCTCGTTCAGATCCACCTTCGCGCCCAGACTCGAAGTCCAAAATCAGATCTCCTCCTTCGATTACAACATAAAAATTCAGCCGCACTGTTCCATGGTCCGCGATCGAATTTCTGCTTCTCACAATACATGCAAGCCCGCAGAGAGCTCCATGTTGAGTCTGCGCCAAAAAGGGAGAATCACCGATTGAGAACTCGGAAAGCACTCCCGCGACAACCGTACATCACTTCGTGCACCATACAACCTCTCTCCATAAGACTCCAATAGCAGCACATCTCAAGGCACCGAAAGGCATTCACTATTACGATTTTGGAGGCCATGGTCCGCCTTACAATCAACACTCTTTTATATTTCACACATGGAAAGCCGAGTGGATCTGTGCATCTATGTGACTTAAAAAAAAAAAAAAATAATAAAACGCCACAGCATTTTCGGCCAACCAGTGCCAGGCTGCCAGCAGTATCGCTGCGAAATGGTTCCACTGGCTAGCTGATACCGATGTTACAGGAAGTTTCCCGGGATACGAAATGAGGATCCCGGCATAAATTGTGGAACGTGCTTTGACTCGGCCGCGAACAATCGCCACTCCCTCCTTCCGATGCAACTGCGGGTAAGAAGTTGAAACCACAGTTTTTTTGCTTTTTTTTTTTTTTCTTGCTTCGGGGGGGGGGGGGGGCAATACGCTGTGGCCCAGCATCGAGATTACCACTCCCTGTGGCCAGTGACCTCATGTGGCGCAGGCCCCTGCGGCGGCTTCTGCTGTGCTTATGTGCAGAATATGGATTGAGACTACATGGAAAAAGTAATGAGAAATAGCAGAAAATAGAACAGCGATTAGTTTAACATCAGGATTGGTGACCACGAAGCAGATGAAGTTAAGGAATTTTGCTACCTGCACAGCAAAATAATCCATGATGAACTGAGCAAGTAGAACATAAAAAGCAGACTAGCACTGGCAGAAGGGGTATTCCCGCCCAAGAGTGGTCTTAGCCTGAGGAAGTAATTTTTGAGAATGTACGTTTGGAATACAGCATTGTGTAGTAGTGAAACGTGGACCATGGGAAAACCAGAAAAGAGGAGAATCGAAGCATTTGAGATGTGGTGTTACAGAACAACGTTAAAGATTAGGTAGACTGATAAGGTAAGGAATGAGGAGGTTCTCCGCAGAATCGGAGAGCAAAGGAATGCGTGGAAAAAACTGATAACAAGAAGGGACAGGCTGGTACGACATCTCTTAAGGCGTCAGGTAATAATTCCCACAGTACTAGAGACAGCTGTAGAGGGTAAAAACTATGGGGGTGTGGAGGAAGACAGAGCCTGGAATACATCCAGCAAATAATTGAGGACGTAGACTGCAAGCGCTACTCTATATGAAATGGTTGTCACAGGATAGGAATTCGTGGCCGTTATCAAACCAAGCGGAAGACTGATGTCAAAAAAAAAAAAAAAAAAAAAAAAAAAAAAAAAAAAAAAAAAAAAAAAAAAAAAATTGCTGGCTTGGGTACCCTTCACTTTTCTGTATAAACTGAAGCGTGCCGTATTCTCCAAACTGACACCATTATGCCTCACAGATGTGGCTGTTTGACCAAAACAAGTATTTTCCTCCACCTTAAATAACTTCATGCATCTAGCTACTATTGAATTCAGCTACCATTGTCAACCATCTATTGTAGTCTCATTGACCACAGAGCATATAATCATCAGTTGGACTGAGTGAACTAAATGGAAGAAAGGTTCGTTGAAAGGATCTGCCATCTTTCAAGATGCTGCTCCTTACCAAAACTTTCAGTAGTTATTTCCCTAGGGGTTTTAGGACACACTTTTTATCCTGTGGAAATAAATCGTGCCTGGAAACAGCAGGCTTTGGCCAGATAATCACTTATCTAGTCTGATTAAGAGATGATTGGAGAATATATCCAGGATGGAGAATATTCCCTGTCCTCCGGAAACCGGAAATCCGGCACTGGTACCCACAACAGTGACCACCACTAGCCAATGGGCACAGCTGGGAAGTGGTATTTTACCTCTGTATGGTTTCAATTCCCATTCATAACTGACATGGTGAAACGTTCAAAATTACAGGAAAGATTGCGGTTAAAAGCCCTGTCGAAAGCCAGGTCATTAGATATGGGGCACTAGCTAGGAGACGGAAATGATGGGATGGAAATCGGCCGTATTCTTTACAAGGGAATCTTACTGGCATTCCTCTTTGTGGAGGCTACGGTAAAGCCTACAAGTATAAAGTCGTGTTGACTGTTAATAGACCGTGACTCAAAAATATCTTGTTCTTGTCGTGGGAGTCCTATAGCTGTCACCATATTTTGTACCTCTGTCGCCAAATGCCTCAATCTCGCTATTCTTTCTCATCCTCTTCTATCCGCGTGACCTTCCTCTTCTTCTTCTTTCACGAGGTTGCCATGTAAGTGCTCTCTTTGGTCATTTGTTTGCCTTCTTCCATTCTTTTGAAATGCCCTAACCATCCTAAAAAAATTGTTCAAATGGCTCTGAGCACTATGGGACTTAACATCTTAGGTCATCAGTCCCCTACAACTACTTAAACCTAACTAACCTAAGGACATCACACACATCCATGCCCGAGGCAGGATTCGAACCTGCGACAGTAGCAGTCCCGCGGTTCTGGACTGAAGCGCCTAGAACCGCACGGCCACCGCGGCCGGCTAACCATCTTAGCCGCCTTTGATAACTTCTATCTACAATATTATGAGGCTTTTTTTTTAAGAAAAAAAAAGCAAGTACGTTTTTGAAATAAAAATAAAACACGTAGACTTTTTTTAGCAATTTTATTTTTACACGAAAGCCTGTTTCTATATAATTCCCACCAATAGTAAGACTGCCTCGGTTAACTAATTATTTACTCAAACCACGACCGGTTTCGGGATTTTTATAATCCCATATTCAAGTGTATGAATTTACTGCACCTGGTAACGCAAAATATGCGGTCGGCCCTCTCAGCTTAAAAATCCTGAAATAAGTTATGACTTGAATAAATAACTAGTACAACTGAAGCGGATCTCTTTAAATTGATTAATCATGCCTTTCAGTTTTGTATGTCCTACATACCGAACATTGTGAAATCTTAAGGCCCCTATCGAAACATACAGCCACCTGTTGAAGAGCATCCTCGTAGAAACCTGCCGCCTGATTGCACAATCACTGCAACACTCTTTTTGACATCTTTTTGGTCGTCGTGGCGCTGGCCATCTAGATGCTTCTTCAAACGCACTGAGCGCTAAAATAGGGAATGTATGGATTTGGATTTTCTGCGTATGGATAGACATTGTCGTGAAGCGAAGAGATCCCCTTAGCATGCCACGTCTTTTATTATGGATTCCTTGGCGCAGTTTTTTTAAAGTCTCATAGCAAGTCGCAGCATTTATGGTGACACCACCAGGGACGAAATCTACAAGCAACACGCCCTTCCTGTCCAAAAAAGCAGTACACATGATTCTCTGGACTGAAATTATTTGCCTGACCTTCGCTTTCTTGGGTGATGTTGAAAGCCGCCATTCCATGGATTGCTGCTTTGGTTCAGGTGTGACGTCAGCCGCCCATGTTTCGTCGCCAGTGACAATTCGGCTTAAAAACTCGCTATCTTCCTCACTGTACCACTTCAGGAAAGTCAAAGAACTGGCTAAACGTTAATATTTTCGGTATCCAGCGTCAGCATAAGTTTAGATAATTTAAGTGTTCTGTTACAATTGTATAAAGCACGCTTCTTAACACTTGAGGAAACTGATCACTTAACTTCTAAATCGTGAAGTGTCTGTTCTCTCTCAATTTTTCATCAAATTTCTGAAATAAATCATCCGTAATGACTTCGATCCTCCTCATGCACGTTCTTACGACCATCTTTAAAACTCTGACCCATTTCCGTACCTTCCCATCGCTCTTAATGTTTTACCCATACATTTTACCGATATGACGACGAATTTCAGCCGTTTTCCCGCTTTTAGCACGAAGAAGACGAATCACAGCGTGTATTTTACAGTTGGCAAGTTTCTTTAATGGGTGGAGATACTTGAAACACAAACAAACGCAAAGAGGCTGAATGACTCTAATGACGTCTGTGGCTTGCCAACCGAGTGCGTTATACGGTGCGCTTGCGCGATATGCCTACGGCGGAGCTACTGGGACGGTATTTCAAAATGGTACTTACTTTAAAAACACGCCTCGTATAATGGGTCCGCATTATTTCTCTTACTTTCCCATTTCCTACGTGCTCAAGTCGGGAAAAACTACATTTCTCAAGTGATCAATTTCCAAAGCTGTAAGTCTCTTTTTATTATTTCTGTGAGTTCCCAACACTCGCTTGTTATTGGCTCCACGATGGAATTTAAAATCGCAACTTAACCTTCAAATTCTTGTTTGAGGACTTAAAAATGTTGTGACTTGGCAAGACAGCCAAGTCACTATGAGGTAGCCGAAAGGCACGCGTTTAAGCTCACGCAGGCTGGCGTGAGGTCTGGAACAGTTATAGGAGTTGAGTCTAGTAAAAAAAGTACGTAGCTTCTGGAACACTTAACTTTAATCCATAATTGGTAAACATCGGTCTGACGGTACATGCATCACAAGATAAATAGCAAATGATAATGGCGCTTTGCTAGGTCGTAGCAAATGACGTAGCTGAAGGCTATGCTAACTATCGTCTCGGCAAATGAGAGCGTAATTTGTCAGTGAACCATCGGTAGCAAAGTCGGCTGTACAACTGGGGCGAGTGCTAGGAAGTCTCTCTCTAGACCTGCCGTGTGGCGGCGCTCGGTCTGCAATCACTGACAGTGGCGACACGCGGGTCCGACGTATACTAACGGACCGCGGCCGATTTAAAGGCTACCACCTAGCAAGTGTTATTGGCGGTGACACCACAAAAAATATGAAGAGATTTTTGATACAGCGCTACTATTCACACATTTGGCTCCTTGATGTAAACCAGTTTAAAGCCATATTGACCCTTAATTGACCGTGCCTACGTCAAAAACATGAAACGTTTTTCAGATATCAGTAAAGCGGACTGAAAAAAATTTTAATATTTTTTTGAAAAGTCATTGCCGATCAACAGTTAACACTGCTTTAAATTGCTTTATACCAACAAGGCACGGTGTTCGGGTACTTCTGTCGTGTTGCCATTGTAGCTGGAAAATGTTACTTAACGTAAATTTGTGTCCGGTAGCAACCTCCGAGAAACCATTTGATACTGTAAACGCAAACACTGGGGGGACCGAACACAGTGCGACGCTCCGCTCGGTGGTGTCGACCAAAAGTCAGCCACTCGGAGCGCGGGTCAGGTGACGTCTGCGTTACCTGCTGCCAAACAATAGAAGTCACGATTCCGTCGCTAATGCTGCACGCAGGTCAGCGAAATTTCCGTGCGGGTGATTTTTCTGCGGCTCCGGCCGCACAAAGGCTGTAGCCTGCAGCTTCCGGCGGGCGCCGCTTTGACGTCGGTCGGCTGCAGCAGCCGGGAATTTGTTACGGCTGTTGGCGGCCCCTCAAAGGACACGTCCTCCCGCGCCGCTGCCGGGACAAACAGGCGCAAGGCGCGCCACTGTTGTGCGGGGCCTTTGAGTGTGGACAAACTTACCTCTGTGTCCGGGCACAGAGCGGGGGCACCCCACACGCACCCTCCTTCCCTGTTACGAAACGTAAACCGGAAGCATCGAAATCTCCGCTTCGATCATCGAACCAGACGGGAGCTATCACAATATGTACGCGGTCTTCCCATCAGGCACTCTAGCTCATTTTGTAGCTACGTTTTAAAGACGTCACTGTTGCCACGCGTTTGATTCCACTCTTAATATAAGCCTCCTACTTTTCTTTGTAACTGAAGTACACGACAGTACGCGAGTTCAATACCATGTTCAAAAATGGTTCAAATGGTTCTGAGCACTATGGGACTTAACGTCTGTGGTCATCAGTCCCCTAGAACTTAGAACTACTTAAACCTACCTAACCTAAGGACATCACACACATCCATGCCCGAGGCAGGGTTCGAACCTGCGACCGTAGCAATACCATGTCTTTTGAGTCTTGCCCACCCGTCTCTTACAGGGTTCCTTAAAGGATGCTGCGTTCTCGGAATGCTATACAACAATTCAAGCAAACAACATTAGTAGTTTTATTTCATTAAAGCAGATTGACAATACTTAACTTTGGATTTAGAACAGGTGTCGCAAGCGATGGGCGACAGGCAATATAAATCTGAGTCCGGCGATATATGTCATGTTCAGGGCAAGTTTATCACACAGTTTGTGGATCACTACTAACTGTTCTCGTAGCACTCTCTCCTAGGCCGTGCTAATACTCCGCGAATACTTCCCACTAATGTCCCGCCGAGGCTGGCAGGAGCGGCGTTTATATTCATTTGTTGCAGAGGATGCTATTGGCGTGGTCGTGCGGTAGCGCTGTCGCTTTCTGCGCCCGGATTCACGGGTTCGATTTCCGGCGGGGTCAGGGATTTTCTCTGCCTCGTGATGACTGGGTGTTGTGTGATGTCCTTAGGTTAGTTAGGTTTAAGTAGTTCTAAGTTCAGGGGGACTGATGACCATAGATGTTAAGTTCCATAGTGCTGAGAGCCATTTGAACCATTTATTTATTTATTTGCTATTGGCGTGGGGCGGTCACTGGCATACGTCGCCTCACAACCGTCTCTGGTCTTGCGTGCTTCTTCGTTCCGGCGCTTGTGGTTACGCTAGAACAATGTCCGGTACATGTATCAAATCATATAAAAGTTGTGTACCTGATATTGCCCCGCATTATAATTGTTGTTGTTGTTGTTGTTGTGGTCTTCAGTCCTGAGACTGGTTTGATGTAGCTCTCCATCCTACTCTAACCTGTGCAAGCTTCTTCATCTCCCAATACCTACTGCAGCCTACATCCTTCTGAATCTGCTAAGTGTATTCATCTCTTGGTATCCCTCTATGATTTTTACCCTCCACGCTGCCCTCCACTGCTAAATTTGTGATCCCTGGATGCCTCAGAACATGTCCTACCAACCGATCCCTTCTTCTAGTCAAGTTGTGCAACAAACTCCTCTACTCCCCAATTCTATTTAATACCTCCTCCTTATTTATGTGATCTACCCATCTAATCTTCAGCATTCTTCTGCAGCACCACATTTCGAAAGCTTCTATTCTCTTCTTGTCTAAACTATTTATCGTCCATGTTTCACTTCCATACATGGCTACACTCCATACAAATACTTTCAGAAACGACTTCCTGACACTTAAATCAATAGTCGATGTTAACAAATTTCTCTTCCTCAGAAACGCTTTCCTTACCATTTCCAGTCTACATTTTATATCCTCTCTACTTCGACCATCATCAGTTATTTTGCTCCCCAAATAGCAAAACTCCTTTACTACTTTAAGTGTCTCACTTCCTAATCTAATTCCCTCAGCATCACCCGACTTAATTCGGCTACATTCCATTATCCTCGTTTTGCTTTTGTTGATGTTCATCTTATACCCTCCTTTCAAGACACTGTCCATTCCGTTCAACTGCTCTTCCAAGTCCTTTGCTGTCTCTGACAGAATTACAATGTCATCGGCGAACCTCAAAGTTTTTATTTCTTCTCCGTGGATTTTAATACCTACTCCGAACTTTCCTTTTGTTTCCTTCACTGCTTGCTCAGCATTATAACTATGCCAGTTCTATTAGCCCGTCTCTTCCTTCCCCCTCTCTCTTCCCAGCTCCTCTCCACACCCCTCTCTGTCCATCAGCTTCCCTCCCCCCTTCTCCCTCTGTCCATCCGCTCCATTCCTCTTTGTCCATTTGCTTCGCCTCCTTCTCTGTCCATCTCCTCCCCTCTCCTTTCTGCTGCTTTCCCCCTGCCCATTTTCCCCTCCTCTCTCCCTGCCCATCACCTCCTCCTACCTCTCTGTCCGTCAACCTCTTCCTCCCACCTTTCCACTTTATCAACCCCATCCCAGTAACAGGTTGCTGGTTCTTACACCCGCAGTATTCTCTCGTGATAGTCATATGTGAACTAACTTGGTTGAAATGGATTCAGGGGTTCAGAAGTAGCCTTTTACCCGCGACTCTGCCCGCATGTGCACATGGCACCTACATTTCACATAAATTTTTTTCGCTCAAATTTGCACACACATCTCGCCTGTATCTCTAGCCTATTTCGAGTTTCCCTCTGCAGTTTTGCTTTCGCGCATCTCAATGTTTATGACGCCACACCTCGTGTAATATGTGCCGTACAACGATATAATTTCGAAGATACATCCAGTGGAATATGTGGAGACTGTCTACGAAATACGTCCGCAGCTCGTGGTCTCGCGGTCGCGTTCTCGCTTCCCGAGCACGGGGTCCCGGGTTCGATTCCCGGCGGAGTCAGGAATTTTCACCTGCCTCGAGATGACTGGGTGTGTGTATTGTCCTCATTATTTCATCATAATTGATAAAAGTGGCGAGTTTGGACTCAGAAAATGTTGGGAATTTGTACGGGCGCTGATAATCGCGCAGTTGAGCGCCCAACAAACCAGTCATCATCGTCTACGAAATTCGATTAGAATTAGTAGTGAACAACTAATAAATTAAAACATCATGAAGGATGTGGCAGTGTTTCATCCATATCAGTGGTTGTTACGTCACACATTCTGAACTATGTGTCGTACATGGCTCTGGCTCTAGGCACTATGGGACTCAACATCGGAGGTCGTCAGTCCCCTAGACTTAGAACTACTTAAAGCTAAGGACATCCCCATGGCAGGATTCGAACCTGTGACAGTAGCAGCTGCGTGGTTCCGGGCTGAAGCGTCTAGAACCCCTCGGCCACCGCGGCCGGCTATGTGTCATACAAAGATATATATTTTCAGGTACATGCAGTGGTGTATGTGAAAACTATTTTCAAAAGTCTTGCGAAAAGAGGTATTAGTAAAGAAGTAATAAATCAAAACGACATGCCTGATGGGGCAATTTTAGTGCATGAAAGGCGACAATGTAGTAAGGGTCATTTTGTGGGGGGTTGTCAGCGAGAAAAGTCGCTCAAGGGTTTGAACTTGTGCGTAAGGTTTGCTGCAAGTCAGTAACTGCTTTCATTCTCAGATACTGGATAAATATAGTCCGGCTATTTGGGTGTATTGAGCTACGCTTCTTTTTCACCCCTATCCTTCGAGATCAGACCTTCTTATCCCCTAAGTGGTTCTTTCCAGACAGTAAGTGATATGTGTACCAAGTTCGGTTGAAATCCATTCACTGGTTTAGAAGGAGATGTGGAACAAACATTCATACATACAATACATGCTTTTACTTTTATGTGTATCGATTTTGATCCATGAAATAATCTACAACGCTCTCTGGCCAGTGTTCCACAAGCATATTCAAGAGTAGGGCAGGCTCACAATGCACAACGGAAGAAATGGCCTAGATGAATTTTTGAATGAATTTAAGATCCCAGTTTCTTCTAGAAGTTCCATGTTAAGATTCAGTGACGTCTAATTGATCTTATTGTAGGTAGATCAGGTGCTATGAGGATGCGAACCTCTGTCTGATACCTTGCTACCTGTCCACACAAGAACATGAGGTGTAATAATTTCGTCGAACATCCTCTGGTAAACAGCAAGTGTACTACATACTTTCTGATCAGTGAAGGCATATAAAGAATTGAAAAACGCTTCTGCTGATCACACTTTTACTTCGCTTAATTAACATTGTGGATAAAGGCACTTTCTTCAGCAGAGTGCAAGCTCAGATTAGATACAGATTCGAGAGTAAAAACCAGAAATACGTGTGGAATTTTAACACGAATTTCCATAAGTAACAGACGAGGGATAAAATCGTAGATATTTTAATTAAATTCTAATTATTAAGACTCATTTCAAAACTATGACACCCGTAAGATAATTCTTATCCTGCGATGAACCATGTAGTATACAAGGCCAAATGTGTGAAAATTGAAAAAATTAACGGGAAGATAGTACACATGCCCTGTGAATGAACGAGTGAAAAACCATGTGCATTGACCACGATCTGCCTCACTGAGAAACAGAAGTTAAGTCTGAACACACTTGATGGCATATTTCAGGATATGATACACATATTATATCAGGCTGCGAAACGCATGCCGCCAGCTCAGCATACTTTCAATAGCTTGTAGCCCGAGGACTGACATGCGGAAGGAACGTCAGTCCAGATACTCCAGCAAGCTGCGACTCCAATAGACCAGAACACAGCACGTGGAAGTGACGTGACAAGGCGAGAGGAAACCAAGAACAGAATCCGAAACAGAATGAGAATGCTTTCTCCCTCGTTCAACGGGAATGACAAACACGCTACACGGCACACGCAGGTCTGTGACTGACCGTACCTACTGCCTCCAAAGTGTAGGCCACCAGATATGCCAACACTCGACTGGTCAAAGACTATAATGCATTAAGCAATCGATAAACTCATACAGAACGTCATTGCAAAATACTCGTACTTGCAACTCAGAACTCGAAAAAGAATGTATTATTTGAAAGTTGACATTTTAGGGAACGACTTCCACCTTTACTCCTTCCTATTGTGATTTTCGTCGATGTATACCAACTAAAGCCATCGTTTTGTGTTCCGTAGTTTATCCGTTGCCTGCACCCAAAAATTTTTCCCTCGTAATGTCGCCCAGTGTGCCAAGTCTTCTTCATCTCTAAATTCTCTGAAATATTTCCTTCAGTGGGTCTTCCTTGTAGGGAATTTCTTCGCAGTGTATCTCATAGCCAACCTGTTTTCCTCGTTCTTGTAATTTCCACTAATATTATTTGTTATTCTCGGAAGTGCTGTGAAAAAACTTGTAGCACTCAGACACCTAACACAAAAAATGGTTTAACACTAAATAGTACAGCACTCTCGACCATTTGCTTCCAAGTATTTTTTGTTTAGACACTAAACAAAATTCGTTTATCACGAAAAGATTTCCTAAGACGAACAAATACACCTTCTTTCTACAGACGCGACATCACTAGGCATTATTATGTATTTATTCCTTAGAAAAAACAAAAACAACAACGTTTGCTATTGTTCCTATGGTCTGCTTGTCTTTAGGTAGCTGATACCATTGTCAAAACACACATTCATGTTCGAATTCAGTGATGGGTATGTCGGTAAATTGTGTTTCGAAATATGTGAATTTTGTGTCAAAATCGTTTTCTATTTTTTTTTTAAACAAAATTATTGTGAATTAATTATTTTAAGCTCAATCGCAGAGAAACTGGGAAAGTTTATATTAGACTGTCCTACAGCGCCACATTCTGAATGTCTAAATGAAGAAAATGAATTACAGTATCAAACAATTGCTGAAGTGATTCTTCAGTTTCTCTCGGCGTATTTGTTGATCGAACAGTCCTCGGGTGTACTGCCGGTCAGTATTGTCCAACGGGCACTATGGACACAATAGCCCACACTACACATGTGGACTGTTCGACCAATTGCTCAAGTGTTTGTGGCTGAAAAATATACTGCAAAAACATTAACATTTTTCCCAAAAATAATAATATTCTATTTATAGACTTTTTTCGTGCAGTAGACCCCACGTACCCACAAGGGTAAATTGTAGAAGGGAATGGAAGTACTGTACGATAATAAAATTCGACAAGATTGAAAATAATTACTTTTCGCATGTATCTTGCAACACGAAATTCTTTTAAAACCAAAAAAAATATTTCCGTCCCCTCTGTTTTATGTCTAATCTGTCAGCACCCTTAATTCTCAAGGGAGATAGTCAAATATTTTTATGGCTGCATAATTTTCTCCTTTTTGTATAATAGTAACGTTAAGATGTGGACTGTGGCGGCTATTTTTGTTTGTAGTGCTATATTTATGAACGCTACTGTTACTTTCGAACTGGGCAGGAGTATTCAAAATAAACTTCATAAGAGATAATTTATTGTGAAGCTGACGGCAGTTTGCCTAATTTTTAAATGCTTAAGTGCATGAAGTTCGCGGATGGACACCATGAATTATCCTTGCAGCATGTTATTGTCCAGTGAATACTTCGTGACTTTGTGGGGAACTGACCCAGAAAATCATTCCATATGATATCTATGAATGGAAGTACATTAATTGCTTTCAACATCGCAATTAGCAATTACACATAAAGCAAATGACGCTGCACTTAATCACTTGAGAACAGTAATATAAGATTTCCAGTTCAAATTCTCTCCTCTCTCCCCCCCCCCCCCCCACCACTGTACTGTTAATTGACAATATATATTCCCGCGTAGACAGCTGAATCGACTGCGTTCTTTTATAAGTTAAATGGCAAACTACTAACAGAGAACCAAGTAATAATAGCTTTGAATATAGCAGCCATAGCAGCAGGAAATCAAGAAGAAAAAGAAATCTGAGCTCTCTTAGTTATAGCAGCACTTTATGTTGTTGCAGCTTCGTTGGGATCGATATAATACTTACATCATCATCATCAGTGAGACCTATTTCTCCTTTATCAGTGTAAAATGAAAAGACATTTATGTACGCTAAGGACAAGAGTGGTCCCTGAACTGAACGCTATAGAGCACCAGTTGTAGTTTTTCTCCAGTCAAAATCAGATTCGTCATAAACGCTACATACAGTATGTAACGTTACTCTTTCCTTCCTACCAGTTAATTATGTCCTATAATAATACCTTCTCGTCCAGTTGTTTATATGGTTTCCTTATTTGTTTACCTTCCTGTCTCTTCTAGTATTGCCGATCATGCACGTCCCCGTTACTTGCTAAAAACCCACAATCTTTGAAAAGATTTCGTACCAAAAGTCCATCTTTCACTACCATAAGTCAAATCAGGTAATACACACTAATTATGATATT
This sequence comes from Schistocerca americana, assembly GCF_021461395.2. Taxonomy (NCBI): domain Eukaryota; kingdom Metazoa; phylum Arthropoda; class Insecta; order Orthoptera; family Acrididae; genus Schistocerca; species Schistocerca americana. Next base: position 17,342,570 of record NC_060124.1, read on the forward strand.
ACTTTTTTAGACACACTAGAAGCTTAGTTTCTAACCACCAGCTTTTGAACGGTTCACGGATTGAAGTCCATGCCTCATATCGTAATTATAAAAAAACATGCTCTGATAAATTTTCCATTTCAGACAAATCTGTACTTATTAAGTACTGGAAGCAGTTTCTACTCTTCTGTTTTATTTTTATTGCTGTCCAGGCTCCCGTCTTCATCTGCCCCTAACTACAAAAACTTATCAACTGATTCTGTGCCTTCATTGTAAATTCGCAATACTGTCTGTTGAAGAGATAATTAAATTTTTTTTTCTCTTTTATAGGAATTGATTTACAGTCCACTTTTCAGATTTGCTTTATTTAAGTTACTCTATTTGTTTTTAAGTTTATCTGCACAAGAGGCGAACTGTATTATATCATCAGCAAAACGAAGCTGCTTCACACATTTCCCTGTAAAATGTATTTCTTCTTGGTTTTCTTACTTTTCACATGTTGAATATGTCTCTCAGAAGATATGACCGAGCGAGGTGACGCAGTGGTAAGCACTCTGGACTCTTATTCAAAAGGACGGTATTTCAAATGCACCTCAGGCCATCCACATTTAGGTTTTCTCTGATTTCCCTAATCGTTCCTCTGTAATGCCATCGAAAATCATAGTCAGCCCCTAATGATCCCGCTGTCGAAGAGAGGTTAAACCCTAAGATTCCTTCATTGCTTTTCAGAGACATGGAGCTGTATTGAAGGAATCCAGAGTGTTACAGCAATGTACAGTGTTTCCCAAAAACCTTCGACAAGCCTTAGGGACAGGTTTCTTATACCAAAACAAGAAAAAATACCATGTAAACGTGGGCTCTAAAACGCGTACCTTATGAGCTATGAGAACTTTTCCAGTAGAAGAGACGTGTTTCACACAAGCGAAGATGAACAAGTGCTCATTGCTCTTGAAGTATGCATTTTAGACCACATGTTTAATGGACAGTTTTTCTTGGTAACGTCTATACTACCTCCTCCTAAAATACGGAAAACAAAGACCTTGCAGTAGAAGAGACTTGTTTCATAGTATCGAAGATGGTCAAGTGCTCGTAGGTCTTAAGGTATGAATTTTAGAGGCCATGTTTTTACTAGACTTTTGTCAGGTCGGCGGAACGTATGGGTTCGAACAACCTCCAATAAGACCAAGCCTTTTGGAGGAATGTGGTGTTGACTGCAGCTTATACCTTTTTCTTTCTTTTCACATACCCTCCCAGACCACACATCTATCTGTGTATGCTGTACACAGTTATCAGGATTTCTATTTCTGAACCTCTCAAAATATGGAACTCTGAGAGCTTGCAGTAGAAAAGATCCACTGTCAGAGAGATCAGAACAATTTTCGCTTATAAGTTTCAACTCAACCGCATCTGGAACAGTGTTCGTTACCTCAAATCGATACACTTACCCTTCTTCATCATTATCGCAACATCATCACATAATCGCCCAGTATAAAGAATCCGCCTTGTATTGTTCACGTCTTCAACTACGGATGCAAATTTCCATTGTACACGTGACAAAAGGCATGGGATACATCCTAGCATCGTGTCAGATCTTCTTTTGCCAGGCTTAGCGCATGAACTCGAAGTGGTATGGACGCAACAAGTCGTTGGAAGTCCCTGAGAAATACTGAGGCTTGCTGTTCTCCATAGCCAGCCGTAATTGCGAAAGTGTTGTCAGTTCCCCGGATTTTGTGCACGAACTTCAAATGGTTCAAATGGCTCTGAGCACTATGGGACGTAACATCTGAGGTCATCAGTCCCCTAGAACTTAAAAGTACTTAAACCTAACTAACCTAAGGACATGACACACATCCATGCCCGAGGCAGGATTCGAACCTGCGACCGTAGCGGTCTTGCGGTTCCAGAGTGAAGCGCCTAGAACCGCTCGGGCACTCCGGCCTGCTGCACGAACTGACCTCACTATTGTGTCCCATAAATTTTCCTTGGGTGGCCAAATTATTCGCTCGAATTGACCAGAATGTTCTTCAAACTAGACGCGAACAGCTGTGGCCCGGTGACATGGTGCAATGTCATCCATAAAAATTCCATCGTTCTTTGGGGACATGAATGGTTGCAAATGGTCTCCAAGTAGCAGAACATAACTATTTCCAGTCAATGATCGGCTCAGTTAGACTGCAGGACCCAGGCCATACCATGTTAACACAGACCACACCATTATGGGCCCACCACCAGCTTGTACAGTGCCTTGATGACAGATTGTGTCCTTGGCTTCATGGGGCCTGCGCCACATTAGAACCCAACCATCAGCTCATACCAAGTGAAATCGGGACTCATGTGACCAGGCCACGGTCTTCCAATCGTCTAGGGTCCAACCGATGTGATCGTGATTCCGATAGAGACGCTGCAGCCGATGTCGTGATGTTAGCAGATGCGTTCGTGTCGGCCATCTGCTGCCATAGCCCATCAACGGCAAATTTCGCCGCAGTGTTGTAACGGATACGTGCATCGTACGTCCCACATCGATTCTTACGGTTATTTTACGCAATGTTGCTTGTCTGTCAGCACTGACAACCATAGGCAAACGCCGATGCTATCGGTCGTTAAGTGAATGCCACTGCGATGTCCACGGTATTCTCGGCACATTTTTGAGACTGTGGACCTCGGAATGTTGGATTATCTAACGATTTTCGAAGCTGAATGTCCACACGTCTAGCTGAAATTACCGTTCCGCGTACGAAGTCTGTTAATTCCCGTTTTGCGGCCATAATCATGTCGGAAACCTATGCACATGAATTATCTGAGTATAAATGACAGCTCCGCCAGTAAAATATCCTTGAGTACCCTGTGTACGAGAGACTACCGCCATCTGTATATGTACCGGCTGATCAAAAAGTCAGTATAAATTTGAAAACTGAATAAATCATGGAATAATGTAGGTAGAGAGGTGCAAATTGACATACATGCTTGGAATGACGTAGGGTTTTATTAGAGCCAAAAAAATACGAAAGTTCAAAAAAATGTCCGACAGATGGCGCTTCATCTGATCAGAATAGTAATAATTAGCATAACAATGTAAGACAAAGCAAATGCTCAATATGTCCACCATCATTCCTCAACAATAGCTGTAGTCGACGAATAATGTTGTGAACAGCACTGTAAAGCATGGCCGGAGTTATGGTGAGGCATTGGCGTTGGATGTCCTCTTTCAGCATCCCTAGAGATGTCGGTCGAACACGATACACTTGCGACTTCAGGTAACCCCAAAGCCAATAATCGCACGGACTGAGGTCTGGGGACCTGGGAGGCCAAGCATGACGAAAGTTGCGGCTGAGCACACGATCATCACCAAACGACGCGCGCAAGAGATCTTTCACGCGTCTAGCAATATGGGGTGGAGCGCCATCCTGCATAAACATCGTACGTTCCAGTAGGTGTTTATCAGCCAGGCTGGGGATGATGCGATTCTGTAACATATCGGCGTACCTCTCACCCGTCACGGTGGCAGTTACAAAACCAGAATCACGCATTTCCTCGAAGAAAAAAAGGCCCGATAACGGTAGATGTGGTAAATCCAACCCATACCGTGACTTTCTCGTCGTGCAATCGAGTTCCCACGACAGTTCTAGGATTTTCGGTAGCCCAAATTCTGCAGTTGAGGGCGTTGACAGACCCTCGGAGCGTGAAATGAGCTTCGTCGGTCCACAACACGTTACTCAACCAATCGTCATCTTCTGCCATCTTTTGAAACGCCCACACTGCAAATGCCCTCCGCTTCACTAAATCGCCAGGTAACAGCTCATGATGCCGATGGATTTTGTACGGATAGCATCGGAGGGTACGCCTAAGTGCTAACCAAACAGTAGTGTATGGAATGCCGGTGCGACGTGCGACTGCACGAGCGCTGACTTCCCCGTGCATAGACGAACCCGCTACAGTCTCCATTTCTTGATGAACTGTCTCAGCAGCATTACGCCTTGTGCTCGGTCGGCCACTACGGTGTCTATCGTCTAAACAACCCGTGGCTTCGAACTTCGAAATCATTGTCGCCACAGCTGCATTTGTCAGCGGACCTTTACCCGTTCGAATCCCTTTCCTATGGCGATAGGATCGTAACGCTGAACTAGCACATTCCCCATTCTGATAATACAGCTTCACTAAAAGCGCCTTTTCAGGTAACGTCAACATGCTGCGACTGCTGGCGCATCTGATTCTCTCTCTCATTACAGCTCCTTTTATACACGATTGTCATGCGCAGTCACTGACGTTTTGCTGTCCAGCGCCACCTGTGGGACATTTTGTAAACTTTGTATTTTTTTGTTCTAATAAAACCCCATGTCATTGCAAGCATGTGTGTCAATTTTTACCTCTCTATCTGCATTATTCCGTGATTTATTAAGTTTTCAAATTTATACTGACTTTTTGGTGACCCGGTACAATTCGCTAGCCTACGGCTTTTGTCAACTCTGTGTGTTAATAGGAAGTAGACGACACAGCAGTGCGGCGGTTACTGCCGCCTTTGGTGTGTCGGCCGTGTCAGGCATGCTTCGGAGGGCAGATACAGAGTGCGGCACGCGAGGCGGCTACTGTGCAGCTGGACGCGTCTAAATTGTCGCTGTCCGCGGCGCGTTTGAAGGCCGCCGCCCGCAAAGGCGTGGGCGGGTACCGGCGCGCTGGACGGGTATTTGCAGCGGCCTCTGGTGTGCCGCCGGTCAGACCCTCGCGACGAGCAGGCTGACTTTTGACAAATGGACAACGGCGAGGTGTCGCGCGCGCGCAAAAACACTCTGATCCTCCAGCTGCGGAAACCCTCCAACAGCAGCTGAAAGCCAGTAATAATCCTTATTAATTGCTGTCGGCGGCTGCAGCCGCTGCTGATCGCGTCGGTACGTTACCGTCGCCCTTATCGTGGCCTGTGTTGCCAACTCGACCAAACTTATCACAAAATATGGCGACGTTCTTTTAACGAGTCCATAATGGCTTCATGTGGCACACTGACACAATGAAAGATACGTGCGCTATTCAGAGAGTAACAGACGTTTTGGTCTATCGCGGCAGAGGGCGGGGCTACTCGGTACGAATCCAGCGGTGGCAGCGTGTGGTCTGTGCCGCTACTACTTTGCTTCTTGTGACGTGTTAAAATGTGCGCTACAATAGAAAATCCCTTACTTCTGAGGCTTCGTTTTGTGATTGGGTTTTTGTTGCAAAACAGTGCAAGCCAGTTGAAATTTATCGCGGTCTTTGTGATGTGTACGGGAAAGGAATAATGAGTGAAAGTCGGGCTAGGCAATGGTGCTTTGATTTCAAAACTGGCAGTACCGATGCTCACGACGAGGACTGCAGTGGTAGGCCAAGCCTAGTGACCGGCGAACGGATGTTGAAAATCAACGTCAAAATTCGGGAAAATCATCGTTTCACGATTGCGGAACTTTCTCAACATTTTCCCCAGATGTCATCGAGTTTGTTGCATGAAATTTTGGCGGAGGAGCTTGATTACCAAAAATTTTGTGCTGTGTGAATTCACAAAATCCTGACGAAACACCATACAAAAACCAGAAACTGGCTGCAGGACTCAACTTCCTCGAAGTTTACGAGAAAAATCAAACCATAGTTATCGATCGTATCGTAACTCGAGATGATACTTGGGTGAAGCATGCCAGTTGCGAAACAAAAAGGCTGTCCATGGGACGGGGACACACAAATTTTCCCAAGAAACCAAGAAAGTGTATGATAACGCTGTCAGCAACAACTATTATGACTACTGTGTTTTGGGACTGGAAGGAAGAGATTCTCGTTGATACCTAGAACGTAGCACAACAGTTAACTCAGAGCGGTACTGTCAGACACTGACAAAGTTAAGATTAACGGTATAAAACAAGCGTCCGGGGAAACTTAGCATAAAAGTTCGTTTGGCTTTTTTTTTCACGACAATGCGCGTCAGCATGCGGCCAATGATACCCGAGGGCTCTTACCCGGTTTTGGATGGGAGGTGTTTGATTATCCATCATATAAACAGGATTTGGTGCCGTGCGACTTCTACCTCTTCCCAGCAATGAAGACATGGCTCGCTACACAACGCTTTGATACCCACGCCAAACTGCGAGCCGATATAAACCGGTGCTTACAATCGCAGGCGACAGATTTCTACAGAGACTGTACTGAAAACTTGTGTCACGGTACGATAAGTACCTCAGTTTGAGTAGTGATTATGTAGAAAAATAGGAGCATACATTTAAAATGTATGTAACAAAATTTGGTATTTTAGTACTGTTAATTTTTTATTTCAGAAACTCTGTTACTGTCTGGATAGCTTCCACACAACGTTTTTGAATAGGCATGGAGTCTGATTGGGTCACGGTTAAGAAGGGGTCCCTCAGGGGCCAGCGCTGGGACCGCTACTGTTTCTTGCATACAAAAATGGTATGGCTTATAATATTACAGGTGATTTTAAAATATTTCTGTTTGCTGATCATACTACCTTGGTACTGAAGGATGTCGAGTGCAATACAGATAATGTATAAAATGCTATAGTTCATGACCTAAATTCATGGCTTCTAGAATATGCATTGACGATAAATCATTGTAAAACTCAATTTTTACGGTTTATAATATACAGTTCAACTAAAAGCGACATTCTGATTACACAGAATAGGCATATGATTCTTCTAGGTGTTTAGATAGATGGTAGAGTGTCATGGAAAGCCCATGTTCAGAATGTTGTTCAAAAACTGAATGTTGCTATATTTATCATCACAATGCTATCTGCTATAAGTGATCACCCAACACGAAAATAGGTGTTCTTCGCTCATTTCATTCGCTTATGACAAAGGGCATGATTTTCTGGGGTAAATCCTCCCATTTAAAAAGGGTATTTTTTGCTCAGAAGTGGGCAGTTCGAAAATATGTCTAGTAATTTCGTGAACATCTCGTAAAGTCCTGTCCGGAAATCTGGGAACTCTGATATTGGTAACTCGATACATATTTTCTTTAATGTCGTTTGTTGTCAACAATTTGAGCTTATTCCCGAGATTTAACAACTTTCAGAGAAATCCAACTTCATTTGGGCCGCGCCTCCCCTTTTGTGCTACATCCCTTTCAGTAGGCTACCACAGTAACTGAAAAATCTTAGCAGTAATCCTCGCATATTCCAGCCTATATTGAAGGATTTCCTTTTGAATCACTCTTATATAGAGTCGGGAAGTTCCAGGAAAAAAATTAAACTAATTCCTGTGTTACAGTGTTGATTATGGTAGTAAACAGTGTTGTCAGAAACTGTATAAAAAGCTTGTAACGGTGTTGCAGGGGAGGTTGTGCTGAGAAATAATTGTTAAGGAAAAAGTTCGATACATTGTACAGTTTCCGAGGCCGTTGCGCAGGCAAATTCAATTGACTCGCCAAAATTGGTGTTGACAGGCGTGTTCCTCGTTTGGTTTCCTAACACCGAACACGAGAGCGATAAAAAAAAAATTGGACATGGATCAATAGTAAGGATCGAACGCGAGACAAAGGCTGAACAGCCTCGTGCGCTATCATCTACGCTGTAAGAGCAACTGACGCTAATTGTACTAGCGGGCTCTTTATTTTCGCACGCAACAGCCTAATTAGCTAACTTCAGATTAGATTAGATTAGATTTACTTTTATTCCCATTGATCCGTAGTGAGGAGGTCCTCCAGGATGTGGAACGTGTCAGAAAAACAACAATACATGACAAATATTTACAACTAAAACAAATAAACCTAATGTACCATTCCACAGGTCCCAAGTGGAATGATCGTCATTTTTTAATGAACACTATATGAAAGTCATTTTACAAATACTAATGCACTGAATTGAAAATAAAAAAGTTTTTTATTTATTTATAAGGTAATAAACATGTAATACAACTACTATAATACTTATTTACAATGAACACATTACTGCACTGAAATGGTGCAGAAGTTAGATTGTACGTATATATATGTACACAAATCAGTTGGTTTTACTGAGAAATTCATCAATGTAGTAGAAGGAGTTAGCCACCAATAAATCCTTTAGGCTTCTCTTAAACTGAATTTCATTGGTTGTTAAGCTTTTTATGGCTGCTGACAAGTTATCGAAAATGTGTGTTCCTGAATAATGCACACCTTTTTGTACAAGACTAAGTGACTTTAAATCCTTGTGAAGATTATTCTTATTTCTAGTATTGATTCCATGAATTGAGCTGTTGGTTTGAAAAAGTGATATATTTTTAATGACAAATTTCATTAAGGAATAAATATATTGGGAAGCAGTAGTTAGTATCCCTAGTTCCCTAAACAGGCTTCTGCAGGATGTTCTTGAGTTCACACCACACATAATTCTAACTGCACGTTTTTGTGCCCGGAAAACTTTAGCTTGGCTTGATGAATTACCCCAAAAAATAATCCCATATGACATTATGGAATGGAAGTAAGCATAGTATGCCAGCTTTTTCATTTTTATATCCCCTATGTCTGACAAAATTCGCATTGCAAACAGAGATTTGTTAAGACGCTTCAGCAGTTCTGTGGTGTGCTCCTCCCAGTTGAATTTATTATCAAGCTGTAATCCCAAGAATTTAACACTGTTCACTTCTTCTATCTTCTTGTCATCTTATGTTAGTCATATAGTCGTGGGACACCCCTTACAAGTTCTGAACTGCATGTAGTGTGTTTTTTCAAAGTTTAGTGACAAAGAATTGGCTAGGAACCAGTGATTAATGTCCACAAATATTTTATTAGCTGATCTTTCTAAGACTACGCTTGATTTTCTATTTATTGCAATGTTTGTATCATCGGCAAACAAAACGAACTTGGTGTCTGGTAATGTTACTGATGAAAGGTTATTGATATACACAAGAAAAAGTAAGGGCCCCAAAATGGAACCTTGTGGGACCCCACATGTAATTAGTTCCCAGTTGGATGATGCCTGATAGCTTGATACATGTCTCTTTCCTAATAACACCCTTTGTTTCCTGCCAGAGATATAAGATTTGAACGATTTTGCAGCATTCCCTTCAATGCTAATTAACTTGGCATAACTTACCGAATTGTTTTTCTTAATCATTATTTCTCAGAATGAGCTTGTATACAGCTAGTAATATGCATAGAATTCGTCTATATTTTATTTTATCTGTTACCTTCACGTACTGACTCATTCTCTGACCATGGAGATTTGCTGCTCAGTTTAGTCCTACGGAAGAAAATGTATAAATTAATAAATAAACCAGTGATGCAACAGTGCTGTGGTCGACCTATGATTACGTCGACATGATTGAAGGCATTTTCACAGGAATTTAAAGGGCCTTGTTCACACCAGCCCGTGGCGTGGCCGTGACAGTCCAAACCGTGACAGAGATTGGTAAGAAATCATAAACTATAGTGATTTTTTACCATTCGAAAACAATCATTAAAAACAGTACCCTATAAATACTGATGGAGAAATGCTCCTGTCACAAAAAAGACGAATATTTTCCTGTTTAAAAGACTTTTACTGAAAAGTAAACAGAATCCATACCCTCGGATGCGTACCGACACGATGCAGTGCACAAACTAGTTTAGGAGCACAAGATTTGGCTTAATAGCCGCCTGCGTGTCTGACGTAACGAAATATTTTCACTTGGCGGGTTTGTGTAAACTTAAGTGCATAGTTTGGTTATTTAAGGAGGTAGAGAAGGGGCGGGTTACAACAGCAGTTTCGCCAAGTTTTACAATGGTCTCCCTAGTGTTATGGAAGACACGGCGTGTCTGCTTAAACTCCTTTTTTTTGTGCCGACAACTGAAAAGAAGACTAGGAAAAAGGACTAAGTAAACGTTAACAGTACAAGTTTAGGACGGGTTCTGTGGGCAGTGTCTGAAAGGCAACCGGTGTCCCGTGCACTTCCAGGAAACGCCCATTTGCTAAAAGGACGCCCGACTGAGAGTAATAAATACATCTGCGTGCCGCCTGCGTCTCTCTTGGCGGGGCCGGTCACTGTTCGCTGGAGGCCCTCCGGTTTGTTGGCGGGCTTGGCTGGACAGGTACGGATGGGGAGGGGTGCGCGCGTAAACGACGCCAGCAGCCAGTAGAGATTTCGGCGGCGTGCGCTTTGGCCGCCCGCCCGCCACTGTTCTGTTTGCGGGCCAGACAAATGACTGGCCGCACCGCCTTCCCGGCGCCCCGGAGCGTTAATCACGAGCCCTTCAGGCCTGCACCGAGCCTTCCCAGCGGGCGACAAAGTACTTCCGAAAAGCGGAGGACGTGTCTCCGGCTACTGGGCCGGCGGTGCTTCTGTTCCGGCAGGTACCGGGCTCACCTGCCCACAAAGACGCCAATTCGTAACTGTGACACCGCGCCCAAGTCACCTCGCTTAGGCACGACCGACATTTATTTTATGGACACCGAAAGGGTGCCGTCCAAGCACGATACTGTAAGAGTTGCAATTCTATTTGAACGCTATTACTTTAAGGGAGGTAGGATGTCAAACGGGCCGTCTTGGAGCGGGAGAGACACCACAGGACATTTTAATTTCCACTGTCTATACCTTTAGGAATAAATTCATAAAACTTTGTCAGCATGACCGGGAAGGATTCAGGATTCACAATCATAGCAGTGGAAGTTCAATAAAATAACAAAATATTTTTTTTTTTTTACATGTGAAAGTTCATCATTTTTTCACTTCTATTGGCTGCGTTTGTTACTATAGGTACACGTTTCTTCATAAGTAAGAGAGATTCTTCGATGAATTTTGCACAGCGTACAAACCATACTTACAGATGTATGAAACTCTAGAAATCATTTAATTTATGAAAAAATGAATGTGCTGCTACATTTTAAACTTCATATTTAGAAAAAACTCAAATTTTATGGTTAATTATCCGAATTTTTACCACAGTTTTTAATAGAATTGGAAAATTCTAGTTTCATACACCTGTAAGTATGGTTTGTATGCTGTGCAAAATTCATTGAAGAATCTCCCTTACTTATAAAGAAAAGTGTACCTATACCAACAAATGCAGCCAATGGTAAGTGAACGAAAGGTGAAATACAAATGTAAAAAAAAAAAAATTATTTTCTTACATTTTTGAACTTCCACCACTATAAGTATAAATCCTGAATCCTTTCTGGTCATTCTGACAAAGATTTATGAATTTATTTTTAAAAGTATAGACAGTGGAAATTAAAAATTCCTGTTGTGTCTCTCCTGCTCCAAGTCGTTCTGTTTGACGTCCTACACCCCTTAATACAGTGATTCCCAACCTGGGGGTAATTACCCACTGAGAGCTAAACTGAAATTATTGAGAGGTAAAAACTGATCGATTCTGTTCTATTTCAGTCACGAAACTAAATTATTTTCAAAAGATCATTAATATTCCCACAATGTTTTGACTATAATCCTGGTTGTATAAGCTATCAATAACTCCATTTTCTCAACTAGTAGCATTAATTGGGGTCCGCAGCTCGTGGTCGTGCGGTAGCGTTCTCGCTTCCCACGCCCGGGTTCCCGGGTTCGATTCCCGGCGGGGCCAGGGATTTTCTCTGCCTCGTGATGACTGGGTGTTGTGTGCCGTCCTTAGGTTAGTTAGGCTTAAGTAGTTCTAAGTTCTAGGGGACTGATGACCATAGATGTTAAGTCTCATAGTGCTCAGAGCCATTTGAACCATGTTGAACCATTTATTTGGTGGAGATTACAGGTTCCTCGCATAGTCCACCCACTACACGTATGTCATGCTTTGTCATGTAACAAATGTTAAATGTCTCAAGAAAATGTCTTCTCCAAGTTGTAGATAGTACCTGCAGTAGCCCAGAAATTGCTTCATTACTCGCTTCGAAACAGATAAATGAATTAACTGACAGCACGCCACAGCAGTAATTACATAAGGGTTACTAATTACTGTACACAGTTTTATTATTATTATTAGCGTCATTAGACACAAACCATTAGCAGCCTGAAGGCGAACAATTTCTGCCAATTCAGAAGTAAGGAGTGCAGCAATGAAGTGATTTGCGAACAGTAAATATTGTACTCACATCTTCTGGCGTTGGTACTTTGGTGTAGACAACTGCATCATCTGCGAATAGCCTTAAAGAGCACCTGACGCTTTCTACTAGATCATTTATATACATTGTAAACAGCACCTTTACTTGGCTGATAATGATTGGGTCTTCACATCTAGTATAACCCCAGTTAGCATCACGTCGCTCTTCTCATTTCTGAGCTCGCAGTGAGTGCGTAAAGATGTCTAGAAAATAGTGTCTGCCGCCAAGTACGAGGGCCTGGTGAGAAATTTCGCCTGAAGCTATGCAGCTAACATTACATAACTGTCGTGCTGTTTCTTCTTCAAGACAATTCTCAGCCGCATTCTGCAGGGGCAATAAAGATGCTCCTGCATCGTTTTCAAATGGAAATGTGAGATTACCCACAATACTGTCCGCAATTGTCTCCCCCTGAGTTTCATCTCTGGTCACATGAACCGCTGTCTTTGAAGTCAACATTTTGACACAGACAACGAGGTGTAGGCCAGCGTGGAGAATTGGCGGAAAGCACTGGCGGCTGCCTTCTATGATGAGGCTATTGAAAAGTTGGTACAACGCTATGACAAAAGTCTAAGTCAGAACGGCGACTACGTAGAGAAGTAGCTGAAAGGTGTAGCTAATTGTGAAACGTCCCCTATTAACAATTATACACGACTGTCCTTAACCTGACACACAATATTTTTAGCGCAACGCAATCTGACTTTCAAAATTCCCTGCAAAAGAATGGCCCTGACTAACATTAAACTATACCTTTCACAAATCACTTACCTCACAAAAATCTTCGCTGCTCAAGCTACTGCAATACAGCGAGCGCCACTACTGCCAGCTAAATAAAAGATTCAAACTATGGAAGGCACTAACTACTGATAGGGATAGTTAGCAAATGAAAGATATTAATAGAGAACAAACAATGTATTTACCCTGATATCATCATATATAAATATAGCAGTTCATGACAAATTTCAAAACTCCGCCATCTCTCTCCCCACATCCACCACTGCTGGCGGCTCACCTCCAACTGCGCAACGCTACGCACTGTTCACATCCAGCTGCCTAACACTACAATGGCGAGTATTACAACAATGCAAAGCAGCCACAGACTGCACACAGCACAGCCAGTGATTTTCATACAGAGGTGGCGTTACCAATAAAAAAACCTAAACAGCCTACTTACATAAAGAAAACATAAACAGCCTACTTACATAGCCCCCATGCTCCCCACAAAAAATTTTACAAATTGGATTGGGCAGTGGCCAATACATATTTGAAAAAATTTTTCATAATGACAATAACAAAGATATCAAATGCACACACTTATTGATACAATGTTGGTCAAAAGCTAAAAATTTCTCACAGTCCATAAAGACAGTCCTCATCATTCGTCACAGTAAAATCGCAGTGTTTTTCTCAAAGTCTGAGCAGTAAAAGAAAATGCACACAGAAGTAGTGGATTTCCATGCAGTCTTGAAGAAGTAGTGTTGTCCTTCCAACGGAACGACAGTACTGACTCTCGACATGCAGACAGATAATGGGCCACAACATAGCAAACCCACAGCAGAGTCATTCGACGTTTTGAAGAATATTGGTAGGTAGGTCATCACAGAACAGACCCACTGTAGTCCTGGTAGAGATTACGGTATTGGTGGGCCACCAGAGGTGCAGACCCACTGCAGGCCTTGTAGAAATAATGGTACTGGTGAGTCAGCAAAGGTGTAGACCCACTGTAGTCTTTGTAGAAATGGCCAGCAGCCATCTGTTGCGACTGTGCAGGTGCACAATCACCATCGAAGAGTCTTGCAGAGAATATAGCAAGTCCATAAACCACCACTTGTGCACTCACAAAGTGTTTGGAATTGCCCTTAGAACCAGCAATGCTGTTATCCAGTCCCTTGCTGAATTATTAACACACGTGCAAACACTATCAGTCCCTACTTCTCACATATTGTCCATGTACTATGACCAACAGAAATGTGTGCAGTGAAATGTTACTTAATTTGAAGAACTGGTAACAATTACAATTTGGTAACATAAAAATACAATAACAAAGGTACAAAATACATCATTAAAGAACATAATAATACAGATAACATTTGTAGTACAGGCTTTACAAAAGAATCGAAATAACATATACGTCAGTGTTCCAGGAATTATGACATGAGTACATACATATAAGATCAGAATAACTTTTGAAACACCAACTTCACACATGAGCATTAACACAAAACAGAATAAATAATGTCTAAACATCTTTACAAAGTAAATAACACATTATTAATGCCAATTGTATTTGAGGATAACAGTATTCCTCATCATAGTGAATGCAACTTAGTATTAGAAGAGAAAAAAGTTCTATGAAACAGTACACAGAGACAGGAAGAAAACAAATACACAAGGGTACACAAACATATAGTGGGATAACACCAATAGGAAAGGATAGGGTTCGTTTTCAGTGTAACATTTGGTACTGCAGTCCAACCCAAACTTCATTCCATAGATCTTTCGTCTTATTTCCACATTTGTTTCCACCAAAAAAATCCTATCCAAGCATGCTTTCTGTATTCTGTTCACACATTTCTTACCTCATTATTTATTTACCATTATCTTACCTCAACATTTATTTCCAAAAAAATCCTACCTAAACCTGTTTTCTGTACTTTTTTTCGTATAACTTCTCTATGCATTTCTTCCAATTCATCGAAACTCATTCTCTTAGAGGCTACCCCCTCTTAAGCTAACTTAAATCTACGGAGCTCAGATGCTAAACTAAGGAACGAGGCAGTGCAGCAGCACAAAATAAGTAACACAAACAACAATGACCAAAAAAATGGAAAATTGCAAAGCAAGCTACAGTAAATCTAAATTACCAAGCAATGCAACATTACAACTAATATGAGCCAATGTGCAGCAATAAGAAAAATAAATGAGTAGTAAAATTGGCTTAGCAGAGTAACACAAAGTCAAATTCAGTAACACTACGCCTGGCAAACAGCAGTAACTTATACCTAAACATGACATAGCTCAAGCAGAAAAAATATTACAGTAAAAACAACAATGCAGATAAGGGAAATGTATATTCACGTCTTAATGTCTATGTAATTAAAGTGGTGCACCACAACAACTGATTGTAAAAAGAAATATTACCATGTACTTGAAAAGAAAATTATGTGTTACTGTTACTAGTTCCTTCTTATTGTTCTTTCCTTTCCAAGTGCTCCTTTTTTTAAAGAATGTGGATCATAAAACAATTATTTAATAGATCTGTTGACAGAAAGTGTTCACATTAGCAAATGCATTTCATTTTATAAAAGCAATGCTGCAACACAGCTGGAAACCAGATATCAAATGAAATAAGCAACTATGAAAAGCAAAGTATAAAAATATCATTCAGTAGTCATGTGACATTTCATAAGTTAGTAGAAACTCTCTCAACTCTCGTAGAAAGACGCTTGTCATAATCAGGTGTGCAGATGTAAAAATATTTCTCGTCATTTCATTAGGCATTTCAGTAAATATCGTAAATTAAGAGCTAGTGTAATCATATGTTTTCAAGTTCGACCGTGTAGTTTTTGCGATGCTTTCTAAAAAGGAATGTCAGAAGCGAGGTTAATGGCGTCCCCTTTTTTTTCTACCTGTGCCGCTGAAAAGGGCTCACAATAATGGCTTTTCCTCCAGGCAACTGGCACACCTGGCCGCTCGCAACGCATTACGTCACGGTCACTTACCTTTCTTACCGACATATTTACGACAGCAGTTTCCGCTGCAGTGACAGTCTCATATAAACATTTCACAGGTCGAAAATTTGCTTAACAAATGTGTAGAAACAAAATCTTGTAAATATAACAGTGTCCAAAAAAAAAATTCGTCAGCATCGTGATACAGTCACACATTTACACACATTTCATAACTCTTAAAGTACGATTCTTGGTTTCCAACATACTTCTTATTCCTCATATACGGTAGCATCATCTTATTGATCATAAACATATCTCAACAGCATAATACACATTGTCGTCGTAATAATAACATCATAACACCTCAGTCAAATCTCAAAATCGTCGTAGATTCCTCCAATAATTAAAACAATTCTCTGCTCATGTCAAAAGTGTCATCTGCCTCAAACATACTTTAAAATCATGCTCCCTTACCAAATACATCATTCAAAGCTCTCATAGTATCACAATGGTTCCAAAAAAATATGAACAGTTCACAAAGTACAGACAAAATACAATTTCGTAAGTGTGAAGTAATCCAACTCTGTAATTACGTAAACATGTGTCACTGACGTAGTAAAAAAACATGTTTATCTCTCAGTTAAA
Source organism: Schistocerca americana (assembly GCF_021461395.2). Lineage (NCBI taxonomy): Eukaryota > Metazoa > Arthropoda > Insecta > Orthoptera > Acrididae > Schistocerca > Schistocerca americana. Next base: position 17,358,875 of record NC_060124.1, read on the forward strand.
TGATCAGATAGCTGTGTAATTTGTGTGTTAGAGAAATATGGTGCCGATGTGTAAAGTTGTATAAGCAAATGCCATATTAGCTAGGGTTCCTTGTGGTTGCCAAACACATGGTACACAAAGTAGGCGTATACCCCCCTGAGGATTAATGTAATTATACCCTCAGGTGTTACAGATTACAGCAATGGAATGAAATGTATCACGGAAAACTTTCTTTGTAATTCAAAAATCTTTAAAAATAAATGTTTTAAGTACAAAATTAATCACTCAAATATGTGTACTGTAGCGCTAAATGCGCGTCTTGTTGCAACATAATCTGTGTGGAAGTGTAGTAGTTATCGTCCTCCGAAAGCTAAGTTCTGCAGAAGTCAATGTACTTACCTCATAATACACAAAAGTGAAATGCTTTGCGTATAAATGTCTTAGTTATTACGCTTATTGCCGTGATGAGGAAAGTACTGTGCTGTAACGTATTGTTGTGCTATGGAAAAGGCAGTCTCATTGTAGCTATACCACAAAAGTTACTACTAAAACCTGTTTTACTTTCCAGAATAAAACAGAAAACTGTGCAGATATAAAACAGAAACACTGCAAAAGCAACATTGTAAATTGTCACTCATTAGTAGCGTCGTGATAAAATCGTGTAGCTGTCACATAAACTAACCACTGTTCCATCTGGTATCTCACTGAAAGTACTTTAAATCCAGAATATATTTTCAAGTAGACCAAAATGTTGCATTAAAATCTCATTAGCAGTACTGGTAAATGTTCTAAGTATGTAAGCCTTATAGTCGTTCCATTGTGTCTAACTTTTCAAGCTTTTGTCCCATTTGTTGCATTAATTGTAATAACAATGCACTGGTGTCTGAAACATGTTCCTCAATGCTTTTCGGCAGTGAAGTTGCACCTGCAACATTCACATTTTGACAAGCGGAAAATGTGTCTTGACTCATTTGAGAAAATGGTGAGAACCCAAAACCTGAGTCTACAGTATTTGCAAAATTGTGTCCTGTCATTCCCGATTCCTGAGGCGAGCTGTTGCCGACCGATCGATCGATAATGCTTCCCTGTTCACTACCTGTTTCACTGTCTACACCATTGTTTGCAGCCCGCTCCATTTCCATATGCACAATTACCAAATTACTACTTTGAACATCAGTTAATTCATTACTCGGTGGCACTAACACACTGCTTTTCTTTTCACTGTCATTTCTCAGTTTACTTTGGAGCCTAGTGTTACGTTTTTCACACGCCATTATTGTCACAATATTTCACACGATAACACAGAAAAGCACAATTTGAAGAGCAAAATAAAATAACATAGCAATGGAAATAATGTCTACTTCATTGCCAGCGCAGCTGCGAAATACTTGGTGCAAATCTACATGCATGCCACAACTGTTTTACTGTACAACAATGAAAAACTACAACTACAAAGGAGATTTTCTCTACAATTACGAGCTAGCAATAAACAAAATCTACACTAATTACACAAACTACAACAAAAAATCAGAAGATTCCAGTGAGGTATCCTCGGCTAAGGGTCGACATATGAAACGTCCCCTTTGAACAATTATACACGACTGTCCTTAACTTGACACACAATATTTTTAGCGCAACGCAATCTGACTTTCAAAATTCCCTGCAAAAGAATGGCCCTGACTAACATTAAACTATACCTTTCACAAATCACTTACCTCACAAAAATCTTCGCTGCTCAAGCTACTGCAATACAGCGAGCGCCACTACTGCCAGCTAAATAAAAGATTCAAACTATGGAAGGCACTAACTACTGATAGGGATAGTTAGCAAATGAAAGATATTAATAGAGAACAAACAATGTATTTACCTTGATATCATCATATATAAATATAGCAGTTCATGACAAATTTCAAAACTCCGCCATCTCTCTCCCCACATCCACCACTGCTGGCGGCTCACCTCCAACTGCGCAACGCTACGCGCTGTTCACAGCCAGCTGCCTAACACTACAATGGCGAGTATTACAACAATGCAAAGCAGCCACAGACTGCACACAGCACAGCCAGTGATTTTCATACAGAGGTGGCGTTACCAATAAAAAAACCTAAACAGCCTACTTACATAAAGAAAACATAAACAGCCTACTTACAATTGTTACAAGTAAAACATTTCTGATGTTCACTGTGGTTTCAATTTGGCAATCAATCGGAGCTTACTTTCTGAACAGGCCTCGTAAAATGAACATTGCTCCAGCAACCTACGGTAAACTGCTAATAGACGGGGAAATAGTTATATCGCATAATCTTTCTACAACCTCACAGGTATCTGATATAGTGTTGGTTCAAATGGCTCTGAGCACTATGGGACTTAACATCTGAGGTCATCAGTCCCCTAGAACTTAGAACTACTTAAACCTAACTAACCTAAGGACATCACACACATCCATGCCCGAGGCAGGTTTCGAACCTGTGACAGAAGCGGTCGCGCGGTTCCAGACTGAAGCGCCTAGAACCGCTCGGCCACAACGGCCGGCCTAGCATAGTGCAATGTAAAAATTAAAAACAGTGATATGTAAAAAATATACGGCAGTCTGCCAGTGTAACCGTATTCTTAATGACTCAATAGTAGCAACTCTTTTCTGCAAATGACTCACAAAATTGTTCTTAATAGTGCAATATCTCTTAAGTTAGCCCGACACAGATCAGTAATTAATGAACTAGCTCAGTTCTCAGGGTAGTTACGTAATCGTCGAAGAATTGTCCTTTCCTTCTTTACCCAACACCACAGATATATTCCAGGCTCGTGAGAAGTCGTGTGCTTATTGCACCAGAGAATATTTCACAAGTCTGTTTGATGTAAACTACCCCGATACGGAACTTAATATCGTGGTTTCGTCTCGATACCCCAATATAAGATTAGCATCTACAAATGAAATCCTATAATGGAACTGGAATCCTGTGACCAGATCTTTTCTGCCTGGCATGTTGTTATATCAAGAAAAGCTGTAGGTAGAAATTGTTGAATCATTATCAGAGGCCGCCGGGATCGTGGGTTCTGAAAGAAGGTTAATTGTCCTAACCGACGGCACGTCTCGTAGATGAGCTAAAAGAAAGATGTTAAAGATTTTCTAAGATGGCGCCTAACAATGAAAATTCTTTGTTAAGGCCCATATCTACTTAGGACAACTCAGGTATCAGATTACAAATTGATTGACCGCATACACAAATTCTTTTGACAAAATAACCATTATATTTTTCTGGTTTTAAGTACAACTTACATTATTAGCTGGTACAGCAAGATGAGCCTTACACGAGAACGTCCTCTTAGGTCCGAATCCAAGCAGAAAAGATAAGCGAATGACAAAGGAAAGATAGTTCATGCACAGAAGCGCAAGAGTGCATGGAATAACATGTCCATTGTAGTTCTATTTCTTCTTCCTTGGCGTAATTTATCGGTTCCTTACAAAATTTATCGTAATATTTAGTTCACATTTTTTAAAACCCAAGACCACCCAGGAGAAACAGTACAATAGTCCACATCGAGCAGTCCTTCATCCATCTATCATATGTCTCAATATCTGCCGTTTCGGCGATTGTGCGATGATTGAAAGGCTGTGTCGTGTAATGGTTTCCCGCCATAATACGATTTCGGCAGAGTGGATTCAGTATTTCGACCTTCTGTCTGTCATATTTCTATTCACTGCCAGTATGGTCACTGGGCGATTGTAAAACGATTGTATTCCGCTTACTGGCTTTACGTAAGACCAAAAATTCTTAAGATTTTTAGTCGGATCGGATGGAAAAATGTTACTTTGATGTATGCAGATGAAATATGAAGCGATCAGGTAACAGAAAAAAAATAAAAAGAAAGGAGTGGTATATTTTACCAGAACATTGATACTAAGGTCATTTGAGATGGTGAGGAATGATTGTGAATGTATCGTGGCAACCGTCACTTCGGGAAATTAATAACGATATCTATGAAAACAAAAGAGAATGACAGAACAGGGATCTGAACTCCTGTCTATCGTATCGTACAGATATCTCATTACCACGCTGAAGTTGGCAACGTGGATCGATACCACAGACATTACTGCAACTCTTTTGGTGCATTGTGGACATGGGACAGTGGCTGGTCAAATATTTAACAATAAAATTCAGCAAACAGTCATGCAACTCAGATGTTATTTTATTTTCGCTACCAGTTTTGGTAATTCATTATGCCATCCTCAGGCCCATATTCACCTCTCAAAAATAATCGATATTGGCATACTGTGGCCATATGTTTCTGGATGTCCTTCGAAGACTTCACTATAGCTGTCGGTTGCAGTCAACTCTTCGAAGGAAGCACTTGAGAATTCACGACATCCAGAAACATATGTCCCCAGTGTGGCAATATCGATTAGTTCTGAGAGGTGCATGAGGTGCGCTTTTGCATCTTAGCACCACACAGAAAGCAGCAGGGCCATATCATGAAACATACACAGCTTGTGTTAAACAATTTTACCTTACACAATTTAATACAACAAGGTAAATTAGAGTTTAACAACGTGTTCATAATTACAATAAAACTTTTCTCCAACTCCTATGAACATTTACTTAACCAGTGTTTAAAGCATTAATTACACTTGTTCTTAGTAAAAACATTTAATGAAACCAAAACTTGCCAAACACAAAAGACTTCCCTTTGCAATAACATTTCATATCAAAGGAATAACGTAAACAAATATTATTAAACCCAAGGAATAAAAAGTTGACTTCTAAAATCTTAACGCTCCCTACTGAAGGCAACCGGTGCGTAAACTTCTGACTAAAGAATAATCAAGTAGGTGCCAGTACAAATAAACACTATTTAAAATAACAAACAATTAATAAAGGAGACCCTTGGCATCTAAAGATTGCTTGGTAACATACACACATAAAACCTTGGTTTATAAAAATTTAAACCTTTACAACTCACACACAAGGTACAAATAACAACATCCTGAATGATAAAAAAAAAGACAATTAACCAAGCGGAGCCTTAATGAATCCGATCGGGCACTAATGACAGAGTACCACTGAACATTACAAGATCGAAGTCATACTTCAAGCCCAAAGCACATTCGCCAGAGTGGCGGAGGAACGGCGTACCAAGGTTAACGATCTGACGGAGGCAGAGATCAAGAGCGAAGCAACACTCAACTTAAAGACGTGACCGAGGAAGAGGGCCTCAACATGGAGCCGGCCAAACGAATCACAACGGCCAAGTCGTCAAGCCATGATGCCACGCCCCACTGTACCGGACGAAATGCACTGCGCTCCATGTAACTGAAACACAAACCAACTAAAACAGCACACTTGCATTCATATATTCATACTACACAAGACATAAAACCATAACATTTAAAACAGGAAAGCTAACCTAAAAAAATGGTTTTTTAACTCAGCCACTTAAGCATTCATTTAAACACCATAACACCACGCGATAGCAACAGCTGAGTTCATTTTAAGGACAAGGCTGTTCAGAACTATATTTTCATGAAACATGATGTAATTTTACGAGATAGCATCGTCTTTCGTTATTCGTCGCTAATGTGTAGATACTTGTATTTAAAAACCGCGGCTAACACCACCATAAACATACAGATCACTAATTAATGAGCAGCTCACTGGGCTTGCTCACATAAATCTGCTGATCCTTTATCAAGTAGTAAGAAACCAAGGTGGAATGCCTAAGGCCCGTTAGCATGGCATGTGTGACTTAACTTGCCATGGCACACTCAGGACCAAACTCACACTGCGGACAACATTGGTTAACCATCAGTAGCCATAACTAAGCATACAGTTGCACCCGATTTAATCAAACACACACGATATGAGCAGGCGGACGGTTAATTCATGCGACGCTCCAGCAAGGTCTTCATCTCAATCTGCTTGCTGAGCGTGAAACCAAACACCACGCGTCGTGCCAGAACCCAACTTCGCCGCCATCTCCGGCCGCAGCATCCCTCTCTTAGCACGACCAGTGAGCATGCACAGAAAGTATGGGTAAACCTCTCGACCCCGTAGTACCTCGCGACGCAGCCGGCCAAAGGAAAATCGAAATCAAGGATGGCACTAGCGGGACAAAAGTACCGGCGCCAGTGCATATGGGGCCTGAAGATGGTATAATGAATTACCGAAACTACTAGCGAAAGTAAAATAAAATAACATCTGAACTGCGCGGCTGTTTGGCGAATTTCATTGTTAAATAACGTTAGATGTTACTGACAAGGGAACCTCCCCATCGCACCCCCCTCAGATTTAGTTATAAGTTGGCACAGTGGATAGGCCTTGATAAACTGAACACAGATCAATCGAGAAAACAGGAAGAAGTTGTGTGGAACTGTGAAAAAATAAGCAAAATATACAAACTGAGTAGTCCACGGACAACATAGGCAACATCATGACAGTGTGAGCTCAGGAGCGGCGTGGTCCAGTGGTAGCTTGAGCAGCTGCAGAACGAGAGGTCCTTGTTTCAAGTCTTCCCTCGAGTGAAAATTTTACTTTCTTTATTTTTGCATAGTTATTATCTGTCCGTTCGTTCACTGACGTCTCTGTTCACTGTAATAAGTTTAGTGTCTTTGTTTTGCGACCGCATCGCAAAACCGTGCGATTAGTAGACGAAAGGACGTGCCTCTCCAATGGGAACAGAAAACATTTGATCGCAAGGTCATAGGTCAACCGATTCCTCCACAGGAAAACATGTCTGATATATTCTATACGACACTGGTGACGGCATGTGCGTCACATGACAGGAATATGTTGTCGACCCACCTAACTTGTACACTTGGCGAATGGGTAAAAAGAATCTTCTACCTTGCCCGATTTAGGTTTTCTTGTGGATGTGATAATCACTCCCAAAAAAGTGATGAAAACATGAGAGTTTGTCACATAAACTGAAAATTAAAATTTACACTCGATGGAAGATTCGAACCAAGGACCTTTCGTTCCGCAGCTGCTCACATTACCACGAGGCCACAGCGCTCCTGCGTTTCTTACGTCCTTGATATTGCATATCTTCCCACGAACTACTCAGTTTGTATATTTTGCTTATTTTTTCACAGTTTCACAAAACTTCTTCCTGTTTTCTCAATTGATCTGTGTTCAGTTTTTCGAGGCCTATCCACTGTGCCAACTTATAACTAAATCTGAGGGGGGTGCGATGGGGAGGTTCCCTTGTCAGGGTTCGCTGCAGTTCGCTCCTGAAGACCACGCCTCCCATCTCAGCACTACAACGCCCGCACACTGAGGTCAGCATAGCGTCGAGCTAGCAAGAGCTTTGCCACAGTTAGAAACCTCAGCTACAGCAACATCCTAGCATAGCACCAACAAGTAGTTAAAGTTTCAGATGAAGTGTGGCGTTGTTAAAGTTGAACATCATACCTCAAGAGAAGAGTTTGTTAATTAGTGCGTCAAGTGATGCTTTGCTAGTCCATGACAGCTAAAATTATCCAATATTCCTGTGGCAAAGAATTTTGCCAAAGTAAATCTTTCATTCATTTATGTGAACTATATTTCATCTGTTCTAGTTTGATAAGCCTTCTTCTAGTGCAATCATAGAACCAACAGTTGTGGTCGCATCACAGTACTTTCGCACAACACTATCCTCCCGAGTACAGTTGCACAACGACGTTCAATTAAAATGCATAGACGAGGAAAGAAACGCTTGCAAAAGACGTAATAGCTGGGTGAAACTACTGATACTCGACATCGCCTATTACTTTTGACAAAAGTGTTATGTTTTATAATGTCACACGTGTGCAAAGAGAGATAGAACAGTGCATTGTAGCCAGCCCGAGTGGCCGAGCTGTTCTAGGCGCTGCAGTCTGGAACCGCGAGACCACTACGGTCTCGCAGGTTCAAATCCTGCCTCGGGCGTGGATGTGTGTGATGTCATTAGGTTAGTTAGGTTTAAGTAGTTCTAAGTTCTAGGAGACTGATGACCTCAGAAGTTAAGCCCCATAGTGCTCAGAGCCAAATAGAAAATAGTACTGATATGACTGCCCGTGAAAGGCCTTAATAACCACGTTTTGCATCTCGGATGTGCTGGAAAAGACCCAGTGAAGTACAGAAAGGTACCCACGAGGACGTGGAGCCAGTGCCAGGATCGACTACCCTAGGATTCTCCGTTGAGGGTCTATGGCATGAATAGCCCGATCGAGATGGTCCCACGGGTTCTCGATAGAGAGTTTAAGTCCGGGAAGTATCGTGCCCAGGGGAGTACGGTAAACTCATACTGATGCTCTTCAAACCACGCACACACATTGCGAGCTGTGTGACACGTTGCGTTGTCCTGTTGGTAGATATCTTCTCCGTCTGACTCCACTACTTACATCTGAAGATGATCCAGAGTAGTCGAAACAGGTAATCTAATGAAAAATGTGCGACTAAGGCGGAACAATACATGAGAATAAACAACCGCACTGTTTCCCACGTCCCCCTACTGCTATCTGCCGATTGTAAGTGGTTATTACACGTTGACGCCGAACGTAGATAATGACGGAGCTAGTATTGCTATACTATATTTATCTTGCTTGCATTTTCCGAGGCCCTGGTGCAGGAAAGCAGTCACGTTCTGGGCGAGTCCATCCTTATGTCCCGAAGAGGCGGCCACCTCAATTGACTGATGCCTGCCGACACACACACTATTGGTCGACCTCAATATGATCGCACCTGGGAGTGAGGGCACTTCGGTCGACTTACCGTTGTTTTTATCGTGATATTTCACGAGGACACGCTGAACAATTTGACAGTAGAGGCACAGCTGTCTTGAAATCATTCACAGTGCGATGCGTTTTCTTTAGTCACATGTGTACTTGTTTACTGGAACGTTACTCGTGTTTACGATAACGGCCACGCGAAACCAAGTGCAATAATACTTTTTTTTTTAATTTATCGACTTTCGGAGTTTTCGCATTAAGCCAGCTGATCACAGATGTCATTTTACAATTGACTCTGACAATTCGTGAGCTAATCGACTGTGGTACGATGTAACGTAGAATTAACAAAGGACTCATTCGACATAAAATAAGATTTACAGTCAGAGTGTACGTTAACGAGTAAACAAGACGAAAATGGAACGCAGGATGCACGCTGTTAGTATAATATACAACATTAACACAATAAGAAATGATAAATCGCCGTCGGTAAACATTTGAGATATTCCCAACTGAGTCCACATTAATTACTATACAGGTATATATAAATTAACAATAAAATGTCCTTCGTATGTCTTGTGGAAATTATTTAAAATGTTGCGGATAGAGTACTGAATACTTGTGCAGGTCAGTAACTACCATCTAGACAGAATAGGAGAACAGTTTACAAGAAGCAGAGTCGTGTATCACAACCACACGTTTAGTTGCACCGCTATTCAGACTAGTACGCATAGAGGTACAAAGTGATACACGTTTAGAAGCTGAGCTTTCCATATTCTGCGGAGTAGCACGTAGGGATACAGTCACTTAATCGAGCTTTGCTCTTCCCCTGGCATTTTAAGTACCAGGAGCATTAGAATTGTAGCACAGGGAGCTATATCTTCCTGTTGGCACTGTTGACAAATTCTTATAGTAGCTTAAACGTTGCAACATCGCTGGATGCTGACAAGGTTTGCAGGCTGCTCTGTAAAGTGCAATAATATCGTGATTGAGTTGTACAAGCATATTTGTTACTGTCTCTTTACTACGTAGCATCGCACCGCAGCCTTCGCGCAATGTAGTTCAGAGGGTGAATTCCTCATAATGAAACATTTATCATTACATAAAGCAGCACAGCAGCACTCCGTCATCAGGCAACAAGTGGCCCATCGGGACCATCCGACCGCCGTGTCATCCTCAGTGAGGATGCGGATTGGAGGGGCGTGTGGTCAGCACACCGCTCTCCCGGTCGTGACGGTGGTTTTCTTTGACCGGAGCCGCTACTATTCGGTCGAGTAGCTCCTCAATTGGCATCACGAGGCTGAGTGCACCCCGAAAAATGGCAACAGCACATGGCGGCCCAAATGCTCACCCATCCCAGTGCCAGCCACGCCCGACAGCGCTTAACTCCCGTGATCTGACGGGAACCGGTGTATCCACTGCGGCAAGGCCGTTGCCATGATTACATAGAATGACATTAATTTAACGTGAGAATAGGCAAATATGATTAAACAGCGAACTAAAGAGGGTTTCGGGAAACAATAGCTTTTCCAGGGGAGAGAATAAACATAGCTACTTCCCAAGAAACACGAGGCAGAAGGAGAAGAAAATTTTATACTTGGGTAGTATTGAAAACTTTTTGTTGGTTTCCCAGTAAGCGAATTTTTCCTCTGCGTCACATATTTACTCCTTTTTTAGGATTCCGTACCACAACAAGTAGAAACGGAACCTTTATAGGACTTTCTGCCTGTCCGTTGAAAGGTTGCGCAGTACAAGTAAAGAAAAAGAAAGCAATTTGTGGATTAGTAATTACATAATGGCAAAATTTTTTTTAAATGTTATCCGACTGTCTTGTCCGTGCGTCCGTTTGTAAGACCCCTTTTACTCATTAACGAATAAATGTATTAAGCTGAAATTGTACGTCACGTACTAAGATCTATAGCCTCTTAGCGTTGTCATAATTATAAACTGCTAAATCAATGCAATCAGAAGAAACGACAATTTGGGTCACATATCTAGATATTCGCAAACTCATTTTTAAAACCTATAACGTACTTCTCTATGACCTAGAATAATGGAATTTGGCAAAGAGAGAGGTTTCACAGAGCAAGTAAAGGTAGAAATCAAAAATTATTTCTTTTTTCATGTGTCATCTTACTTATGACTTGCAATTAAAGCATTTCTCTAGTGCCTTGCAATTCCCGGAACCGATCTATCGCCAGTTTGAATATCGATAACACGCAAAAATAGTCGAGATTCACGAGCCACTCGATGGATGGACTGTTTATATACGTAATTAAGTTTGTATGTGAGGGGTCCACTTGTACATGGAGCCCGATTTTGTTATATAATTCAAGAAAAATGACCTGAAACGATTGTAATATGTAGAAGGGATTGTATTTTTCACACAACTGAATCAAAGATGTTGCCTGAGTGGCAGAATCGATTGTTGAGTAGGGTCGCGCGGAACGCAGTTAGCAGTTGCCGTTGCACTCTGTTATAGGCAGGATGTAAGACTTAAAGCTAGTGGCTAGTTGTGAGAATTTAGTTGTTGGTCTATGGACGCAGCATAATACAGTTTTCATAAAATGAAGTGATGAATTATACCGTAACTCAAAAGTAGAGCAACTGGAACAAATTTGTAAGGTAATGAAATTTTGTATATTTAGTTTTAAGTATGCAGCAACGCAGTGTGGATTTCGCTAATTTTTACAGTGCCGGCCCTTGAATGTAGAAACCAAGTATTTTCCAGCAGATTTAATGTATAGTTTGATTAGGTATACCTGATTTGTAATATTTTGTGTGTTTTGTAATCCTCATACAGAGAAGTTAAATTTTGGAATCTATTGTGTCAAACGATCATACAGAAAAGTTAGATTTTGGAATCTGTTTTGTCAAATGATGTCAGATGTTTTTAATTATGACAGTAAGTGAGAACTGTAAAACAGTTAAGAAGTTAACTGATTTTGAAGTTAATGTAAAATGTTTCATATCAGATTTCCTGAAAGAGAAACTTTATTTTGAATACAATTTTCAAACTGAAGCATCTGGTCTTAGCATATCCCTTTATCAGAACCTCACCCTCTTCCATATCGTGTTTATTTAAATCCAATGAATATTTTTAAAAAAATCATTTTTTCGATCAGAGTCAGAAAAATATTAATGTGCAAGAATCAGAAAAGTATTAGTGTTTGTAGCAGTTTCAATGTGGGCAGCACTGCACAGCGCTGACCCAATACCCAGTCTTTTCTCTGAACGTTTGTAAGATTATTCATTCATCAGCGAATCTACTGAAATTATTTGTATGAAGCTATTTACGGCCGACATTTCACTTCGCTGTGCCAAGACTGAATATTTTCTATGCCTACTGTGGAGAGAACAGAATACCAAGATTACATCCGTTGAGAGTCTAGAGCTAAGAGAAATATATTTCATTGTTTATCTGCATAGGGAATTTTATCAGTTTATTGCACGGGGCCATAGAACTTGGTGCTTGCCGGTAGGAGTGGCCGAGCGGTTGTAGGCGCTACAGTCTGGAACCGCGAGACCGCTACGGTCGCAGGTTCGAATCCTGCCTCGGGCATGGATGTGTGTGATGTTCTTAGGTTAGTTAGGTTTAAGTAGTTCTAAGTTCTATACCTCAGAAGTTAAGTCCCATAGTGCTTAGAACCATTTGAACCATTATTTTTCTTCTGTCATAATTGTTTTCACTTTCAGTTGTGTCTTACGTCCACTTCACCTTCTGCCTCTTAACATTAATCGAAGAAATGACCTTAGAAACCTCGTCTCAGCTGCTTCAATTGCTGATAACTATCAATCCGAGACTCTGAGCACATCTCTGACGCCGGCCGGTGTGGCCGAGAGGTTGGTTCGAATCCTTCCTCGGGCATAGATGTATGTGATGTCCTTAGGTCAGTTACGTTTAAGTAGCTCTAAGTTCTACGGGATTGATTACCTCAGCAGTTAAGTCCCATAGTCCTCAGAGCCATTTGAACCATTTTGAACTTGGAGCTCACCAGACTGGGTGAATTTCACAAGGACTGATTTCATTATGAAAATTGTGTTTTTAGTTTTGCTCATTAAGTCATTTGCTCTACAGCACATCACACAGTAAATTTGCATGACACAAATATTACGCATTTCTTATTCATTAACAAACATAAACTTTTAAAGGAACGTTACAGTATGAAATTCTAAAAGGACGAATTCTACTCGCAACTGGTCAGTTTTTGTTTCATGAGATTACCTTCTCGCAGTGGTTGGTTTGACTTGGTTTTACCGATTCATTCTTTATTTATTCGACCTTTTCTTTTTCGATACGCGGGAGTACCAAGTGACTTCATGCGTCTATATCTGTCGAATTACTATTCGTAGTGACGTAATCTGTCAATAGGATGGTTCGCAGGTTCACTAGCTGTAGCTGTAGCTGTAGCTTACAAAATTTGTGTTTGTGCGTAGGCTTCAGCTATGCGCTGCACCTGGCCCGCCCTCGCCACTGCTACTGTTGCCTCCCCTCCAGCTCCGACTGCACATGTACTGGCAAATTTGTCCGCACTCTACGGTGTGTTGTGGTGACTTACCTGTAGCACTGTCAGAGGTCTAGGTTATGTTGGAAGTGACACTTAGGTTCTAAGTTGATGACGATAACCATTTATTATTAGAGTATGTATTTGGTTTATACATTACTGGCCATTAAAATTTGTACACCAAGAAGAAATGCAGATGGTAAACGGGCATTCATTGGACAAATAGATTTTGAGAAATCAGTACCCAGAACAACCACCTCTGGCCGTAATAACGGCCTTGATACGAGTGGGCATTGAGTAAAACACAGCTTCAAAGGCATGTACGGGTACAGCTGCCCATGCAGCTTCAACGCGATACCACAGTTCATCAAGAGTAGTGACTGGCGTATAGTGACGAGCCAGTTGCTCGGCCACCATTGACCAGATGTTTTCAATTGCTGATAGATCTGGAGAATGTGCTGGCCAGGGCAGCAGTCGAACATTTTCTGTATCCAGAAAGGCCCGTACAGGACATGCAAAATGTGGTCGTGCTTTAGCCTGCTGAAACGTAGGGTTTCGCAGGGATCGAATAAAGGGTAGAGCCACGTGTCGTAACACATCTGAAATGTAACGTCCACTGTTCAAAGTGCCGTCAATGCGAACAAGAGGTGACCGAGACGTGTAACCAGTGGCACCCCATACCATCACGCCGGGTGATACGCCAGTATGGCGATGACGAATACACGCTTCCAATGTGCGTTCACTGCGATGTCACCAAAAACGGATGCGACCATCATGATGCTGTAAACAGAACCTGGATACATCAAAAAATGACGTTTTGCCATTCGTGCACCCAGGTTCGTCGTTAAGTACACTATCGTAGGCGCTCCTGTCTGTGATGTAGCGTCAAGAGTAACCGCAGCCATTGTCTCCGAGCTGATAAGTCCATGCTGCTGCACACGTCTTCGAACTTTTCGTGCAGATGGTTGTTGTCTTGCAATGTTCCCATCTGTTGACTCAGGGATCGAGACGTGGCTGCACGATCCGTTACAGCCATGCGGATAAGATGCCTGTCATCTAGACTGCTAGTGATACGAGGCCGTTGGGATCCAGCACGGCGTTCAGTATTAACCTCCTGAACCCACCGATTCCATATTCTGCTAACAGTCATTGGATCTCGACCAACGCGAGCAGCATTGTCGCGATACGATAAACCGCAATCGCGATAGGCTAAAATCCGACCTTTATCAAAGTCGGGAAGGTGACAGTGCGCATTTCTCCTCCTTACACTACGCATCACAACAACGTTTTACCAGGCAACGCCGGTCAACTGCTTGTGTATGACAAATTGTTTGGAAACTTTCCTCATGTCAGCACGTTGTAGGTGTCGCCACCGGCGCCAACTTTGTGAATGCTCTTAAAAGCTAATCATTTGCATATCACAGCATCTTCTATCTGTCGGTTAAATTTCGCGTCTGTAGCACGTCATCTTCGTGGTGTAGCAATTTTAATGGCCAGTAGTGTAGTAGATTTTGATAGTGGTGTGCGTTCACTATTTTGATTACGTCATGGATTAAAGCAGATGGTCGGTACCAGCTCGTTCATTATTTCCGAAGGAAAGACTGGCAGGACAGATGTTTATGAAGATATAGTGAAATAATTACGGTGGTTAGTGACATTGGATGGAGATGAAAATTTGAAAGGACACAGAACGGTTAGGTGAACAAATAATGCAGAACGTTGGGTTACTGATTTTGCATTATAGGGGGAAAAAACCTCATGACGATGTTGTGAGTGATAAACTTGTGGACAGAGTGATGATATAGTAGAAGTTGCGAAATGCATCTGGAGAACGAGAACAGTTACTGGTCTCTGGAAGAATGCTATTATTACGATAGATCTTGCCTGCGTCTGTGAACTGGCTGTTAATGATGCCTGAATGTCAGGTGCGGGCAAACAGATGTGGACGTACCTGTGTTTGGAGCCGTGTGTTTGTACGTACACGGGCGGGGCGCGCTACCGTCGGCAACGTGACAGACCGGCCCTGGGGACGGCGCATCCGTCTTGCGGCCGGACAGCTCAGCAGGTGGGCCGCGGCTCTCGATAGCCTTCAGATGGAGCGCCACACTCCATCAGGCGCGCCCCACCTGTCGCGTAACGGACCCTTCCAGAGCTGCTAACGTGGCACTTGATCGATGAGCCACTCGGCCGAAAAGGTGAATGTCTCAAAATGTCGAAATAATTTCTATCACTGTTCATGCAAACAGCAGGCGTTCGAAGAGTGCGGTTTCTTCAGAAGACTGATACGCTGAATGTGGGGGAGAACCATGTAGTATCGGCCGGCTTAGGTTTTTTTGAGTTTATTGTGTAACTGTTGTGGTTAATCGGAATACCGTTCTCTTATCTCATGACGTGTTCTATGAGTAGCACAGTGAAATGCTTTGTATTTAATATGTATAGTACTTAATTAAATGGAAAGTGAAGGTGCTCAAATTTTAAGGCTTTCAGACAGTGCCTTGCAATATCGGCCATTTCCTATTCTGTGATAATGAAATGAAATGATCGTCTGGCATTGTTGGCCGGGAGGCCCCGTGAGGGGGAAGTTCGGCCGCCGTATTGCAAGTCCTTTCTAGTTGACGCCATTTCGGCGATTTGCGAGTCAATGATGATGAAATGTTGATGAAGAACACACAACACCCAGTCATCACGAGGCAGAGAAAATCCCTGACCCTGCCGGGAATCGAACCCGAGACCCCGTGCGCCGGAAGTGAGAACGCTACCGCAAGACCACGAGCTGCGGACAGACCAGGAGTTGCGGTGGTAATGTCAGCTGTTGATGGTACACTGCACTGATACTATTGAATAATAATGGAACACATAAGCAGGGGTACCTATTGTTTCTCTTTCAGCTCATTTCATCAATGTTTGACTTACTGTTTTACAGAGATCACAAATAAAATACGGGATATTCTCTAACTTCAGACGTGCTGGGATAGCTGTGGGTCAGAAACTTCATTTAATCAGTACAACGAAAAACCAGCCCAAAGTTGCAAATTTCACTTATTTTTTATTCACTCAATGACTAGTTTCGGGCCGGAACCTGTTTTAAAATAATCGTAACGTAGTCAAAAATAGCATTTCCCAAAATGTAAAAACCATGCCAAAAATGTGCAAACGAACAGTTACAGTGCTGCAATTGTTCGTCTGCACACTATTGAAATGGTTTCTACATTTTCGGAAATACTATTTCTGACTATGTCACGATGATTTGAACATAGCTTTCGGTCCGAAACTAGTCATCGAGTGAATAAAAAAAGTAAAATTTGAAACTCTGGACTAGATTTCGTTGTACTGACAAAATATTCTCGTGACCCACACATCCAACATGCGCCCTGCCTCTGCACTTTTTACACAACTTCCAATCTTCTTCGAATAGCTCCAAACACATAATACACTTTTCAGTCTCATGTGTTGACTCATTATTTCCAGTAAATTCGTTTTCTTCTTCGCTCTGTAATTGGCTTTCTGTGGCCACTCTGCGTCTCTGTTTCATTTTCGAACACCCGATTTAAGTTCAGCTTTCTTCAACTTTCTTTACTTTGCTTCTTCTGCTATTACTCTCTTCTCTCCGGTGGCGATACTTTTCTTTTCTAAACGTTGAAAATGCATCAGCTCACTCCCTCGTGGTCATTTTGTTACACATAACTTTGCTCGCAGCCATTTTCACGCACTCTTTGGGATACTTTCCTCTTATTCTCTTGTCATTTCCCTACATTTCAATCGCAAAAGAAGTAAGAAGAACAAAATTTAATTTAAAAATTGAAATTACTTCTGGCCAATAGTGAAGGACAAGAGGATGGCGGTACAGCACGCCGAACACGCATCAGGATATATCACATTGTACGTTCCTTTATAGACATCATAACGAAACGTTTGTCGCATGCCATTCCTTAAGTTACATAATCGAAATCTAGCAACTAAATTCATCACTTACCATAAAAACGGAGACCACAGGCCGCAACATTTACTCCGTGCGGTAAGAGCTACAGTAACACAATCAAGCACTTACAGCAGACAAAGCACCGAAGAGAAGATAACGGTATGCGACTCTACTGCACATTCTCCCTTCTGCGTACTGTACACTTCTGCCATTTGAAGACGGTAAGGGAAATCACGTACTGGCCGGTACTGTAAACCAATCCGTACTTCTTGACTCTCCCCTAATGTGTACTCATTTCATGGCCGCCTTTTCTTTCCTTGCTTAAATATTTACTGTAGTGGCGTGGCAAGACAGCCAAGCCACGGAGGTAGCCGAAAGGCACGCGTTAAGCTCACGCAGATTGGCGTGAGGTCTGGAACAAGGTAAAGTAATTATCCTATAAAGAAAACAACGTAGTTCTTGGAATACTTAACTTTAATCCACAATTGTAGAACATCGCTCTTGATGATACATGCTTCACATAATAAATATCAATTGAATACGGCGCCTTGCTAGGTCGTAGCAAATGACGTAGCTGAAGGCTATGCTAACTATCGTCTCGGCAAATGAGAGCGTATTTGTCAGTGTAGCGTCGCTAGCAAAGTCGGCTGTACAACTGGGGCGAGTGCTAGTAAGTCTCTCTAGACCTGCCGTGTGGTGGCGCTCGGTCTGCAATCACTGACAGTGTCGACACGCGGGTCCGACGTATACTAACGGACCGCGGCCGATTTAAAGTCTACCACCTAGCAAGTGTGGTGTCTGGCGGTGACACCACATTTACCATGCCAAAAGTGTGCAAGAATCAATACATAGTCGGAAAAATTGGAACTCAAAGTCATTTAACCTGGAAGCTTGTAGGTACTAGACTGTTAATGATACTATACTGTAGGTGCCAGCTCCACAGCTACCATCGACCAAATACAGTACTAATAGGTCAGTAGGCAGATACGTGCGAGAACTACCGCAAAATCGCCATAGCATCTCATGCATCCAGCTTGATGACAAGAACGACATATACAATACAATGGCAAAGGAAACTGAGGGTCTGTGAGATGATCACATCGACTTTAGGAAAGGCAAGGGCGACAGAGAGACTGTCCTGACTTTGTGCTTGATAACGAAAGTAAGATTCCAGAAAAATTAACTTTCATAGGATTTGTCGACCTATAAAACGTGTTCGACAATGTAAACTGGTGAATAACATTCTAAACTCTCAGGAAAACAGCTGCAAGCTAGAGGAAAGGACGGATAATGTGAATATGTGCAAGGATCGAGAGGGAAAAATAGGAATTAGAATCCAAGAAGTGCTTTTGTTAGAAAGACTGTAGATCAAGAACGCAGTCTTTACTACCTATTGTTCAATCTGTACATTGAAGAAACTCTGACGGAAGTAAAAGGGATGTTCAGCAGTGGGAAGGAATACAGAGTGAAAGGATATGAATGATAAGATTGTTATCCTTAGGGAAAGTGAAGAAGAATTCCAGGGCCTGTTGAATAGCATGAGGTGTAATGCGCACACCCTATGGGTCGAGAGTAAATGAAAGGAAATCGAAATTAATGAGTAGTAGCAGATATGAGACTACAGACAAACTTATCGTCAAAATTGGGTACCACGCAATAGACTAGTTGAAAGGTCTCTGTTGGATTCCTCTCATGTTAATTTCTTAAATCTGTTGTCATTCACGGCATACATTCCAGTTCTAAATTTAATGTGGTGTTTCTGACACTATCTGGCAGGAGACTGAGCAGTGGAACGTGTTACTTTTACACATAAACAAGAACGATCTGTCACACTACTACACTTTAAAACACAGTTCATATGTAATTCATGTCACACAGTCTCATACGGAGCCTACATCTGCTTTCTTTTATATACTGTATATGATAAGATACTGTCATCCCCCTTCCCTAATGTGTGAAAGAATGAATGAGCAAATGTACTTCTAGTTGCATGCTTAATGGTAGCAGACATGCCTGTCTGCTAGAGAACAGTAGGACCAACGTCGGAACAGGTAGCTACACTTGTTAAAAGCAAAGAGGTTTCTATCCTTAGTATGGTCCTGTCCGTCCATTGTCATGTTGGTATAGGAAGCAGCCTCTCTGGTCACTTCCGTTGGTATTTGTGAGGAACCCTCGGTAGGGGCCCACGCCAGCGGCGAGCGTCTGAAGTGGTAAGATCTCCGGCTAAGCGCGTCTCTGCTAAGTCCGTAGGACAATGGATTTCTTAAGTTCAGCCTAACTGAAAATTTAATCACCTTTATTTCAGGTTTAGATCTAAAATATCTAATGTTATCTTAAATTGCAACACAGCGTAATTCAAGTGTGAAGTTCAGAATATCTTCCGGTAGTTGCTTTGTCACTACTTTGTGAGTAAAGTGGAACCACATGTTGATCAGTAACTCTAACTAAGATCATCAATCTTAAATGCTAATGTGCGTGACATTATAACATCTCGTCTTGACAATATTTTTCAATACAGCAACTTTTCTTTATGTTCAACCCCCATCGGATGTACTTTGTGAGACCAATACCAGGTGCTTATACAATTGTTTGACCCATCTGTAAGGTGTCAGGCAAATCCAACACCTTCAATGAAAACCCAGACATGATAAGCAAATCCAGTAGTATGTCACACAGCTCCGAATAAATCGTGACATTAAATTAACCAAAGTAATACGAGTAACGAGTGAGCAAATGGAATACCACAGACTAACACAAGAATGCCTAAATGCATGTCATACCTTCCCACCGTGAGACAGACGCAGTTCCGAGGGGAGAAACGAGAGCAGAGCCGAGAGCAGAACCGTGTTAAGCTGGAAGGCCCTACGATAAGGGACGGACGTACACCCACGTCGCCAGCTAACCGCTAGGACCACACCACCCGCAAGTTCTAGCGTGAGACTTTTTCGCGTCTCTGTTACGTCAGGACCACCCCCCCCAGCCAATGTTAAAAGCTAAAGCCCTCCAGAAGAGCAGTATAGATCTTACGATAACACAAAAAGGGCTACACCACCCGCAAGTTTTAGTGTGAGACTTTTTCACGTCTCTGTTACGTTAGGATCACCTCCCAGCCCATGTTAAAAGATAGAGCCCTCCAGAAGAACAGTATAAATCAATTTATAAACAATGTTTTGTGAGTAGAATAAAATTTCCAATGGTAAACTTAACTGCTTTTTCGACGTTATTTTACCAGCTAACTAAAAATTGGAAAGCCTTGAACCCCTTCCACTAAATTTAGTTAGTATTAAGATTCTTTTACAGGGAGTGCAGTGGAGCTGACGCTGAAATCATTAAGTATTCGGTTATATCATCGCTAGTCTCACTGAACTCTTCTGAACTCTACATGTCATGTGTGGTCTGGCGTCTCCTTACCAGCAACAGGTCCCAGGATCAAACTAGTCAATTCCTTAAAAAACACGCTCAGAGCGTCGTTGCGCGAAAGTGGTAGGGAGACACGACATAGAACAAACAGACACCACGCAGAATGTTAGACATCAGGTTAATGGTAAGACGATAGTAACTAGTTCGAGGTTTTTCTTTTGTAAATTGCGTTTAGATGTAATTTATTTTAACTATCAAAATTATTGTGGAGTTACAGTCTTTGTGTAAACCAAGTTGACCACGTGAAGCATGTGGTGTAATCATCAAAGTAGCCCTCAGCTATTCTTTTCTGGAAGATTTCACAGAGAGTTAGTATGAATTTAGAATACCAGTGAGTGGTAGTTTCATGACGGACAGGATTGCGCTACGAACGTAACTTCTTTGGGTGAAAATTGAATCGGTTGGTTGTGGTTAATTTCCTCTTGCATATGTTTCAACGTTCTTCGTGCGTTATTTTATGAATACAGTGTTGCATGCAGTCTCCCAATCTTGGCTCCATATTTTATGTGTTCCACAAGACTACAAACTCACATTTTCACAATCCTAAATAAGGCACCAGTTTAGTTATGAATCAAGTTTAATATGCTGAAATTTCAATGATCAATGTTAATATAAATTTCCAAATATAAACTGATTTATTTCGTAAGATGACTATTAAAAGATTATAATTAATGTTAGTCTGGTTGGGAATTTGGTAAGCTAGACTGGATACCTGGTGAAACAGTTGCTCAGTAATGCAAGGTTAACTTCTCCAGATAGCTCACAGCTGTTTACCCGCTTTAATTGTCTTGGATATCAGCACCGCTTTCAGAACAACTTAATCCATCAACATTACATAGTGAACGAATTCTGCTGCTTTGTAAGCAATTAACACATGACGGACGAAACAAAAAGGACATAAATGCAGACTGTCTCAGACAAGGACGGCTTCTTGTCGAAAACTATCTACTAGTATCGAACATCGGCCTTAATTTGAGGAAGAAATTTCTGAAAACGTACGTTCGGAGTGGAGAAGTTGCTCATGGATTATAGGAATACCGAATAAGAAAAGAATCACAGCGTTTGAAATGTGGTGGTACAGAAGGATGCTGACTATTAGGTGGACTAATGAGAAAGGAGGAAGCTTTTCACAGAATCGGCGAGGAGAAAATGTAGAAAACGTCAACAGAAGAAGCGACAGAATGACAGGATATGTGTTAAGTCGTGAATGAATAACTTTCCTGGTACTTGAGGGAGCTGCAGGGGATACATTTCTTAGGGGACGGCTGAGACTGGAAAATATCCCACAAATAATTAAGGATGTTAGGTGCAAGCGCTACTCTGAAATGAAGACGTTGGCAGAGAAGATTAATTCGTGGTGGGCCGCATCAAACGAAAAAGCTGATGACCTGCAAAAAAGGTGTGAATAGTTTAACGTGCCCTCATTGAGATTAACGTGGATAGAGAAGTGAATGTTGCTACATTAGGTTGTGGGCGGCAACTGTGTGCCGACGGGAAAAAGAGTTGGATGATGATAGTCAGAAGAAGATTATGTCATTCTTCACTAATGTGAGTCCAGTGTCTTAGCCATCGCGCCACCTCGCCTGCTCTTACAGAAGTCCTCCTTCCTTAGAAACGCCACTGAGGCTCTCAACTCCCGCATAGTTTGCCAGATTAGGCTTCATCTATTCTCCACAGAGAAAATTGTTGTATAGACAGATGTTAAGCTGACATTTGAAGGACGAATTCCAAGTAAACGTAATCCATTCACGGAAGAAATAATGAAGTCTTCCTTCTTCAATGTGTCGCGTCAGTCTGGGATCACTGGCTGGCCAGACACGAGAGCATTTTAGCGACGGCTCACGAGATTTCCGAATTCTGCAAAACCCGCTGGTCTGGCTTGTGTGTCAGTGGAGATTGGACCTACCTGCAGTTCTTAGAACTGGCGTTCCAGCCAACACAGCTGAGCACACGCGTGCTGATTTCTGTGAAGGGCTACATCCAGAAAGTCTGAGATTTTTCCTTGGCTTTCGGCTGTCGGCCTGTTTTAGTTGCTACAAGCGTAGTGAATAACTCGACCAACTGTGTCGTGGAAAACTTTGGAACGTCCCCTTTAAACAATTTATACATGACTGCTTAAACTGACACACAATATTTTTAGCGCAACGCAATCTGACTTTCAAAAATCCCTACAAAAAAATGACCCTGACTAACATTAACCTATACGTTTCACAAATCGCTTACCTCACAAAAATCTTGGTTACTCGAACTACTGCAATACAGCAAGCGCCACTACTGCCAGCTAAATAAAAGATTCAAACTACGGAAGGCACTAACTACTGATAGGGATAGTTAGCAAATGAAAGATATTAATAGAGAACAAACAATGTATTTACCTTCATGACAAATTTCAAAACTCCGCCATCTCTCTCCCCACATCCACCACTGCTGGCGGCTCACCTCCAACTGCGCAACGCTACGCGCTGTTCACATCCAGCTGCCGCTGCCCAACACTACAATGGCAGACAACAATGCAAACTAGACACAGACTGCACACAGCACAGCCAGTGATTTTTATACAGAGGTGGCGTTACCAATAAAAAAACCTAAACAGCCTACTTACAACTTTGTTTGTGAAAACTGACACATGAATATTACACGAACAAGAATGTAAAAGTACGGCGTACTAAGGAATGGTTGAAGCATTTCTAGACCGCATTCCAACTATGAACCAAGATGGTGTAAAAGTTGAAACAAAATATCAGAAAAGAAATTCTTCATTTGTGTGGCCATATTGTCTATTGTTGGCTTATAATTTCTGAAGCTACTTTGAATCCGTCTTTGCAGCCACCTACAAGAAATAATAGCGAGCTAGGGGGGCGTCTCAAAAACGTGCAGTTTCGAGATGTGAGCTAAATTCGGACATAAAATACTCGTATGGTAAGAAAAATCAACACCTTTTGTAACGAACTCTTCTCATATCTGGAATCAAGCCATATTGTAGATATGTTTCACTACAGACCACTGATCATGTTTTAGTTCAATAAAACGAGACGCGTTTGTTGACAAAAATACACATTTTCTTGTCGTTGCAAAAGAAGAGTTGAAATACGTTCAATAATTTCAGAAAAGAGCTAAGAAAAGTGTAGGCACTTGAAATAAGAGTAAAAGTGGGGGATGAAATACAAGTACTACGGGCGTTCACTAAGTAATGCAACACATAGTATGTTTGTCTGCATGGCTATCTTCTGCATCAGCTGCTGAAATCAATTTTTATTGGTTTTTCCGTCCTAAGCTTACTGCAGTCAATGAAAAAGAATTTTACGTCAGACACGTTTCGCTATTATTTCTTTTATTTACCAAGCATCTTCCGTGCCTGTTGTTTACATATTTTCCAAACCTTGTTACACGTATACTCGTGGTAGTTTTTGCCTTTTCTATTTTTTCTTGTGCTGCATTTGTGTTATTTACGCTTCATCTTATTTTTGGAAAGCGAACTGAAGTTATGTGTGTTCTCATTTAGCACAATATAACAGGTTGTAAAATTCTCTTTACTTAATTACAGTGAGCTTAAGACGGGGAAACCAATAGTGATTGAATGTAACATATTTTTTCTCGTCCAATTTCGGTTCAAAGACTGCGGAAATTGTGGAACATCGTGGAATGTTCCCACTTCAAGTCCCTCTAGTTTCACGAAGTTCCGATAGGTGGCGGCTGTATAACGTAATTTTCAAAATGGCTTTGTAACGGTGGCACGTTATAACAGAAAGCTATCATCGAGTTTCTTTTGGCGGAAAACATAGCACCACAGATATTCACAGGCGCTTGCAGAATGTCTACGACTCTACGGAGACAGGGCAGCGAACAAAAGCACGGCGAGTCGTTGTGCGACCGGTCTGTCATCATCGCAACAGACTCTCTCAAACCTGCCCGATCCAGCCGGCCGCACACATCTTTGACTCCTACAGTGTTGGGACGTTCGGACACGCTTATTCGAGGTGACCGACGGGTCACATTTAAACACCATGCTGCACAACTGGCACCACACAAGTCTGCGCATTCGAGAGGAGATCACGAAACTCCATTGGACTGTTCTACCTTATCAACCCTACAGCCCAGGTCTCGCACCTCCCGGCTTCTTTGGTCCAATGAAGGATGCAGTCATCGAGAAGCAGTAAGTGGGTGATGGATGATGGTGACATTTGGTTTGTGAGGCGCTGAACTGCAGGGTTATCAGCGCTCACACAAATTCCTAATCCTTGGACTGCCAGTCCCGCCGCTTTCCCTAATCATGATTAAATGAGGACAACATAAGCACCCAGTCGCCAGGCGGAATAAAATCCCTGACCCGGGCGGGAATCGAACCCGAGACCTCGTGAGCGAGAGGCAGCACCGCTAGCCACTTTTATTTTTAATACATCTTGTTCATTATCGTTGGTTTCACTTGGTCTGTGGTTGCGTTACGTGATATCCGTTGAAGTTCGTCGTTGAGTCCTTTACTCATTTTTTTTTTTTTTTGTTACAGAGGAGTCCTTTACTCATTTTTTTTTTGTTACAGAGAACTGCCAGCCAGCCCTCTGTCCAAACACCCTGAACTACCATGCCGCTAGCCAGCATACCACGAGTTGCGGACGTGGATGATGGGTTGCAACAAGACGTTGGCTCCAATTTCGACCAGTAGAGGACGTGCGGGCCCTGCCAGTAAAATGAGTTAAGGCCGTTGCATTGAACGGAGACTATGTTGAAAAATAGCGTTTTGTAGCCAAAAGAATGAGGAATAATATGGTGTATTG
The DNA here is from genome assembly GCF_021461395.2 of Schistocerca americana. Lineage (NCBI taxonomy): Eukaryota > Metazoa > Arthropoda > Insecta > Orthoptera > Acrididae > Schistocerca > Schistocerca americana. Next base: position 17,384,150 of record NC_060124.1, read on the forward strand.
GAATAGTGAATAAAACCAAGCTGCTTTCAGCAATGAAATAACTAGTTATTGAACGCTCTTCGTACTGTATAAACCACCACTATCCTGAGTGATGATAAGAAGTACTGTGTTCATCATTATCTTATCCTTAACTGCGTTGTGTCCATTATTTTACAGGTGTTTCGAATTACTGTATTTTACAGTGGATCAAGAACGTCCTCTTCCTAGGATATCGAGCCTTCGTGATTCCTGGAGGAATGCCCACGATTAAAAATTGGATCCATATGTCTGGTATATTGGAATCCTCCAATCCATTTTTTTTTAATTCATTTTGTAAGATATTTTTTTCGAGAAATATATATGCGTACATAGAGTACAAACTGCTGGTTACTGGTACCATTTTGTTCCGAAATTGTCCCGAGCAGCTAGGAACCCGGCCTCTGGGGCAGATCTCAGCTAATAGATCCAGTGACCGGGCCCTGTACGCCAGTGGGAAACGACGGGCCTGAGATCGGCGTGCTGGATGCGTTGGTCGGATGGCCAAAAGTAACCGCGGAAATTACCAGCCACGATTAATAGAGAAAATAGAGAATATTCAAAGAAAACTAGCGTGTTCCGCCACAGATTGTTTCAGCAAGCGAGGCGGCGTCATTCAGTGGCGCAGTGCACCACCGAGATATTTTATTGGTTAATTCGAGGTGCTTATTTACCAAGAAGAGTTTGTCAGTACGTTACTTTCTCCCACATACACCCCGAGAAAATATAACACAAAAAAAGGGGGGTTGAGGAGGAGGGAGGGAAATGTAGTGGTACCGGTCGCACACTATAAGATACAGCTCTGGATACAAAGTTCTAGTCTTGGAATATGTTCATTATAGAGTCTGTGGTGTTTCGTTGAGTGGGACAAAGGAACTTACAGGTCGCAGTTTTCATTTACCAGGAAACAAACAAAAAATGGTTCAAATGGCTCTGAGCACTATGGGACTCAACTGCTGAGGTCATTAGTCCCCTAGAACTTAGAACTAGTTAAACCTAACTAACCAAAGGACATCACAAACATCCATGCCCGAGGCAGGATTCGAACCTGCGACCGTAGCGGTCGTGCCGTTCCAGACTGCAGCGCCTAGAACCGCACGGCCACTTCGGCCGGCACCAGGAAACATCATTGCAGTTTGGATTCAGCGAAAAAGTGAGGAATTCATTCTAATGTCATTGATATCCGCATCGAATGCTGTGCTGAGTGCTGTATGAGAGTTTGTTTCTGCTTCTGTGAGAAGTTTTCTTTTTCATTAGTTTTGTGACTGGTTTTATGCGGCCCGCCACTAACCCCTGTGCCAAACTCAACACCTCAGAGCAGCACTTAGGCATAACGTCCTCACTTATTTGTCGGATATTGCAGTCTCTGTCTTCCCCCACATTTTTTACCTTGTACTGCTCGCTCAAGTATCATACTTACAAAAGGCTAATTTTGAAGAAAGAAAGAAATATCGTGAAACATGGGGATTACATTTGTGTAACTTTAACTCACGGATCATTCATTGCAGGTAGGAAAGGATTGGAGCTGCGGTAATCTGTGAAGAGCTGACACAGTCAAAGACGTTTATTGATTAGTCACGGAATCATTGTAAGTAGGCTGTTTAGGTTTTTTATTGGTAACGCCACGTAGCGCTCTGTATGAAAAATCACTGGCTGTGCTGTGTGCAGTCTGTGGCTAGTTTGCATTGTTGTCTGCCATTGTAGTGTTGGGCAGCGGCAGCTGGATGTGAACAGCGCGCAGCGTTGCGCAGTTGGAGGTGAGCCGCCAGCAGTGGTGGTTGTGGGGAAAGAAATGGCGGAGTTTTGAAATTTGGAAGACTGGATGTCATGAACTGCTATATATATTACGACTTTTGAGGATATTAAGGTGAATACACTGTTTGTTCTCTATTAAAATCTTTCATTTGCTAACTATCCCTATCAGTAGTTAGTGCCTTCCGTAGTTTGAATCTTTTATTTAGCTGGCAGTAGTGGCGCTCGCTGTATTGCAGTAGTTCGAGTAACGAAGATTTTTGTGAGGTAAGCGATTTGTGAAACGTATAGGTTAATGTTGGTCAGGGTCATTTTTTTGTAGGGATTTTTGAAAGTCAGATTGCGTTGCGCTAAAAAAATATTGTGTGTCAGTTTAAGCACAGTCTTGTATAATTCTTCAAAGGGGACGTTTCATCACCACTTACCGTTGTGTAAAGGCAGTGCTATGACCATGTTACTTTAGCAGTAAGTCGTTATGAAACGCTGTCGTACAGCGCACTACGTACTGTGCTGTACAAATAGGGAACATTAGACAGCATAACGAAAGCAAAATCGTTGAGTGAGAGATCATAAGACGTGAGGTTGTGTACCGGACAATGCAAGTGAAATTGTCACAGTTGTGACTCATCCTAGGAATCCTGTAGCTAAAGTTTTCAATTACAAAATCTCTTCATTTTGATGTGATAGATTAAGAAGCTTCTGAATGAGGTACATTGCAGCAGTAACTGTAGATACGTAGTGGAACACAGTGAATCATGTGGCATGGCATCTTCGCTAAGTTACAGTGTACGTTCTTGTCTCTTTTGTACTAATAAACATTATAAACAGACACATAATCGTCGTTGGCTGTCCGTGATTATTGCTTTTGGTTTAGAAATAAGTTGCTAATAACACCCCGGCTCTAGTCACAACCTTTTGTTTTTGTATTTAAGCTAATGCTCCCCTTTCAAGGACATGTCAGTATTTCCGAGAATTACATCTCCTTCGGTTAATTGTGCAGCTTTTGGGGAACTTGAAAGGTGGCTACACTGAGTCACAGCGCCAGAGATTGCGCCAAAGAGCATTATTCCGCCGCCTCCACTGGCAGTGCTTGTTCAGAAGTGGTGGTGGTATTATTCCGCCGCCTCCACTGGCAGTGCTTGTTCAGAAGTGGTGGTGGTTAGTGCTTTGCTGAGAGGATGTTGATAGCTGTACTATTTGAGGCCATGTCGTGTGCAGTTGTTTTGATGGGCTAGACAGCAGATGTTGTTCGAATGGAAATGTTCTAATGATCAGAGTGTATTTTTAGTCAATATATACGAAGGTAAAAAACATTTTTTAAATTTTTTAAATTTTTTTTTAAATTTCCTAACTAACAATGCCTCTTGGTCACAGGTTCAGTCTACAAAGCATCTGGCTTGTGTTCATATATTAGACTGTAATTCGGGTTTCTATGTGCAATTATAGTATTTCAGTTTTTTTAATTAATTAATTCAGTGTAAATGGTATTTAAAATATCTTGACTTATTGAGGAAGAACCGTGCCAGATGTGTACGTTGAATCACACTTCCACACACAGAAGAGTTACACTTGTGCTTTGTTGTTCCGTAGTTTTTGTTTCGTAGGTTTTATAGTTGCTGGGGACTTAATTAATTAATTGTGTTAACGCAAATTTCCTTCCATTCTTTGATGTTATTCTATGCAGTCAGATTGCGGAGTAATACTAGTCAGGGCCAACCGGTTACGAGACTGCGTAACCGGACAGACAGCGACGAAAATTAAAATTATTTGCATTCTATTTAATTAAGCCCCCATGCAAACTACACGACTTTTAGTTTTACGACGCTGACATCGAAGATGAAAATGTATATACAAATAATGAATTATTCAATGGTTACTTTAATTCCCTCAAAGCAAACGTTGCGTTCCTGTCGGTAAGAAAACTTCAATGATTACGTTTATTTGTTTATCTTCTGATAATAAGTACTTTTTTCCACTGATAATTCGTGATTTGTTATTTTTAACACATTTTCACCTGATTGTGTTAGGCGTGTTCAGTGAATTTCTATTCGTAAGTGACTACTTTCTGTTTAGGGCGCTTTGTAAAGGATTAATATTATTCAGAGGCAAGCGAAAAGTCGTCTGAAAACAGACGGCTTATTGTATGTGAGAAAATATCACCTTTCCAGGTACAAGGTTGTGCAATAGAGTTATTAATAGAATGAAATCTTATGGGGATCTGCTGTTACCTGTTGCCCCATGGAATGTAAGAGACGGCTGTCAGCAACCGGTTGAATGATGTGTGCACCGCTTTCCTCAAGTAGAACACTGGGTGAGCAGTGGTGGTACCACTCCTTCTACCACACCGTCTTTTTCTTCTTCTTCTCCTCGTCGTCTTCAGTTCGATGTTTAGGCAACAAGCCTACTCCGACTTTACATTTTTAAGACCATCTCTTTCACGGTCTTCCAGCTACTCTTTTTCCTGAGGGCTTGAACTTGTTGACAATGAATAGATGCCTGTCTTCATCCGTTTGTTTAAGAGGTTGTCTTCATTTCTTCCTGTTTATTCCTTTGTTATAAGTTAAATATTTCCATTGCTTCTCGTATATTCTTATTTCTTAGAAGCTTCTTCCTTGACTAACCTTTGACAGATCTAATTTTGTATGTCGATCCCTGTGATCGGCGATCTGCGGGACTCCAGCCGTTCACTTACGTAACGAAATGAAACACCTGGAGCCATCGTTTTGATGTTGTTTTATTACATTACAATCAGTTTCCGTGACTAAGTACACCATCTTCACGCCTTAAGCGACCCTAATTGGATGTACTGCAATCTATACACGATCACATCGGTGGCCAACATCTAAGAACTGGCTTCCATAGAATACCGTAAAGGTGTTGTTGTGTCTGCAGCCACCAAGTACCAACACAGACAAAACATCATCGCGTTTACAGTATTCTACAGAACTCACTTCGTAGATGTTGGCCACTGATGGGATCGTGTATACGAGAGGCGTTCGCCCCCTCAGCATCAGTTAAGGCCTGAAGGTGGTGTACTGAGACACCGAAACTAGTTGCTATATAATAAAAAAACAAAAAACGGCAGCTGCAGGTGCTTCACTTTATTACGTTAGACAGATCTTGTTACTGTTGTTGTTGTGGTCTTCACTCCGAAGAATGATTTGATGCACATCTCCATGCTATTCTATAGATGTTAACAAATTTCTGTTCTTCACAAACGCTTTTCCTGCCATTAGCAATTTACATTTTATATCCTCTCTTATATTGCTGCCCAAACAGCACAACTCATCTGCTACTTTGTTTCGTTCCCTAATCTGATTCTGTTTGCATCACTCGTTTTAATTTTTCTCCATTCCATTATCCTTGTTTTTCTTTCGTTGACGTCCATCTTATATCCTCCTTTCAAGACACCGCCCATTCCGTTCAACTGCCCTTTCTTCCCTCTGACAGAACTATAGTGTCACTGGCAAACCTCAAAGTTTTTGTTTCTTTTCCCTGGACGTTAATTCCTACTCCAAATTTTTCTTTAGTCGGCTTTATTTCTTGCTCAGTGTGTAGACTGAGCAATATCGGGTCTAGGCTACAATCCTGTCTCACTCCCTTCTATTCCACTGCTTACGTTTCGTGCCCCTCTACTTTTATTACAGCCATCTGGGTGTCTACGCAAGTTGCAAATGACATTTCCCTCCCTGTCTTTTACCCCGTTACCTTCAGAATTTCAAAGAGAGTTTTCCAGTCAACATTGTCATAAGCTTTCCCTAAGTCTAAAAATGCTATAAAAGTAGGTTTGCCTTTCCTTAACGTGTTCTCTAAGACAAATCGTAGGGTCACTAATGTCTCGTGCATTCCTACAGATTTACATTTCTTAGAATTCTCATTTCAGCCAATTATTGCTGCTTCTGGTTTTCTTTTCTTTTTTTTTTTTCAATGAAAGATTCACTGCCACAGAAGAAGAAGGAAGGTACAACTTCTTTGTAAATTATTTTTTGTCTTTCTTTTAAGATTTTTCTTGTAGTTTGACATATGTCCATCATTCTCTATATTATTACCTTTATTCAAGTTCATATCGCAGCCTAAAAATTAAAACTAGAAGCTCGTTCCAGAGGTTTGTCTTCAACAACAATATTTTGATCTTACTGGGTGTTTTCCACAATAAGCGATAACTTTAATTTTTGTGGTGGACGTTTTCAGATTGTAGCATTGTCATACTAGTTTATATATCTACACACCGCATACTGTAAGTCTGTTTCTATATTCTTTAGTAGGACTACATCACCTGCAAATAGAACCACGTTCATGTGATAGCTCGTTTCAGTCGTATACCTTCATGTACGGCATTCTTACATTTTCTTATGCGATCCTCAACACAGGTGTTAAAGAGTGTCACTGGCACGCTACATCGCGTTCTGATGGCTTGTTTTACTGCTATGTTTCCTGTTTTTGAGTTGTCTACGTTTATAATTATTTTAGAATCCTTACATAACTTTTTGCTTGTCTTTATAAGATACAGGGGATATCCACTTTCTTCCATAATTGTCCATAGTGTATTTCTAATAAGCTTTCTCTTAGTCAACAAAAGGAACTTGTGTTTCTAGACTGGCTACGTGTCGTTTTTCTAGAATTCTTTGAATGCTAAAAATATTATCTTTCATGGAATGTCCTTACTAAATTCACTTTGTGTTTCTCCTAGGAATACATACGCTGTTGCACTCAAGCTATCATTTAATATTGTTTACTAAATTTCATGTGCTCCGTTTAAAAGACTTATGCCTCTGTAACAAGGGGGGGGGGGGGGGAGGGAGAGGGAGAGACGGATTACCTCAGCAGCCTCCCAGATACAGGCACTTTGTAAAATGACTCCATAGCGAAATAATGAAATCAACAGTTTTTAAAATTGTACTGTGATGCTATGTCGGACAGCACACCAGCTTCTCCATTTGTAAACACAGAGGAAAGGCAATACAACGTCGGTTTTTCATTTTGGAGAAATTTTACAACATGAGATGGCTCTATGTAGCCTGTCTGTAAAATCAAGAGCGAGCGGTTCCGATTTTGGGGGAAGTAACTTTTCTCAGAAGAACACCTTATTTGCCCTACAGGCACATAGTCAATCAATATTTTCAGTATATCAGTGCAGTGCAGCATGGAGTGTTTGCATACAACTGATCTGTGTTTCTTGCGCAAGTTATATTATTTTTTTCTCTATTCCGTATATTTTTATTTTTTATTACATTTTGTGTATAAGCCTTGCGTCGTTCTGATTTAAAAGGCACACAGCCGAAGGGCCGGTATTGCTTAAGAAACGGCCTGTATTTGGTCGTTAGGACGTAAAGGTGCTGAGAGAGAATGGGGACTCACCACCTCGCTCTTCAGTTTACAGACTGTAACCCCAAAAAGTTATGTTTATGTTTTCTTTTCTTTACGTTTAGTAAAAATACTCGCCTTCATTTCGAGAAGTAGGCTATGACATATCCGTCTTTATGGAGAAAACGATATCGCGGCTGGTACTCTCATATAATCTTTCTGGCTCTATATCTGCTTCAGTTTTAAAATACTTCTTGTATTAAAATACTAAAATGTCCGACGTTTCGATCATTTTGCAGCGGCCTTCCTTATGCGTATATTAATTTAGATGGGGAGTGTGTACGATACATATTACACTATTGTACGTCACAATTTAATTTCAGTACAGTTACCCTCACCGCCATGGCTGCCCGTGTCGTAAGAGATACGCAGATTACCCGTTCTGCTATGACAGATGGTCAACATAGCTGAACCTGGAGAATAGAAAAGTGCAATTCGACTGGAGACCTTGTCCTTGCACTACGGCGGAACGTAGGTACTCCAGTATAGATTTGGCCCCGTTGTGAGTAACTTCAAGAAATAGTAATAAATACGTTATTAGAAATAAAGCTGACCATACTGGAATCCTTCGTCAAAGTGACGTTTCAAATTTGAAATATGCATACATATATTATAAAAATGAATGAACGTATGTACATACGTACTGTATGTTCCACATCTCCTCATAAGCTACTGGATCGATTAAAATGATAGGGTTGAAAAAGTAGCGTAGCCAACGAATGTGATTACCCACACTTTAGTCATTCAGTATTTGAGAGTGACAGCACCTAGAAACTTATAAGAAACTTTACACATAATTTCAAACCTTTTGAGACACTTTTTCTCGCTGACGATCCCCATAAAATGAAGAAAGGAAAAAAAAATTATCTCTTAATGCATTTTCGCAGTTCATGCATTAAAATTGCTGCGTGAAACATGACGTTTTAATTTATTGCTTCCTGTATTCACGACACATTTTGCATGCAGTATTCACATATACCACTGAATACACCATGAAAATTACATTATTTTGTGACTCAATTCAGGAGATATGACAACACAAACACTGAGATGTGCGAAAAATTGCCGCATCATTCAATATGTTTAACTTTATTACTAGGTTGCTACGAATGCTATTCGCTACACTTTTCGCAGACAGTATTCACATGTGTCGCTGAATGTACCTACAAAAATATATCATTGTACGACATGTAGTTCAGCATCAATGACGCCGTAAACAAACTGTGTGAAAAACTGCATCATCATGCACGTTATTTTAATTTATCACTTCTTTACGCTCACCTCTAATCACAACGCATCTCGCAGTCACTAGCCACATATACCACTGGACGTAACTGCAAAATTATATCACTGCACAGCACATAGTTCAGAAGATGCGACATCGTAAACACTGAGCTGTGTGAAAATGAAACTGCGTGGCGAAATTCGCTAGAGCTACAGGTGAAATATGTGTACAAACACGTGTGTAAGCGTGTTAAATATGTGTGAAGTATATCTGACACGCTCGAAAGCGGGCAAAGCCACGGGTTAAGAGCTCATCGTAAACCTATAGGTTGACTCTTACAGAGAAGACAACAGCAACCAGCCACTTTTTACAGTGTTATTTATTTATTTAAACGTCGTCGTTACCGGTTTCGAACCAAAAGGTTCATCTTCAGACAGCTAGTCCCGTTAAGATACATTTTACATTAGTTTTCACATTTTGTTTTTCCAAATGATGGAATTTTCTTGGGGTGGTGGTGTCCTACAACCAAAACAAGATATGTGACAATGTCTTTTTAACTGTAATTGTGTCTCACAGCGATTTTAAATGATAACAAATTATGCTAGTGGCGACGTTTTGGTTACTTACCGTTCTTTCAACGTAAGTAACCAATATATCTCCACAATTACAGTTAAAAAGACATTGTCACACATCTTGTTTTGATTGTAGGACACCATCACCACAAGGAAATTTCATCATTTGGGAAAGCAAAACGTGAAAGCTAATGTAAAATGTATCTTAACGTGAACTAGCCGTCTGAAGATGAACCTTTTGGTTCGAAAACGGTAATGGTGCTATTTAAATAAATAAACAGCATTGCAAAAAGTAGCTGGTTCCTGTTTCTTCTTTGTAAGAGTCAACCTATATTTTGTACACAGCCAGGGGCTCAGAATATCAGTTTTCGACAAAATAGCATCACCGTAAACCTCTGGAACGACTTTAGCCAAATTTGGTACACATATTAATTACATTTTGGAAAGAAATACTTTGGGTTACGAACCACCACCCTCCTAATGGAACGAGCTTCATAACGTGGAGAGAAAAGGGTGGAAGAATATATGGATTGACAGCGAGTGGGAAGGAAGAGATGGACAAGGATGAGGGGGAGAAGATGCACAGGTAGAGGGGAGGAGGAACTGACGGAGGGGAGAAGAAGAGATGGAAAGAAAAGAGGAGGGGAAGATCAGAGAGAGGGGGAGAAAGGTAGAGGCATAGAGTGGGTGGAGAAGATGGACAGGTAGAGGGGGGATGAGAAAATGGACAGAGAAGGAGAAGAGGAGGAGATAGATGGAGAGAGAAAAGGAGGGGATGGAAAGTGAAAGGAATGAGGTGGAGATGAACAGGACTGAGGGGGGGGGGAGTTGGAGAGAGGGGGAAGGAGCAGAATGACAAAGAGAGGGGTGAGGAGAGGGGTGAGGAGGAAACTGACAGAAGGGACAGAGAGAGGGGTATAAGGAGACAGAGAGTGGGAGAGGGGGGGGAGTGAAGGAGATGGAAGGGGAGCGGTTGGAGGAAATGGACATAGGGTGAAGGAGGATGTGGACAGAGAGAGGGGACAGAGGGGATGGACTAATAGAAGATAATAAATATATACCAGGCAACGAAGGGTAGTCAGACAGTTATTTGCTATTACTTGCTTAAAAAAAAAAGACTTTCGAAAGATAAACAAGTGAAACGTTTCGATGTAACGATTTCGGCGAAATGAGCCAGTTTTTGAAGGAAAAGCACTTTGCGCAGGCAAGTGGGCAGCTTGTTGGGTGTGGTCGTTTGAGCAGTCCCGCTCGGCACTCTGTGACGTTATCGTATCAGGTTGTGGAACAAACAAGTTATAGCGTTGAAATTGAAAGTGATATAAACGTTAAAAGCGCGTCGGGTAATGTCTGATGCGATATTAAATGACTGTCGAAGATGACACTGAGTGTGTTTGTGTACCTCACTATAGATAAGTAACATCTATTCCAATGTTGTTTACAAATATTGTAGCCTCTTTTACTACAATACTCATTTAAAGTCTGATGATGGTGTTATTAACCGAAAAGCGGTTAACGAAATAAATTAATCCAGTAGAATATACACAGTATTGTGCTTTTCATTTGTTCAACTTTTCTCTCTGTTGATCTTGATGCCGTACGTGGTATTTTGTTTTCAAGCCCCAACTAGGTTATCTATGTAGATATTAGAAGGGGATGGAGACAGATCGCATCGTTGTTATTAGTTTAGTGAAGTTATCACCGTCTTCGATTATGATTTTTTGTCTCTTTGTAAAGAGCATTAAAAAAGTTAATCATGTGCATTTGGAAACCTCGTTTTTGAATAATCTGACCCAGTTAGTGTCTACCGACTGTATCAAACGCTTTTTCATAATCTACAAAAGTCATGTATTAAGTATTTTTAAGTGTATATCTGTCTGCATATCTCTGATTCGGTATCAATGTATTACTTCAAAATTTAAGGAGGAGGATGAAAGTTTAACAAACCCACAGCTCTATTGTATCTTACACTGCGCTCTTTGTCACTCTCCTTTCATCCTCTGTCTCCGAATCCCAGCTAAAATTGTTACTTACCTATACTTTTGCCACCGTTGGCAAAATAATTATCGCACTTAATGTTTTCAATGCGGCACTTCATTACACTAACGAGAACGAAATTTAAGCCATATAAAATTACCAGAAAAAGATTTTGTACCACTTGAAATATTTACTCTGACAGATGTATTGATTAACTCACCGAAAATCTCCAAAATACTTTAAGGTTCACTGTGAAACAATGATGATATATTCTGCTCACCTAGCAGTTTCCAGACACCATCTTTGTTCACGAAGAGTGACAGTTTATATCTGATATAATACGACGGAGAAGGGAGCCTGTGATCACTGGAGGTTTTCTATTTTAATTGTTTTATTTTCACATTTACATTTATATTTAGCTTTTAGTCAAAGACGTCCACAGAGCCACGTTCTGAAATAGTGTTTTGTTTCTCCGCTAGGCAGTGGCACAGGTTAACCCACAGTCTCAAGACAACACACACATTTCGTAACAACTCATGTAAATCCACATTTCGTACTCATCTGGGACTACTGCGTCTTATATGTCAGATAAGGACATTATGTATTATGCTACGAAACCTAGACGCTGCAGTATTTGATTATATTCTTATTACATCACTGACTCAACTGTCAAAACAACCGTCAAATAACGTCATTACAAAATAAACCTCCATAATTCGACAACTTCAGAAATATTTGTTCCAGCTAGTTTAACATCTACTATAGCTCCACTAACGCCAAAGGAGCAAACTGAAACCAATGCCATATGGATATCAAGACAACCTGATATAACGTGAAGATGGCATTCACTGCGAAATGTCTATTGTAACAAGAATATCAAAATACAGGGAGCGAAAAGCTATTTACAATTTGTACAGAAACCAGATGGCAGTTATATGAGTAGAGGGGTATGAAAGGGAAGCAGTGGTTGGGAAGGGAGTGAGATAGGGTTGTAGCCTCTCCCCGATGTTATTCAATCTGTATATTGAGCAAGCAGTAAAGGAAACAAAAGAAAAATTCAGAGTAGGAATTAAAATCCATGGAGAAGAAATAAAAGGTTTGAGGTTCGCCGATGACATTGTAATTCTGTCAGAGGCAGCAAAGGATCTGCAAGAGCAGCTCAACGGAATGGACAGTGTCTTGAAATGAGGATATAAGATGAACATCAACAAAAGCAAAACGAGGATAATGGAATGTAGTCGAATTAAGTCGGGTGATGCTGAGTGAATTAGATTGGGAAATGAGGCACTTAAAGTAGTAAAGGAGTTTTGCTATTTGGGGAGCAAAATAACTGATGATGGTCGAAGTAGGGAGGATATTAAATGTAGACTGGCAATGACAAGGAAATCGTTTCTGAAGAAGAGAAATTTGTTAACATCGAGTATAGATTTAAGTGTCAGGAAGTCGTTTCTGAAAGTATTTGTATGGAGTGTAGCCACGTATGGAAGTGAAAAATGGACGATAATTAGTTTGGACAAGAAGAGAATAGAAGCTTTCGAAATCTGGTGCTACAGAAGAATGCTGAAGATTAAATGGGTAGATCACATAACTAATGAGGCGGTGTTGAATAGGATTGGGGAGAAGAGAAATTTGTGGCACAACCTGACTAGAAGAATGGATCGATTGGTAGAGCATTTTCTGAGGCATCAAGGGATCACCAATTTAGTACTGGAGGGCAGCGTGGAGGGTAAAAATCGTAGAGGGAGACCAAGAGATGAATACACTAAACAGATTCAGAAGGATGTAGGTTGCAGTAGGTACTGGGAGATGAAGAAGCTTGCACAGGATAGGGTAGCATGGAGGGCTGCATCAAACCAGTCTGTGGACTGAAGACCACACACACATCATCATCATCATCATCATTTAAGACTTATTATGCCTTTCAGCGTTCAGTCTGGAGCATAGTCCCCCTTATAAAATTCCTCCATGATCCCCTATTCAGTGCTAACATTGGTGCCTCTTCTGATGTTAAGCCTATTACTTCAAAATCATTCTAAACCGAACCCAGGTACCTTCTCCTTGGCCTACCCCGACTCCTCCTACCCTCTACTGCTGAATGGTTCAAATGGCTCTGAGCACTATGGGACTCAACTGCTGAGGTCATTAGTCCCCTAGAACTTAGAACTAGTTAAACCTAACTAACCTAAGGACATAACACACATCCATGCCCGAGGCAGGATCGAACCTGCGACCGTAGCGGTCTCGCGGTTCCAGACTGCAGCGCCTGAACCGCGCGGCCACATCGGCCGGCCCCTCTACTGCTGAACCCGTGAGTCTCTTGGGTAACCTTGCTTCTCCCATGCGTATAACATGACCCCACCATCTAAGCCTGTTCGCCCTGACTGCTACATCTATAGAGTTCATCCCCAGTTTTTCTTTGATTTCCTCATTGTGGATACCCTCCTTCCAATGTTCCCATCTACTAGTACCTGCAATCATTCTAGCTAGGATCATATCTGTAACCTCAACCCTATCCATAAAGTAACCTGAATCCACTCAGCTTTCGCTCCCATACAACAAAGTTGGTCGAAAGATTGAACGGTGCACAGATAACTTAGTCTTGGTACTGACTTCCTTCTTTCAGAAGAGAGTAGATCGTAGCTGAGCGCTCACGGCATTAGCTTTGCTACACCTCGCTTCCAGTTCTTTCAGTATGTTGCCATCGTGTGAGAATATGCATCGTAAGTACTTGAAACCGTCCACCTGTTTAAACTTTGTTCCTCCTATTTGGCACTCAATCCGTTTACATCTCTTTCCCACTGACATTACTTTCGTTTTGGAGATGCTAATCTTCATACCATAGTCCTTACATTTCTGATCTAGCTCTGAAATATTACTTTGCAAACTTTCAATCGAACCTGCCATCACAACTAAGTCATCCGCTTATGCGAGACTGCTTATTTTGTGTTCACATATCTTAACTTCACCCACCCAATCTATTGTTTTCAACATATGATCCATAAATAATATGAACAACAGTGGCGACAGGTTGCAGCCTTGTCTTACCCCTGAAATATGATGCTGGCAACAATCAGAGCAACCACACACACAATAAGAATATAATAGAACACAACAGCGTCTTGGTCTCATAACATAATATATAACATATAAATCCACTTGATGGTGGAGGTTTAAACCTTCGAAGCGTGTTACAAATAAACTGGTAACAGTAGACTTGTTTCATTCGAGTTTAAGTATTCAGTGGTGACGCGGAAGTACACCCAGAAGGATCTTAACGAGATACAAAGAACTTGACTGCGGGAAGGCAATCAGAAGCGGATTAGCAACATCAGTTAGTAGCGTGGAACGCAGTAGAAGAATACGGTGTCGCCCGAATGTTGACCCAGACGAGCACAGAGCCGCGTGATTGACGTCGCAACGGGACCGCCGGCACCCCGTGACACTGGGCGGGCGTAGTCAAACAGGTGGATCCCCGTGGGGCGCGAGAATAGCGGCAGGCGTCGTAAATGCCGAGACGGAGACAAAGCGTGCCATTCTCTGCGCTTCCGTTGTCCCGGAGCGGCCGACACAAACAACGGCACGCATTGAGCACGCGACCGCTGTCCCCTGGGGGCCCGGCCGCGCTCTGCTGCGTGTGGTCCCCGTCTCCCCCCCCCCCCCCCCCCCTCTACCCTCACACGCAGCTCTAACTCTCGCAGGATCGCCAGAGCTGACCCCCCCCCCCCTCCCTAAAAAAAGAATTCTCATTTGATAGAGCACTGTTCAGGAAAAGTAAAGGTCCCGGGTTCGATTCCCAGTCCAGTACACAATTGTAATCTTCCAGGAAGGAAAAATTCTCTCGACGCCTTCGTAAGAGACAGTCCCCAATCCTCAGGAAATATACTAGTGCAGACAAGATCGGGAGTAAATTCAAAGAAATTGAATCAACAGCAATTGAGAATCTTATACTAAACATAATGGAGTGGAATTCCGCCTTATGCAAGACAACTTCATGTCTGGGGAGTTTGGCGTCCAGCGGAAGTGTTGAAACTCAGAAGAGTGTTCCTGGAGCCACTCTGTAGCAATTCTCGACGTGTGGGATGTCGCATTCTCCTGCTAGAATTGCGCAAGTCCGTCGGAATGCACAATGGACATCAATGGATGCAGATGATCAGACAGGATGCTTACGTATGCATCACCTGTCAGAGTCGTATTTAGACGTATATCACTCCAATTGCAAACGGCCCCCACCATTACAGAGCCTCCACAATCTCGAACAGTCCCCTGCTGACACATAGGTTCCATGGATTGTACATGTCCATCCCCTGGCTAAAATTTGAAACGAAACTCGCCCGATCAGTCAACACGTTTCCAATCATCAACAGTCCAATGTCGGTGTTGACAGGTCCAGGCGTGGCGTAAAGCTTTATGTCGTGCAGTCTTCAAGGGTACACGAGTGGGCCTTCGACTCCGAAAGTCCATATCGATGATGGTTTGTTGAATGGTGCGTCACGCCGACACTTGTTGATGACCCAGCATTGAAATCTGCAGCAATCTGCTGAAGGGTTGCGCCTCTGTCCCGTTGAAGGATTCTCTTCAGTCGTCGTTGGCCCCGTTCCTGCAGGATCTTTTTCCGCCGCAGCGATCTCGGAGACTTGATTCCTGATATTCAGGGTACACTCGTGAAATGGTCGTAGAGTAAAATCCCCACTTCATCGCTACCTCGGAGATGCTGTGTCCCATCGCTCGTACACCGACTATAACAGCACGTTCAAACTCAATTAAATCTTAACCTGCCATTGTAGCAGCAGTAACTGATGTGACATCTGCGGTAGACACTTGTCTCACATATGCGTTGCCGACCGCAGCACCGTCTCCTGCCTGCCTTTTTACGTATCTCTGTATTTGGACACGCATGCCTATACCCGTTTCTTTGGCTTTTCAGTGTATGTTAACTTTGACGTATGACTGGGTGACCAGTCTTTGTACCTAAGCTGAATGAGTCACAGTGTTACATCGATAACTGGTGATGGGTGTCATTATACGCTCTGTAAAATGTCATTCGTCTATGGCATGATATTTGTAATGTAAATGTCGCAGCTATTGTTTTGAGCTTTCCCCTGGATAATGTCTGAAAACCGAAACCGGCCGGAGTAAATGTGTAAAATTCAAAGCGGCAAAATTAACATGCATTTTCTAAACGAAGTTTATTGAAACTCATGCATGATGCGATATTTTTTCGCGTATTGCAGAGTTTATGACGTCATATCCCTTGAAGTATGTGTCGTACAATGAAATATTTGTGTAGGTAAATTCAGCGGCATATTTGGATATTGTCTGCGCAACATGTTGCGGATAGAGTTAGTAGCAAAGAAGTAGTAAATTTAAACGTCATACATGATGCGCCAGTTTTTCACACAGCTCATTGTTTTTGACGTCGTATCTGTTGAACTATGACATGTAAGTGGTTCTTATGTTCTTATCCCCACAACGAGTTTGCCTGACGGTAAGAGAAATGTGTAGCAATTTTAGTTGAAATTGGTCCAGTGGTAAAGAGATGTGGAACACACACACACACACATGTATACATGCACACACACATACATCCAGTTTCATAGTAGTATAGATGTAATTTCGCCAGTTACTGTAAATTCTTAACCTACATTACACATACGGAAACAAATGTTTAATCACAGTTGTATAGAATACTCTGTAGCTATGAGAAAATACTACCGACATTGGTTTCGAGATAGTGGAAATCGAGACTATAAACAATCCTAAATACAGAAACAAAATTTAATGCTCCTATAATGAGGTGGCTCCGTCAGACAGCTTTTTGAGTTCAATTTTATCTGTTGGCACAATAGCCAGTGCCACCCTCTTGGCATCAGTTACAGGAACAGACCATCGCAACAGCCATAGTACCTTGGAAGTGTATCAGTAGTGCAGTTCGTATAATGAATGTCGCTCGTTTCCGCTTACACAAGTTCTTAGAGAAAATACACTCCTGGAAATGGAAAAAAGAACACATTGACACCGGTGTGTCAGACCCACCATACTTGCTCCGGACACTGCGAGAGGGCTGTACAAGCAATGATCACACGCACGGCACAGCGGACACACCAGGAACCGCGGTGTTGGCCGTCGAATGGCGCTAGCTGCGCAGCATTTGTGCACCGCCGCCGTCAGTGTCAGCCGGTTTGCCGTGGCATACGGAGCTCCATCGCAGTCTTTAACACTGGTAGCATGCCGCGACAGCGTGGACGTGAACCGTATGTGCAGTTGACGGACTTTGAGCGAGGGCGTATAGTGGGCATGCGGGAGGCCGGGTGGACGTACCGCCGAATTGCTCAACACGTGGGGCGTGAGGTCTCCACAGTACATCGATGTTGTCGCCAGTGGTCGGCGGAAGGTGCACGTGCCCGTCGACCTGGGACCGGACCGCAGCGACGCACGGATGCACGCCAAGACCATAGGATCCTACGCAGTGCCGTAGGGGACCGCACCGCCACTTCCCAGCAAATTAGGGACACTGTTGCTCCTGGGGTATCGGCGAGGACCATTCGCAACCGTCTCCATGAAGCTGGGCTACGGTCCCGCACACCGTTAGGCCGTCTTCCGCTCACGCCCCAACATCGTGCAGCCCGCCTCCAGTGGTGTCGCGACAGGCGTGAATGGAGGGACGAATGGAGACGTGTCGTCTTCAGCGATGAGAGTCGCTTCTGCCTTGGTGCCAATGATGGTCGTATGCGTGTTTGGCGCCGTGCAGGTGAGCGCCACAATCAGGACTGCATACGACCGAGGCGCACAGGGCCAACACCCGGCATCATGGTGTGGGGAGCGATCTCCTACACTGGCCGTACACCACTGGTGATCGTCGAGGGGACACTGAATAGTGCACGTTACATCCAAACCGTCATCGAACCCATCGTTCTACCATTCCTAGACCGGCAAGGGAACTTGCTGTTCCAACAGGACAATGCACGTCCGCATGTATCCCGTGCCACCCAACGTGCTCTAGAAGGTGTAAGTCAACTACCCTGGCCAGCAAGATCTCCGGATCTGTCCCCCATTGAGCATGTTTGGGACTGGATGAAGCGTCGTCTCACGCGGTCTGCACGTCCAGCACGAACGCTGGTCCAACTGAGGCGCCAGGTGGAAATGGCATGGCAAGCCGTTCCACAGGACTACATCCAGCATCTCTAGGATCGTCTCCATGGGAGAATAGCAGCCTGCATTGCTGCGAAAGGTGGATATACACTGTACTAGTGCCGACATTGTGCATGCTCTGTTGCCTGTGTCTATGTGCCTGTGGTTCTGTCAGTGTGATCATGTGATGTATCTGACCCCAGGAATGTGTCAATAAAGTTTCCCCTTCCTGGGACAATGAATTCACGGTGTTCTTATTTCAATTTCCAGGAGTGTAGATTTCTTCTTTAATAATGATTCCTGCTGAATTTGATAGGGATGGTGGTAAATGAAGGGGTTGCATTTTGTATTGTAGATGCTGTCTAAGGTATACAATCCAGTGACTTTTCATGGCCAGACTTTACAGTACTCCTGGAAGTAAGAATATAACGAGGAAATGCCTTAGCCACAGTCGAAGCAATTGTTTCGAAAATGAGGGCAGATAGTGTATCGTGCCTGGGCAGCTAAGTCGGCAAGAACTTTGGCCGCGAAAGGCGAGTTGTGTGTACGAATCCCGATCTAGCTCACAGTCCTAACCTGTCAAGGATTTTGAAAACAGCGCACACTCCGTTGTAGAGTGAAAGACTCGTGCTGGGAGACGCGCTCTCCCCCCAGGCGGGGGCAGAGTGAGTCGGTAACTTTGCGGCGAGGCGGCGCGCCTTGAGTCACAGATCAGCTGGGCGGTAATTTGTCGGCGGCGCCAGAGCGTGCGGCCACAATGGCTGGCGCCAGTTTAATGAGGCGTCGGCAGGTGTTTGCATATCGCGGCCATAACGAGCGGCGAGCTGATCACAGGGCACTGCCGCAGCTGCCGGGGAACCCCCGCCGCACTCCCCTCGCCAGCCTGCACTACAATAGGACCACGCATGTAGGATATCTACCTGCTCACGTTGCCTTACTGTCTTCTTCTTCTTCATCTTCTGCCAATCCAGGATTAGGTCTTAGGCCTGTTCCGGCCTAGCTATCTTTTCCGTGGCCTTTGCACATTCCTTTCTCCAATCGAATTGTATTAGGGGATGGCAGTTGTCTCTAAAACAACTGGTTTTTAGTTATACAGTTTTTTTTTCATGCCATTTTATCCTGAGTTGGAATGAATGTTACTTGAATGTTGAGTCAAATGTTAATGTGCTTCACAAAAAAGTTTCCCCCTTAATTAAGAGTGCCTTTAAATGGATCTAAGCTTTCAGGACTTTGTCTATGTTTAATAACTTTACTTAATAATGTAGGTTCGTACAATCGCCGTACTGATCGAATGGTAGCGATACCACGCACCGCTGCTGTTGCAAGCCTTTCTCCTGAAGACTTATTTATTTCTCACATCAGCCTTGCATCGCCACCTACACCCGTAGCAAGCTCTGGAATGTATGAATGTAGTCGTCTAAGTTTTTGGGGGAAGAAAGTATTAGTAAATTACAGTTCCCAAGCAAAGTGCGTATTGCGACGGAACCGGACTGTATGCAGGATCGAACTAACGCTCGTAAAGCCGCCGAGTACATGTAAATTTGACGCACCAATTTCCAAAATCGGTTGGTTGGTTTGGAGGAGGGGACCAAGCAGCGAGCTCATCAGTCCCTTGGGATTAGGGAAGGATGGGGAAGGCAATCGACCGTGCCCTTTCAAAGGAACCATCTCGGCATTTGCTTGAAGTGATTTAGGGAAACCACGAAAAACCTAAATCAGGATGGCCGAACGCGGGTTTGAACCACCGTCATCCCGAATGTGAGTCCAGTATGATAACCACTGCGCCACCTCGCTCGGTCCAAAGTTGTTAAAATGATGAAATTTGTCGCCTTTGAATAAATATTTATTTATGCGATAGCTTTCTTTAACAAAACAACCATTTTCGTATTTCTGTTCACGTGATATTGCACCTTAGCGTTTAAAGGAATTTAATTCTCTATTTCATTAATGACTGTCTGCAACAATATAATTAGATCCGCTCCGACAGCATGTCTTTCTATTCCAGTATATCAAGCCATAGTAAAATGTATTATTAATCTAGTGTCAAGGATGCTGTATCAGCAAGGAGTTTATTCTCGCAACCACTTTCGCTGCCGCAAATAGCTTACCTTAATTCTCAAGCGCGTATAGGGTATTTAAAGTCTGTGCCGTAAAACACTGTCAACACATCTCTTATCGTAGAACCAAAGTATGTGCCGTAAAATACTATCGACACCTCTGATACACACAACTCATCTCAGAATTAGCACATTAGTCATCTCTTAACTCGATTTGTGTCAAAATAACCGGTTTCTGAAATAACCGATTTTCTTTCGGTTTTTTATTTCTATTTCTTCCTGTAATATATGTAGGAATCGAACAAAGGTTGAAAAATGTTGACTCAGTTTCAAGGTATACAGAATGTAGATATTAAATGAAATATCCAAAGAAAGATTTACTCCGTCCTCCGTTCGCTGCTTTTCTCGAAAAGTTATAAATGGTTGAATACTACAAAAAATCACCATTATTGTGCTATTAGTTCTAATTTTTTGAAACTCTGCTCAAAAATCATCTTGTAATGGGGGATCAACACTACATGGGCATTGCAAATAATCTATGGTAAAGGGTGAAAACTGAGGAACTGTGTTTTCTCCATTTTCACGGACTACAAGTAGATAAAGGTATATGAGTATTATATAAAGACAGGCAGCAAACCAGTTACTTTCTATTTTTATTGTATACTATGAATGAATTATTGTTAAGTTTTTTATTTATTACTGTTGTCTTAATTTCCTTTCTCTTTTCTACGCCACTTCGTAAAAATATTTTCCAAACTAGGGTTGGTGCCGTTCTGCAAAACAGCGGATGTCTGGCGACGACAGGTCGGGTGGCGGCAAGTCTTGAACTTTGTGCTTACACGTGGGCCTTAAGCCACGACACACAGGGACAGTATTGTCTCACAATGCTGTACCAATTCTTATTGCCATGTATTTATTGTTCGTCTCTTTTGACATTGTCATTAACATACCACTGATCACTTTTCCCATTTACTTATAATAACGCAATATTTCAAACCAACCCAAATTTTACGAATAAAAACTACTCCTTAAAAAAAAAGGAGTTTATTTAAAAACGAGAAATTTCAGCACTGCTGCTATGGCTAACTGATATTTCACTTTTTTAACTTGGTTATTAGTAAAGAATAAAAAACATCTGTTGTAACCGAGAGCAAACAAATACCGAAAAATATTGGCTGTTCAGAATAAAATACCTGTATCGGTTTTAACCGGTCGGTTTTTAACATCCCGAGATTGTATTCCATCGTTTGACAAGGGATTCTGTGTGTTGACATATCCAATAAATTACGTGTAACTTCATGTTGGGGTATTTTCACGGTAACAATGCTGTTTCGTGGTTTTGTTTAGATTTAGGACTTTCCTGAGCTTAAAATTATGTTGAAATTCCGTTTTCCATTTCATTTCTTGTTAAAATGAATACAGAGGGGAGAATGTCAATGCACTGTAGACAACCTTGATAAATTTCTTGACGTAAATTAAAATTTATGTAGTGAACATGCGGGCTTTCTGAGTATTTTGCAAGAAATAAGCAGAAGTCATTACTTAACTCATACTTCATTGCTAATATGGACAAAAATAAAAGAAATTATGCCTATCTCCATTCTCTTTGGCATTGTTCACCACCCTTCTTTATATGCTACATCTACATCTACATCTACATCTACATCCATACTCCGCAAGCCACTTGACGGTGTGTGGCGGAGGGTACCTTGAGTACCTCTATCGGTTCTCCCTTCTATTCCAGTCTCGTATTGTTCGTGGAAAGAAGTATTGTCGGTATGCCTCTGTGTGGGCTCTAATTTCTCTGATTTTATCCTCATGGTCTCTTCGCGAGATATACGTAGGAGGGAGCAATATACTGCTTGACTCTTCGGTGAAGGTATGTTCTCGAAACTTTGACAAAAGCCGTACCGAGCTACTGAGCGTCTCTCCTGCAGAGTCTTCCACTGGAGTTTATCTATCATCTCCGTAACGCTTTCGCGATTACTAAATGATCCTGTAACGAAGCGCGCTGCTCTCCGTTGGATCTTCTCTATATCTTCTATCAACCCTATCTGGTACGGATCCCACACTGCTGAGCAGTATTCAAGCAGTGGGCGAACAAGCGTACTGTAACCTACTTCCTTTCTTTTCGGATTGCATTTCTTTTACTCTTGCTCATTTTATGGCTGTATGTTCCGAAAATTCCATTGCAGTCTTCATTTTCTACATTATTTCCTGAGCACTGTCTGATATTTTATCAGTAATAACAATAGAAATTGATTACACAAATGAGCAAGAGGCAAAATAAATTATTCTCTATGCTTAAAACAGTTCTGTCAAATTAAAATTTTGAGAAAGCCCGTAGCTTTTGTACTCTGATTGACAACCCTGTAGGCCCTGCGGATGACGGCGTTATATCACCTGTGGCCATGTGTCACCGATGACGCGCGGTGGGTTCGGAATATTTTAGGTATAACTGGGCGTACTGGAGCTCCTGTTCTAGAGATTTAGCAAGTTTTCCCAGCAATCGGAGATCCTTTATCGTAGCTAGGTTGTAAGTAAAGAACAATGTGCAACGGGAGCTTCATGAAGAATATTATTTCCAAGCGAGTGAGATCAGAAAGTGCCAGTAAGTCATCTGCCACGATGGTAGTGTAGATGATCAACAAATTTAGTACCGGCGTTTAAGGGCGATGGTTTTTCCTTTTTTTTATTTTACATCTAATTTCACCGTTATCATGAGTCCGCAGCTGTGGTCGTGCGGTAGCGTTCTCGCTTCCCGCGCCGGGGTTTCCGGGTTCGATTCCCGGCGGCGACTGGGTGTTGTGTGCTGTCCTTAGGTTAGTTAGGTTTAAGTAGTTCTAAGGGACTGACGACCATAGATGTTAAGCCCCATAGTGCTGAGAGCCATTTTAGTTATTATGAATACTAAAACTACATTACAAATAAGGAAACGAATGTTTAATCACAGATGTACCAGTACATAAAATGCTCCTGTCGTAGCACAGAAAGGCGTATATGTCCTGGGCAGTGTTACGGATGTAAAAGAGGGGTACTAGCTTTTCGACTTATTTGGCAACTTGAAAGACATTTAACTCACGGATGTATTGTGCTGTAATGGAGGAAAGGACAGCGAATACGGAAGACACAGTGTAACAGAATGAAGCACTCTCGTAACATCAGAGAAGACGGACTAGTCTCTCGCCCAAAGGGGACGTCTTCCTCTTGAGGCATTGGCGTTCACAAAGACACTGGCTGGAGAATTTACTGGTTGCACGGACCAGCGACACGCCTTTGTGCGGAGGGGCGGCTGGGAGTCATGTTAGGGCGGCTGTTATTGTCTCGCGGGCAGCTAAACGTCTCCCTCGGCCATTGTCGGCGGGTCCGGTAACGGGCGCATCCCGCAGCGCGGCGCCGACAATGGCGGCTCGGTGGGAAGCGGACGCGTGCGCATTGTGCGTCGCTGCTACTCAGACCTCGTGTCATTAGCATTAGCAGCTCTCTCCGCAAACAAAGTCTGTGTCCTTTGTGAAGCAGATGTTCCCGCTCTATCCGAGAGAGACACAAGTCGTTCTTCAGTACCGTAATTTCTACTGAAAATGGCAAATATTTGTAGACCCTGTGAAAAGGCCGCTTCTTACGAAAATATATTCTGATATGCACGTAATAAAGTGGTCCTCTCTTCCTTGTGTATCGTTTGCAGTTTCACCCATCTTTAGCCGCGTCTATGTCTGTGATATACACGGCATAATTTTTCTTCAATACTGACACAATAAATGAACATATCGGGTTGCCGGCTCGGGACATCCTACATCATACCTTTGTTATTGTTTCACAGAAGTTTCCCATTTATCTCCATAATACCGAGGTCGCAAACGAGACACACGTCAGCACGTGTATCATGTTATATACGTCACATATGTCGTGCCAAGTCACATGCCTCCTTGTCGCATCTACAGAATGCAACCATGGCATTGTTTAGGGTGTGCTCAAGTCGGTAGTTCCGTTATTGGCTGGTAAATGAGGGTACATTTCGTTATTACTGTGAATCCTAGTTTTGAAAATAAGTAAAGTATATGATTTATAAAATCCTAAGTATTTGCAAGATGCACATCGTCTTCTTTTCGAAGATGAGGCACCCATTGAAGATCATTTTGTAAAAACTGATTCCGAAGCTGAAGACATAACAAAATCAAGATCTGTAGAATAAGATGCAGATCACGAAGGCGATGCGGAGGAAAAAAGAAAGGACTGCTAGGTGGTGAAAATTATTATTTTGATTAGT
This sequence comes from Schistocerca americana, assembly GCF_021461395.2. Classification (NCBI taxonomy): domain Eukaryota; kingdom Metazoa; phylum Arthropoda; class Insecta; order Orthoptera; family Acrididae; genus Schistocerca; species Schistocerca americana. The sequence goes on from NC_060124.1 coordinate 17,408,504, forward strand.
GCAAAACACAACATAAAAATTGTATTAGTGATTATAAAAAATGGAAAAGCGCGGTTCTCCTTTCCAGTGTGTAAAATGAGACTTCAGAAGGATTAGAGAAAAAGGCAGAAATTATACCTCACTATAATGACACCAAACTTGGAGCGGAAGTAGTTGATAACTCTGTGCGACCTACAATTTGGCTAGATAAACAAGGAGAAGGCTTATGGTAATATTTTCCCAGATGCGAAACGTTGTAGACATCAACTCAGTTGTATTTTCTTGAGTAATATGAATAAATAATCAGATAGGCGTGAGTACATCAAAGTTTTGTTTCTGATTACTGTGGAAGAGTACTAGTCGATATAAAGTCATTGCTGGTAAAATACAGACACAAAGAACCACAGCAAGAAAACGCCCGATTCCATTTGGATCGAGGGAAAATGAAATGAACAAAGGTGCCAGTTATGTTAGAAGTAGACAGAAAGAGGCTTGCTTCAGCAAGTAGGCGTGTGAAAAATGAGGTACCGGTACGCCCCTTTGTTTGCAAAAGCATGCAAAAATAGTTTGTGAAATATGTCCATCTGCAGACAGGACACTACTATTAGTTCAATAACTTACCTAAATCTATAATCAACTTAATTCTATAGTTATAACTATTTGATAAACTTCTGCAGTATATGGTGTTAACTATTGACGTCAGCTTTAAATTCTAATGTTGTTCAGTTCTGCATGTGTCAAATCTACATATACCAAGAAAGAGAACTCAATCTTGTAAAACAAATCAAAAAATAAATAAAAATAAAGCAAACAACCAAATACAAAAATCACCGCATGTATCCAGGACATACGTCGCGACTAGTGGCATTATGGAATTTGACACGTCTAACGGGAGGTTAACAACATACTCTAGATCAGTAGCAACAGACGAATAACATGCACTATATGGCGGTTGCAAGCACAAGTAGGGAAGGAAAAGGAAGGAAGTAGGAAAGGACTAACCAGTATTGAAGGAGAAATAAGACAGGAGTAAAACCAATTACTCGTGTTTACTTTACAGTCTGGGTGTTCAAGGCGTCGCTGGGTGTTTTGCCGCCCTAGACGAGAACTGAAAAATGATGCCCCACATTTTTAAACTACCATCGGTCTCCCTCCATTACCACCAACATCCAACGGTACAACAATGCAAATCTTCTATTATACTTTTATTCATTAAATTGGAGTACTGCTGTGTGGTGTGGGATTCGCATGAAAGAAGGGCAGTTCGTCTTGCAGTATCGCGAGATAGGGGAGAGAGTGCCATGGATATGATACGTCAATTGGGGTGGCGATCATTAAAACAAAGGCGTTTTTTGTTGCGGCAGGATCTTCTCGTGAAATTTCAATCACCATCTTCCTCCTCCGATTGCGAAAATATTTTGTTGGCGCATAGTGAGAAATTATCATCATCACAAGATAAGAGAAATCAGAGCTCGCACTGAAATTTTTAAGAGGTTCGTTTTTCCCGGCCGTTCGAGTGAATAGCTTAAAGATGGTTCGATGAACCCCCTGCCAGGCACTTAATTGTGAATTGCGGAGTAATCATGTAGAATTGCAGAGTAATCATGTATATGTAGGTGTAAGCTAAGGCGACCAGACGTCTTAATTTTCAGGGGATAGTCCTCAGTTTTCATGGTTAGTCCTCAATTCCCTTAAAAGTGATTAAGGACAAAAAATGTCCTCATTTTCTTATTTTTTTGTTTTCTGTTTTGAAATTTCCCAAAGTAATTGAAATAGGAAGTATGTGCTGAACATTTTAAACTAGAACTCAACTGAATATACCAGTGCAGCCACATTTGGCTTCAATTGCTTATTTTCTGTAATTGCAAGAGGATGGACTGATAAAGGTGTGGAACTATGCCGAAGCATGAAACTAGGTCATCTGGATAATCGTGTTGTTATTTCGTTTGTACTTCAAGTGAAATATCGTTAGAATGAGGAATAAATCTGATATTTTCAGCATCAAGTTTCGTCAAAGTAAGTAAATATTTATTAAGTAACTGTTCCACATGTTTTTGAAAAAAGGTGTTTCAATTTTTCCTCTTTTTCATTTTTTTCTCATTTGCTCAATTTTTACTCTTTTTGATTTGAAATTCATCTTTTCTGCCCTTCGCCGCCTCTAAATCTTTGTCGCCGTAGGTGCCCGCTTAGTCTTGCCTAATGGTAGAAACGGCCCTGTGAATGAAAAGTGAACAAATAAAAAGAGACACAAAAAGTCAATTTTTCGACATAATAGTTTTCTGGTTATGGTACCGCGTCATAATGTATAAAACTACCGCTGCTGGAGAATCTGGCCGCGGTGGACGAGCGGTTCTAGGCTCTTCGGTCCGGAACTACGCGGCTGCTACAGTCGCAGGTTCGAATCCTGCGAGACATGGATGTGTGTGGTGTCCTTAGATTAGTTAGGTTTAAGTAGTTTTAAGTCTAGGGGTCTGATGACCTCAGAAGTTAAGTCTCATAGTACTCAGAACCATTTGAACCATTTTTTGCTGGAGAAAAACCAACGTTTCGGCCATGGTTACAGGGCCTTCTTCTGGGTCATAGGTGCAGTTATTTAACGAAATGAATGGTAATTCCTTATTTATTTTTGTGAAACTTGAGCTGTAGATGGTCGGTTGGTCTTCCTGCTGATTAGAAACATGGGAATGAAATTATTCACCTACACACTCGTATAAAGGAAAGAGCAATTATAGGGATATGTGTGCTAATCAGTTATATCCTTCTGATCTTAATATTTCCATATACTTGAAGAAATATAAAACCCAGACACTTTTATGTTTACCTTTACTTTATACTAGGGTGCTTTCCGAGCTTCCACCCATCTTGCGTAACACATTTAGATCTTCAACGATATAACGTTTTTACCAACTATATTTGGATTGCTGCAACTGTCCTGTCCCAAATTGCAGCTTGCTTACCTAACATGCTTCTCAAGTTTCTATTTACATTTAATCAGTCAACAACGTAAACAGAAACTATTTACGCCGTTGCCCTGTCCAAAATAGCAGTTGCTTTAGCTACCATATTTGTCGAGTTCCTATTTACGATTAATCAATCGACAACGTAAATAGGAGCTCGGGAAATATAGTAGCTAAACGAACTGACATTTTTTCAGTGCAGCATTCAAAATGCAATTGATAAAAACGTTGTAGTGACGTAGGTATAATCGTAAACGCAACTTGAAAATGGGTGAGACTCCGAAACAAATTCTTGTATAAAATAAAGCTATAAAAAAAAGTTGCTGGCTTCTGTGTTCCTTAAAGGTGATATTCAAAGCATCTAACTTACGTAATAACATCGATAACTGGGAGATAATGTAGCGTTTCAGTATTAAAGTTGTGTTAGAGTGCACAATTAAAAGAAACTGGTGAGACAACATTACATCAGTGTAACAACTGAAGAAAAGCTGTGGGGCTGTTACTTAGAAGTGCAAAGGGTGCGAACATTTCTTGATCACGACGCTGTGCGTGTAAGTTATCTTATGACACCAACCAGTACTTTGTCCAGGACGGGGAAGATTTCCAGCTTTCGTGAGAACAGAACTAACAGTTTTTACAAAGGCAATTGGCGCCTCACAGCTGCAGAACTACTTTCATTACCTGCAACGTTCTGTAGAAACGGCAAGATAGACTCAATAAAACAACAGCTACGTTGTTTTTAAAATGTAGCGGGTAATATATATATATATATATATATATATATATATATATATATATATATATATATATATATATATATATATATTCCAGCATGCAAGAGCTAGTTTTCGGCTGGTGTAAGAGCAGCCAGTTGCTTCCACTCATACAGATAGAACAAACAACAGTCAAATCTGAAACTGCTCAGTACTACTTGACCAAAGATATCTGAAGACCAGGTGTAGGAGCAAAGAAACCGGCTTCCGTCATGGTGTAAGTGAAAGTATATGATACATGCCATTCATAACAGAACGTTATCTAAAGAAATTTATGTTCTGTCAAATGACCATTTCTGTCTTATAGGAAAATACACGTCACCAACTTGAACCTACTATAAAGATGATCGTTAAAATGGCGTTACATACAGTAGAAAGATTTCCTTTTAGAATCTCCCTCAGTGGTAGAATCTCCCTCCTTTTTCTTCTCCTTAATTACCTTCCTGTTAATTGTTGTTTCTTTACAAAATTGTTAATAGAACTAAAGTTTTAAGGATGATTAGTATAACAGCAATCAAAAATAGAGGAAATTCAGGTCGGATTGAAGGAAGAAATCGAAGCAGTTCAGAGGCGGCCTTCTAGATTTGTTACCGGTATCTTCGAACAACACGTAAGAGGTACGGAGATGTTTAAGGAACTCAAATGGGAATCCCTGGGCGGAAGGTGACATTCTTTACGTGGAACACTATTGAGGAAATTTAGAGAATAGGCATTTGAAGCTGACTGCCAAACGATTCTACTGCCGCCAACGTACATTGCGTGTAAAGACCACGAAGATACGAGAAATTATGGCTCATACGTTTTTCCCTCGCTCCATTTACCAGTGCAACAGGGAAGGAAATAAGTAGTAGTAGTGGTACATGGTAGGCTCCGCCACGCACCTTACAATGGTTTGCGGAGTATCTATTTAGATGCAGATGTAGGAGTGTTGGTTAAAAGCTAGGAGAAAATATTCTCTTATCGGTTAACGATAGTATGACAAAATCCATTTTGTTTAATAGAATAGACAATTTGCTGCTAAATTCTACTTGAAAATTATATTCCATAGTGGATTATAACTATATCTGTTAGATAATACTGTCATACAACTATAAATTTTTCATAAATTGAGTATAATTAACAAATAAATAGTTATTCAGCAATTTAATATTGCTTTTTAAAACAGAATTTGGTGAATTACTGTACAAAGTTTCGAACTACGATATGGCCATCAAGTAATGTGGTCGATATTTAGAAATTCACGATTTTTCGTGAGGGAGGAATATTAGCTCATTTTTGCAAAAGCTTCTACAATATTGGAAAAAAACTGGATGTGTTGTTAATTTGACATCACTTTGGCATAAATGTAAAACATGACAGTCTGTCTGACTTCTCCAGATCGTTGCTCATTAATAGATGTGGAATCTGGCGCTGTAGTGTTAAGGACAGGGGAACGTGTCAAGTAAATAATAAATGGAAATATTTCCAGAGATGGGCGAGAATGCAACGTTCTTAGGCTCTCTGCCAAAGAGTACTGAAATTCGCTTTGAAGCCGATACTTGTTTTGACCTTTCCACTTTCAAGTCTCTGACTAAATTTGACGTAGTGTTGGACTTACCTTTCCGGGCATTTTCCAGGAACCACATTTAATTGACAATAACGTCGCGTGTTACATTAATCCCTTATTGCTGCATCGTCATACTACAAGTCTACAGAGTTTCTGTCAATTCGGGCTATTCTTCGGGGTGTGGAGAAACCTGTTTTTTTTTTTTTTTTTTTTTTTTTTTTTTTTTTTTTTTTTTTTTTTTTTTTTTGTAAAAATTCTCAACAAACTGTAATGCGTTGTCCCTAGTATGGGTACTCTGGAGGGGTAGAACGAGGATCAATTCTCCATCCTGGATGAGCTAAACCATTTCATCCGTCTATGCAGATAGCTACTAGAACAAAGTTCTTAGCTTTCATCTTCAATGTTCTTGTGTTGTTGTACAACTTACTGCTCAATTTGCAGAGGCTCTTAAAACAATAAACTGGTAGCCAAGATCGCAGGTAACCACGGAATAAAAACAATTCCTGCGATCTTGGCTACCAGTTTATTGTTTTACAAGCATCTAGATCGCTCCCACATGAGCACAATGTGCTCCCTACAAAATATTGCAGAGGCTTTCGTGGCTTCTAGAGATTGAGCACCATCCCTCTGTAGGGTTCTGTGCCTCTTTCTGTAGACTCTTATATCAAGGCTTTGTTGTTCGTCTGTCCCTCTCTCAGCTGTTAAGAACCGCTTTTTCTGAGGAACGAGTAGACGTATCAAGATCAAATGTATGTGACACATTATGATTTATGGTACCTCCGCGCTGTAAAAATTTGAAGCTTCTAAGACAGTTAAGTCAAAAGTTACGGTCATTTATGCCACATCGTATGATACTATAAAAATCACTCATCAAAACCTATAGCATACTTCCCATTGGCCTAGAATCATGGAATACGTCAAGAAGCAAGGTTTCGTACTACAGGGAAAGGAAAAAAAATCCAAAATTGATAATTTGTAACTATATCACACGAGAAAAATATTTCTTTTGCCTTTTGTTATCTGACTTCAAATCTGAAATTAAATCATTCTCGAAAGTCTTGGAACCCCCGGGACCGATATCGTGCCAGTATCAATATAAATAAGAGGCGAAAATTGTCAATATCCTCGATTCCGAAATGGAAGAACTGTGTACACGCACAAAATTGAGTTTATACGGAACCCTCAGTAAGCAAGTCCTGCTCGCACCTGGCCACATTTTTTTACTTACGTGTTTTGCTGGTTTTCAAATCGCGGGATCCTGATTTCATCCAAAATTATAATAACGTATCACTCCTGGATAAATTGTGTGCAAGGACTTTAGAGAGATTCTATTTGTACTGAAAAATATGTGCAATAGTTTTTATTGCGCGACACCCCTGAATATATCAGGATAAGAAGCAATTTATATGGGTCTGGGATACTTAGTCTAGCAACGTGTTGTGACTTATAGCATTTGAGTTTGGATGTGGGTGCAGGTATGCTGAAAAGCATTGCTGCATTTTATAGGATGGGATGTTCCCACAACTCAAATGACGCATATCATCTATTTCATTTGTCCCACAGGAAACTTAATAGCGAATTATTAGTCCTATTTCCATCAATCGTGAAACGTTCAAGCATCATTTGCGCCAAAAACTGGGAATCATTTTACATAATTAATCTGTACCGGCTTGGCTATAATTAAGTGCACCTACTCACGGAGGTCTACTGTGTGCAGTAATTATCTAATGACATATGCTAATGCATTAAAGCGGAACTGATTTACAATGGAAAAGAATTAGTTCAAATTTTGAGCACCAGGTGCAAATCCGGTGCGTGCTGACACGTCGTTTTACGGATGCAGCTTCTCCTCGACGTCTCGTACTGAACAAATTGTTTAAGTGGCAGTTAATAATAAAATCAACATAATGATTTACTTACTTGTTTGACCCACTCTCCCTCGTCCTCTTGCTAATCCATTACTTACGGAAACCCTACAAGTCTTTCTTGCATTCACAGCTCCAGTTTTGAACGCAGTGATCAAAATTGGAACTAGTTTTTTTCCAGCATAGATTGGTTACATATTTCCATATCTGCTAAGTTTCACTGCCATACGATAGTTGCAGCCCACACTGGTTCTCTGTGAGTGTATTTAGTTTAATTATAACAACCCGGGACCTATAAGAACAACAAGAATTGCAGTCGCTGGTACTGTGGATAATTTCAAGCTGTTTGAATGTCATGTTAAAAAGAGGGGATGGGAAATTATGGTTTAACGTCCCAAGGACGATGAAATCATAACTGAACGAGAGTGGTGCAACCTTTGGCTGATGACATGTTATTCGCCTGACCTCACTAAAATGAGCAAGTCGATACGAAGAACAAGCTGAAAGATTTATAAGTACATAACGATCACGAATACTTTACAAAATTCTGGTAATAGTCACCAACCATTTGACGAACACTACCGGACGAAGAAGACTTACGCCTAAATAACGATCTTTAGCTATACACATCCACGCTCCTCTTGTATAATTTCCAATGTCATGTGTCCGCCTTCTGTTGCCTCGGCCTTTTCTTGACCGAGCTCTGTCTGCTGCACATTCTTCCGTCCTAGAAACGTTCCTTTCATTTTGATTAGAATCACAATTATGTCACCAACCCTAGTTTGTTTGCTGGTTCGTTTCTTTGTGTCCTGTCACTCCTTGAAATTCTAATCAAGCATTTCTTAGTTACTTGCGGAGCGGTCATCATTTTATGAATGATTTTCACATCAAAGGTCCATGTCTCACTGCCATAGGTCAAAGCTGGAGATATATATCGATCTTTTCAAACATATCGAAAACTTAATTTTCAATGTTCTGTTTAGATTCCAGAATGAATTGTCACTCTTCATCTGGGTGTGCGCTGCTTGGAATCTTCTTAGCAGATTAAAACTGTGTGCCGCATCGGAACACGAATCCGGGATCTTTGGGTTTCACGGCGAAGTGCTGCACTGGCTTCTTTTTCGCCGGCCGCGGTGGCCGAGCGGTTCTAGGCACTTCAGTCCGGAACCACGCGGCTGCTACGGTCGCAAGTTCGAATCCTGCCTCGTGCATGAATGTGTGTGATGCCCTTAGGTTGGTTAGGTTCAAGTAGTTCTAAGTATAGGGGACTGATGACCTCAAATGTTAGTCCCATAGTGCTTAGAGCCATTCATTCTTTTTCCATAGACTACCTTCAGTTCCCTTATCGGTCTGGCGTCAGTGTTTTTTATCTTTTTTGCTAAAATCTAACAAATATTTTGGAAGATGGAAGAAATTAACTAACCTACGCATTTCGTTTGATGTGACAAATTCTTTTTTATTATTTGTTTAAAATGAATTTCTTCTTAATTGTAAATCAAATGTTAAGTAAAATTCCCCTTTCGTGGAACCGAAATTAAGTCCCTTTTGATGGATATACATTACCTGAATTTTTCATTCATTTGAAAACTTTGTCTCTTTTTGTTCCTTACAAATGTAAGGAATTCCGGTGTTTTGCTAAATCCAATGACTTGGTCATGTACAGAAACAGAAAATATTTCTTCTTGTGAAAGAAAAACGAATACAGAAATAAATGAAATATAGTTTTTCTCCTTCGTTGTTGCATTTTTTTTTTCTTTTCACTATCTTTATCCTACATAGAGTGCGTAAGCTGCATTTAAAATACAGTAATGCTTTAGTATTCATTTTAAATACAAAATAATAAGTAGGGAAATCAACACTCTACACACTGAGCTTAATATCTCAGAAGCAGGGATAACTACCATGCTCTTGCGTAGTTTGCAAAACTTTTTTTTTAATATAATTTCGTTTTTTCTTCAGTTCACGGTGTTATGTTGTTAGCCTATTCTGTTAAAATGGCTGTTTCTGATGTCATCAAGCGGTGCACGAGCTGGCCCAATAACCAGATTACGATATCACTTTCATGTCCGCGTTATCGCTTTTGGTCTTGTTTTACAACTTCTTGTGTCTCGACATATTGCGTTGCCGTCGTCGGTAGTGATGCAGATTTTTTTTTTTTTTTTTTTTTTTTGTGTCCGTTCCCAGATTCCGCGTGCATTGTGCCATATGAATCTCTTTGTTATACTTGTACCGACTGAACTATTTCAACACGAGGCACGATGAGAAATCGCAACTCCGCTTTCGCCAGTACCTCATCTCCAACCCTCCGAAGTTCACGAAGCCTTCCTTGTGTACCTTGCGAGACTAGCACTGCTGGAAGCAATAGTATAGCAGCGAAATTGCTGAGCCACAGCCTTGGGGATTGTTTCCGGAACGAATTTTCTCTCTGCAGCGGTCTGTGCATTGATTTCAATTGCCAAACACACTGCAAGCCTTGTTCATCCTCAGTTAAGTTGTTTTCGTCCATCTAGCCGTCATCGTCATTACGCGTAAATATAAAATCCCCTGGACTAATTCTGCAGGTGATTTCATTGTTAATTTGTACACTTGTCTATGTCAAATAATGACGGTATATAATTTCAGTTTATTCATAACTGATATTCATATCTGTTTTCAGATTTCCACTGTTAAACTCTTCCCAACATTAAAGTTCTTCTGCACTTGAGGCAAACAGCAAAAAGTAATCTATAAAAGGTAGTAATTTAGATATTTCTCATTGAGACGTATTCCTTTTTTCCCAGTTTAGGGTTTCTTGGCGGCTTTCTTTTTGTGGTGTGGAATCTGATTGCCTGGCTCCTCTTTTAGTTCTGAATTTTCAAAAATGGCTCTGAGCGCTATGGGACTTAACTTCTGAGGTCATCAGTCCCCTAGAACTTAGAACTACTTAAACCTGACTAGCCTAAGGACGTCATACACATCCATGCCCGAGGCAGCATTCGAATCTGCGACCGTAGCGGTCGCGCAGTTCCAGACTGCAGCGCCTAGAACCGCTCGGCCACCCCGGCCGGCAGTTCTGAATTTTCCACTGCGCTGATTTAATCTACTGGAATCTGTACTATCCGCGCAAACCAAGATGACAGTCGGCGCGGTGGCTGATGGGAACGACCGTAAAGGCATTTCCCATTTACTACGGATCCCATCAGCAACCGCGGCGACTGCAGACTTGGTTTGGCCCGATAATAACATTCATATACGTATTATTCCATATACTAGCATATGTTGGAACATTCGTCATATTTCTCAAGTTACAGATTTTGTTCAAACTGACAAGTGAGTCAAATGATTTCTCATAATACACTCCTGGAAATGGAAAAAAGAACACATTGACACCGGTGTGTCAGACCCACCATACTTGCTCCGGACACTGCGAGAGGGCTGTACAAGCAATGATCACACGCACGGCACAGCGGACACACCAGGAACCGCGGTGTTGGCCGTCGAATGGCGCTAGCTGCGCAGCATTTGTGCACCGCCGCCGTCAGTGTCAGCCAGTTTGCCGTGGCATACGGAGCTCCATCGCAGTCTTTAACACTGGTAGCATGCCGCGACAGCGTGGACGTGAACCGTATGTGCAGTTGACGGACTTTGAGCGAGGGCGTATAGTGAGCATGCGGGAGGCCGGGTGGACGTACCGCCGAATTGCTCAACACGTGGGGCGTGAGGTCTCCACAGTACATCGATGTTGTCGCCAGTGGTCGGCGGAAGGTGCACGTGCCCGTCGACCTGGGACCGGACCGCAGCGACGCACGGATGCACGCCAAGACCGTAGGATCCTACGCAGTGCCGTAGGGGACCGCACCGCCACTTCCCAGCAAATTAGGGACACTGTTGCTCCTGGGGTATCGGCGAGGACCACTCGCAACCGTCTCCGTGAAGCTGGGCTACGGTCCCGCACACCGTCAGGCCGTCTTCCGCTCACGCCCCAACATCGTGCAGCCCGCCTCCAGTGGTGTCGCGACAGGCGTGAATGGAGGGACGAATGGAGACGTGTCGTCTTCAGCGATGATATTCGCTTCTGCCTTGGTGCCAATGATGGTCGTATGCGTGTTTGGCGCCGTGCAGGTGAGCGCCACAATCAGGACTGCATACGACCAAGGCACACAGGGCCAACACCCGGCATCATGGTGTGGGGAGCGATCTCCTACACTGGCCGTACACCACTGGTGATCGTCGAGGGGACACTGAATAGTGCACGTTACATCCAAACCGTCATCGAACCCATCGTTCTACCATTCCTAGACCGGCAAGGGAACTTGCTGTTCCAACAGGACAATGCACGTCCGCATGTATCCCGTGCCACCCAACGTGCTCTAGAAGGTGTAAGTCAACTACCCTGGCCAGCAAGATCTCCGGATCTGTCCCCCATTGAGCATGTTTGGGACTGGATGAAGCGTCGTCTCACGTGGTCTGCACGTCCAGCACGAACGCTGGTCCAACTGAGGCGCCAGGTGGAAATGGCATGGCAAGCCGTTCCACAGGACTACATCCAGCATCTCTACGATCGTCTCCATGGGAGAATAGCAGCCTGCATTGCTGCGAAAGGTGGATATACACTGTACTAGTGCCGACATTGTGCATGCTCTGTTGCCTGTGTCTATGTGCCTGTGGATCTGTCAGTGTGATCATGTGATGTATCTGACCCCAGGAATGTGTCAATAAAGTTTCCCCTTCCTGGGACAATGAATTCACGGTGTTCTTATTTCAATTTCCAGGAGTGTATGTCAGTCGCAGCGATGTGGTAGTTCATACTCATTTCTCCGTTCTGTAGCCTCACTCACGACTAAAGAGCGGGTCTAGTGCGCTGTATCCGCCTCTCAGGCCGCGTATTTATTTGCTGCAATGAAATATTGTCTACGCAATTGGTGACAATTTTAGTGGATCTTTTTGCACTACGTTGAGGAACAGAGTATAGTTTTTTTTATTTACCGTCTTCTCCTTGTGAGTGGAACAGTGAAAGCGTTGTTTCAGTTTTGATCGTTATATGCAAATTCGTATCGTACTACTTTCCATCCAGCTTTGTAAGATGGGAATGTAATTTTGGTTTTTGTAAGAGAGAGTGAGCAAGTTATGTTACTGTTAAACAGTATTTGGTCTTCAGAATGAGATTTTCACTCCGCAGCGGAGTGTGCGCTGATATGAAACTTCCTGGCAGATTAAAACTGTGTGCCCGACCGAGACTCGAACTCGGGACCTTTGCCTTTCGCGGGCAAGTGCTCTACCAGGTTCGCAGGAGAGCTTCTGTAAAGTTTGGAAGGTAGGAGACGAGGTACTGGCAGAAGTAAAGCTGTGAGTACCGGGCGTCAGTCGTGCTTCGGTAGCTCAGTTGGTAGAGCACTTGCCCGCGAAAGGCAAAGGTCCCGAGTTCGAGTCTCGGTCGGGCACACAGTTTTAATCTGCCAGGAAGTTTTAGTATTTGGTCTTGTTGTCATACAGTCTTTGCCTCTGCATAGTCTGATACGTTCTTAATTGAAGTGTGGTAGGTGACTGACATGCAGTTCTCTGTTCACTTGTGATTGTATCTGTTAGAGAAAGAAAGATTTATAGTAATGGACACCAGAGATGAAAATGACGGCAGCACGGCCCAGCTACTTTGTCACAACGATTATTGTCAGCTACTGGACTTCGTTCACTTGCTCAGAGGGACTGATGACCGAAGATGTTAAGTCCCATAGTGCTCAGAGCCAACTTGCTCAGAGCTGAGAGACGGACGACACCACATCCCTGAGTCATATATTAACATAGCAACTTATGTCCGCCCTGGTAGCTGAGTGGTCAGCATGACAGACTGTCAATCCTAAGGGCCCGGGTTCGATTCCCGGCTGGGTCGGAAATTTTCTCCGCTCAGTGACTGGGTGTTGTGTTGTCCTAATCATCATCATTTCATCCCCATCGACGCGCAGGTCGCCGAAGTGGCGTCAAATCGAAAGACCTGCACCAGGCGAACGGTCTACCCGACGGGAGGCCCTAGCCACACGACATTTCCATTTCCATAGCAACTTATTAAGGTGTTGGGTTTTTATAGAAATTCTCTGCCAACATTATACCGTTTTTTAATTATTGTTCATTTTGTTAAGCGTAGTATTGTTCAGACCAATGTAATGTGTAAAGATCACGTGAAGTTTTATTCTTTTTGTTTACTTACTTCATTCTAAAATCGTTGTCTTGAAATATCGTTTCATAGGAATAGTTACTCTCACCATCCCACTGTTTAAAGAAGGTTTATTTTTAAACATTACCACATTGCACCATATGGTATGCAATAGTTTGAATACCGTTTGGAAATTTTATTTAAAAATAGAAATCTAGCTTAGCCGCTGCCCGCTTGCCGTTTGCTGTTGTGCTTACGAGGAATCTGCAACATTGTGACTAGCCGTGAGGTAAGTGGAAATTTTAATTGTGCCACATAATTGTTTAAAGCAAACCTGTTTTGCATCCTCATAGTGGCGCAACCAGCTTATGCTATTGGAGCGAAATTTTAACAGACTTCTTCAGACGTAAAAACACGCCTACCGACTTCCGTTTATGTCGCACAACTTCTTCTTGATGTACGATTGTTTTTGTGTCAGTGTATTAGTAACGAGTTACCTCAAACCTAAGCTAATATGTTATGGACACAATCTATATAGTAGGAGGTTTATCCAACGCGCAAACAGTACGCAATCGTACAATACTCAGCAGCTTCCTGGGCACGCCCTGTTCACTATATCTGGGGCGGTAGGGATTGGTATAAGTTACCTTGTCCCTCGCGAGATACCTTGTAGGGAGTGTTGGCACATTTCACCCATTATTTACCGGCTTCTCGCATAACAGTCTTTGTGTAATTTTTTTCATTCACCCACATTTTCCATTGTGTCTCTTGAAACTCTCATTGTATACGCTCGCATCCCTCTTCTCATCTCCCTATTATCCTTTATTCTAAACACTCTTCTTCTCTTTAATAGTTGTATTACTCCACTTGAGAGTTTTTCTTCGTATTTATGTTTCGAAACAAATATATAAAAATCTCATCACCATGCCAAATACTCTTTTCAGCTCTCTTCACGATCGTGGTGGAATTATATTGGGGTACTGTTCAATGGGCCGCTGACTAATCAACTCTTTGCGTTTATTCTTATTTTTGTACGCTTAGCGTTTCGGGAAACACAAAGAAAACAATCTGTTAAAATAAACTTCACTGATATTGATGAAGAATATGTGTGCCTAGTGGGCTCACCAGTCTGTCAAAAAACTGCCGAAAACGTTGGATAATTATATGTTACTGACAAGTATAATGTACAGACGTTTCGTCACGCAGAATGAACGTGCTCAGCCTCGTATAAAATGCAACTCGTTTAGCAGTAAGGTTCATTAACTGAGCCCTTTAAGACTGTCTATGTTGAAAATTCCTTCAGTCGAGTGTCTGAAATTATATCGCTTCAACAACCTGCGTGGAATTAGCTTCATCAGTGAACCGTACGACTAGATTTAATGGCAGTTTCCAATACCCAGTGACAAAATTCGAATAGTCGAGCTTCATACATCGTGTGAATATGTTAGACCAGCTCATGCTGGATAAGGTGCAAGACACATTGAGGTAATTCTCCCCCTATTTATTTGTGTTACGTATGTGGAACATTGAAGTGTTAGAACTCTTCGTATGCTTGAAGTAAAACTATGTTTCACCGCCTGAAGAATAGTTACAACATGATCTACACTTTGCTGAAAACATCTTCAGAAAAAGTATGTGACATCTATCTTCAGAGAACTGCACCATTTCCTCGAGTTTTGTTAAAAGCACAAGTGAACCCTCTTGATTCCGGTTGTCAGTGGCATTTTGCAGAAGCAACAACGGCATTTCCACCACAAAACCCGTGAAGCAGTACCATATTGGCGTATAGAGCTCGTGTAAAGTTGAACTCCATTCTTTTCAGTTACATTTGAATTATTATCAGTCGGCTGAAAAAATTAAACATTAAAAAATTACAGTCTAGTTTTATTCACACAACAGAATCGCCAGTGCTATTCATCTTTTACAATTGTGCGGCAAGTGTAGACCATTAGGCTCAACGACGGCTAGGATATTGAAATTGAATGTTTGTTCATATTTTGAGTAACACCTACTGTTGTTTACAGAGGAAGTATACTGAAAATAACGACAATATTTTAACTCCAGTTTAGAAAGAAAAACGAAAGTACTCATTTCATCCGACCAGTATTTTATTGATTCTCAGATACGCTGACGCGTACTTATTTGAGTGATAAATTCATCCGCTTTGAAGGGTGACTCAAGAGCAGGTATCCATACTTTCTTTTCCTCTCTTTGCAAAGGAACATGCCTGTGTGTGTTTGTGTGTGTGTGTGTGTGTGTGTGTGTGTGTGTGTGTGTTTACTTGGCGATACCTTGGACGAGTGAGTGAGTCCGTGTATAGATAGAGAGAAAGGTAGGGAACAGGAGTCTACAAAAAGTGCGCTGATGAAATGGCTGCAAATGTACGCTGCAAATGAATAATGACCAAATGACAGATAAGATCTAAATGTAGAATGCAGCATTCTAACGAGCGTATATTAACGCATGCACGCAAAAAAACAGATGCAAATCCTAAGAAAAATGAAAGCGTGAGAGGCAGTCGTAATATTTTATACTCGCCCAGGTGCACATACTTTCTTTAACTGACCTCACGCAGCAGTTTCAACGGAATAATGAGAACTATTATTGCATAGAACCTTTTTTAAGAGATGTTTTTAATTTCTGCTCAAACAGTTAACTTCCTTTTTTTATCACTAATATTTACTGAAACGAATTTACTCAGCAGTTTATGTGATATCTTGCACCACTTTGGTTTTCGTAACCATTTTCGTCTTGCACCACTTCTTTTAGTACCAGCTCAAAAAATGTTAGTCTCAACACATATTTGTTTCTTTATCTAGTGCCCTGTTGTGATGTGTACCACTGTTCTGCTTGTAATCTATTTCTTTCTTATAAAAACGGTGTACATGTTTCAAAAATCACTTGCAAACCAAACAGATATCTTTAGAATATTTTTCTTTTCGGTTCCAGATCAATGTTTTGTGGTGTGCTCGTAATTTTCCTATTATCTCTGTCATGCTCAAGGACGAAAAATTGTTTTACTTCTTTTTCTGTTTCAACCTAAACCTCATGCTAAACATGTCTAAATTCGTATTTCTACTAACGGGTTTTGTTCCGGCTAAACAGTTATGTTTAATAGGCCTTCGATAGCTAAGCATACCGTCACCGAATGTCACTAATGTTCTTTCTCCTTTCTTTCCTTTTCTCCTTCTTCTTCTTCTTCTTCTTCCGGGAACGAGTCTCTTAATACCAAGCGAAAAAAAAAACACTTGTTGGCCTTACTTTTAGCCCAGCAGAAGAAGAAGAAGAAGCTTAAGAAATTAGTGTGTTTTCACCACTCCGTCCATGTCTGTTTCTTATGACCTTTTCTTCCTCTAACCCCATATGTATGTTACTTTTCCGAGTAAACTTCAGCACTTCATAGTTGGTAAGTCTATTTCCTTAAGGTATTTTTCTGTACATTGGTAGCAGTTAGGACCAGTAATCTAATTTTTAACAATATGAGGATTTCATGGGTTAGCCAGTTGGGTCCATTCTTTCTACCTGGCCCATGAGTTAGTGTGTTCACTTACGCAATGCAAATTTGATTTAGGTTTCTGTGTTACGTTTTTCGTGTATTATATGCTTTATTCTCGACATTAAGATTTTCCTCATAATTTTAGGTCTTTTTTAATTGCACATTTAATGCCTTGTGTTGGAGAGTGTGTCTGGTACGAAGAGTGCTTCGGGTTTGATCAGTGTTGTATAATGTTGGATTGTTTATAGTTCCAAGAAATGATTCGTTTGTTAACTGGAACGTGGTTCTTTTTCCTGTATTTTCTGTTTTCTATATTCTGTGATCTTCTTTTCGTTTCAGTTTTCAGTGATCCATTTACCTAACTATTTAAATTGTTTAACATGAAATACTTTGTTAATGTCGATTTCGTGTGTGGTCAGTGCTGTTATGATACAATCTTGAATTTTTTCTGGTGAAATTAAAAGTACAGTTTTCCTCTTCGTTCCTGCAGGATTTTAAATTGTGTTTGGTCATCAGTAATGTATTTATCAGTTAATGGTAGGCCTATGACATCTGCAGTCGCTACACAAATAAATTCTACGATTTTGAGTTTAAGCCCTAGCCGGTGTGAATCTCCTCCTGCTTTTCTCCGCTCTCTTACAAGGTTTTCCAAGGGTCCAGTTTAACAGTAATGCGGACAGACATTTCCCTCGTCGTACTCCTGCGGCTATTTGAAATTCTTCGGATTCTTCCATACATTTTACTTTTGATATTGTGTCTGTGTTTCGATTATGATACTTGTTGTCTGTTGGTCTAATCCAAATCAGGTAGTATTATGAAGAGACATTCTCGGTCTATGCAATCGTAAGAACTTTTGAAATCGACGAACTTAATGGCTTACCCTTTGTCTGTGTTTGCTGCTGAAATATTTCATTGAATTCTTCAGGATAAGAATTTGTTGTCTGCATGGTAGCTTTCATCTGAATCCAATGTGGTATTTGCCGAGTTGAGAATCTAAGTTGTGATTCTGTGGTGCTGAGGAGAGCTTTTCAATGTATTTTGTAGGTGACAAAGTATTTACTTTTCACGATACTTGTCTGGGTTAGTTTTACTTCCTTTTTTGTGTAATGGATATGTAATTGTCGTCTTCTAGTCTGGAATGAACTTATCGATGCGCCAGATTTCATAAAAAATTATTTGAGTTTCGTAATGAAGTTCTCTCCTGCAGCTTTAGGTCTACTCCTGAAACATTGCTCTTTTTAAAGATTGTATTACCGCCGTTAATTCCCGTATGGCCAGTGGTTCTGAGTCGTGATTTATCTGTAAAGAACGAAATATAATTTAATTGTGGTTTTTCACTGTAAAATAATTCCTAAAAGTATTAAGCTGGGATATCACAATTTTAACTACTGGTGAGGGAACAACATGTTTGTTTTCGAAGTACAGTAATGGTGCAGAGTAGTTGGTCAATTGCTTTTTGAATATTCTGTAGTAGTTTCATGAATTACGTTCCTTAAATTCATCTCGTCTTTATTACGATTTTGCATCTTCTCTTTGTTTGCAAATTTTCCTTATAGATTTTTTAACTGCTTTCCGATAACATTCCATATCCATCCACTTGTCTTTCCGTCGTAAACTTTTCATTAGCTTTGATATGTTGTCGTAGTTATAGTACTTATAATTTTTTTTTTTCGTTAGCGTCCTACAGCCCCTCTTCTGCACCCCAACTAAGATCAGAGTCAATAGATGGCTTTCTCACAGAACGTTTATTTTTTTTTTTTAAAGACTCTATTTCACTGGTTTCTACTTTTATCATTTTGAAGATATTGGCAATTATTTGCCTACCCTTCGCAGGACATTTCAGAACGGCTGGATACCTTAAAATCTATTTCTTCCAAGTACACTTTTCCATAGCTAAACTGGAAAGTTTCATTTTACGTTTGTGTGACCACACTACCCGTAGTTGCTCCAAAATTAATGAAGGCTTTTGAAATCAATCTGTGAACTACAAGATGGTGCGCATTTTTGTCACCAAACGCGTATCTTTATCGTGTTATTAATATAAAACACCATCAGTCGTTTGTAATAAAACACATTTGCATTCTGGCTTGCTTTTTAGATCTAAAAATAGTTCGTTACGAAGGGTACTGAGATGTGATTTTATTTGTGGTATTTCATGTCCAATTTTCTCCTACATCAGGAAATGTCGCCTCATTGCACTATTCTGATGTATTCCCTCATGTGGCATTGCTGTTTTTGCCTGGTCTCACATTGCTTTGTAAAACTACAAAGTTCTTTACGTGAAATACGACACAATAAGTGCCACTCCGGTTTCATTAAAAACCATTGAAGATGTATCAATAGCATGAAGTGTATTTGGTGACAAAATTTCACTGCTTGTATTTGCACAGTGGGATTTAAAATACCTGAAACAATAGTATGTTCCAATTTGTAAATTATTTTGAGAGATGTGCTTGCACCACTTAGTCCTCCTATTTTCCAAATTTCCGCAGCCTGTTATCACTTTGTATATGTTTCTTTTTGATATCTACTTATATACTTTTACATTCTTTTTAAACGAGAGAATTTGTTCTTGAAATAAACACTATGTCCATGGAAAAAGTGACTAACAAGTAATACACTTCTTTCTTATTTGTCTTAGACACAATCAAACATGATTGCAGTCATTAACAGTTTCGACTAGGGATTAACTATCTGGATGTGGTCAATGTGCGGCTGAACCTGTTATAATATTAATCGTGTTATTTCATCGTGTATAAAAGAAATAAACAGTAGCATTATGCTATTGGAACAGACACAGTTTATTGCTTTGGTTTTTATTTAGAAAGTCGATGAAATTTTTGTATTAAGGATTCGTCTTTGCAGGTACTAATAATGGCTAATTGCAGTAATACATGATCCATTTGTTCAAGGAAAACATCTTCAGTGGTACTGATTTTACATTTGCCATTTTTCATCCTTGATTCTTTCCAGACTTTCCATTCTTTAGGCACACAATGTTGTCTATTTCACAATGTTGTCTTTTATACCACTTAGGGTACTGTCTTGAATAAGACACGCATTGTTAAACACATGCCTCTTCATAAATGTAGAATAACTGCACTGATGCGAGTACAAAGCATTAGAAATGAAGGAACCAATCTGACTAACTGTAAATGACATCAGAAAGCTTCTGATCATCGCAGAGGACGTGCATCGCTAAGTAACAACCTAGTTTCGCTACACGAATTCGAAAACTGACCGAAGAGTATAGAATGTAACTGTTTCGGTAGGATCTAGAATGTATTGACGCAAATTTTACGATCAGAGCATAATTCAAAATTCTAACTTCATTAACTAGATCAGTAGATGTAATTAGTATTCCTGATTGATTCGTTTAGTGGTTGCCGATGTTTATAGTCAAGTGGCAGCTTCCGCAGTTTCTCAGCTCCATAATGCGCGAACGGTTACAGAAAATTTGGAGACGTCTAGCGGAAACGAAAGATAGCCTGTCGTTACTTTTAGTTATACAATAGCAATAAAATTAAGCCAGTTATTAGGTGCTATCATTCATTCCTCTTCCTGTCCCATTGTGATCTTTACTACAGTCTCAGTGCACAAGCGGGCCGGAAATATGTAGACTCTCATGCGTGGTGGGAAATGTCTTTCAAAACGACCTGCTGAAGAACTTCCTTTTCGCCTTGAAACAGACGACTAACACCGCATTGTTCGAAACTGCTCGGCGCTACATTAACTGTTTGCGAGAATGCCCAGAAAGAGCTGGTCTGTTCCTTTCTTTTCTCACTGGCAGTCATGTCTGGTGCGAAACGCCTTTCTTCTCCTGGAACACTTACAAAGGGCGCGAACAATGATCAGTCCACTTGCATTTAAAGTGGGTCTAATTTGAAACTGCTTCATCACCAAGAAATGCGAATGATCTTTCGCTTCCGTCTCAGAGGAGTTTAGCATTGACAAACTACCTTTCACTGCAGCGTACATACTTGACCACTTATTACTTTAGCTATTTTCAGACAGCTTCCAACAATTTTATTACAGGCTTCGTAAATTAGTCTTTCATTACACTACTGCTAAGGAAGCATTGCGAAGCTTTGCGGATAAACAAGCAGTTCCCCTCACCGGACTAATTATGACGGCCAGCCGCGCCGCGTGGCATCTGTTGTTTTAGCATAAGTTAGTTTAAGTAGTGTGTAAGTCTAAGGACCGATCAACTCAGCAGTTTGGATCCTTAGAAATTCACACACACTTTTTTTTAAGACGGACAAGAAATCCTTTTGGGTACCATTACCGGAATAAAGCACTTTGAGGTAGAATTGCCAGGATACCGCTAATTTTTGCCTACTTTGCGAGGGTAAGTAAACGATTTATGAGTAAAGCTTACTATGGAACTATGGGACATCTTACAATATGTGACATAAATTGAGTATGTATGCATCACAGACAACTAATACGTGTGTAAATTTTATTTTTTCTATTTTTAAAATGTTTCAAGAGGGTTAGATGTCACGATTTCGATACACAAGATTTACCTATTCATACACCTTCCTCCCGCAAGCAAACTTACTAAATATGGTGGATAGAATTTTATGTAGCAAGTTCATAATTCATCCCGCTTCATATAAGCCGCCATCATGATAATTTGGATAGACGTATGCGTGGTACGAAATGTATTTTTATTCTTCTGGGAACCTACACTCTTGTATTACGACAGTACATCTCTTCTTGATGTGCGACACCTCTCTTGTAGCATCTGTCACTGGAACTTTATGCACACCTGCCCTACTTAGCTGAAAGATCCTGTGGTGGAACGTGCTGCTTTTCTTTCGGCGATCTCTATCTCCTACTTGCTAAGGGTTCCAGACAGAAAACACCTGTCATAGAATAGATCCAGTGCGAATTTTCTACTTAAAAATATCGAGAAATGAATTTATTCGGTCGTTTCACCTTAAATCGATCCGGACGCATACTCTTGGATATTGAACAGCTGTCACTGTTTCCAGTGTTTGAGTGCCAGTTGTACAATCAAACTTCTGTGTCTACATGGCACAAGTTAAGCTCAAAGTTCAGTGCGGATTTCAGTGCCAGATTCTTTTAATAATTTCCAAAACGAAACTTTCTCGAAATCTGGCAGAAAATCGAAAGGTTCTGGTTGTGTATAAATTACAGCAGCAGCATGACACAATCAATAACTTAAGTGTACGGTATCGATGGTAATGTTACTTATGACAGGACCACTAAATCGATGATACTAAATACGGTTTTCCGCAATTTCGTCACCAAAAAAGACCAAGTAAATATTCTATAATTCGAATCAAGAGCTACTGCCATCATGAGCGACTTAGAAATAGATACCCTCAGTTTAGCAAAGCAACTCAAATAATTTAATAAAGGCAAATCTACCGGCCCTTTTCGTATAACTGGATTCATTTCATAGTAACACCGTACCTAGCAATCGTATACAACCGTTCGCTCGACGAAATACTGTACCTAAAGACCGGACAGTTGCACATGCCACGCCAATACTCAAGAAAAGAAATAGGAGTAATCCACTGAATTACAGACCCATATTACTGACCTTCATTTGCAGTAGGAATTTGGAACATGTGCTGTGTTCGAACGTTATGAATTACATATAAGGTAACAATGTATTGGCACAAAGTCAGCATGGATTCAGAAAATATCGTTTTAGTGCAACACAACCAGCTCTTTAATCTCATCAACTGATTAGTGCTATCAACAGGGGATTTCAGATTGATTCCGCATTACTGGATTTCCAGAAGGCGTTCGATACCGTGAGAACAAGCGGTTTCTATTTAAACAATGTGCCTTTGTAGTCTCAGTTATGTGATTGGATTAGTACTTTCCTCTCAGAAAGGTCACAGGTCCTAGTAGTTGAAAGGAAGTCATCGAGTAAAACGGAAGTAATATCTGGCATTCCCCAAGGAAGTGTTATAGGCCCTCTGCTGTTCCTAATCCTTATAAATAAATTACCAGACGATCTGAACAGCCCTCTCGACACGTAAAGTCTGCAAACCATCTTCCGGTATCTGGCATAGGGTACTTTTACACCACTACTTCGTATGAGCTCTAGTTTCACTGTATTTCTCGTCATAGTCACTTCGCTAGACGTAAGTAAGAAGAAGCAATATTTTGCCCGACTGTATTTGGAATCTATGTTCTCAGAACCCTTTCCGTGAAACACGGTGCCTCTCTTGTATGACGTGCCAGTGAAGCAGGGATGGGCGAGACTGTGACTTTCGATATCAGTGATTTCTGTGAATGCTACTTTCCCGTAACTGCGATTTTTACTTCCGATTTGTCAGAGTTTAAAGTCAGTGTTACGAATTCACAACTTGTATCCTCCGTAACACTAAAATGCGATATCTGTGCTTTGTCACCGTTGATTTTAGGCTGTAATTAAACGAAAGTAGCAACTAACAGGCACTGACAAGTATGTATGCTAATTGGTATTCCTGGCCAAGTGAACTGCTACAGTACAGCTGATGAGCTACGTTCTTGCCTGTAACGTGTGCAGACTGAGTATTTCAGTACTGTATCACTGAAGTAGTTGTGATATTTGGAAGGGACGGTAAATAAATGTGAAATACACTGGGAATGAATAACGAAAATTCCGTTTTCCGCTTGTTGAAGCCGTCCCATAGCTCTAAAATTTCCGAGGTGTATTTATTGATAAAGATTTGGCTATATTGTCCAAGGTTATCAGTCGACATCGGGACTATTTTACGTGCAATGCTTGAAGATACACATAAAACTCTTCCTGTGTATTGTAGTATTGAAAAAATATCTGTAGCCTACATAGTGCCCGATCGCCACACTTTCTTTTGCATTTTTATAGGTTATGTACGATGTTTGTCTACCGTACGCATCAAAATATTAGTCGGAGCCTTGTCAATTATCTAATATATGTTTTCTGTATTTATCCTTCAGCTTTTGTTATTATACGAGAAGTGAATTATCAGTGCTGAAATATTGCCCTAATGTAAACATTAGGCTGCACTATAGGTCAATCTGTTACTGCAGTCTCTATTTAGCAATCACATTCGTTAGTTTCGCCAACTCGAAGTCGAATTATCACGTTTCGAGGTAAAACACGATGTGTAAATTTTTTGTCAAAGCAAATTACCTTCTTGGTTCATTTCTTTGACCACAGCATGAAACATGATTCTCAGAACGAGGTACGAACTTCGGCCAACAGATGGCACAGGACGTTGCTTGTTAAATGCTACTTTTAGTTGGTACATTACATGCGACTTCCAGTTGTGACCGACATCCCTGCCAGGTACTGTAATGTGGTTATTGTGAAAACTGCGATGTCTCCGTCACTGTGATTGGTAACAAATACGTGAGTTCTCGCCTACGCCTACACTGTAATTTGGTGAACACCTCCAGAACGCTGTCGTGCCAACTCAATGATCACGTGACGAACGAAAATGGTTCAAATGGCTATGAGCACTATGGGACTTATCATCTATGATCATCAGTCCCCTAGAACTTAGAACTACTTAAACCTAACTAACCTAAGGACATCACATAAAACCCAGTTATCACGAAGCAGAGAAAATCCCTGACCCCGCCGGGAATCGAACCCGGGAACCCGGGCGTGGGAAGCGAGAACGCTACCGCACGACCACGAGCTGCGGACCCTGACGAACGGTGGTGATCTTCGTTGGATCTGTTAATCCATCTTGCTGACGGTTCCGTAGTGATGAGCACAACTCAAGAATCGGTCGAACAAGCGTTGTCAGCTAATTCTATCGTGGGTGAATTAAATTTGCTTAATTTTCTCCAAAAATATCTCACCCTGGTATGCTTTTCGTTCCACTTTAGGTGCTCTGGATAGTTACTGTTTCCAGTGGCCTGTCACTACATTGTAACCGAAGAGTGTTGGATCTCTTTGCCTTATTAAACACAATACGTTACAATCACTTACATGCAAGGCCAACTGGTGGTCCGTGCGCCAGTCATCTGTACCCTGTAGATCTTCTTGCATTTCGCTACACACTTTTGGCGTTGAATGCTTTCTACACACAACTGTATCGTCCCCCGCACAGCCTCGTGGAGTCTCCAGCGTCATCAAATAGATAATTAATATTCGTTCTAAATTGTAACGGACCCCGAACACTCCTTCGTTGAATTCGATTTTGTTCTGTTAAGAACATCATGCGGAGTTTGAATTCAGTCTCAGATCTGGCCCTCTACTCGACAGTTTCGTATTTTTTCATTAAGTGACTGTGCGGAACTGCAATGTATACGCTCTGGAAATATAGGAAAACATCGTCAAAGTGGACTCCTTTGTCTACGCACTGGATATCATGGAGCGACAGAGCATGCTGAGTTTCGCAACCCCTCTTTTTGCAGAATCCCATATTGGTATTCATAGAGCAGATTTTCTTTACGTGGGCATAAGGCATGTTTTGTAATTCTACAGTCAGTTGATTTCTAATTTTTTTTTTTTTTTTTTTTTTTTTTTTTTGAGTTATCAGCTTTATGGATGGTTTGATGCGGCCCACCACGAATTCCTCTCCTGTGCCAACCTCTTCATCTCAGAGTAGCATTTACAACCTACATCCTCAGTTATTTGCTGGATGTACTCCAATCTCTGTCTCTCTCTACAATTTTTGCCTTCTGCAGCAGCCTCTAGTACCATGGAAGTCACTTTCTGATGTCTTAACAAATGTCCTATAATCTTGTCCCTTCTCCTTGCCAGCGTTTTCCACATATTCCTTTCCTATCTGATTCTGTTCAGAACCTCCTCATTCCTTACTTTATCAGTCCACCTAATTTTCAACATTCGCCTGTAGCTATTCACCTCAAATGGTTCGATTCCCTTCTTTTCCGGTTTCACTACCATATAATGCTGTGCTCCAAATGTACATTCTCAGAAATTTCCTCCTCAAATTAAGGCCTATATGGATACCAGTAGATTTCACTTGGCCAGGAATGGCCTCTTTGCTAGTGCTAGTGGGCTTTTGATGTCTTCCTTGCTCCGTCCGTCATTGGTTATTTTGCTGTGTAGCTGGCGGAATCCCTTAACTCACTGCTTCGTGACCATCAATCGGGATGTTAAGCTTCTCGCTGTTCTCATTTCTACTACTTCTCAATGCTTTCGTCTTCCTTCAGTTTACTCTCAGTCAGTATTCCGCATTCATTAGACTGTTCATTACTTTCCGCAGATCATGTAACTCCTCTTCACTGCCACTCAGAATAGCAATGTCATCAGGCGAATCGTATCATTGACATCCTTTCACCCAGAATTTTAATTCTACTCGTGAACTTTTCTTTTATTTCCATCATTGCTTCTTCGATGTAAAGATTGAATAATAGGGGCGAAAGCCTACATCCTTGTCTTACACCCTTTTTAATCCGAGCACTTCATTTTTGATCGTCCACTCTTATTATTCCCTCTTGGCTCATGTACGTATTGTATACTGCCCGTCTCTTCCTATAGCTTACCCCTGCATTTCTCAGAATTTCGAACATCTTGCCCCATTTTACACTGTCGAACGCTTTTTCCAGGAACACAAATCCTATGAAAGTGTCTCGATTTTTCTTTAGTCTTGGCTTCCATTACCAACCGCAATGTCAGAATTGTCTTTCTGGTGCCATTACCTTTCCTAAAGCCAAATTGATCGTCACCTAACACATCATCAGTTTCCTTTCCCATTCTTATTAATATTATTCTTGCCAGCAACTTGGATGCATGAGCTGTTAAGCTGATTGTGAGATAATTCTCGCACTTGTCAGCTCTTGTAGTCTTCGGGATCGTTTGGATGATATTCTTCCGAAAGTCAGATGGTATGTCGCCAGACTCATACATTCTGCACACCAATGTGAATAGTCGTTTTGTTGCCACTTCCCCCAATGATTTTAGAATTTCTGATGGAATATTCTCTATCTCTTCTGCCTTAATTGATCTTAATTCCTAGAAAGCTTTCTTAAATTCTGATTCTAACACTGTATCCTTTATCTCTTCTAAATCGACTCCTGTTTCTTCTTCTATCTCACCAGACGAATCTTCTCCCTCATAGAAGCTTTTGATGAACTCTTTTCACCTATCCGCTATATCCTCTGCGTTTAATAGTGGAATTCCCATTGCAGTCTTAATGTTTCAACCCTTGCTTTTAATTTCACCGAAGGCTATTTTGACTTTGCTATATGTTTAGTCAGTCCTTCAAACAACTATTTCTTTTTCGATTTCTTCACGTTTGCCATACAGCTATTTCGTCTTAGGTTCTTTGCACTTCCTATTTATTTATTTCCTCAGCGACTTGTATTTGTGTATTCCTGGACTTCCATGAACATTTTTGTGCTTCCGTCTTTCACCTATCAACTGAAGTATTTCTTCTGTTATCCATGATTTCTTTGTAGCTACCTTCTTTGTACCTATTTTTTTTTTCAACTTCTGTGATTGCCCTTTTTAGAGAGCCCATTCCTCTTCAACTGTACTGCCTTATTGCAGTATCTATAGCAATAGAGAACTTCAAGCGTATCCCCTCGTTCCTTAGTACTTCCGTGTCTCACTTCTTTACGCACGGATTCTTCCCGAGTAATTTCTTAAACTTCAGCCTACTCTTCATCACTACTACATTGTGATTTCTGTCTATATCTGCTCCTGGGCACACCTCACGATCCGCTATATGATTTCGGAATCTCTGTCTGCCCGTGATGTAATCCAACCGAAATCTTCTCTTATCACCCGGCCTTTTCCAAGTATACCTCCTTCTCCTGTGATCCTTGATTAAAGTATTCGCTATTGTTAGCTGAAATTTATTACAGAACTCAATTAGTCTTTCACCTCTCTCTTTCCTTGTCCTAAGGCCGTGTTCTCCTGTAACCTTTTTTCTACTCCTTCCCCTACAACTGCATTCTTGTCCCCCGTGACTGTTAGATTTTCATCGCCCTTTACGTACTGTATTACCCTTTAAATATCCTCATATACTATCTCTCTGTCTTCACTTTCAGCTTGCGATGTCGGCATGTATACCTGAAGTATCATTATCGGTGCTGGTTTGGTGTCGATTCTAATAAGAACAACCCCATCACTGAATTGTTCACAGTAACACACTCTCTGCCCTATCTTCCTATTCATAACGAACCCTTTTTCAATTACATGTCACATATCTTGTGGATACACGTTATGTGTCTTTAATGCAGTGGTTTCCATTGCCTTCCACATCCTCATGCCGTTGATCATTGCTGACTCTTCCGCCTTTAAGGGTAGTTTCCACCCCAAGGACAAGTGCCCTGAATCTCTGTCCGGTCCTCCGCCCTCTTTGACGAGGTCAGCCAGCACGTCCAAACGCTTCTGCTTGTTGTGTCGGCGTAGATTACGTCATCAGTTCTGTTCGTTTCTGGTAGGTTCAGGTCATTTTTCAGCATCTCATGGACGTTCCAGCTGCGAGGCGGGTCATTAAAGGTGATCCCTAAGAAAATAGAGAAGTACTGCTGATAGTGCGGGTTGTATGTTAGGACGCAGTGTCGTTCGTTGATATAAGTCCAATATCCTAGCACTGACTTACGGCCAGAATTAAAAAGATAACGAATTTTATGGCCACAGATCCAGTTCACAGAGTAAGTTTTCGTGGTGGGGTAACAGATCCCCTCCGGGAATAAAAATGTGTGGATATCGATCTTAGAGGGTGTTTGGCGGGTAAGAAACATCAAAATACGCTGCAAAAGTGTACAGACATCGGATGTTAGACCATGTGGAACTTGTGGTTGCCTGTGTCTTCCACTCCACAGTGGGTGCCGAGGAGAGAGCCGGCTAGGTGGATGGGATGTAGTTGATGTCGGTTAACGTGTTTGCCATTCACGGTGATACATCACGCTGATTAGACGTCGGGTTCGAGAAAGCAGGAGTGGACCTCCTCCCGTATGAGCCACCATACATACTGGGGATAATTTCGATTGAGTTGGGTGGGCGGGACTGTTGTAACAGTTTTCGTGTGAGAGAGACCGGTAGCCGTAACGGAAGTGCACGAGAAATCGTCCGATGTAATAAAAGGGGGATGGGATGGTCGATACCACAACTGGCGGGACAAAAAGTCCGGTGCCAAATTTGGAATAGGAGTGCAGTGAGGCTCTGCGGACAACGATGCTACAGTTTGAGTTGAGAGCTGATACACAGCGCTGTGAGCCTTGGTCGGCACATGTGTGAGTCCCACCCCACCAAAGTCCTGTGGGAGTGCAATGGAGTCATGCTGCACTTTGAATAACATCACAGAGCTGGGATTGGGTTATTTGGGGGAGGAGACCAAACTGCGAGGTCATCGGTCTCATAGGTTTATGGAAGGATGAGGAAGGAGGTCGGCCGTGCCCTTTCGAAGGAACCATCCCGGCATTTGCCTGAAGCGATTTAGGGAAATCACGGAAAACCCAAATCAGGATGGCCGGACGCGGGATTGGACCGTCGTCCTCCCGAATGCGAGTCCAGTGTGCTAACCACTGCGCCACCTCGCTCGGACAACATCCCAGAGCTGACGAAAGAGTCCAGTGCCATCAGGAGATGTCGGGCCAGGAGGGTTGGGACCGGTAGTACCTGAGCCACGTGTGGTACCCGGGAGGTGCGTTGGATAATGCCGAGGGCCCGTAGCCAGTGATCTGCGAGGCGAGATCTGATGGTCTGTAGCAAACGCCTACCGTTAATAGCCGCTGAGAAATGGAGATCGGCTGTGAATTCAGGGCCAAGAAACCCAACTATGGCGGTGATGCTAAGGGGGGCGACGCTTCTCTCCGGCACACCATCATCAATGAACAAGACATTGGATTCGGACACGTTGAGAGAGCTGTCCGATGCTTCGCCGTAGCTTGACACCCATGTCAGTGGCACTCGAACTTCATTCTCATTGTGCAGATAAAACACTTGGCCGTCTGCAACAGAAATGGTGCCCATGCAAAGTTATACCTTCCAAACTTTGGCGCAGTCTCTGGAGCAGGGGTTCTAGAGCGAAAGCATATAAAATCGTGGAAAGGGAGCAACCTTGCCCTACAGACCGTGTTATGACCACGGGCGGCGTGAGGCAGCCGTTGTGCGTGACTCTGGAGGTCGCGCCGCTCAAAATGCCGAAAATTGCTGTGAGAAAACCGCCGGGGAAACCCATGTGTTGAAGAAGTGTTCCCAAATAGGACTGGTTACACGGTCGAAGGCCTGGAGAAAGTCCAGCGACGTCAAGGCACCAGGGAGACATTGGTGACGAGCAAATCTATCATGTCTTGGTAATGACAGAGGCCCATACGGATGTAGTTGTCGCCTTCTGGAGAAGTCTAGTCTCAGGAGGTGACGTGACGTGCGATCTCTTGAGTAGCGATGCCAGCAGGTATGTAAAAATTGTCATATCGCTATTGAGCAACGTGATTGGTCGATAATCATGCACCCTCAGTCACCTGTGCGGTTTATGGATGTATTAACGATCCCATCGAGAAAGGTGTTAGGGACCACTGTAATCGGGGGCATCAACTTTGTGCGATGGTTGTCCATTTGGAAGCTAACAAAGAGTTAAAACTTCTGTAAAATTCGATGTGGATACCATTGGGCCAATCTGTTATTATATCCCGCCTTGATAGTATCAAGTATTTCACCTGTGGTCATACCTTCCTGGAGTTCATGCGCTATCTGGGAGAGCACTTGTAGTAAGTCGAGCGACCTCTTTGATCAGTTCTGCTGAATCCGGTACAGCTGATATAATCGGGCGAAATGATTGTGGAGAGCAGGGCAGAGGTGTGTTGTGTTTCATGCGGTGGCCTTCTGGATCAGTGAGGACGTGGATCAGAGAGCTGCGTCTTGTTTGTGTTTCGTGGAGGAAGTGGTATATCAAAGGATGTTCTTGAGGCATGCGATTAGACGTCCGATATCGGACTACAGTGCATTCCAGGTGACGGTGCACGATCAAGGATATCTGCCCCTTCGTTCAGTGTACCACAGTCTACCGGGCTGACGAGGAAGGCATTGTCATAGTCACGAAGAATGTAATAAGAGAAGTGCAAGCTATTAGTTCGCCATGCCTTGACTTCCTTACCATAGCTCATCAATGTTTTAGGGAGGGTCAGCTTTGCACAGGAGAGCCACTAAGATAAGGTGGGGTCAAAGGCGTTACGACGATCTGGCCACGCATCCTCATCTATACGGCGACACCTGGTGGGCGACATTGAATTTCCACAGACCACGACTATGCCACACACTCTGTCGGACGAGACTGACGTCGCAGATGTATGCTTCACGGTCTGAACAGGCCGTGGCGCAGACTTCTGCACGGTGGGTCCCATCAGCAAGTGGACAGTTACATGCCGTCTGTGCGGTTTGACGAATGAGCAGTGTAAAATGTGTAACCCGGTTGGTTTTCATGGAGCTTCGTGCAGGTGTCAATGAGTCTCAGCCGATCGATAATCACCGAGAAAACTGCACAAGGCGAGTGCCGTGGCAGTTGGTCAGCGGGCCCTTGTGTCAAGTGGAAGTCCGCACCGAGCATCAAATCGTCTTTTGGGCCTATGAAGAGTGGCGTGACTTCCTCGGCGAAGAACGTATGTCGGACATGCCAGCGGGTAGTGCCGGGGGGTGCGTAGATATTAAGATACGCACGCGGAATAGGATGAGGGCCATACCCCGTGAGGTGGGCAGGTACGCGACATCCTATGCAGTGAGTCCGTCACGATTCCTCTGCCAGTGTCGGAGGCATGAGAAACATGGGCGGGGTGGTGTAACTGGTGAACACTCGGAAGTCAGCGGCGAACATCTCTTGTAAGAATGCAATATCAGTAGTATCTCGGAACATGGCCAGTTTGTGATGGGCTTGGATGGTGGCTGTGTACGGCCCCTTGCTGTGGATGTAGAATGCGTGATGGAAGCATCCGGGTCTGCCGCAGTCGCCATGATTACTGGCAGGCCGCCTGCCCAGGCGTTTCTGTGGGGTGCTTCCTCCGGAACACGCTGGTGGTCTGATCTGCTCCTTCTTCAACACTGTCAATCCAGGGTGCTGATGTTGAAGGCATGTGGCAGTCGTTTACTGTATGAGCTGGGTAAGTCGGTGGTGCGACAAAAGCAGTGGCGGAGCTGACGTCGTCTTGTACTGGAGACATCGGGTACTTGTTCTGGATTGAGAGAGGATTCGTCACAGGAGGGGCGTCAGGAGTGGCCGCACCGTGTGACTGAACGCAATAAGGAAAGTCACCATCAGACATCCGGTCGTCATCTCATGAGGCCATCTGAAGGAGAGCGTCATCGGAGGGCGTTCGTCGGCATTTCTTGCGCGTCCTGGGGGACTGCTCTTCCCTAATGTTGAAGTTTTAAACGTGGCTGCGTGGTCAGTGGCCGTTTACAAAGTAAAAGTAAAGCAATAACAACTCTCGGTCGCAAAAATTAAGTCTTTTGACCTTGTTTCGGCACTATTATGAGTAGCGGCTTGCCTTCCACGTATTCTACTTTAAACAGCGTTATCGCTTGATATTTATTTTAAACGTGACATGAAAGTACTATTGCTTTCTTGTACTGTTAGACAGTACTTACACTTATATAAACATTTCTTCGCATAATTTTTGTAGTTACGTTATAAGCCAGTTTGAATGTTTTACTTCTGATGAAGGCACTCATAGTAGTGGCGAAACCAGGTCAAAAGACTTAATTTTTACGACCGAGGGCTGGTATTGCTTTACTTTTACTCTGTAAACGGTCGCTGACCACGCAGCCACGTTATTTTTACTTTCCTAATGTATTTTTCCGAATCAGTTCAAAAAATGGCTCTGATCACTATGGGACTTAACTTCTGAGGCCATCAGTACCATAGAACTTGAACTACTTAAGCCTAACTAACCTAAGGACATCACACACATCCATGCCCGGTGCAGGATTCGAACCTGCGACCGTAGCGGTCACGCGGTTCCAGACTGTAGCGCCTAGAACCGCTCGGCCACTCCAGCCGGCCTCCGAATCAGTGTGTGGTCGCCCATCAACCGATGCCATACCCGTCTGGATAAAGGCACAACGTCTAGTTCTACGTCCATGGTTCGAGCAGAGTCGTCCGTCGCAGTTTCAGTTTGGATGGTCCCGGTGCGAGCCCTGGAGGTGACACCATGCTGGTCTTGTCGGCGCATTGTGTCTCGGTGGGCGGCGTTGACGAGGCTCCAGGCGCATCCTGGAGTTACGGGGCAGGCTTCTGTGCTACCGCCACGTACGTGACGGGTAGGGACCTCAGCACCGATGCTGGGGTCACTTCCCCAACGGTGTCTGTATCAAGCGTCGGTGTAAACATTCGGACCGGACGTGTACTTCCTGGCCACATCCGGAGCACGGTCGTGGCTGGCCATCGTACATGACGATGGCCCGGACATAGCCAATCATCAAGAACGGTGGAACGTATTTCGTCAGTTCAATTTTGATCAGCCGGACGCCATTGAACACTGAGTAGGCCGTAGATGTTTGCCATTTCTCCGCGAGGCGACCAAAGATGTTGCCGTATTGTTAGAAAGCGGCAATGACACTTCCTGAGGCACCTCGAAGGGAACTCAAACACTCTCAAGATTCGAATACCGAATCACGCATGCTAAAATTGGCTGTGTTTTGAAGCGACCACGTTTACTTGTGACTGCTATATATTTTTGTTGTCACTTTTTGATGTGATTTTTGGCCTACTCTTTCGAGGTCGGTCCATATTCTGGCCAGTATCCGCACGTCTCTGAAAAGTATAATAGACACATCCCAAGGAAATATGTTCTTGACGCACTACTGGTCGCTTAGTAAGACTGGCTGCACGGAAAATCACAATTTTAGAACATTGGACTGTCACTCTACCTACATGTCTATAAGAGTGTTTAAATTTTACTCCGGTGGCATGTCGTTGCACAAGTTCAGCGCATAGCGCCTCTTCGACATCTTGATGTATACAACACTTCCTGTGATGGAAAAATGTAATCCGATCGCGTCCATGATCCTCTCCTACGAACAGTTCAACTTCAAAGGCTCTTGGTCGTGGATTTTCGGCCTGAAACGTTACTTTGATCGTCGCGCACGGTAAGAGTGCGCCATGAGGTAATTATTAGTGGACTCCGTATACATTAACACCGCGACGCGGAAGTAAACAAATCGGAGAGCGGAGAGCCGTCCGGGGAGAGGGGCAATTTCTCACGCTACCACGGCTTGTGGCCGACCGGCCCTAGACCAATCGTTTCATATCAACGATATAAACCTATGATTATTTGTATGTGTCTGACGACACCTCTAGGACTTACGATCCGCACTTTTTTCCTTCGTTGCTAAAGCGACATACAATAAACTGCTACTAGAAAGAGTGTAAGTTCTTTCACACAATCTCTTTAGAATCTCATAGTTATCCTGTCTCCATGCATTTCCTGCTGAAAACTTTTATCTTACTTTCTATTTTACGATCGCTTATCTGAATATTTCCCATTTCGGCACTGGTTCGACACTTCAAATGAGGAACGGTATTACGATCTTACGCTGTGAAACAATTTCAGATGAAGGAATTCAGTGTTCTCGCATTGTCTCTCTCGTTTCGGTGCCAGTATTGTTACTGAGGGATGAATACTAACTGACCTTCTGTAAGACCGAAACTTCTTAGGATTTTTAATCAGATCGATTTACCAAATTTTACTTTCGAATTAATTGGACATTTCTCGCATTGCTGTCCTTATGCTCATTTTGGCTTCTTTCCGCTTTTGATTATCATCAGTCTTTGACTTCCTTCTCTTTGCTTTGGCACGAGATTCGTAAGGCCATTGAACCATCCCTCACAATCTTACTCGGCACATATTGGTCTAAGATGTGTTATACGAAGCTTTTAAGTGTCATCCATTTCTGCTCTACGACTTCGAAAACTATTTTCCTACCTTTTTTAGCATTTCTTTTAACAACCTTACTCATCAGTGTTGTCACAGCTTGCCCTGTTTTAAGTTAACTGATTCGAAAAGTTCAGATCTGTTAATTGGCAGAACATCTAAGACATTACTCTTAGGCGTTGTTTTCCTACTTATCCGCTCAGAGTAATTTTTCAGACGAAACATACAGATCAGTCTCACTCGATTCCATGTCTGCTGCAAACATTGATCGCATAACTTAGTTTTGCGTTTTAGGAGTAAAACAGAATTTTGTTTTGTTTTTCAAAGTGGAGCTACTTAAAATATTTAGCTGAGGTTTTACAGTTCTAATATTCTTAATTTTATTATTTTTAATTAATTGACTTTTTTCTTATTCTAGAAACTTCTGAAGAAAATTGCCTGTTTCGCTACTTTGTTGCAACAAACATGGGTTGAATTTCTATAGTGTATAGGGGTTTACACGAGTCGGTGGAAGGTACGAGCAGTTGGTTGGTGCTTTGTATTTGAAGATATTATCGCATTTTCTGTTTCTTGGATGATGGCTTCAATTCAGAAGACCTATCAACTGAAGTATCCAGAACTGCGAGTAATCAAAGAAATATCGGGATAGTAATCAAAACTTTATAGAACCTGGCTAACGGCCAGGCAACAAAGGAATACAGAGCACTCGCATCCCAGGCAGGTTGGTTATTTCGTCTGTGTGAGTGGCGCTTACACACGAATTAGGATAGGCCTGGGGTAAATCGTTACGTATTACAGTATAGTTGATTAGGGGAGTCTATAAATTCCCGTCAACTCTTGAATTTTTCTTGTTGTACGTCTACTCCCCGTCGGACTACGTAAGCTGTGGTTTCACACCTGCAGGTATGTATACAACGGAATTCAATACTGTGTACCGTCTGATACGGATTTTTCCTACCGTACTGTTACGTCGTGGTGAAAGTGGTAAAATGTCGTGGATAAAGTAGTTCCTTAGGGCTGTTCCAGTGAAAGCTGGGCCTTTGTCTTCTTACAACTAGTTTTGTGCAGTTATCCCAGTGTAGATTACACCGGACGTTTACTTCTAAACACACTCTAACGAAATAATAAAGGGGCGTCTCCGGACATGTCTTCGCTGGTCACCGAGGGTCAGCTCGAAGCGGGATTCCAGTCAAAAAAGATCCTAGGAGTGGTGGTCTGGAGTGCAGTTTCATTTCACAGCAGTAGTCGTTTGGTTGTCATCCGCGGCAGCCTTACAGCACAGCGGCACGCTTACGATATTCTACGCCCTGTTTTGTTGCCCCTCATGGCAAGCCACCGTGGATTTACATTTCAGGAGGATAATGTCCGCCCGCACACGGCGAGAGAGTGTTCATTTTCTTGCTTACCAAACTCTATCTTGGCCAGCAAAGTCTCCAAATCTTTCCCTGACTGAGAACTTTTGGAGCGTTATGGGCAGGGCCCTCCAACCACCTCGGGATTTTGATGATCTAACGCTACAATTGGACAGAATTTGGTAGTATATCCTTTAGGAGTACGTCCAACAGTCAATGCGAAGGCGAATAACTGTTGGCACTATGGCCAGAGGTGCACCAGCGCGTTATTGACTTGCTCATTTGTGAAGCTCTTTTTCTTGTATAAATCATCCAATTTTTCCGAAATTGTAATCATTTGTTTCTCTGTACATGTACATCACAGCTAAAGAGTTCCGTCTCATTCTGCATTACTTCATCGCACGCGGTTTTCTCTCTCTCTCTCTCTCTCTCTCTCTCTCTCTCTCTCTCTCTCTCTCTCTCTGAGAGTGTATTATACAGTTGTTACTTTTCCACGTATTTATCGCCCATAAGATAAACGAATAATAATGGATTCTCCACTTATTTATGCGCAATACGTTTCAGTACGTTCAGGCTTAATTGTCAGTCTCTCAACTAATCGTCAATGCTCTGCGTATCCTCCTGCAT
Source organism: Schistocerca americana (assembly GCF_021461395.2). Classification (NCBI taxonomy): domain Eukaryota; kingdom Metazoa; phylum Arthropoda; class Insecta; order Orthoptera; family Acrididae; genus Schistocerca; species Schistocerca americana. The sequence continues at coordinate 17,445,028 of NC_060124.1, forward strand.
TTCGCTACACTCTTCCGGCGCTACAACATTTCTGTGAACGATAACATCGTCCTCGGGAATCCTCAGGGTTACTGAACTGCGTGCAACGAAGAAGCAGGTTTAGATATCAGCCTTATCTAACTAAGTTGTCACAGTATACTGAGGCCAGCTTAAACAAATACGTGAGTTTGAATGAGTCATGCGACGACGCTTTGATTGCTACAGACTTATGAGAGATTTGAAATATTACAAGACAGGCAATTGGAAATTGAACTGTTGAAGATTGGTTGGATAGTTCAGTTGGTACGGGCGAAATTTTGGGGTCAAATACTGCTGCTGGAGACGGTTTTAATCCACTAGGGAGTTTCAAAAGAAGGCGCTTTCCATTGAAGAGTCTACCATCCATTTTTTTAGGTAATCCACGATCGTTAGTAATGTACGCCATCCAGCTCCACCCATGAGTGCTGTTTTAGCAAAAATGTGCTAAAGAACTGCTGTGATATTTGAAAGAGCTGGAAGGAGGCACTGACAGACGCAAACTTGGACTCCCGCTGGTAGACATACCAGATAGCTCAGCTGGTATTGTATCCGCAAGAAACTAAAAAGATAAGGATTTAAAGTAGCATTAGTGTTATCGAGTGAAGGCAGAAAATGGGAGAGAAACAACCAGTAAAAGTAGGTTTGGACTTCGTGGATAAGGTGGTGTGTAACACTGATAAACATGATGAGAACAATTTCTCTAGAAAAACTGAGATACTAGCAAGCAACCATTCAATGTAAAAGTTAAAGTACGAGGGCTATTCGGAAAGTAAGGAACAATAGGTCGCGAAATGGAAACCACAGTGAAAATCAAAACTGTTTTATTTGCTGTAACTTCCAGCTACTTATCTCCATAGTCACCGACCCGACTTTGACGTTTGTCGTAGCGTTGTACCAACTTTCTAATACCCTCGTTATAGAAGGCAGCCGCCAGTCCTTTCCGCCAATTCTCTTCTCTGGCCTACAGCTCGTTCTCTGTGCCAAAATGTTGTCTTCATAGACAGCGGTTCATGTGAGCAGAGATGAAACTCAGAGGGAGACAATTCAAAACGATGCAGGAGCATCTTCATTGCACCTGCAGAATGCGGCTGAGAATTGTCTTGAAGAAGAAAACGCACGACAGTTATGTAATGTTGGCTGCATAGCTTCAGGCGAAATTTTTCACCAGGCCCTCGTACTTGGCGGGAGATACTATTTTTCTAGGTATCTTTATGTGCTCTCTGTGTGCTCATAAGTAAAAAGAACGACGTAACGCGATCGACGGCCGTACTAGAGATACATTCCAACACACCTGTGCAAAACTTCATCGGATTTTCACTGTGGTTTCCATTTAGCGGCCGATCGTTCCTTACTTTCCGAATAATCCTCGTGTAACACTGAGACAGAGAAGTCGGAAAGTAACAAGTAACAATTTCCAGCACGACCGTTAAGGTTTCAGCATGGTGACAAGAATGACGGCTGACGACACCACTCATAACAGACTTGCGTCCGCTTTTATACCTTTTGATGAGGAAGATCAGCCAGTGTTGTAGAGTGATGATGCTATCGATGTCTTCGGCAGCCCATGAGCAGCATTCTATAAGGGATTCGGATAATAGAAGATGTAACAGCATTGCCTGCGAAATGCACAATATATAGATGGGGTGGTTATAATTAAACTTTTCCTATTTAACATGTTATAACACAGAAGCTAATTACTGTACGAGTACCAAACTTGGTAGCATTAATGTCAAAGACATGGGGAAGAGAAATAATGCTGAATCAATTCAACTGAAACACTTTTAATGTGCTGCTACGGTGCATCATAATCATTACATACCGGTACCATTACTGATACAAAAGGGGCTCGGCAATGTCCAGAAGACCCTGAAAGCGCAGGATTGCATTTCGCACAGCCGAACGATGTCCGTAGTTGTGCTGGCTACTTCTCTTCATATGCTGCGCTTCACATCAGCACTTGTCTCATGTTCCCCTGGTACACCCTGTCCTACAGGTAGCCCCACAACCAGAAATCACAGAGAGTGAAATCAGGTGATCGTGCCGTCCAAGGATTTGGAAACGATCGGTTGATAATTCGATCGTTCCTAAATGTGTTTCGGAGAGGCAGATGAACTTCAAGAGCGTCGTGTGATGGGGTTCCGTCTTACATGAAAACTGTTGAGTTCAATGCGTCTCTGTCCTGTAAGGCGGATATGACGTGCTGGCGGAGCATACCGCCGTAACACCGGCCAGTCGCAGCGCACGTCTTTGGTCTTCGAGCGCCAACCTGCTCAAAAAAGAATGGGTCAATGATGAACGTAGCCGTGAAGCCACACCATACGGTGACACGTTCGCTCTCCAGAGGAACTTCATCACAGTGACTGGAGGTGAAGATCCCCATACTCGGAAATTCTGTGTGTTTAAGCTCACCCATCAGAGAAAAGTGAGCTTCGTTTGTCAATAGGATGCTGATGCTTAATTTTGTCGCGGTGTGGCATGAGATAGTGTCAACAGGTCAGTTACTTGATAGTGGGCATGTCGCAGCACGTAGCATGAAATACTGTCTGTTTAAAAAAGTGGAGCACCTAGAAGGGATGCGGTTACCTATACTGAGTACTGTCTTAGAAAACCTGCACGAATATTTAGTTGACTCTCTGTAATGTTTCAAAGTGGTGTAACTGTTGGCAGTTCGTTTTAATATTCAGAAATTTAAAATTATGCACTTCACAAAACGAAGAGCTGTGGTGTCCTAGGACTACAATATCAACGAGTCACAATTCGAATCAGTCAACCCTTATCATAATAATTACCGCTCCGTCTGGGATAATGCAGAGGCAAGATTTCGATTTATTGGTAAAATACTACGGAAATGAAATCAGGCTACACCGAGGCGAAAAAAGTCATGGCATAGCTATGAGAACATATACAGATGGCGGTGCACTGGCATGGCTGTCATTTGTCCTCAGCTGATTCATACGAAAAGATTTCCAGCGTGATTATGGCCACAAGACGGTAATCAACTGTCTTTGAACGCGGAATGGTAGTCGGAGCTAAACGCACGGGACATTCCATTTCGGAAACCTTTAGGAAATTCAATATTCAGATATCCACAGTGTCAGGATTGTGACGAGAATATCAAATTTCAGGCTTTTCCTCTCACCACGGACAATGGAGTGGCCGACGGCATTCACTTAACGACTGAGAGCAGCGGCGTTTGCGTAGAGATCTCAGCGGTAACAGACAAGCAACACTGCTTGAAACAACCGCAGTAATAAATGTTTGACATAAGACGAACTTATACGTTAGTGCAGTGCGGCAAAATTTGGCGTTAATGGGTTACGACTGCAAACGACCGAGGCGACTGCCTTGGTAAGAGCACGATATCGACTCGTGACCATATCGGTTCAATCCTAGATGAATGGCAAACCGTCGCCTGGTCAGATGAGATGTCAATTGGTAAGAGCTGATGGTAGTGTTCGAGTGTGGCGCAAGACTCCAGGAAACAATGGACCCAAGTTGTCAACAGACAGCAAGTTAGTGCTGGCTCCATAGTCGTGGGGCTGTGTTTACATGGACTGGACTGGGTGCTCTGGTCCAACTGAACCGATCATTGACTGGAAATGGTTATGATGGGCTACTTGGAGACAATTTGCAGTGATTCACGGACTTCACGTCCCGAACGAGGATGGAATGTACGTGGATGACAATGCACCTCTTAGCGGGCCGCAATTATTCCCGATTGGTTTGAATAACATTCTGGACATTTCGGTCGAATGGTTTGGCCGCCCAGATCGTCCGACATGAATCCCATCGAACATTTAGCGGACGTAGTCCAGACATCAGTTCGTGCACGAAATCCTGCCCCGGCAACACTGTCGCAGATGTGGACGGATATAGAGACAGCATGGCTCAACATTTCTGCAAGGGACGTTCAACGAATTGTTAGTCCATACCACAACGAGCTGCTGCAGTACGCCGGACGAAAGGAGGACCGACACGATATTAGGAGGTATCCCATGGCTTCTGTCACCTCATTGTACAAAGGAAATTGGTTACAAAACACTAGAACGACTGTCGTAGGACATTACTCAAGCGTATGAGATCTGTACCAAGAAGGACTGACGGTAGCTATTGCACGTGTACGAAGAAAGCACAATCAGTTACAGGCTTTATATATATGAATACAGATACCATGGGTGACCATGCAGCTCGATAGAATGAAATTACAAGGAAATGAATACCTTCAGCTGCATACAGGGGTTGATATAAGTTAACGGGGAGAGTTGAAAATGTGTGATCCCATAGGGACTCGAACCCGGGATCTCCTGCTTACATGGGAGAAGCTCTACCCATCTGAGCCACCGAGGGCACAGAGAGTAGTGCGACTGCAGGGATTTATCCCCTGCACGCTCCCCGTGAGACCCACATTCCCAGCATAATGTCCACACACTACATTCGAAGTGCCCCTGCCCATTACACTCATTACCCGCGGCAGACAATCTTACCGAGTCCCGTATGAGCTCGCGCAGTGCGTGTGGATCCAGCACAGTAAAAGAAGGTCAATGGCCGGTTAGCCATAACCATCTTCATATATATATATATATATAGTTAAGGCTCACCAGCCATTTGACCATCTTCTTCAGTGCGCATGCACAAACAGTGCCCAAAATCTTACGGAAATCGGTACTAGAGCCGCAAGTAATGAGTATAATGGGAAGGGCACTATGAATATAGTGCGGGACAACCAGTTGCGAATGTGGGTCTCACGGGATGCGTGCCAGAGATAAATCCCTGCAGTCACGATATCCTCTGTGTCCCCGGTGGCTCAGATGGATAGAGCGTCTGCCATGTAAGCAGGAGATGCCGGGTTCGAGTCCCAGTCCGGTCACACATTTTCATCTGTCCCAGTTGACTCATGTCAACGCCTGTATCCAGCTAAGGGTATTCATTTCCTTGTAGTTACAGGCTTGTTTGAGACACAAATTGTCCCAAGAAAGCGGCTACTTAAAAAGTTTCGAGAACCAGGTTTAAGGTAGAAATACAGTACAACAACGTACATATTACTCCCGTGGGGATCGTGAGGACAAAAGTATATTAATTACAGTATATAGAGAGTCGTTTCAGCGATTATTCTTCTCGAGCTCCACGAGAAGAACCCCTAGTAAATGGTACAGTGGGAAGCACTCTCTGCGTTTGGCAGTGGTTTGCAGAGTATCGGTGTAGATGAAAATAATTTTATGACCAATAATAATTTGAAATGTAGGCCGAGAGGGGGCGTCGGAGGGAGTGAAACTGCAAGAGTGTAATATTCATTTTGGTTCCAAGCAGCAGATTTGTCGGTGACTCACAAAGAACACTTCTGGTTAAGAGTAGAAATTATGATCTGGGAAACTGTTCTTTCGGACATGGTGTTGTCCCGTCTTTGATTGAAGCTGTGGAAGCTACATTATGCCTCATGCCACCTACGCACATGTTCAGTGTGTATTGCTGTCTGCTCGCTCCTCACCTCGTCATTAGCACCACATCTGTAAAATTTATACGATACGGTTATCGCAGTATCATGTCAGCGTGGATCGTCATATTGTTTTAAAGAAACGTTGACGGTATTCGTCACCGTAACACTGTAGCTTTCGTCCGACATGACGTCCAAGCACTGCAAGTGAAAAATAGAAACGAAAAACGAAATTAAGAGCTAGTGGTATACCACGAAAGCGACGAAAAGTTAGCAGCAATGAGGGACAGTGTTTGTGTGTGCTCGCGACGGATTCGGCGCTGACGCTCCTGCGATCCGGACAAAAAGACGGGCCCAGAGGTGGGTGGAGGAGGGTGGTGTTTAGAGCCGCGAGTCCGGCCCAAACAGTCGCTGGCCAAACACCGGCTGACGAATGACGCCATCAGTCGGCGCGCCTCTGGGATAAGCTGTCACGAATACCGAGTTTATCTTCTCCGTTTGCCACACGCGGGCCAGAAATACAAACCGAGCAGGTTCCCGCTTGGCTAAATACTGCGCGAAATTTACTAACATTTCGTTACGCGGAGCGCCCACTGACGTGTGTTATTCCCGGGCGGAGTTTTTGGTTCCGAGGAAACAGTTTCCGACTGCAAACGAAACGCAGGCGTCGTGATGCGGCGCATGGCACATGGCCGACATTCGTCGGTGCTGTTTAGCTGTTTAGCCGATTATTCGTTGAGTTATTTCCAACGATTAAAAAAAGAAATGACGTATACGAAGTGATCCCACCGAGAAAATGCGCAGGACGTGTTTGACGTAGCGCCGAAGTTACACACGTTGTAGCTTCTTTACTACTTCTTCCAGTCAGTGACAGTTCTGAAAGCAGGGGGTTCGATGTACGTTAGGCACATTTTTGCTATCATATAGAAAATAGAACAAACCCGTAATCAGCTCTCTCGGCTACAAGGCTTCCAGTGCACTCCTGAGCACTGGTTTTAGATCTCGAGGTCCTGGCTTCAGGAAGCCAGTGAGGGCAGTATTGCCAATATCCGCGGGTTGCCTAGGTGCAGGGTCTAACAATACCACCACTTGCAAAGTAGGTTAGAAATCAGATTAATAATGTTGCTCACGCAGCATATGTTCGCTTTATCGGGCAACAACAAAGCTATTGACTGTGGATGGTATCGTCAGAATGGAAATAATGAAGTCACTGTAAAAAAAGTCATTAATTAGGCACTTATCTTGAATGGATTCCCACGTAGATTTCGTCGAAGTTGTTATGGCTCATCTTGTTGGTTCTAGGGTGATTCCACTTTGACTGCTAGAAGGTCCAGATCTGTATTTTAGCAACATTTCAAGACCTAATAAATGAGTTTTTCAGGAAATTCTTAATGATCAAACAATCCCAGATCAGAACAATGGTATTGTAGAAATAATTTTTGACTTGGTGTTCACGAACTTCTTGTAAATTCACACATACTTCTTTTCAATTGTCACATCATCAAGAAAACAGTTTCGTATCAATCTTCATATATTTAATTTACACTTTAACCAAACACAAGACCTGACTGTTCTTTTACGAAGCGAAATTACGACTTAACTTCTGCAAACTGAAACAAGGACTGCTCTGTGCGCATTCGCGTCAAAAACGGTTACAAGTAAGTCAAAGATTAAGAAAATCTCACAGAAATGAATACACACAAGAACCATATCACTGTAATATATCGATACATCTGAGTACCTATACATTAATAAAACCAAATGTGAATATTGTCACAAAAATATGTCTGTTACTTCGCAGAAAAGTAGTATGATATTACTGGTATTTAGAACTGGAGTTGGAGAACCGTAATGGTCACGTAAATAAAGAACCATTACAAGGGGCAGGACAATGAAGTCTCATTTCCAGATTATTGCGAGTACCAGTTACGCCTTTAAAACATCAACAGAGGTTGTTGTTGTTTTCAGTGCAAAGATTATTTTGACGCAGCTTTCCAGGCCACTATATCTTGTGCAAGCCTATTCATCTCAGTATAACTACTGCAACCTACATCCATTTGTATTAGTTTACTGTATTCAAACATTGGTCTCACTCTACAACTTTTACCAAATTAACTGTTCCCTGTTGTCTCTTTGTCTCCCTCCCTTCATTCAAATTGCTACACAGATTTTTTCTCTGCAGTTCTATCCAGTACCTTATTATTAATTATTCAGTATAACTATATGTTCTTCAACATTCTTCTGTACCACCAAATTTCAGTGATTTCGTTCTCCTTTGGCCTGAACAATTGATCGACCCCGTTTCATTTCCATACACGGTTGCACTCCAGACACTCATTTAGGATTTCCTGTCACTTAAATTTTTGTTAAAGTATCACTCTTTTTCAAAGTAATTTTTCTTGCTTTTGGAAGCTGACGTTTTATATCCTATTTCCTTTTCTCATCGTCAAGTGTTTTGCACCACAAATAGGAGAACTTGTTAACTACTCCTTGTAATCTTATTTCCTAATCTGATTTCCTCGACACCACCTGATTTAATTCAGCTGCACTCCACCACCACTGTTTTACTTTTGTCAGTATTAAACTTACAACCTCTTTTGAAGACTATCCATTCCGTTAAACTACTACAACCTCTTTTGAATGCTGTCCATTCCGTTCCAAGGCCTTTAGCATCGACAAGTATTAAAGTTATTATTTATTTTCCATAAACTTTAATTCCTTTTTCAAAATTCTTCTTTGTTTCCTTCAATGCTTGCTCTATGGAAGTTACATGTTAAACAGAGCGGGAGTGGGGAGGGGAGGTGGTGTTGTCTACAAACTTATTTCGCATCCCATTCTATTACTGCTTCCGTTTCAATTTATTTACGAGTTAATGTCATAGTTCTGGCAGTATTTACTTAGGGATCACCACTCACCCTATCATCAACGTGACATTGACAAATGAGAGTTCGCTATTTTTCATAAATTCTTTGATAACGTATTAGTGAAACTTCCTGGAAGATTAAAACGATGTGCCGGACCGAGACTCGAACTCGGGACCTTTGCCTTTCGCGGGCAAGTGGTAGAGTTCGAGTCTCGGTCCGGCACACAGTTTTAATCTGCCAGGAAGTTTCATATCAACGCACACTCCGCTGCAGAGTGAAAATCTCCTTCTGGAAACATATTAGTGATCTGAAGTTTCTGACCACAGCTAAGGACATAAACTGGGTCTCACAAAACCTCCCGATACTTAGTTCAGATACACAGAAAAGCTGCAGTGAAATTAGAGGAACACGACTTGTAACCGGTTTTATACTTCAAGCAAAGTAATTATTCCAAACAGAACTTATCCAAGTCCGCCAATTAAAACTGGTAATGCAAAAACAAAACCAGCCAGGAATGGAAACTGACACGTTTCACTTTTTAAACAAAGCGCTACTCTGAAGAAATCTCATACCGCGTGTTCCTATCAATGATGAATTCAAAAAAAGTGGCTCTGAGCACTATGGGACTTAACAGCTGTGGTCATCAGTCCCCTAGAACTTAGAACTACTTAAACCTAACTAACCTAAGGACATCACACACATCCATGCCCGAGGCAGGATTCGAACTTGCGACCGTAGCAGTCGCACGGTTGATGAATTCAGCGGCAGGTTTCTGCTTCTTATGAATCACAAGAAATTTTGAAACATATCATTGTATGAAAAATAACAAGAACCGTTTTCTGACTGACACTTGTTGCAGCTTCACTTAATTACTTGTTGCAGGTGCTGCTCTCTCGGGGATAACAAACCAAATGAAGACTGGTTTTCTAATTTGCTCTGCATTACGGAATATTCTGTGACAATTAGAACCATGTGTCACAGCCTGGGATAAGACTGCTCTGGTGACGAAAGTCATAAGAAACAAAACACTAGTCACATGATAATACTGCTTCCAGCCTTGGCAATAGCCGTAATTCTGCGAGAGAGAGTGTCTACAAGCTTCTTCAGCTTAAGCCGCTCATTGGTGTTCCCGTTTGAGCAAACGAATTGCGGGAATGTTGTTTCGTAGCACTTCTTGCTCCAAATTGTCCCGGACGTTTTCTGTCGCATTAAGATTAGATGGTTTAGCCGGACAATCGAGGTACAACGGGGTGCCCGAGTGTTCGTCAAACCAGGAACATAAACGTGCAAGCCAGCGAACGCGGTTGCCATCTCGGAAGATGATGGTGTGCACAGTAACTCATGTACACTGATAAGCCAAAACAGTAGGACAACTGCGCATCGGGGTGCCGGATGCAGCCTGTTGGCGTTGTGGGTACTCCACGTGGTAATAAAAGTATGTAAGCGAAGCGAACTCTGACTGGGGATCACCCTAGCGAAGATATGGGCTACAAATGAGGAAACCCATTGACATAAGCGACTTTGACAAAGTGCCTGTGAACTAGTGTCTCGAAAACGACGAAGCTGGTCGAATGTTCATGTCTCACTGTCGGGAGCATCTGCGGGCGCTAAATGGTTAGACGTTCACGGCTCTTCACAGAAAGTGGGGTTCGGAGGATTGCCTGCACTGTAAAGTAAGATACACTCCTGGAAATGGAAAAAAGAACACATTGACACCGGTGTGTCAGACCCACCATACTTGCTCCGGACACTGCGAGAGGGCTGTACAAGCAATGATCACACGCACGGCACAGCGGACACACCAGGAACCGCGGTGTTGGCCGTCGAATGGCGCTAGCTGCGCAGCATTTGTGCACCGCCGCCGTCAGTGTCAGCCAGTTTGCCGTGGCATACGGAGCTCCATCGCAGTCTTTAACACTGGTAGCATGCCGCGACAGCGTGGACGTGAACCGTATGTGCAGTTGACGGACTTTGAGCGAGGGCGTATAGTGGGCATGCGGGAGGCCGGGTGGACGTACCGCCGAATTGCTCAACACGTGGGGCGTGAGGTCTCCACAGTACATCGATGTTGTCGCCAGTGGTCGGCGGAAGGTGTACGTGCCCGTCGACCTGGGACCGGACCGCAGCGACGCACGGATGCACGCCAAGACCGTGGGATCCTACGCAGTGCCGTAGGGGACCGCACCGCCACTTCCCAGCAAATTAGGGACACTGTTGCTCCTGGGGTATCGGCGAGGACCATTCGCAACCGTCTCCATGAAGCTGGGCTACGGTCCCGCACACCGTTAGGCCGTCTTCCGCTCACGCCCCAACATCGTGCAGCACGCCTCCAGTGGTGTCGCGACAGGCGTGAATGGAGGGACGAATGGAGACGTGTCGTCTTCAGCGATGAGAGTCGCTTCTGCCTTGGTGCCAATGATGGTCGTATGCGTGTTTGGCGCCGTGCAGGTGAGCGCCACAATCAGGACTGCATACGACCGAGGCACACAGGGCCAACACCCGGCATCATGGTGTGGGGAGCGATCTCCTACACTGGCCGTACACCACTGGTGATCGTCGAGGGGTCACTGAATAGTGCACGGTACATCCAAACCGTCATCGAACCCATCGTTCTACCATTCCTAGACCGGCAAGGGAACTTGCTGTTCCAACAGGACAATGCACGTCCGCATGTATCCCGTGCCACCCAACGTGCTCTAGAAGGTGTAAGTCAACTACCCTGGCCAGCAAGATCTCCGGATCTGTAACCCATTGAGCATGTTTGGGACTGGATGAAGCGTCGTCTCACGCGGTCTGCACGTCCAGCACGAACGCTGGTCCAACTGAGGCGCCAGGTGGAAATGGCATGGCAAGCCGTTCCACAGGACTACATCCAGCATCTCTACGATCGTCTCCATGGGAGAATAGCAGCCTGCATTGCTGCTAAAGGTGGATATACACTGTACTAGTGCCGACATTGTGCATGCTCTGTTGCCTGTGTCTATGTGCCTGTGGTGTTGTCAGTGTGATCATGTGATGTATCTGACCCCAGGAATGTGTCAATAAAGTTTCCCCTTCCTGGGACAATGAATTCACGGTGCTCTTATTTCAATTTCCAGGAGTGTAGATGATGATAATCTGTGGCGTCTCTGCCGAAAGAGTGCAATGCTGGTGCACGCACAAGTGTTTCGGAGCACACCGTTCACCGTGCATTGTTGAACATGGAGCTATGGAGCTCCACAGCAGACCACCCCTACGTGTTCACATGTTGACGCAACGACATCGTCAGTTACAACTGCAGCGGGCACGCGAGTATCGGGATTCGATCGTCGATCTATAGAAACGTGTCGCCTCTTCGGGTGAATCACATCTTTGCTACCCTAGGTCGTCTCCACAAACGCCGTCATCGAGATGAACGGCGGTTCGGAACGTGCAGCGCGCCACGGATGAAGGCTTGTGGGAACACTATTATGTTATGGGAGACATTCTCCTGCTCTTGCATGGGACCTGTGGCAGTACTCGAAGACACGCTGACAGCTGCAAACCACCTGCTTCCCTTCACGCTTCGTGTCTTGCGATGTCAGCTTTCAGCAGTATAATTGTGCGTGCCTCGGTGCAGAACTGTGGTATAGTGGTTTGAGGAGCATTATAGTGACTCACGTTGATGTCTCTTCGACCAAATTCGCCTAATTCAGATCTGTTTTATGAAAACGTGTCCAGCATATTAGGACATGTTTTTATGAAACAGATCTGAAGATGGTCGATACAGACCGAAACCGGTAGACTGATGACAAAAAAATAAATAAATAAATAAATATAGATAAAATAAAATAAAAAAAATTGACCATAGATCTGAAGTAAAGGAAATTTATATGAAGCCGGAAGTCATAATTATTCTGGCTCTTCAGTGTAGAAGTAAGACAAACTGTTGGTCACGGAGAGTAATAATAACGCTGGTTCTTGCTCACTCTAAACTGAATTTCTGAGTCCAGGTTATGGTAAGAGAAAGACTTCCGGGTTAAAAGCCTAATTGTGCCATGGGTGGACACCATAATTGCAGCATCTGAAAAGAGGCTGAAATGGCTCTGAACACTATGGGACTTAATATCTGAGGTCATTAATCCCCTAGAACTTAGAATTACTTAAACTTAACTAACCTAAGGACATCAGACACATCCACGCCCGAGGCAGGATTCGAATTCGAACCTGCGACCGTAGCGGTCGCGCGGTTCCAGACTGAAGCGCCTAGAACCGCTCGGCCACGCCAGCCGATCGTTCTTAAAGAATATAACTCTCAGGCAATAGTGTAATCCATCTTTTGAGCAGCCCACATTTAACTCATCTGGTTATGCATCTCGGATGCTCGATTTTCTACATTAAATATTTGCCTCATTTATCTTGCTTTTCCCAGCTAGCCAGATGTGAACGTCATTTTTTCTTATTGCAGTCTCCCAATTAAACACGAATCCCACGAAGTTTGAAGTATATTTTAATTTATTATAGTTTTTAGAACAGTTCTCTGTCTTACCCACTGTCAAATGTTCACTTTATTAAAGTGTTGTATTCTCGATCTGACTTAGATTTTCAGATCCTTAATGTGCTACATCTTCCCGGTGGTTAGGCGACCCTTAAATAATGATATATCCAGTTGCATTTCTGAGACATTTGATCCATTTTGACGAGTTTTCGTTGAGTGCGGTGGTCACGTACTACTTTTAAAGATATGAAAGATGCAGAGCTCGTAACGAGTGTCAATGGCTCACATGTTTTATAGCAGAGTTGCACACAGAAGAATTTATTTATGAAAATACAAAGTACAGTCACCAACAAACTTTACATATTCACATACTCCTTTACCTTTAACCCAAATGAATACAGACTGATTTACAGATACTTTTCTCTTATTACGAGTATACAAAGACAATGCAGAAGGCGACATATAAGCAGATTTACCAAAGTCTTTATTTGCAAGTTCTGCCATATGGTAGGTACGATAGGCAATAATGTCTCTATCGACGAAACTCTCAAGTGCAGGAACACTAGGTACTCCTGTACCTCCACGTACAATGGCTACAGTGAGCCAACCATTACCATGATCGAAAGTATCATTAATGTCAATACTAAAATTCAGTCTACAACCACAGAAAACACAAGGTTCGTCGACAAGTGCAGTAGCACCAACACTCTTAACTGGTATGCGGTTCTTCTTGTCTCCAGCTGTTGTGGCGAACTCGATGTTCTCGATCGTTTTATTTCGACCTCTCCTCTGACTGCTAATTGTGTCACTATTCATTGTAATTGTCTCATGCATCCCGTGTAGGAACATTTTGCATACTGCATTTAATTACCACAGGCAATAAATAAGTTGATTACACGTCGATACACACTATACGTCTTCTTTGCAACACGAGGCATGTAACTTTCACGATACCAGTACATGGGTTTTAGCGTTGAGACTGCTCCATACTTTTTTTATACGCCAAAACGTACATTCCTGACTTCTCTAGCTCCCATTTCGCCTGCACTATTAAACAATGCGAATGTTTATTTATGGTGGCAGTCTCGCAGCAACATCGATGAGGTATTGTATGTTTTTTGGCATCTTATTCATAGTTGCTTGGTGCATAAAAAGTAACAAAAATACTTAAACGATAGATGCATGAAATGCAACACTAGTTGTATTTAACTTTTAAAATTAATTTCACAAGAGATGTCTCAAAACCAAGCACCGTTGTGTGGGTTCGGTTTTTACGATTGGTTGCAGCATTTGAGGCTAACAGTTCTTCCACTTTGTGGAGACGCTGTCTGACGAAAAGATTTCTTTCCTGTTCGCCCTATACACTACGTGATCAAAAGTATCCGGACACCTGGCTGAAAATGACTTACAAGTTTGTGGCGCCCTCCATCGGTAATGCTGGAATTCAATATGGTGTTGGCCCACCCTTAGCCTTGATGAGAGCATCCACTCTCGCAGGCATACGTTCAGTCAGGTGCTGGAGGGTTTCTTCACGGAGTGCTGCACTGAGGAGAGGTGTGATGTCAGTCGGTGAGGCCTGGCACGAAGTCGGCGTTCCAAAACATCCCAGAGGTGCTCTGTAGGATTCAGTACAGGACTCTGGAGACCAGTCCATTACAGGGATATTATTGTCGTATAACCATTCCGCCACAGGCCGTGCATTGTGAACAGGCGCTCAATCACGTTGAAAGATGCAATCGCCATCCCCGAATTGTTCTTCAATAGTGGGAGGCAAGAAAGTGCGTAAGTGTAAGCCTGTGCTGTGATAGTGTCTCGCAAAACAACAACGGGCACAAGTTCCCTCCATAAAAAAAAAAAAAAAACACTGTCTCACCACAACACCACAGCCTCCAAATTTTACTGTTGGCACTATACATGGTGGCAGATGACGTTCACCGGGCATTCGCCATACCCACACATTGCCATCGGGTCGCCACATTGTGTACCATGATTCGTCACTCCACACAACGTTTTTTCACTGTTCAGTCATCCAATGTTTACGCTCCCTACACAGAGCGAGGCGTCTTTTGTGGTGTGTGGCTTACGACCAGCCGCTTTGACCATGAAATTCAAGTTTTCTCACCTCTCGCCTAGCTGTAAGAGTACTTGCAGTGGATCCTGAAGCAGTTTGTAATTCCTGGGTGATGGTCTGGATAGATGTCTGCCTATTACACATTACGACCCTCTTCAACTGTCGGCGGTCTCTGTCAGTCACAGAAGAGGTCGGCCTGTGCGCTTTTGTGCTGTACGTGTCCCTTCACGTTTCCACTTCACTATCACATCGGAAACAGTGGATCTAGGGATGTTTGGGAGTGTGTAAACCTCGCGTGCAGACGTATGACACAAGTGACACACGATCACCTGACCACATTCAATGTCGTGAGTTCCACGGAGCGCCCAATTCTGCTCTCTCACGATGTCTAATTACTGAGGTCGCTGATTTGGAGTACCTGGTAGTAGGTGGCAGCACAATGCACCTAATATGAAAAACATATGTTTTTGGGGGCGTCCGGATACTTTTAATAACGTAGTGTATATTACTAGAAGACTTCAACTTGAAACAAAATTGCTGCATCACAAGGAGCAGCCCCTACTTGAGGTCTAGCAATGAGAACATGCCAACAACAGCTGGACCAATCGCTGAATTACATTCCCCATCCCATCTACTGCTGTTGTTAGTTTGTGGTGGATTCACGCCCTCACATCAAAATCGGACACGCTTTTGTCACCAACGACAGACTATCATTGGACCTCGTTTCTTTCATTTAGTTTTAAAATCGTTTCCAGCAGGCTTCGTGTTGTTCATGATATTTCTCGTCGCTTCGTTCCATAGCACAACTCGTTTAATTTACACTTAAGTAATACACCGAAAATCTGTTTCCAATATCCTAATGTTTATATGCTCCAATAATTATCCTAGTATTTCTCGTCAGGTAGCAGTGAACTGCCGTGCTTCCGCGTGCCTTAGCGGTGTCACACTTTTCTGGCCCCTCTTCTGATCAAGCGTTTTCCACAGTCTTCTTCCCTAGTCTTTTCAGAACCTCCTCATTTCTCACGTCTATAAAATATTGTACTTCAGGAGGCCGGTTTCAGAGGTAGCTTGCTTAATTTCGTGGTATTATTTGATATCTAAACCCCTTCTGAAGTCCTCCTTGCTTCGTCTGTCATCACTAATTATGCTTTTAGATAGTAAGGCTCTTCCCCTTCTTCTACACTGTATTTCCCAATTTTAATGAATAACATTTTATCGATTTCCTTTCTACAAATCATCATTTTTGTATTAGCTTTGTTTATTCTTAAATAAACATCCTTTTTTAAACAGACTGACCATTTTACTCAAATCTTATTTTCTCTAAACCTTTTTGACTTTTGATCACTAGGGCTATATCGTTTGACAAACTTATCCCTGGTGTCTGATGTCCACGGGCATTTACACACAGCCTAAATTTTTCCTGCGTTTTATTTTTGTTACTTGTTCCACAAACATCTAAACGACAAACAGTGGCGATAGGACATGTTACCTTTTTTATTTTTTGGCCTCTTTTTTCCGCAGTTGCACATATACAGGTTGTACCGTCTTTTGCATCTGTAGTAAATGTCTTATTAAGACTTTTATTACAGCTGCAAAAGACAGCAGTTAACCTATACAACTTGTAGTGGCGATAGTATACAGGTCTGCCTCGCATACAGCTTCATGCGATCTCGGAGGAGAGCATCATCGATTTCCTGCGATCGTATGTAAATAAACAAACGGTCTCCTACAAATACAGCCAGTACATACACTTCACTATAGTTTAATTTTTACTTCCATCCGCCACTTTCTGACTCCTACTAAAATTTAGTATCATATTTAGGGGTGTTCACTCATAATTTTCCACTGGTGAATAATGTGAATCATAGTAACAATGATTCCAGTGCATATACTTTACACTGACTGCTCAGAATGTGTAAGGCTATGACGCAACGAGGACCATCTCGAAATCGACGTGATTTTCTATCAAATGTCTTTATCAAAAACGAGTAATCATAATTTCTAAAATTTAGGGAGTGATAAGGAATAGCTTTTGCAATCCAGAAAAAACGTTTATTGTTAACTTTTTAACTCTCTCGGTTTTGTTGCACTGCCACATACTTTGCCACGCACTGCTGCGAGAGCAAAAGCATTTGCGGACAGAAATTTCATCATTCTGCTCACACTGTCGGAAAACTTATGCGGAACGAAATCCGCTTCTTCGGCTACCTTCTTGCGATAGTGCTGGAGTGACAGGGTTCACACCTACTACGGTGTTTCTCATACCGTCATCATTTCCATCAACAACACAGTGTGATTTATGTCTGTTCGACGAACAACCAGATGGTACATCTGGAATTCGCCACTCACAGTCGTCATATATTGAACTATATTTGTGCAGCGAGGGATACAAAACACAATCGTGAACCGTAGGCGGCTGTCGAACACGCATAATGATCAGTAGTAGCCACAAGGAGACTCCTTAGCAACAGTACCCGTGAGAGCAAACCATTTAATCAATTTCGTCTCAGGGGGTGGACGTAATAGCCTGGAAGACATCTTCAGTCACCTTCCATCAACTAATCTGAAAATAGCTGAGCATCGTGAGCCTTTCCGCATTGCCTACAATTAAGATGCTTCTGATAGGATCAGCTCTGCCCGCAAATGGGTCTCACGAAACGTTTTCCAGAGCAAAGCGGCTTAGGGTGCCCTGAATGTTTTGCAGCCTTGTAGAGTTTCCTTCTGCGTCCTTCTTCACGGCTCACCTGAACTCAACAACTGTAAACTGTCCAACACACACGAAGTCTGAAACTTGCTCAAAACTGCTCTTACTGCCAGTATACGAGCTCCGCAGCTAAGTGGTGACCTGTGTTTTTCTGTCAGCGACTTCTCAAAACACGGCATTGAGGGTATAGTTGATGAGTAGCAGTGTCAAGCTCACGAGTAGTGTTATATTAATGGTGTGCTTCCGGCGGTTCTGTCGAGTTACTGATTGACTGGAGTCCAGGCAGCGAGTACACATAACAGCAAACCTCACAGTACCTAGAGAATACAGCTTGGACGCTCATCGAAACAGAAATAGAAACAACTCTGGAGAACACCAGAAAGTACACCATTAATTAATATTGCCGAAAAAATTTTCTTACTAAATTAACAAAAAGGTAAACCATTATATTAAATATCTTGACAGACAGGATAAAGAAATAATCATACAAAAGAATAAAGCGAACGCCTGGCATTAAACTACGGTATAATTTAGATAAATTAGAAGTACTATAACAGCGAATTATAAGGGAAATATTAGGACCACAAAACAGAGCAGAAGATTGGAAATTGCAAAGTAATGCTGAAATAAACAAAAATATAGAAAACATTTCTAATGTAATGAGAAAAAGAAGACTCGTGTTTTCTGGACATTTATTTCGAATGCAAGACAGTAGATTAACTAATAAAATTTTGAAATATTTGTGGGGTCGGAAGTCCACAACAAACTGGGTCAACGAAGTGAAAAAGGATTTAAAAGAAACAATATAAACAAAGCAGATATAAACAACAGAGAAGCTCTTCGCGAAAAAAGTATTGAAAATGGAAGGATTCGAAGGCAGGGTAGCTAAAAAGGCTGGTTGAAAATGGTCTGAGGACAGAGAGAAGAAACATAGTGAACAGACGAAAGCATACCGGAAGGAAAGAGCAAAGATTGAAGATTTGCAATTTGAACGTTGTCCTCAGATGGCCTATTCCCAGAAAGAAAAGAGGGCTTCAATTGAAAGGACTTGTATGCTAAAGATATTTGTGAGCTGACGATAACATTTAAGTATTTGTATGAAACGTATTTCAAAAAGTGCACTTCACCATTTTTGCCATTGCACAGTTTTATTCCGAACTGATACTTGTCTCTCTACTGTTTCCTCAGAAGTACGGCCGAAAGTTATTTAGCCCACACTGCTTGTATTCTTCTCAACGTAATCACAAAAATGTCAATTTGAGAATGAGCCGAGTCAAACGATGAGTTAAAACACGAGTGAAAACTATCGGATCGTATTCGACGTTCTGTAAAATGCAGAGGACTCTACGGCCCACGCGACCGCTACGTCGCAGGTTCGAATCCTGCCTCGGGCATGGATGTGTGTGATGTCCTTAGGTTAGTTAGGTTTAAGTAGTTCTTAGTTCTAGGGGACTGATGACCTCAGAAGTTGAGTCCCATAGTGCTCTGAGCCATTTGAACCATTTGATCTACTGCCTAATTAAACAAACAGGGCGTTTCATAGTTCCTGTTACAGACTTCTTGTAGAGTGGACTTAGTACATGAAGTTTTGGTAAGAAACCGTTGTCCGAAAGTATACCTATCTGACGTTAAATAAGTTTGAAGGTCGGATCACTTTCAAATCTTACGTTTCACATTGCGCACGTAAACTGAGAAGATGGTACTGTCCTCAGTCCCTGTTATAGTTGCAGCATCACATACCATTCTCGTCAGACAAAAACGATGGCTGCGAGACACTGATAACGGTCGCAACAACGAGGACTGACCGTGGTTGTCCACGGGCTGCTGCACTCTCGACTTTGAGGAGAACGTCCTTCGTCTCTCAGAAGAGAACCACCGAGACATGTAACCGAAAAATTGCCCACGTCATCGGCTCATGTAGAGCATGCAGGTCAGAACCTATTGACTCCGCTGTGTAAGTACTGTGAAGCGAGAGATCTGAAAGTGACCCGATCTTCAAACTTATTTTACATACAAATGGTACGCTTCCAGACATGGAATCCTTATTGAAGCTTTATCTACTAAGTACCCACCACAAGTCTTGGTAGCCTGAAATTAGAACTCTGAAACCACCCCGCAAACGTCTATGTCAATGTAAGTTCCTACAAATTTGCAAGCTGTGACAAAACGCATCTCCTGCTTCTTCATGCTTCAAGGAAGTAAAAGTCAAACAGTAGTAGGCACTTCCCTTTTACACTCTCCATTTCTTTTCTCTTTCACTGCATTTGTCACCGATTTCCTGCCTGTTTTTTTTTTTTTTTTTTTTTTTTTTTTTTTTTTTTTTTTTTTTCGAGTATCTCCAAACCTGTTCGGCAGTAGATTTCACTTTGCTGTAAGTCTGAATCTATGGTTTGTTATAAGGTAGGAATTTGTGTCTCCTTTCATTATACGTTACCTTTGCGCTACTTTCGATCTTCGGTATCACTGTCCTAAACGAATAATTATAGGATCAGTTTTCAATAATTTACTTTCTCAGCACAAGATTTAAAGCTGGTAGGCTCGTCTTCCACCGCCAGCCATAAGCTACCTGCCCCTAAGGTGCCGAGGTCACGATGCCAGATGCACCTGTTCCGTGACCCGATATTGCTGAATTCGAGTGGAGAATTAGATGTTCCCTTCTAGACCTTTTCTGAAGTACGGAGCTCGTTTAGCCCTCCTTCAGAAATACCCTGAAACACTTGAAATCTACTAAAAAATTGAATAACAATTTCAGAGAAATTGGATGATTCATTCAACAAAGGAGGTTCACAAACTTGAAACTTCCCCATTGTATGTAAAAAATGTTTGGGCTGGTAAACTTCTCCGTTATTTGATACTGAAACAGCTAAACAAAACTGAACGTACTCAGACAGTTTTCCCTTTACTTATTCTGATCATCACTGCACTGACACACAATACTTTAGCCCAACGCAATCTGACTTTCAATAATCCCTACAAAAGAATTGTCCCGACTAACAATAACTTATACCTTTCGTGAATCAGTTACCTCACAAACTCGAACTACTGCAATACAGCGAGCGCCAATACTGCCAGCTAAATACACTCCTGGAAATTGAAATAAGAACACCGTGAATTCATTGTCCCAGAAAGGGGAAACTTCATTGACACATTCCTGGGGTCAGATACATCACATGATCACACTGACAGAACCACAGGCACATAGACACAGGCAACAGAGCATGCACAATGTCGGCACTAGTACAGTGTATATCCACCTTTCGCAGCAATGCAGGCTGCCATTCTCCCATGGAGACGATCGTAGAGATGCTGGATGTAGTCCTGTGGAACGGCTTGCCATGCCATTTCCACCTGACGCCTCAGTTGGACCAGCGTTCATGCTGGACGTGCAGACCGCGTGAGACGACGCTTCATCCAGTCCCAAACATGCTCAATGGGGGACAGATCCGGAGATCTTGCTGGCCAGGGTAGTTGACTTACACCTTCTAGAGCACGTTGGGTGGCACGGGATACATGCGGACGTGCATTGTCCTGTTGGAACAGCAAGTTCCCTTGCCGGTCTAGGAATGGTAGAACGATGGGTTCGATGACGGTTTGGATGTACCGTGCACTATTCAGTGTCCCCTCGACGATCACCAGTGGTGTACGGCCAGTGTAGGAGATCGCTCCCCACACCATGATGCCGGGTGTTGGCCCTGTGTGCCTCGGTCGTATGCAGTCCTGATTGTGGCGCTCACCTGCACGGCGCCAAACACGCATACGACCATCATTGGCACCAAGGCAGAAGCGACTCTCATCGCTGAAGACGACACGTCTCCATTCGTCCCTCCATTCACGCCTGTCGCGACACCACTGGAGGCGGGCTGCACGATGTTGGGGCGTGAGCGGAAGACGGCCTAACGGTGTGCGGGACCGTAGCCCAGCTTCATGGAGACGGTTGCGAATGGTCCTCGCCGATACCCCAGGAGCAACAGTGTCCCTAATTTGCTGGGAAGTGGCGGTGCGGTCCCCTACGGCACTGCGTAGGATCCTACGGTCTTGGCGTGCATCCGTGCGTCGCTGCGGTCCGGTCCCAGGTCGACGGGCACGTGCACCTTCCGCCGACCACTGGCGACAACATCGATGTACTGTGGAGACCTCACGCCCCACGTGTTGAGCAATTCGGCGGTACGTCCACCCGACCTCCCGCATGCCCACTATACGCCCTCGCTCAAAGTCCGTCAACTGCACATACGGTTCACGTCCACGCTGTCGCGGCATGCTACCAGTGTTAAAGACTGCGATGGAGCTCCGTATGCCACGGCAAGCTGGCTGACACTGACGGCGGCGGTGCACAAATGCTGCGCAGCTAGCGCCATTCGACGGCCAACACCGCGGTTCCTGGTGTGTCCGCTGTGCCGTGCGTGTGATCATTGCTTGTACAGCCCTCTCGCAGTGTCCGGAGCAAGTATGGTGGGTCTGACACACCGGTGTCAATGTGTTCTTTTTTCCATTTCCAGGAGTGTAAAAGGCACTAACTACTGATAGGCATAGTTAGCAAATGAAAGATTTTTTATAGAGAACAAACAATGTATTTAGCTTAATAGCGTTCAAAGGTCATAATATATATCAGTTCATGAGATCCAGTCTTACAAATTTCCTTTTTCTAACGGACACATGTCCAGATCGTCCGCTCATAGTGACCCCTCAAAACTCCGCCATCTCTCTCCCCACATCCACCACTGCTGGTGGCTCACCTCCAACTGTTGATACAGAGCAGTAAGTGGCGCCACCGACAAACTGAACAAGTCAGCAACGCGTTGGTTCACCTCCGGCCGTTATGCAAGCTGATATTGACCTTGCCATTGATTAATAGAGTTGTTGGATGTGCTCCCGGGGGATATCGTGCCGAGTTCTACCCAATTGGCATGTTAGATCGTCAAAATCCCGAGCTGGTGGTAGGGGCCTGCCCGTAACACTCCAAACATTCTCAGCTGCGGAGAGATCCGGTGAACCTGCTGGCCAGGGTGGGATTTGGAAGGCACGAGGACAAGCAGATGAAACTCTCATTGCGTGCAGGCGGCCCAGGATGGCTTGTCATGTAGGGCAGCAAAAAGAGGCGTAGTAAATCATCGACGTACCGCTGTGCAGTGAGGGTGCCACGGGTGACAACCAAAGGGGTCCTGCTATGAAATGAAATGGCGCCCCAGGCCATCACTCCTGGTTGCCGGGCAGTATGGCGAGCGATGCTCAGCTTGGGATCCCACCTCAGTCCTGGACGTCTCACACATCTTCGACGGTCATCGGACTCATTTCGAAGCGGTACTCCTCACAGGACAAAGCTCTATTCCAGTCAATAGGATTCCTGGCCGAGTGTGGCCGACCCTACATCAGACAGTTTTAGTGGCCTATAGAGGTCAACGTTATTTGGAGCAAGGGGCACCGTGAGCTCAGTTCCCTCTGTGTGAGCCGCCTATTAATTGTCCTTGTGGTTACTGAGGCACCAGTCTGACCGGTGATGACTACCAGCCCGAGGTTCTGAGCACATCTCTGACAGTTGCTCAGCCCTCTCGCTCTTTTCTTTCTCTTGATCGACCGCTTCCTTTTTGATGCTATATCCGGGAATGGATCACCCATTCCTGTCAATATCGTCGAATAGCAGCATCGCTCCTATTCAGATGTCGAGCGATACACCAATTACGCCAACTGGCTTCTTTGAGCCCAACAACACTTTCTCTCACAAACGCTGACATCAGCATGTGTTGTTCGCGCGCCTCTCTGCAAGGCATAGTTACTGTCCGACTGAGTACACGGAATGAAATTCATAAAGACTTTGTGACATAGTACTGAAATGTCCCTTGTTTACTATCCTTGCCAGCTGCGCCGTGAAATTGCCCTGCAGTGTCACTGTTTTCCATTTATCGTTGATGTTGCTGTTGTGGTCGTCAGTCCAGAGACTGGTTTGATGCAGTTCTCCACGCTACTCTATCCTGTGCAAGCTTGTTCATCTCCGAGTACCTAATGGAACCTACATCCTTCTGAATCTGCTTAGTGTATTCATCTCTTGGTCTCCCTCTACGATTTTTACCCTCCACGCTGCCCTCCAATACTAAATTGGTGATCCCTCGATGTCTCAGAACATGTCCTACCAACCGATCCCTTCTTCTAGTCAAGTTGTGCCACAAGCTCCTCTTCTCACCAATTCTATTCAATACCTCCTCATTAGTTATGTGATCAACTCATCCAATCTTCAGCATTCTTCTGTAGCACCACATTTCGAAAGCTTCTATTCTCTTCTTGTCCAAACTATTTATCGTCCATGTTTCACTTCCATACATGACTACACTACATACAAATACTTTCAGAAAAGACTTCCTGACACTTAAATCTATACTCGATGTTAACAAAACTTGACTTCTTCAGAAACGCTTTCCTTGCCATTGCCAGTCTACATTTTATATCCTCCCTACCTCGACCATCATCAGTTTTTTGCTCCCCAAATAGCAAAAGTACTTTAAGTGTCTTATTTCCTAATCTAATTGCCTCAGCATTACCTGATTTAATTCGACTACATTCCATTGTCCTCGTTTTGCTTTTATTAATGTTCATCTTATATCATCCTTTCAAGACACTGTCCATTCCGTTCAATTGCTCTTCCAGGTCCTTTGCTATCTCTGACAGAATTACAATTTCGTTGACCATGCTCAAAGTTTTTATTTCTTCTCCAAGGATTTTAATTCCTACTCCGAATATTTCTTTTGTTTCCTTTACTGCTTGCTCAATATACAGATTGAATAACACCGAGGATAGGCTACAACCCTATCTCACTCCCTTCCCAACCGCTGCTTCCTTTTCATGCCCCTCGACTCTTACAACTGCCATTTGCTCCCTGAACAAATTGTAAATAGCCTTTCGCTCCCTGTATTTTACCCCTGCCACTTTCAAAGTCTGAAAGAGAGTATTCCAGTCAGCATTGTCAAAACTTTCTCTAAATCTACAAATGCTAGAAACGTAGATTTGCCTTTCCTTAATCTATTTTCTAAGATAAGTCGTAAGGTCAGTATTGCCTCACGTGTTCCAACATTTCTACGGAATCCAAACTGATCTTCCCCGACGTCGGCTTCCAGTTTTTCCATTCGTCTGTAAGGAATTCGTGTACGTATTTTGCAGCCGTGACTTATTAAACTGATAGTTCGGTAATTTTCACACCTGTCAACACCTGCTTTATTTGGGGGTTGGAATCACTATACTCTTCTTGAAGTCTGAGGGTATTTCGCCTGTCTCATATATCTTGCTCAGCAGGTGGTGGAGTTTTGTCAGGACTGGCTCTCCCAAGGCTGTCAGTAGTTCTAATGGAATGTTGTCTACTCCCGGGGCCTTGTTTCGACTTCGGTCTTGATACCTGTATGAATATCAATTTGTGACCAATTTGCACAACTTCTTCATGGTCTTAGAGTGCAGTTACAAATGTTATGATCCGTAGACAGTGTACGATTCAGGAGTTCGACGTTGTGCGCTGATGAAGAAATGGAGATGGTCAGTATTAAAAACGCTATCATGTGTTATGATAGTTGCCTAAATAATGAATTCCAGATATTTTATAAATTGTAAATACAGGGCGTATCAAAAGTTGTTACAAGGTGTGGTGATAGGTACCATCTGACCACATTGTGCTAATGAACTTATGTGCGGAAAGGCTTCGCTCGCGCGCTAGCGTCTCTGAAATATGAAGGAGGATGTAGCCAGTTAGGGCCTCACAAACTAGGCTAGAAATAAAAGGAAATAATGCAAATTAGTGTCAGTAAACACCAGTTTAATTCGTTTACAGAAAGTGATCAAAACGATCGCCACCATCTTCGACATATTTTCTGTATAGTTGATGCTGTCTTGCGAAACCCTTGGATAAATTCCGGACATATTATCTACGACTCCAGCTGCCACTGGTATTTGAGCCACAAAATCTTCTGCTCTCTCTACAAGTGTCTCACTCACCGGCGTTTTCATGTACTCGCAGAAATGAAAATACAATTGTGTCAGGCACAGTGAGCGAGGAGCCAGGCTATTGGACCTCCGAGTCCAGTCTATTGCCAAAGGTGTCATTCAAGTTACCACGTACCACATTGTGAAAGTGTGTTGGAGTGCCATCCTGCAGGAGTCACGTGGCACGACGATGTCCAGAGGGCAACAATCCAGGTAGGAAATCTGTCCGAGATAAGAACCAGTGACATGGTCACCAATGAGACCTGCCCACACACTTGCAGGAAAGCGATGTTGGAGGCGCCGGATACGCAGCCCGTGATTTTCTCCCAGCCGGACATGGTTTTCTTCTGGCACTAAACATGCCGTCCCTGTTAAAAGTGCACTCACCAGGAAACAGGATACTTCATTGGATCATGCCTGCTTTCTTCGAGCAGTCGTCTGCAGAAGTTGACACAGCGAGGAAAGTCTTCCTTAGTCATCCTATGAGCCTTCAGTTTGTCTGGATGTAGGTGCATTTCGAGCAGGACGTGTCACGCTGCCCTGTGGTTCACACCTATGGCGTGTGCTGCACGTCGGATGTGCTTAGAAGGTTACTCTGCAAAACTGTGAAGTAGAGCTCCTTCCGGCTTGTCCGCGGGCGTCCAATGTGGCGACCGTCTGTTTCACATAAATGCCTCTCCAGGCTTGCAAACATGGTGCTCTTCGTAGAGCGGCAAACCTCTCTTGCATACCTCTGGGATTCCTCATACGGGACAAGCTTGTCTACAGACTTTGCAGTTGTGTACACAACCTCCATTGCTCATTCTCGAATGTGTAGTATGCAACTAGGGAACGCAAGACAGCACTATACCCTACTGTTGTTTACGTGAAGAGCTGTGTGTGTCATGTAATAAATGAAGTAGTACCACTGGTAAACACTACAACCTCGCAGTACACACAGTACTCTCTCTGATGCTTGTCTGTATTGATTTACCTGCAGCCTCGAGAAGCCCTAGTGCGCCAATCGTCTCTGAGCGATCTGTAATTCACACTGTCTTGTTTCCTCCTTGCATAGCTTGAATCGTCCACTGCCTACATCCTCCACATTTTACAGACGCTAGCATGCAAACTTACGTTTATCAGCAAAATAGGCTTGCCCATTTACCAGCCATGGCGCCTTTTAACATATCTTTGCTACAATCTGTGTGATCTTGTGAAATAAAAATCTTGTAAGTGTACTAAGCATTTTACCCTTTGTTGCGAAACGGTCTTTACTTACAAGGGAACCTCCCCATCGCACCCCCCTCAGATTTAGTTATAAGTTGGCACAGTGGATAGGCCTTGAAAAACTGAACACAGGTCAGTCGAGAAAACAGGAAGAAGTTGTGTGGAACTATGAAAAAAATTAGTAAAATATACAAACTGAGTAGTCCATGCGAAGATAAGCAACATCAAGGTGAATGTTAGCTCCGGAGCGCCGTGGTCCCGTGGTTAGCGTGAGTAACCGCGAAACAAGAGGTTCTAGGTTAAAGTCTTCCCACCGCTGAAAATTTTACTTTATCTTCGCATAGTTATGATCTGTCCGTTCGTTCATTGATGTCTCCGTTCACTGTAATAAGTTTAGTGTCTGTGTTTTGCGACCGCACCGCAAAACCGTGCGATTAGTAGACGAAAGGACGTGCCTCTCCAATGGGAACCGAAAACATTTGATCGCAAGGTCATAGGTCAACCGATTCCTCCACAGGAAAACACGTCTGATATATTCTATACGACACTGGTGACAGCATGTGCGTCACGTGACAGGAATATGTTGTCGACCCACCTAACTTGTACACTTAGCGAATGGGTAAAAAGATTCTTCTACCTTGTCCGATTTAGGTTTTCTTGTGGATGTGATAATCACTCCCAAAAAAGTGATGAAAACATAAGAGTTTGTCACATAAACTGAAAATAAAAAATTAAACTTTTCACTCGAGGGAAGCCTTGAACCTAGGACCTCTCGTTCCGTAGCTGCTCTCACTAACCACGGGACCACGGCAGTCCCTGACTCGTGTTCTTCTTGATGTTGCATATCTTCGCATGGACTACTCAGTTAGTATATTTTACTAATTTTTTTCATAGTTCCACACAACTTCTTCCTGTTTTCTCGATTGATCTGTGTTCAGTTTTTCAAGGCCTATCCACTGTGCCAACTTATAACTAAATCTGAGAGGGGTGCGATGGGGAGGTTACCTTGTTAGTAACACCGTAACTCAAGTGGCAGCAATAAAAGAGAAAATTTAAAAGGATGATCAGAGTTTAGCACCCCATTGATGATGAAGACATAAAAAACAGAGCACCTGCTTAGATTATGGAAGGACAGGGTAGGAAATCAGCTGGGTCCTTCCTGGCATTAGCCTTCAGACGATTAAGGCCAATTACCGGAAAGCTAAATGTGGATGGTCTGAAACGTCCCCTTAGAACAATTATACATGACTGTGTTTAAACAGACACACAATATTTTTTTAGCGCAACGCAATCTGACTTTCTGTAATCTCTACAAGAGAATGGCCCTGACTAAATTAACCTATACGTTTCACAAATCACTTACCTCACAAAAATCTTCGTTACTCTAACTACTGCAATACAGCGAGTGCCACTACTGCCAGCTAAATAAAAGATTCAAACTACTGAAGGCACTAACTACTGATAGGCATAGCTAGCAAATGAAAGATTTTAATAGAGAACAAACAATGCATTTACCTTAATAGTCATAATATATATAGCAGTTCATGACATCCATTCTTACAAATGTACTGTTTCTGATGGACACACCTCCAGATTATCCATTCTCAAAAATCCGCCATCTCACTTCCCCACATCCACCACTGCTGGCGCCTCGCCTCCAACTGCGCAACGCTATGCGCTGTTAACAGCCAACTGCCCAACACTACAATGGCAGGCAACAATGCAAACTAGCCACAGGCTGCACACAGCACAGCCAGTGATTTTCATACAGACCGCTACGTGGCGTTACCAATAAGAAAACCTAAACAGCCTACTTACATAGCCCCCATGCTCCCCACAAAAAATTTTACAAATTGTTTTGGGCACTGGCCAATACATATTTGTTAAAATTTTTTCACAATTACAATAACAAAGAAATCATGTGCACACACTTATTGATACAATGTTGGTCAAAAGCTAAAATTTTCTCACAATCCATAAAGACAGTCCTGATCGTTCATCACAGTAAAATTGCAGTGTGTTTCTCAAAGTCTGAGCATTTAAAGAAAATACACGAGGACGTAGTGGATTTCCATGCAGTCTTGAAAATGTAGTGTTGTCCTTCCAACGGAAAGACATTGCTGACTCTCGACATGCAGACAGGTAATGGGCCACAACAGAGCAAACCCACAGCAGAGTCAGTCGAAGTTTTGAAGAATATTGTTAAGTAGGTCATCACAGAACAGACCCACTGTAGTCCTGGTAGAGATTATGGTATTGGTGGGCCACCAGAGGTGTAGACCCACCGCAGTCCTTGTAGAAATAATGGTACTGGTGAGTCATCAAAGGTGTAGACCCACTGTGGTCCTTGTAGAAATAATGGTATTGGTGGGTCATCAAAGATGCGGACCCACTGTAGTCCTTGTAGAGATGACCAGCAGCCATCTGCTGCGACTGTGCAGGTGCACAATCACCATCGAAGAGTCTTGCGGACAATATAGCAAGTCCATAAACCACCACTTGTGCACTCTCCAAGTTTTTGGAATTGTCCTCAGAACCAGCAATGCTGTTAATCAGTCCCTTGCTGAATTACTAAGACACGTCCAAACACTAACAGTCCCAACTTCTCACATTTTTTGCATATACTATGACCATCAGAAATTTGAAGAACTGATGTCAATTACAATTTTATAACATGAGAATACAATAACAAAGGTACAAAATACATTATTAAAGAACATAACAATACAGATAAATTTGTAGTAGTACAGGCTTTACAAAAGAATAGAAATAAACAGATACATCAGTGTTACAGGGATTATGATAAGTGAATATATAAAATAATGAGAATAGTTTTCGAAACATTAATTTCACACATGAGCTTTAAAACGGAACAGAATAAATAATGTCTAAACATCTTTACAAAGAAAATAACATAGTATTTGAAAAATTCTACAACATAAATCTTATTAGCTAAACACATAAAGACAGGAAAAAGACAAATACACAAGAGTACATAAACACATGGGGGAATAATACAAAAGGAAAGACAGGGTTCGTTTTCAGGGTAACATTTGGTACTGCAGTCCAACCCAAAACTTCATTCCATAGATCTTTTGTCTTATTTCAACATTTGTTTCCACCAAAAAAATCCAATCCAAGCTTGCTTTCTGTATTTATATGTTCATATATTTCTTACCTCATTATTTATTTTCCATTATCTTACCTCATCATTTATTTCCAAGAAAATCCTACCTAAACCTGTTGTCCCTAAACCTTACTTTTTTGTTCATATCCTCTTTCAAAATACTTTTTGGCCAAACCATTTTCTTATAGCTTCTCAATGCATTTCTTCCAATTCATCACAACTTGTGCTCTTATATAGCCTCTCCCACCTTAAGTTAACTTAAATCTACTGAGCTCAGATGCTAAACTAATGGATGAGGCAATGCAGCAGCACAAAACAATTAATACAAACAGCAATGACAAAAAAATGGAAATTGGTAAAGCAAGCAGCAGTAAATGTAATAACTTATATCTAAACATGACAAAGCTCAAGCAGAAAAATAGTACACTAAAGACAACAATGCACATAAGGGAAATGTCTATTCACATCTTAATATCTATGTCATTAAGGTGGTGCACCACAACTTATTCTACGAAAAATATTACCAAGTAGTTGAAAAGAAAATTATGTATGCAAATCCTGTGAAGGGAAATGTCTTTTTGTGCTCCTTCGTTTTTTTTAAAGTAGGTCATAAAGCTATTATTTACTGGATCTGTAGGCATAAATCATCTATATTAGTACATCCATTAAACTTTATTTTAACCAATGCTGCAGTGCAGCTAGAAACTAGATATTAAATAAAATAGGCAAAGCAAGGCGTGAAACGTCATTCGCTAGCCATTAGGCATTTCATAATGCAGTAAACAATCTTTCAACTAGCAAGACAATAGACGTGAAATGTTTCTCATCATTTCATTTCAGTAAATATCATAAATTAAGAACTCTACAATGTAATCATGTTTTCAAGTTTGAGGGTGTCGTATTTCCGATGCTTTCTGCAAAGAACTGTCAACAGCGAGGATAATGGCCTCTTTTTTTTCCACCTGTGCCTCTGAAAGGCACACACTAACGGCTTTTTTCCAGGCGACTGTCACGCAGCTGGGTGCTTACAGTGACCTACCTTCCTTACCGAAATATTTATGACACCAGTTTGCACTACAGTGACAGCCTCACATAAAAAATTTCACAGGTCGAGAATTTGCGTTGCAAATGTGTAGAAACAAAATCCTATAAATATAACAGTTTCCAAAAAATTTTTGCCAGCATTGTGATACATTCACGCAGTTACATATGTTTCATAACTCTTAAAGTACGATTCTTGGTTTCCAACATCCTTTTCCACAAGTCAGAGTCCCTAACCACTACTCATTATTCCTTACCTTATTACACATATACATATTCGTCGACACTTCTCCAATATTTCATCATAATAAATACATAGTATAATCAAATTCCTCATATAGCATCAGCTTATTGATCATAAACATACCTCAGCAGCAAAATACACATCGTCACCATAATAATAACATCATAAGACCGCAGTCAAATCTCAAAATCGATGTAGCTTCATCCAATAATATCAAAACCTAAAGAAAATTCTCTGCTCATTTCAATAGTGTCATCTACCTCAAACGTACTCTAAAAATAATTATCCCATACCAAACACATCATTCAAAGCTCTCATAGTATCACAATGGTTCCGAAAAAATATGAACAGTTCACAAAGTACAGACAAAATACAAACAAATTCATAAGTGTGAAGTTATCCAACTGTGTAATTGCGTAAACATCTGTCACTAATGTAGTAAAAAAAATGTTTGTCTCTCTCAGTTAAATGATCAGATAGCTGTGTAATTTACGTGTTAGAGAAATATGGTACCGATGTGTAAAGTTGTATAAGCAAATACCATATTAGCTAGGGCTCCTTGTGCTTGCCAAACACATGGTACACAAAGCAAGCGTGTACCCCCTTGAGGATTAATGTAATTATACCCTCAGGTGTTACAGATTACAGCAATGGAATGAAATGTATCACGGAAAACCTTTGTATCTTTGTAATTAAAAAATCTTTAAAAATAAATGTTTAAGTACAAAATTAATCACTCAAATACGTGTACTGTAGCGCTAAACTGTACGTCTTGTTGTAAGATAATCTCTGTGGAAGTGTCGTAGTTATCGTCCTCCGAAAGCTAAGTTCTGCAGAAGTCAGTGTACTTACCTCATGCTAAACAAAAGTGAAATGCTTTGCGTATAGATATCTTAGTTATTACGTAACTTACCGTGATCAAGAAAGTACTATAATGTAACGTATTGTTGTGCTACGAAAAAGACTGTCTCATTGTAGCTATACCACAAAAGTTACTACTAAAACATGTTTTACTTTCCAGAAGAATTCACAAAAACTGTGCAGATATAAAACAGAAACACCGCAAAAGCAACATTGTAAATTGTCATTCATTAGTAGCGTCGTGATAAAATCGTGTAGCTGTCACATAAACTAACCACTGTGTCATCTGGTATCTCACAGAAAGTACTTTAAATCCAGAATGTATTTTCAAGTAAACCAAAATGTCGCATTAAAATCTCATTAGCAGTGCCAGTATATGTTCTAAGTATGTGAGCCTATAGTCGTTACGTAATTGTGCAACTAACAAGCAAGAATGTACACACACAATAACACTGTGTCGCCTGTTCACAATAACAATGCATTCGTAATTTCAGTTTAAATAAGTTCTCTTGGTTCTTGATTGGATATTTAACTTCAAACATTGTTGCATGGTAACAGTTTCTAAATCTGACAAAGCATACTAGTAATGTCAAGTGAAAAGTTATATGGCAAAGACAAAGTCAAAAAGCAGATTATCTTTCAATAAACGGTTTTACATGTGAAATGTGGTGCAATCCTTTACTCTTCATAGTACTCAGAGTTTCAGCTTGAACGCAATTATCATGCAGTATACGTTGGTAAAGAATACTGGAATTTTTCTCAAGGTTAGCGCCTATGTTATTTTTCTCTGAGGCAGCCGGCGCACGTGGCTGCCTGCGGTGCGAGTCATTGTCTGCTTCTTTGTTGGCGCGCGTCGTTATTAGGATTAGGAGACCTAACTTCTACAAATTCACCTTGCCGAGAGGGCCCAGCCCTGTTTGAACCCCGCCAGTTCTGATGAAATTCAGGTCTGTCGTTATGATTATATCGTCTGTCGTCATGTCGCTGGTTCCTGTAGTTTCTTTCTTGTCGGTTAAGTGGTGGAGAATTTCTCCCTGAATTATCACTGCACAGTGAACCGTTGCATCTGAAGTTATTCTGTCTCCCGTGATAATATTAGTTCTGGTTGGCATATTGTCTGTTTCTATGGTTATTTCTGTCATATGCATTACTACAGAAATGCGATCTTTCTCTGTAACTATTATTCTGCCAACGTTTGTCATACAGGTGGTGTCTGTTTTGGTCACGATTTACGTTGTAAGAATAGCCTTGTCGTGTCCATTTATTATTTCTATCATCGCAGAATTGTGACGGATGTGATCCGTAATTGTTGTGTTCCTGTTTTCGCTTCCGCGATTGTCAGTGTCAATTTCCAATTCTTGTAACAGTCCCTGAAAAGCTTCAATGTCGTCTTTGCAACGTCCTGCCAAAATAATATGTCGTAAATGTTCAGGTAATTTGATCAAGCAAATGCGGATGAGTTCTGAGGGGCTGTATGGGTTTGACAGGTACTGATTCTTGTGCAACATGTCTTCAAAATATTTCACAAGACTGGAAAATTCAGATTGTTCGAAATGTTTCATCATTATGATGCTATGTTTTAGTCGGTCTTGTGTGGCTTGAGACCAATATGCTGAGAGGAAGGCATGGTAAAATTCTCCTTCACTGTGGCAATCGTGAATGACCGATCGCATTCTTACAGCTGGTTCATTCTCTAAGTAGCCACACATAAATTCTAACCTGTGCTTTAATGACCAGTTGGGAGGAAAACAATGAGAGAATTGATTGACCCACGCTTGTGGATGAATGTCGTTGCCAGAATTCTTAAATATTTTGAGTTTACACGTAGTAATGAACAGCTTATAGTCAAAATCATCGTGTCGGCGGGTCGCATATCGGTCACTGTTACGTCGTGTCGGCGGTTCCATCTCAAAATTCGGTGCACCTTGTCAATTTCTTTCATAATTTCCGAAATGCCTTGTGTTATTATTTTGTGACTTTTCCGTATTTCTAAGTCCCTCTTCCCGTGTTGGAGCGCGAATGTCCTCTGAAATATGTAATTCTTGTATTACTTGTGCCAACTGATGTACTTCCCGAATTTCTCTTTGGTGTTGCGTATTAATTTGATTCTGATTTTGTTTGAATTTTCTAATTTGTTCATACTCTTCAGTGTCCGTGAAGGCTACAGGTCTTGTGTCATTCAGATCATCATCTACCTTTGTAGATAAGTTAGTGAACTGATCTGAAAGTTCGGCTACTTTCTCCGATAGTGTACTTATTTCCTCAGTGTGTTTTTCTGAACCAAATTTCAGAGTGTCCATTTGTGTGGAAATCGTATCTACTGTATCCTTTAAGTTTTCCTGAGTTTTTGCAAGTTGCGTAACCGAATCGGTAGTTGCAACTGAGTCAATTTTAGCTTGCAAGGTCTCATGATTTTCATGAACAATAGTTTGCAGTTCTTTTATGGCTAATTCGTGATTCTGTAATGTATTTTCACGCCGCGAAAAAATAGGTTGGAAATGGTCCCAAATTTGTGTTTTTACGTCATTACAGACTTTTTGACATTTCGATTCGATTTTATGTAACTCAGTAGTTAAATCTTCATGTGTTTGTTCAAGCGTATGTTCCACTGAGTCTAACTTTTGAAGCTTTTGTTCCATTGTGTCTAACTTTTTAATCTTTTGCTGTGTTTGTCTCTGATTTTGTCCCATTGTGTCTAACTGTTGCTGTGTTTGTCTCTGATTTTGTTTGGTTTGTTGCATTAATTGCAATAATAATGTATTAGTGTCTGGAATCTGTTCCTCTATGCTTTTCGGCAGCGCATTTGCACCGGCAACATTCACATTTTGACAAGCAGAAAATGTGTCTTGACTTATTTGAGAAAACGGTGAGGACGCAAAACCTGAATCTACACTATTTGCAAGATTGTGTCCTGTCATTTCGGATTCCTGAGGCGAGCTGTTGCCGACCGATCGATCGATAATGCTTCCCTGTTCACTAATTGTCTCACTGCCTACACCATTATTTGCAGCCCGCTCCATTTCCCTATGCAGAATTACCAAATTACTACTTTGAACATTAGTTAATTCATTACTTGGCAGCGCTAACACACTATAGCAATATCACCTGCATAACGTAGCATGTCTATCGTCTGCCCATTAATTTTGATCCCCACCTCAGTAGCTTCTCGAACTTGGTCTATAGCTTTCTAGAAGTAAGCGTTGAATATAAGAGCAGAGAGAGCACATCCTTGTTTTACCACTTTTCTAATATTTGCTTATTGTTCCTGGTGACAGTTTCTAATCACTGCCACCTCACTCTTCTAGATACTGAGTATTACATGGATGTCTTTGTACTTCATTCAACTTTTCCTCAGCACTCTAAACATCTCTTGGCAGATAACGTTATCAAATGTCTTTTCCAGGTGTACAAAGGCAATATAAGTTGGTTAATTTTTCTGTGATTGCTTTTCGATAAGGAGTCTCAGTGCCAGAATCGCTTCTCTTGTTCCCAGCCCCTCCTGAAAGGAAACTGATCGTCACTCAGCATATCCTCTACCTTCTCTTCAATTCTCTTCAGAATTATTTGTATGAGAGTTTTTGATGCATGTGACATTAGGCTTAAAGTTTGCTATGGTTCACATTTTGTAGCTGCTGCCTTCTTCGGTAATGATGCATTTCTGGAAGTAGGTTTGTATCTCTCCTATGTCATAGAAGGACCTAATAAGTTTAAGCGCATCATTTTCATGCTGTCACCAGCAATCTGTATTCGTTCTGCGGGGATGTCATCAATACCCGTTGCTTTGTTGTTCCGTAGTTCTTTTATTTCTTTGTCAAATTCGTTTGCAGAATGTCATTTCGCTTGTCATCTTCGTCTACTTGCTCTTCTCTTCCTATTACTTCCTCCGAAAGAGGTGTTCCGACATACAACTCCTCAATGTATTCTTTCCATCTCTTCACCACGTCTTCACCAAAAAGCATTTTCCCCTCTTTATTTACTATTGTACCTGAGAGTGTTCCTTTACGTTTGTTAAAAAATTATTTGCTGTCCTGTAGGCTAAATCAGTTCTTCCGTTTCCCATATTTTCTTTCACTTCCCACCGTATCTCCTCAGAGAATTCACTTTTGCTTTCCTAGATTCTCTATTGACTAAATTCCATAGTCTTCTGTATTCAGCTTTTTCTTGTACATCAGTTGCGTTTTTGTATTATCTCCTGTTTTCTACAAGCTCAATAACATCTGCATAATCCATTTCCTCTTGTTTTCGGGTTTAGTTTTTCCAACTATCTTATCTGCTGCTTTGTGTATACCTGATTAAATTTGATCCTAGTCATCATTTACTCCACCATGTTGGAAATTCTTAGCTAGGTTGTCTGTTTCGTGAGGATAGCGCTTTACCAGTCCCTCGGTTTTCAGTTATTCTAGTTCCCATTTTCAACTAGTGCTGCTTATTCGCCTGTCTATACTTCACCAACGCTCTTTTCGGTAGTATAGTTGAGACATGAAACCTCGTAGGAGGCAGGGGACCATGGTTGTATCATAATGTAGTTAGTACTGCTGTATTGGAGCTGAACAGATCGCTTCAAAAAAGTCCTAGAGCCGGCGGAAAATGATTTTGTTATTCGTATTGCTCACTTGACGCGCTTCGGATCTATTTCCATCATCAAATATCCAAGGGCAAACAGGATCATAGGATACGAGCGCTGCTACAAGTATTCAGTGATCAGCCACAACATTGTGGCCACCGACCTGTTATCGATATAAGACCGTCCAGGCGAGAGCAGTGCCACCTGGCGCAGGTACGGTGCTTCTAGTATCAGTGAGCGTGCTGTCCGCGTAGAATTCTGAAGACCCGGAGGCTGGGAACGAGCATTTCGGACACATCACCTGATGTAAATTCTATGGGGCCCATGTGGGTCGTTGTCGGGCGCCATCACCGCGTGAGCAAATCAACGGCCCGCTATTTACGTGAATTACATGGCTTGTGCGCAGACATCTAATGCCACGTACTTCCACAAACCTGATAAGCAGTATCAGTGATGTATTTCTACGACTGAAATCGGCACGTAACCATTGCCACTGGACGTTGGTACAGTGGTAGAGCGTTGCATGGTACGATGGATCCCGATACCTTTTCCATCATGCCGATGGGAAGGCGCGAATACGTCGTCTCCCTTGACACCTGCACTGCGGGGACGGAGACAAGCTTGCGGCGGCTCCTTTATCCTCCGGGAAACATTCACGTGGGCGTCGATGGGCCTATGGGAACTCGTGCAAGGCACCTTGACGGTCAAATTGTATCGTATACAAAGTAGGATATCAAAACTGTATATATACATTTGTACTATTTTTATATTTTCTTGTTTTTATCCTTTTGTAAAATTCTAAAAAGAATATGCGCTAGTAATAAAACTGAATTTGTATGATATAACACGTAAAATCACTCAAAGCACGATCTACAATATAACAACAGGCAGCAGGCTGTTACTAGAGAAGTAAGTAAATAAATATAAATCGTACATGGTATACCCTTTCATTACGATTATGGTTCCCGATCCTCTGCTACCTTCACTATTTGATCTCTTTTACTTACTTGATTCTCCATCAGGTAAAAAGGAGTAGGTAAAAAGGAGAGGGCTAGTAGAAATCCTTGGGTGACAGAAGAAATATTGATGAAAGGAGAAAATACAAAAATGTAGTAAATGAAGAAGGCAAAAAGGAATGAGACCGACAGGAAGTACAAAATGGCTAAGCAGGGGTGGCTAGAGGACAAATACAAGGATGTAGAGAGGTATATCACTAGGGGTAAGATAGATACTGCCTATAGAAAAAGTAAAGAGACCTTTGGAGAAAAGTCTAAGCAAAGCAGGGAAAGAAGAAAGGTGGAAGGAGTACATAGAGGGTCTATGCAAGGGCGATGTGCTTGAGGACAATATTATGGAAATGGAAGAGGATGTAGATGAAGATGAAATGGGAGATACGATACTGCGTGAAGAGTTTGACAGAGCACTGAAAGACCTGAGTCGAAACAAGGCCCCGGGGCTAGACAACATTCCATTGGAAATACTGATAGCCTTGGGAGAGCCAGCCCTGACAAAACTCTGCCACCTGGTGCGCAAGATGTATTAGACTGGCGAAATACTTCAAGAAGAATATAATAATTCCAATCCCAAAGAAAGCAGGTGTTGACAGCTGTCAAAATTACCGAACTATCAGTTTAATAAGTCACGGATGCAAAATACTAACGCGAATTCTTTACAGACGAATGGAAAAACTAGTGGAAGCTGACATCGGGGAAGATCAGTTTGGATTCGGTAGAAATATTGGAACACGTGAGGCAATACTGACCCTACGACTTATCATAGAAGATAAAGGAAAGGCAAACCTAAGTTTCTAGCATTTGTCGACATAGAGAAAGCTTTTGACAATGTTGACAGGAATACTCTCTTTCAGATTCTGAAGGTGACAGAGGTCAAATACAGGGAGCGAAAGACTATGTACAATTTGTACAGAAACCAAAGGCGCATGAAAGGGAAGCAGTGGTTGGTAAGGGATTGAGACAGGATTGTAGCCTGTCCCCTACGTTATTCAATCTGTATATTGAGCAAACAGTAAAGGAAACAAATTAAAATTCGGAGCAGGAATTAAAATCCTTGGAGAAGAAATAAAAACTTTGAGCTTTGCCGATGACATTGTAATTCTGTCAGAGACAGCACAGGACCTAGAAGAGCAGCTGAACGGAATGGACAGTGTCTTGAAAGGAGGATATAAGATGAACATCAACAAAAGCAAAACGAGGATAATGGAATGTAGTCGAATTAAATCAGGTAATGCTGAGGGAATTAGATTGGGAAATGAGACACTTAAAGTAGTTTTGCTATTTGGGGAGCAAAATAACTGATGATGGTCGAAGTAGACAGGATATAAAATGTAGACTGGAAACGGCAAGGAAAGCGTCTCTGAAGAAGATAAGTTTGGTAACATCGAGTATAGCCATACATCAACACTATATCGACCTTTTCCGAATTGGTAAACGGTCCATTTTAACAAAGGATAATGTATCACGAAGCAAATACCGTCCGCACTGGCGGAATGTTACGTGATACCACGTACATATACGTTTGTGACTATTACAGCGCCATCTATCACAAAACGAAAAAAAGTGGTCCAAGTAAAACATTCATATTTCTTTACGTACTACACGAATATGTTATATAAATGGGGATTCCTATTTTAAAAAACCGCAGTTGATATCCGTTTGACCTATGGCAACGCCATCTAGCGGGCCAACCATAGCGCCATCTGGTTCCCCCTTGAAGCTAGGCAAGTTTCGTTCTTTGTAGTTTTTTCGTTTGACGCTTATTTCGTGAGATATTTGGCCCGGTCACGATCAGTGGACCACCGTGTGTATATATATTACTGCTACTCTATCTATCCTCTTTACCACGTTTTTCTTCGACACTCACTGAAGCCAACTTTCCATCTCACCCTTCCCCTACTCTTCTCCACCCTCCCTTCTCAGTCCCACCCCTCTTCCTCAGTCTCAACGTCCTAATTTCTTACCTGCACGCCATGGCTCCCTATTACCTTCACCTCTCACAAGAATTTTTTAGTTAAACCTGTCCATTTTAGTGGATTACACTTCGATAAGAAATTTTTAAAAAAATTTGATACATGAAAACAATTTTGAATGAGGTTATCGAACTTAGTTATATTATAATGTATTACTGTACTGGAACCGAACAGGTCGCTCCAAAAAAGTCATACAGCTGCGAAAAATGACTTTAGTACTCTCATTGCTAACTTGACGCTTTTCGGATTTATTTCTCTCATTAGATATCTAAATGCACAGAGAGACACAGGATAGAGCGTCACTAGATGTTTATATAATATAAGCTGACAGACTGTTACATGCACATCTAGTAATGCTTGTATACACCGCGCGGAGTGGCCGTCGTGTCATTGGCGGCGTCATGTCACTGACTGCGCGGCCACTCCCGTAGGAGGTTCGAGTCCTCCATTGGGCATGGGTGTGTGTGTGTTGTTCTTACAATGGAACCTACCCATCGCACCCCTCTCAGATTTAGTTATAAGTTGGCACAGTGGATAGGCCTTGAAAAACTGAACACAGATCAATTGAGAAAACAGGAAGAAGTTGTGTAGAACTATGAAAATAAATAAGCAAAATATACAAACTGACTAGTTCAAGGAAGGATAAGCAACAATAAGGACAATAGGAACGTAGGAGCGCCGTGGTCTCGTGGTAACGTGAGCAGCTGCGGAACGAAAGCTGCTAGGTTCAAATCTTCCATCGAGTGTAAATTTTAATTTTTTATTTTCAGTTTATGTGACAAACTCTTATGTTTTCATCACTTTTTTGGGAGTGATTATCACATCCACAAGAAAACCTAAATCGGGCAAGGTAGAAGAATCTTTTTACCCATTCGCCAAGTGTACAAGTTAGGTGGGTCGACAACATATTCCTGTCATGTGACGCACATGCCGTCACCAGTGTCGTATAGAATATATCAGGTGTGTTTTCCTGTGGAGGAATCGGTTGACCTATGACCTTACGATCAAATGTTTTCTGTTCCCATGGGAGAGGCACGTCCTTTCGTCTACGAATCGCACGGTTTTGCAGTGCGGTCGCAAAACACAGACACTAAACTTATTACAGTGAACAGAGGTGTCAATGAACAAACGGACAGATAATAACTATGCAACAATAAAGAAAGTAAAATTTACAGTCGAGGGAAGACTTGAACCAAGGATCTCTCGTACAGCAGCTGCTCACGCCACCACAGGACCACGGCGCTTCTAAGCACACTTTTTCCATGATGTTGCTTATGTGACCCATGAACTACTCAGTTTGTATATTTTGCTTATTTTTTCACAGTTCCACACAACTTCTTCCTGTTTTCTCAATTGATCTGTGTTCAGTTTATCAAGGCCTATCCACTGTGCCAACTTATAACTAAATCTGAGGGGGGTGCGATGGGGAGGTTCCCTTGTTAGTATATTGTGTAAGTCTAGGGACCGATGACCTCAGCAGTTTGGTCCCTTAGAAATTCACACACAATTGAACGTTTGAGCTTGTATCTTTTCACCCTCTGTGCCCTTGGATATCTGACGATGGAAATATATCCGAAACGCCTCAAGTGAGCAATCTGAGTAATATAGTCATTTTACGCAGGTTTCTGCGACCTATTCAGCCAACATACAGTACTAGTCTTCTCGGTATTTAGATCTTGCTCCACTTTGGATAGAGCCCTTAGAATTGGTGAATGGCTGTGCTGCTGATTGGTGTGCTTGAACAAAAGCGGAATTAATGGCCATTGTGACGCACCGTGCAGCAGTGACCGGCGGCCAGAGCGGCGCCTGTGACGCTGCCGGCGTGACGGATGCTAATGGCGGGGGCGGCGTCTGGGGACCCAGCGGCAACGGTAGCCGGGTGACCCGTTGGCTGGCATTGTCCGTAGCCTCGGGGAGTCGACACGGTACTGTTAGCCGCCGCCTGTGTCGCTCGCCGCCGCCTCCTGCTGCTGCTGCTGGCGTCCGGCAGCGCAGGGGCACCCGTGCTACCCCCAGGGACCAGTAGCTGCACCGGCGGTACCATTTCGCTTTGAGAGTGCCGCCCGGCTCTGACAACAACCGTTATACACACGGACAGACGCTGCTTCTGCAGGCCGGATGTCAGCTAGCAACTGTCTCGGAAGCTGTCGCGTCTGAATGTCACGACAGCGACATAACGGTATCTACCGACTCGTCTGCCATACAAGCACCGCTGGGCTACACCAGCCACACTTCTGTCTACAGTCTGCTGTGCTGTGCCATTTAGAGTGACTCACATGAGGAAACAGTTTTCGCTGACGGCGTCCATACACTGCAGGTCATCTGTGTTGATCATTGTTTTATCGTGTTGTCTAAATCATGTCCTTGGCCGCCCAGGTGTTTTAGCCTTGTTAGCTACTGCAGTCACCTCAACCAGTTTCTATTCGCAGGGGAAGGTGGGAAGAGGGTTTTTTTCGGTTCAAATGGTTCAAATGGCTCTGAGCACTATGGGAGTCAACATCTGAGGTCATCAGTCCCATAGAACTTAGAACTACTTAAACCTAACTAACCTAAGGACATCACACACATCCATGCCCGAGGCAGGATTCGAACCTGCGACCGTAGCGGTCTCGCGGTTCCAGACTGAAGCGCCTAGAACCGCACGGCCACACCGGCCGGCGGTTTCTTCGGTCCAAAGAAGATGTGGGGCCTGTCTTTCCTAATCCTCCTAAATGGGCGACGGTCAGAACCGACTAGAATTACTGAACGGTCATGTAATTTCTCCATCACGGCCGGTGTTTCCCATTACCCGTGCTAGACTCCTAGAAGACCTGTCAGGAAGCTGCATCATACAGAAGATGTGGGAGCAGGAAATGGCCAATGAAGATGCCACATTCTGCTCCTGGTAGACCGAAATTTAAATAACTTTGTGGAGCTGTTTAGAGCTCTCGAAACTGAGGAACCGGCCTGCAGCCTGCT
This sequence comes from Schistocerca americana, assembly GCF_021461395.2. NCBI lineage: Eukaryota > Metazoa > Arthropoda > Insecta > Orthoptera > Acrididae > Schistocerca > Schistocerca americana. The sequence goes on from NC_060124.1 coordinate 17,487,515, forward strand.
TGGTTGTGACTCCGGTGTGGAGGTGGTGCTTTTTGTAAAGTTGTGAAGTCGGCAGTAGATGTTCCTTAGTGATCAACAGAGCTACTTATTGCAGTGCAGAGGGCTGACAGAATCCGAACTGCGTTCCCAGGCGCAGATGTGGAATTCTTGTAAGGTTGATTAAAAGCGCGAACTTGTTTAGTAAAAAGGGGGGAAATCAGAGCATAGCGAGAGTATTAGCTAACTGCAGGTGGTGTTGGATAACAGTGACGGACTTGGCTAGGATTAAATCATGGATAATTTTCATTTGTTTCGTCCAAGCTTGTCAGTGATGTTTTTAGTGGCTCTCTTCCTGGTGACTTTGGACTGTGGAGGCCTATTCCTGTTTGTTTTTTTGAAGGACATCATCTTTACGCCAGTGACTGTTATAAGTTTTTACTACACTGTTGCAAAATCGTCCTTAGGCCGTTATGAAGTGCTGATATTATGGCAGCACTTGATAATGGCCTGAGGCCGAAATTCCAATAGTGTAATAAAAACTTATAACAGTCCCTGGCGTAGAGATGATGTCCTTCAAAAAAATTTTTATGACTGTGAATCCCAGCTACAACAAGTTTATTTATTCCTGTTTTGGTGTTTTCGTATTTGTCGATGAGAGTTGGTAGTGGCTAATTAGAGGCCGTGCACGAACTGTTACTAGTGAACATATTCCAGTTGAGTTTTAATCGACCGTGACTGTTACAAAAATATGAAAAAAATTTTCACAGGCCGCTACCACTCATTAATTTTGTTGATTTACTTAAATTGTTAATGCAGCGACATGTCTGGAGATTGAAAACTCATTTTTAAGTCTACAGTGGAAATACAAAAAACATTTAACAGAATTACGCGTAAGTATTAAAGTTGTTCTTTGCAGTCTTGGCTTGTCTGTGGCCTGCCTGTGAAGAAAGAGAAAAACTAATATGAGAGAATGTTCACTTCATTTGTTAGTCTGCTGTTCAACACCAGTCTGGTACGAGGGGACTCCAGAAAGTAAGTTACGCACAACGTCCCACGCTACGACTACTGTACAGCAAGAATGGCGCATTGCCAGAAGAGAGTACATGTCCCGGGTTTCTTACAGATACAGTTCTGCTGCCGTTCGGATGACAGGTGCATCGCAGTGTGGGACTGGAATGGCGCGGCAGCTGGAAACGTACTCCGCCAGATTCGAAGTACGCGGGCAGAACAGTTCTTGTGGGCAGAACGTGCAAGTTGCACACAAATTTCCACCGCGAAATTCTAGCATTAAATGGACCAAATGCAGTGTTCCATCCGGGTGTAGTGAAATAGTGTCAGCAGTTTCACCAAGGCAGCAGAGACGTGGGTGGTGCTGATCCGGAAGGAAGGCCATCGGCATCGACCACAGAGAAAAGTCTTCAGTCAATCGATGAACTGATTCACAGTAGTCATAGATTTTCCAGCGATCAGGATGTTCACAAAAGGGTTCTCGATTGGCACCGTGACGAACGGGCGAATTTCCCTTGTCGAGGAAATGAACGATGGGTAGAACATTCCGACCGTTCTTTATAGACATTCCGTTGAAAAATAGTGTTAGGTATCTGCGTCATTTTGAACTGTAGTGTGGCATTGAAGAAAAATTATTTGGCGTGCTATAATAATGTGTACTTCACTTTTTGAAGTGCCCTCATAGAATGCAAGAAACATCAAACTGATGTAAGGTGTGCAACATTCAACTAGGTAGGATTCTCGCCGCCTAATTACGTTCTGTCCACAGGGAAATATTACGTAGAATGTTTGTGATTCAAAAATAGCTTTTTTTATGAGAATACTGCTGATTCCTCGTGTGAGAAGGAGTTGTAGAGGGTAGAAACTGTAGTGAAAGACAAAGATCGAACAAATAATGGACGACGTAGATGCGAGTGCTACTGTGAGAAGAACAGGTTGGCACAAAGATGAATTCGTGGCGGGCGCATCAAACCACTCACGGTACTTAAGGAAGCATAGGAACACAGCAGTCACTCGCAGTCTCACTGGTTTTTTATTATTCTGTGTCAAGTCATATGGTGACTTGTACTGCTGTGAGTTTGTTTGAAGGTAATTCACTCGAATGGTGAATGAGCTGTAGATAGCTATTTACAGCTGAAGTATGGATATGCAAAAGTAATAATAATAAAAAACAATGGGATTGCAACTGATTGCTGTGTTCTACCCTTCCATAATTAATCTACAGTCGGTACGTACATCGGTTTCTCATGGGATCAAAGTTGCAGAAGACTGTTGAAAAAGAGAGAGAGAAAGGGAGAGAGAGAGTGAGAGAGTAATATTTACCAGCACGTGTCGGAATTTGGCTGATGCAAGCTCGTACCCTACCGAGACTTCAAAAAACGCAGTCACCGAAGCCACTATAAGGCCGAGACGACCGAGAGAGAGAGAAATGCTAGCAATAAGGAGTAGCCGACCGCTGTGGCCGAGCGGTTCTAGGCGCTTCAGTCTGGAACCGCGCGACCGCTACGGTCTCAGGTTCGAATCCTGCCTCGGGCATTGATGTGTGTGATGTCCTTAGGTTAGTTAGGCTTAAGTAGTTCTAAGTTCTAGGGGACTGATGACCTCAGATGTTAAGTCCCATAGTGCTCAGAGCCATCTGAACCAATAAGGAGTAACTGTGGAGCATGCCGGTGCGTTAACCAGCCTGCAGAACACGCGCGTCCAACCCGCGGCCCGCAAGTCGCATGCGGCCCAAAGCAAGTATCAGTGCGGTTGAAGAAGTGAGCTTCTATCTCTCGATCGGTAAAAGAAGAGAAAAAATAATCTGTCTCTGTAAAGTTACGATAAACTGAATATTTTCAATTGGAAACTCTCGCCACACAGTATGGTGTCCTCTCTCTGGTCCCTCCCATTCTTAACACTGCCGCCTAAGCTCTACTTGAATCCCCAGTGTCTCGTTCTTACAATCGGCCAATCCGTCAGACGCGCTGATCTATTATCTTACGGCTACCTCAGTTGCAACCACGAAACTAGAGATTTAGAGACGTACAATGAAATTGATTTACGGAAATACAAGGAAGTCCTATGTTATTTTTGTACAATTGTGATAAAAGATCTTTTTAACCGCGGTAATGATCACTAGAAGTCGGCATAAGTTAGAAAGTTTCATGTGGATTACAAACACTGCCAGTGTTTGCTGTGCAAGAGCACTGTAATTCTGTTTTAACTTGTTTAATATCGTATCTATTGCTACAAATAAGAACCTCATTTGAACACGAGCGTCTCTGTAACAGACTTTCGCCAAATCTTTTTACTTTCATGTGGAATTTCTACCACAGCAGATGATCCGTACGAATCAGAGGATGTTCATACCGTACGTGATGGTGGAAGATGCTTCCCTTGCTCGTCGTCGCCCCGTAGCGGCTATCCGTTCTCTTGCCCCTTACACCCCACCCACTATACAGAAACGTCTTTATGCCGTGGCTGTGCTGTACTGCGAATTAACTGTGTATAGCGTTGCATTATTACCAGCGTGTGTGGTATGGCGACTGAAGATGAGGGATCACAAGTGATGGTCAGTCGCCATCCGTAATTCCAATGGCGCCTCATAGGTCTGTTATTCGCAGTAAAGCCCACAAAATTATACAAAATATGGCCAAATGCTGCGATTAAGGAAATAAATTGAATAGAGTATTAGACTCGTTGGTACGACGTGTGGAGCATACACTGAACGCGGCAGCTGCAGAACGATAAAAAGTGTTCGGTAGTTTGGTCGTATTGGTCCAAGCACACCATAAAAGAAGAAGCGACATTTAATTCAAATCAGTTTCTTCATTCGCCAGCCCACTTAATAGCTTCCTAAGCAGCATGAATTACATTATTAATGTGTAGTGTATTACTGTCAAAGCAGACAGGCAGCACGGTAAACACAGGTGGATATTTCAATCCACTTGAGGAGTACTGTCGAGCCACAGTTGCAATCAATTATACAGGATGTAAATTTTACGTTGACAAACCAGAGAAACTCGAAAAATAAGCTTCACACGAAAAAATGTGTAGAATCAAAAGTTGATTATTCTCGAGGGGGACATCTGCTGGTGCTAAAATTACCCCGCCACCCCAGCCCCCTGGGGGTGGGTCAGGGGGAAACTTTAAAATATGAAATGGGAACCCTCATTTTTTATTGCAGAATCAGATTCTTCATAAAAAAACTACGTACATTTCGTCTCAAACATTTGTTTCGGTTCTTGGTAGTTGGCGCTGTAATTCAAGAAAATACATGTTCTCATTTTTGCGTGGAAAATGGTTACAGATAGATAAAAAATACTTATTTGCTTCGTAAATTTTGATTCGCTAAAACTAAAACTCTCCCTCTCTCCCCATATGGTGGGGTTTGAGAGAGAGGAATTAGAGTTTTACAAATGTTGACCCAAATGTTAATTTGTTTCCGCAGTTTCGGATAAACTTTGTTTGTTTCGTGATCATGAGGCCACACAACCTTTAATTACCATACAAATCATCTGACTAGCTAACTAACTAACCAAACATCCTACTTACTAACTCATTAACTAAAAAACTAAGTGACTCACGAACCTAATTGTTATTAGATTCAGAGTTTGTCAAGAAGTCTCACAACTGGGGTGCTTGCTTAATTTGAGTCTTTTAGTTTATGGTGGAAAAACGTATTAAACGACATGCATAAATTTATTGATTTAAAGTGGTCGCTGGATCGGCAGGGCAGGTCCTGTGAATTGGCCAGCCAGATCGCCTGACCTTACCTTACCAGATTTTTTCCTATGGGGTTATCTAAAAGATATCGTTCATCAGGAAACGCCTACCACTCGCAAAAACATGATGCAAAGAATAAGAGATGCTTGCGCTGAAATTACTCCCGACGTGTTTTCAAGATGTGTGCATCGAAGATGGAAGTCATTACTTTGAACATTTGATTTCATAAAACGGTGAGATGCAAGAGATTTACGGACAACAAGCAGGCCGAAAGAGAGAGGCGACAGGACTCACTCGAAACAAACAGCCCGAAATTCATTTACTTGCAAGTATTTGCAAGTAATCAACAATAAAGCGAAACAGATCGTTCCTTTTCAGGACCAACAAATCTTAAACGGGAATACGTTCATCTTTAGCTAGCGAATGGGTTAGTCTTTTCCTCAGTTAGTATTTTACTTTGTTTAGTCTGCGAGTTAGTGATTTCAGTCGTTAGTAAGTAGGATGTTTGGTTAGTTAGTTAGCTAGTCAGATGATTTCTTTGGTAATTAAAGGTTGTGTGGCCTCATGACCACGAAACAAACAAAATTTATCCGAATCTGCGGAAACAATTAATATTTGGGTCAACATTTGTAAAACTCTAATTCCTCTCTCTCAAACCCTACCATATGGGGAGAGAGGGAGACTTTTAGTTTTAGCGAATCAAAATTTACGAAGTAAATAAGTATTTTTTATTTAGCCGTAACCATTTTCCACGCAAAAATGAGAACATGTATTTTCTTGAATTACAGCGCCAACTACCAAGAATCAAAACAAATGTTTAAGACAAAATATACGTAGTTTTTTATGTAGAATCTGATTCTGCATTAAAAATGAGGGTTCCCATTTGATATTTTAAAGTTGCCCCCCGTCCCGTATTATATGCGGCCCAGAAATACTCGTCTTCTTCCAACATGGCCCATATAAGCTAACAGGTTTGACACCGCTGGGGTAGATCGTGCTCTACTAGCGGCGGCTCGTCATCATGTACGAGATCTGTGTTGTGCACGGACGCTACGTATTGCCTACTCCAGAACACCGACAAAAGTGATTCTGCTGGGTCCTATTTGGAAACTCGGACCCATCAAGAAAACAGCAGACTGTCAGGGTAGGTACTATTTGCAACTGCCACGCTGAACGGCTGTTGTCCTAGCGGCTGTTGTCTTAGCACTGAGTTCTGGGAGAACTTGGATTCCCATTAGCTGGCTGCTCCTACCACCAACTACCTCCCAGGAATGCATCCTAAGTTCCTGGCATCCTTGTTCAAACCAATGAGCTTCTCTAGCGGTCGGTGCTATCTTGGTAACCAACAACAGTGATAGTTTGAAAGGCGTCGCCTTAAAACGAACCTGGCCCAATATTAGTTGTGTGCAATTTTAGTACATTTCCGTTTCGGTGCAGAAATAAAAATGGTTCAAATAGCTGTAAGTACTATGGGACTTAACATCTGAGGTCATCAATCCGCTAGAGTTACAACTACTTAAACCTAACTACCGTAAGGACATAATACACATCCATGCCCGAGGCAGGATTCGAACCTGCGACCATAGCAGCAGCGCGGGGCACAAACAAGGCAGAGTTTTCAGTTATTTTAATCTATAGGCTAATTCCCTAAGAAAATAAATGTAGAATACAGCGACCTTGGCGGACATCCTATGTACACTGAAGGATAGAAAAACCGCAAGCCCAAGAAGGAGTTGTGCGACATAAACAAAAGTTGGTGGGGGTGTTTTTGCATCTGAAAGATGGTGTCTACCAACTGGCACGCGCCAGTCGCATAAGAGTGGCACTAGTGACGCCACTATGACGATGCAAATAATGTTTGCTTTAAAAACACGCTGTAACGGTCATGAGCGTTAGTTACCTTTAAGTTTGGACATGGTGAGTTGATATTAGTCAAAAATGTCTTTAAGGCGATAAAGATGCCATTATCAACACGTCATTAAGTTTGAAAGAGGTCCTACAATAGGGCTACAAGAAGCTGGATGATCCTTCTACGATATTACAGAAAGACTCGGCAGGAATTTTGCCACTGTACGTGATTGCTGGTGGCGGTGGCAAGAATACCGGCCTCGGGACTGCCACGTGGCACTATTAGGAGGAAACCCATCTTGTTCGACGTATGGCTCTGACGCATCATAATGCATCTGCAGCAGCAATTTCAGTAGAATTTGGCACCACAGCAGTGACACAACGAACTGTTACAAATCGGTTACTTCAAAAACAGCTCCAAGCGAGACGCCCTGTGGGGTGCATTCCACTGTCCCCCTAGCCACAGCCATTTGTGGCTTTAGTGATGTCAAGAGACAGCTCATTGGAGGGCAGGCTAGTCTTTCGTGTTTTCTGATGAAAGCTCGTTCTGATTAGATGCCAGTGATGGTCGTTTGTTGGCTTGATAGACGCTATTTGTGGGGCTGCAACCAACCTGTCTGCGAACTAAAAACACTGCACTTACACCTAGAGTTATGGTCTGTGACGCGATTTCGTTTGAGAGCAGGAGCACTCTCGCGGTCATCCCAGAGACCCTGACGGCAAAGCATTCATGAATAGCATTCCAGGAGCTGTTTTCCAACAATATAACGCTCGACCACTTACCAGATCTATCTCCAATCGATCAGCTAGGGGACGGCATCGGATGACAACTCCAGTGCCATCCACAAAAGCGTTAACCGTCCCTGTATTTACTGACCAAGTGCAACAGGCATTCCACAAACGACATCCGACAACTGACAATGGTGCCGTCTGCATGCTTTGCATTCATCATTCTGGCTCTTAGACCGGTTACTAATGTTCCAGCATTTCACATTTTCAGAGGCGTATCTCGCACTTACATTAACCTGTGATGTTGCAACATTAACCATTTAAATATGTTACCAAGACAAATGCAGGCTATTCCGGAAATTTCATTACTCTATATTAATAATTATTTTTTGGTGCTGCGGTTTTCTTCGGACAGTGCACAAGAAGATATCAAAAAGTTCCCATTTGATGGCGTTGCTGCAACGTACATATACGAAGTGTGACAATAAAGTAATGACACTGATTTTCTTTGCAAGATGTGGCAACCCTGCAGACTTGCGTAGGCACAATATCTTTGACCTTGGTCTATAGGCTGCTTCTAGTCCAAGCGGCACATCGGTGCAACTGCTCAGTCGTGAGTTGTTCTGTAATAAGTTAACACGTCTTTGTGTCTCTCGTCACAGAATTGGAACCGCATAATACTGCGCAACGGTATGCCATGTCTTTTTGCGTTAAACTGGGTGAAAACTCGACGACAACTTACAGTAAGCTTTAGGCTTTTGGATAGGAGGTTATGTCAAGAGCTCAAGTTTTTCGTTGGCATAAAACGTTTAGTGAAGGCAGAACGAATGTTGAAGATGAAGACCGCTGGGGACAACCATTAGCCTCACATACGGGTGTCAACTTGGCCAGGGTGCGTGAACTCGTACGATCTGATAGAAGATTATCCGTGAAAATGATTGCAGAAGAACTGAGCATCAATCGAGAAACGTTTCGTCTAATAATAACTGAAGATCTTGGTATGAGAAAGATATGTGCAAAAATTGTCCCCAAAAAATCTCACATCACAACAGCGAGAAACACGGGAAAATGTGGCAGCCGATCTGTTAGAGCAAACTGAAATCAATCCAGAATTGTTGAGCCGTGTTATCACTGATGATGAAATTGGTTTTTTCAGTACAATCCAGAGACAAAACGCCAAAGTTCGCAATCGTGTTGAAAGGGATCATCCAGACCAAAGAAAGCTCGCATGTCAAAGTCAAACGTGAAATGCATGCATGTGTGCTTCTTTGATTCCAAAGGAACTGTTCATAAAGAGTGCCTCCTGGACAAACAGTTAACCAATATTACTACAAAGAAATTTTAGAAAAACTTCGTGAAAAAGTTCTTCGTGTCCGTGCCAACATTGCAGATAATTGGATTCTGCATCACGATAATGCGCCATGCCATACTGCTCTGTCAGTACAGCAGTTTTTAACCTCAAAACAAATTTCAGTACTACCATAGCCACCTTATTCACCAGATATCGCTCCGTGCGACTGTTTTCTATTTCCAACAGTCAAAACGGCGGTCAAGGGACACAATTTTCAAGCAACACAAGATGTCCAAAAAGCTGTGACGAGGGTCTTGGAGGATGTTACAGAAGATGAGTTCCAGAAATGTTACCATCAATGGCAGAAGCGCTGGAAAAAGTGTGTGCAATAGAAGGGAACTACTTTGAAGGAGACAACACTAAACTTGTCTAAAACGGTAAGCAACAATTTTTTTCACATCAGTCTCATTACTTTATTGTCGCACCTCGTATGCAGTGTAGCGCGACTCGGACTCGGTGTATAAGCACCGACTTGTGGGTAAGGGATTAGTTTAGCATTCGTGTCTTTCCAACGCGCGTACGGTAAATATGGAAACCTGAACTACGGCGACATTATTAGCGAATGTGCCCATACAGGGCCAAACTCCTGTTATTCTTTTCTTGGCTACCGAAGCACAAACAGCGGTAGAAATCCATCGGAGAATGAAGAATGTGTGTGACGCAGCACGTCTGTCGAAAACAGCCGTTGTGGAATGGTGCACCAGCTTCCGTGCTGGTCGCGACTCGACACAAGACGCCCATTGGAAATGTAACGCTGAATTTACGTCGATTCAAGGGGAAGACTCTCCAGCACCCACCCTACATTCCTGAACTCTTCGCATGGGATCAGTACGACTTCGGTGCCCGCATCTCGTGGTCGTGCGGTAGCGTTCTCGCTTCCCACGCCCGGGTTCCCGGGTTCGATTCCCGGCGGGGTCAGGGATTTTCTCTGCCTCGTGATGGCTGGGTGTTGTGTGCTGTCCTTAGGTTAGTTAGTTTTAAGTAGTTCTAAGTTCTAGGGGACTTATGACCACAGCAGTTGAGTCCCATAGTGCTCAGAGCCATTTGAACCATTTTTGCCACGACTTCGGTCTCTTAAAAAAAAATCGTGGAGGGTTGAAGATTCCAACCAGACGAGGATCAGCAGGCAGTTACGGACTTCTTCACGCTGTTCTACCACACGTGTGTCTTCGGTGCGTCGCTGGGATGATTGCGTGAATGCCGACGGCAATTTGCCTGATCGACACTGATACTGGACTGTATGGCCTTCCAACGGGAACTTTTTGATCTCTCATTAGCCGTCCAGTATAACGCATCTGGTATAACATACTGGTTTCTGTTACTCTAATATTCGTCGAGCGTATCACATATCAGCGGAGCTGCTCCGTATGATCATAGCTTAATTAGTAGCCACCGGTTAAATACTGCGTTAAACGTCTTTCGGAAATCCAGGAAGACGGATGTAGCTGTTCGGTTGCATCTACTGCTTTGCAAGATGTTGTCTATAAATAAAGCAAGCTGTGTTTCACGATAAATGAGTGCGTCAGTGGATTTTAAGGCGAATGGTTTTTATGTATAATGCCACTGAACAAATGTTGGTGGTATGAAGAATCTTTAGCTTCTCTCTCAGAGCGCTATAGTTATTATGTGGCGGTCGCCAGCAGCAAAACAATGGTCGGCCGCTACCGTGACAGCTGAGCGCCGCGCCCAGTAATGAGCTGAGCCGGCCAGGTGCGCGGGAGTCTTCGGCGAGCCACGCCCCCCGCCTGCGCTGCCATTGGCCGGCGGCGGGCGTGGGCGGGGCCGGCAGGTGACGCGCGCGACACGTGGCGCGAGGTGGGGGGCGGCCGCGGCGACCGGTCTGATTTGTGAACGCTGTCCGGCCTACAGAGTTGTGAACGCGCACATTGTGCTCGCGCCGCGGCCACAACCTGTTCCGCTCGCACGACAGACACATTTCTCTCGCGGCTTTAATAATCCGAGGAGCTCGCTCGACGGGTAAAGCACAGACGCTGATTGGACATGAATTAAGTGCGGCCTTAATACAAGCCTTTGTGTAATCCTGTCTGAATCCCAGTCAAGAGTGTGACTTCCAGCGGATCTCAAGAGTTTATTCGTTTCATGAATTGCATCAGACCCTATTAGTTTTCATATTTGTGTTAAAGAGTTATGCACCCTTTCTGCTGTTCACCGAGTTCTTTTTTTTCCCTTTTGTACTAGCTCAAGAATTGTACTAACACTGTGTTTAGGACCCCCATTATTCTCTTCTTCTAAATTTATGCACTATGTAATACTCACGGAGGGCTTAACGAGTTTGTTGATTAACTTTCTGGGGACTCCAACAAATTAAAATTTTTAATGTAGGCCTATCGTTTATTTTTCAGTCCCAACTGCACCACTTTTTACAGTATGAGTAGTTTCGATGTCCCTGGATCATCTTCTGATCTATGTAAATGGTTCAGCAAGGTACGAATAGTATAAAATTTTTAAATATAAATGCAGTTGTTGAATTATCTCGCCACGAATATGTAGGCTACAGCTCGAACCAATACTTTTTAGGTTTAAAAATTAATGCACTATCTTACGGTAAGAGTGAAGGTACCATCTCAACCACATTCTTCAGTTCTTAAATTAAAAATTAGGCCATTCTCCAACCTTTCAATAGTTACCTCCAGCGTTACAGAGCTGTGTTCCGTGGTTCATACGATAGACCAGGGTTCCCTAAATTGTGGTCCACAGAGCATAGTGTTCTGCAGGAAGTGAATAAGTGCCAAGGCGAAAAACTATTAATAACATGGAACTTTACATTCTCGACATTTTGAAAATCCTAATTATTTTTTTAAAATTTCATAATGATTTCTGTTTTTTTAACTACGACAAAAATTAAAGTAATTACTGAAATAAACAAGTTTTCTCACTTTTTAAAATTTTATTAACCTTCAAAATAAACTGAGTGATCCATCAGACTATCAGGGTTCTCCAAATGTTCCATCACAGGACAAGTTTGGGAATTCCTGCGATAGACAAGCAGATTCCAAAACATCTAGGATTAATATAATCATTATTGTGTGTGTTGCAATTAATTTCTATTTCCAGCCACAAGTGTCTCGAGAAGCACCATTATGTCGATATGAGTACCGATTGTCTTTCAAAGAGGTTATTTTGTAAGATCAGTCCATAATCAATCTCCTTACTCAGTTTCATTAGAGATAATCTTTATTCCAGGTTTATCTATCGAACGCAGTTAAGGCTAGACACAAAAAATGACGTGTGAAGCAACAAACCGATTTTGTAAGAAAAAAAGTGACCTTTCGTAAATAACCCTTAAATCAACCCAGAGCAACTACTTCAAGAAAATGTTTTCTTCAAACATTTGCAGTAGACAATAACGCTGAATTAGTAAATTTCCTAGCAGAATTTATAGATTATTGTGATTTTAATCTAATTTAAATGTTTTATTACATCTGCTATAATTCTGTGCTCCGCGAATATATGAAGAAAACTGTGAAAAGCATTGAAATACTTGAGGCCGTGGTAGTGTAAACAACTGTGTGTGGTAATGGACACAAATCCCGAAACACATTTTGCTTTAGTAAACAAAACGATTAGGCCTATGAGTAAAGGCAACTTCTGTTCACAATCGAAAGTTCTGTTCACCGTTACAGTTGCAAAATGTTCAACGAAAAATTGTGTATTCAGAATAAATGGCGTTACAATGTTTACAAAACGACCACGCGCTCCTTTTCGGCAATTATTTTCTACATTGGAGTTACGTGTAGGACTCACTGCGTCTGTTAAGCTAACATTACTATTATAAAATTTCGACAAAGTGCTCATTGTCTTGTTTACATTTTAGTATTATTTCAACATTCTCAGTGAATGGAAAATATTTTTGACTTTTGACACGTAAATACGACGTCAGATTTTGGTTTCTCTTTTATAAAGCCGTAGCGGCTTCACTTGGCAAACAGGCCGTAAAATGCACACATGTGATTAGTAACAGACCGTCAATCTTCCTTCATCTTTACGATGTATGAGTTCCAAAGAAGAAACAGCGTAGGAGAATTTTGTCACGGACAAATAGTGAAGTATATTTTTGCATAATGCTGGTGTTTGGTAGCGCTATTGTTTGTAAGGAAGGAAGAATAGCGTCTAAATTCTCATCGATAACCAGGTCATTACAGGTGCGGGACTAGGGTTGGTTCTAGGAGTGAATGTTCGTAACAAACAGGCAATTCCCCCCCTCCGGCCCGGAAAATATAACCCGCCGTCACTCCCGCTTTTTGTCACAGCTGGGTGGGATTTGAACTCGCGCAGATCCAAAGGGGAGGCGGGGGGACGACATATCCACTCCAAACAAAACAAAATATTTGAAATATTTTCATTTTTGCATGCTGTACACTTACTTCACAACTAACTTTTTTGAGAATAAGTGGCATAAAAACTAAGAGTCTCGAAAATGTGAAGGAATTATAGAATACTGCAAGCTACAATTAACGCAACTGCTTGCGTAGGGTCTTGCACAAGTGTATGAGCTTGCTGCATGACGGGTCACATTCCCGACAGTTTAAAGGCGCCGTCTAGAGGGTAGTAATACCTGCTGTCAACAGCAAATCCGACACGGTTCTCGGGCCCACAAGAAGGAAAAGAAACAACCTTCCCGCGCGCTGGCTGTAGCAGTGTTTAATCTAGTGCCGGTAATTGAAAGCTTTGTTAGGCAAGCGCGATAGTAACAGGGTCAGCAGGGTTGCAGATGCTCGAAAACGTTCCTACAGTAAAAATATCATATTTTGTATCGGTGCCTGTCAAATCTCACTCACGATCCATCTTCAGTTCACGAGACAGGTAGGAAACTCGTTTGCAATAAAAAAGAAAATAAGCCGAAAGTAACAAAGAGAAGTAGATTCATTACTGCTTCTGCGTAACTTACTTGAAACATGACAAGTAAGAGATGTGTTACATGATCTGATGAACATCGTGCCATAAGATGCGATGTTCGGTGTCTACCTCACTGAAAATTGTATTGATGACGGAAATGCGTGTTTCTCCACTTGTATTTATGCACCGGAGAAAGACAAAAACATGCGATAATTTTAATTTTCGTTAACATTTTGTAACTTGAGAAAGTACAGACGTTTACAGTCTGCTAAATAATAACGGGTTCGTCCCGCACTGAATACTAACAAGAAAATCAGAAAAGGAAAAATATTTATCCAGAAAATATTTCCGCAATGGGAAAATGGTGGACTGGACATACTGCACTTATTCAAAGTGTGTTTTGATTAGTACCCATCCAGAACAAAACAATGCACTGGCAAAATAATGGAGTGTACATACTGCACTTAAGCGAAATGTGTTACGTACAAAGCTTACGTGTTGTCGTTAGCTGAAAAATATCTTATGAATAAAAGTGCTTTCAATTGAAGCTCATCTTTAAGCACCGTAAATTGGACAAGTTTGTCACTTTTTTTCTGCCTGCTTTTTTTTTTTGTACTTAATTCAAATATGTTGAAACCGCCCTAAAACACGAGCTGTTACCTAATACCAAAAGCTTTTCTGAAATCAACGAAAACATGAGTCTTGATCTCTAGCTTCATAATACGTGAACAGATGAAAACTTTGTTATGCATTTACACACAAAAATATTGAAAAACACGATTGGCAAAGTTGCCTGGCAAACTGGGAAACTTAGGCAACTGTGTTAAAACCAGTGAAGATCAGGAAAAAAACAACAACAGAAAAATACTTTTAAAGCATTGAAAACAATTTGGACATTAGTATTAAACACTTTAATCCAAAGATAACAAAGCAAATTATACAGAAAGGTAAACACAAAAATTCAAAACTTCAAAGTTAAAATTTTAAAAAAAACTGTAATTTTTACCAGAAAAAAATATGCCTCAGTTTTGATCATCAGGAGGATTAATCATGTGCATAATATCTTTTAAATTCAGGGCAGCACATCTGGGAAGTAAAGCGTTATTGTTGGAAGAAATCCCCGTCTCCATAGAAGAATGAGTTAAATAAGAAAATGCTTGACACATTTTTTTTGTCAACAAATATTCCCAGCTTCAGTTGCCATTCCGACACTCACTTCATTATGTTCACAAACGGCTGATTCTCTTCAGAACAAAAATCTTGATACCTGCATGCTCTCAGTTTGGTTATAATGAGCCTCGGAATTTTCGCGACTTGTACAAGGACCCAAAAACCTTGATTTTATAAAAGAAAGAGATAAGAAAAATGAAAAATTCTAGGTTGCTGAAGTTGTCCCGTTTTAAACAAAGCGTCCAGGTGCAGCATTGCCAAGTTATGTTATCAAGCTAAGTACACCACACTGTTTTGTTTCTAAAAGTGATCCAGGAACGTAATAATACGCGTATACTTGCACTGAACAAAAGACGTAGTTTTCACTTACGTTAGAATGAGTGGACGGGGCGTGACACTTTTGTAGACCATAAGAAAACGCGTGTTCCACAAGCCGAAAGGAAAAGCACTGGCAGAACAATGAATAAATCTAAATTCAGCTCCACATCTGTCATTCATTGTTTGTCCTGTGTAAAGAAAGCACTGTCGCCTCTATCGGATGATTAAGGAACTTGCTGGGCGCCAAATATAATCTTATGCAGAAGGTGGCCAAGTTGCCCTGCTTTGTCCGAATTTAGTGTAAGTTCTTTTCTTTAAACCTTCTGTCAGGATACTTAGTAGAATTTAAATGTTGTAAAATCTGTAATAAAAATGTAATTGTACTCATTTGCTTAACATTGCTACTCTCCTCCAATGTGGGTTACTGATGCGTTGCGGAGAGCGGTCAAGATGACATAGCAAGTCTACTGCTAGTTTCAGAGTACTGGCGGTTAGGGCAGTTTTGAGAAAGTTGTGTTCTTGCGTGTTGTGGAGGCAAAAGATACAGAGCTCGTGTGATTTGGTCGGGAACGATGGTCAGTTTGGTGACGTGGAGTGGGTTGAATCACTCGATAGTCGCGAGGTATTAAGAAGAAGTATTAAACTGGAAACTGGTTTCGTGGTACTTCAGTAGTCACTTCCTCTTTTTTTTTTTTTTTTTTTTTTTTTTGGACACAGTCAGATTTGCAATATTGTATCACCGATTTCACCCACACTTCGGGCGTCTTTAGAATCTGTAGACGTAACTGGCACTTGGTAAACACAGTGTTGTGTTAGTATGGCGATGCTTTATTCACGGAATTGCTGTTGTTTTGTGTAGATGAACCCGAACACCGTAGACAAAACTTTAAAGATTCTTCAGGGATATGTTACATTTTGGTACATATACATCTATACCTTCATATATACATCTTCATACAACCCGAAAGAATTCTCGGCAGCTGAAACATCCGGTCGTGAAAGCCTTCATTGTATGATTGTACCCCGCAAGCCACCGTATGGTGCGTGGCGGAGGGTATCCTGTACTATTATTAGTCATTGGGTTTCCTGCTCCAATCGCGAACAGATCAAGGGCAAAGAACTATCTATATGCCTCCGTATGAGCCCTAATTTCTCGTATCTTATCTAGCCCTAATTTCTGCTATCTTATCTTCGTGGTCCATAAGCGAGATGTATGTTGGTGGCAGTAGAATCGTTCTGCAGTCACCTTCAAATACTGGTTCTCTAAATTTTCTCAACAGTATTCCTGGGAAAGGACGTCGCCTTCCCTCCAGGAATACCCATTTGAGTTCCCGAAGCATCTCCGTAATGCTTGCGTATTGTTCGAACCTACAGGAAACAAATCTAGCTGCACGCCTGTGAACTGCTTCGATGTCTTCCTTTAATTCAACGTGGTGCGGATCCCAAACACTTGTGCAGTACTCAAGAACAGGTTGCACTGCCGTCCCATATGAGACCTCCTTTACAGATGAACCACACGTTCCCAAAATCATCGCAAAAAAACCGCAGTCCATACCACAATACTCACACGCTCATTCTATTTCATATCGCTTTGCAGCGTTACGCCCAGATATTTAAACGACATGACTGTGTAAAGCAGGACACTAGTAGTACCGTATCCGAACATTTCGGGTTTGCTTTTCCTACTTATCCGCATTAACTTACACTTTTCTACATTTAGAGCCAGCTGCCACTTGCTACACAGTCTATAAATTTTTTCTCTCATCTTGTATCCTCCTATTGTCACTGCACTTCGACACCTTATCGTGCACCTAAGTATCATCAGAAAACAGCCTCAGTTTGCTGCCAGCTCTTCCCGCCAGATCATTTATGTATACAGAAAATAATTGCGGCCCTGTCACATTTTCCTGGGGCACTGCTGACGATACTCTTGTCTCTGATGAACATTCGCCGTCGAGGACATCATACATGGTTCTCTTACTTAAGAAGACTTGGAGCCACTTACATATCTAGGAACCTATTCCGTAATCTCGTATCTTCTTTAACAGTCCGCAGTGAGGTACCGTTTCAAATGGCTTTCGGAAATCTAGGACTATGGAATCTGTCTGTTGCCTTTCATCCGTAGCTCGCAGTATATAATGTGAGAAAAGACAAGCTTAGTTTCACCGGGCGATGCTTTCTAAAACCGTGCAAATTCTTGGGCATAAGCTCTTCGGTCTCAAGGAAATGCGTGATATTCCAACTGAGGATATATTCTAGAACTGAGCAACAAAACAATGGTAAGAATATTGGTCTATAGCTTTAAAGGCCCGTTCTTTTGCCCTTTGGGTCTACAGCAGTCTTCTGCGCTCTTTTCCAGTCGCTTGGGACTTTATGCTTGGCGAGAGGTTAGCGATAAATGCAAGCTAAGTAAGGGGCTAAAGATGTAGAGTTCTATCTTCAACGGTCCAAAAGTATAATTATCGACATACCGCAACCATAGAATAGTACTTGTAAAACCGAATAGGGATTCCATCCAGACCTAGCGACTTATTTGCTTTCAACTCTTTCACTTGTTTGTCCACGCCAGGGATGCTTATTACTATGTCATCCTTACTGGACTCTGTGCGATGGTCAAAACGCGGTATTTTTGTACGATTCTGTTTGTACGAATCTCATACGTGAACGATTTCTTAAACGCGAAATTTAAAACTTCGGCTTTCGTCTTGCTATTTTCAATTGTCACACCGGACTGGTGAATGAGTTATTGGATGTAAGCCTTAGACCGCTTTGCGATTTTACAAGGACCAGAATTTTCTCGGGTTCTGGACCAGATCTTTCGCTAAGGGCTGACTGTGGTAGTTCCTGCTTCGCGCATTGATCTTTTCACAAGCGCACGAATCTGTCGTCGTTTGGGCGTTCTCTCTTGAACCGAGAGTGGAACTGCTTCCGGAGCATTGTACATGGTTGAAGCACCAACTGTGGGATGAAATCTTCGTGAAGAGATAATAAGCAGCCAATCAGTTCCAAGACCTAGAGAATGAACTGGACAGTAATGAGGTGGTACGCAATGACGACCACAATGTTGGGCATAATGTTATGGAGGTGAAATTTTATATTTTACTGACGCCTTTCGGCTATTTTTACCTCCGCTACAACATGTATTCCAATTGTCCCTAATATCCTTCTATAGAAGACATTTTAATACATTTTGAAACCGTGGTGAAGGGGTTTCTCTGCCTTCCATCTTGCAACTGACTGATACGCGACCTGATTTCTTAATGTTTGTTGTAAATTTGCCTCTCGTCACCACCTGGGTGAGGGGAGTGAGAGCGGTGATTGAGAAACTCTGCAGCACCCACGTCCGCGTGCACAGTTGCTTATGTTCCACCATCTGGAAATGAGCTTCTTATAACTTTTTGCATTTTTTGTTGTTTTTGTGTAGCTTTTAAACTTTAAAAAATAAAAATAAAAGTAATGGATGTACGTTTAAGAAGAATAAAAATAGAAGATAGGAAAAATTATGGTGGTAAATACCTCGGAATTATTTCTTCGAACCCAGCGTAGAGAATTGGCGGAAAGCGCAGGCGACTGCCTTCTATGATGGGGTATTGGAAAGTCGATACAACGCTACGACAAATGTCTAAGTCGGAGAGGCGAGTATGTAGAGAAGTAGCTGGAAGGCGTGGCTAACTGTTGCGAATAAAACATTTTTGATTTCCACAGTGGTTTCCATTTCGCGAACGATCGGGCCTTATTTTCCGAATAATCCTCATACACCGTCCAAACACCTGAGACTCCACATTTCTACGCAGTATACCGGGCGATTGATATTTATGACAGAAATTCTAAACCCGTAAGCTGCCAATTGCTTTTCCAAGCGCACTTTACAGACCGAATCAAAGGCGTAAGAGGCGGTGCAATGGTAAGACACTGGAATCGCATTCGGGGTTGTCCCTTAACGCAAATGCCACGATGGTAACTTTGAAAACTTTCCAAATATGAGCTTGTGCTCCGTCTCAAATGGTCTCGTGGTTGACAGGACGTAAAACCTTACTGTTACTGCCATTCCTTCAAAACTACAGCTGCAAAGCTAAATACTTGAACCGTGCCCGGTACCGAAACTGGCCACGCACTGCCCGCGAGTCAGGCACATGGGTTAGAGTTCCGTTACGGCTTTCAGTTTTAATTAGTCACACATGTTAAGCCAACTACACGTTTACCAGTGCACTGCAACAGCCGTCAAGAAACTGAGGCATGCAGTGAGATTATACGCGATTTCCCAGGAGGAATGGTCAGTATTAAACGATTTGACAGGAGCGATTATTCGAAGCAACGAAGTCTAGTAGCCGGCCACTGTGGCCGAGTGGTTCTAGGCACTTCAGTTTGGAACTGCGCTGCTGCTACGGTCGCAGGTTCGAATCCTGCCTCGGGCATGGATGTGTGTGATGTCCTTAGGTTAGTTAGGTTTAAGTAGTTCTAAGTCTAGCGGACTGATGACCTCAGATGTTAAATCCCATAGTGCTTAGAGCCATTTTTGAAGTGTAGCTAACATGGGCTCTAAACTGCATAACTTAAGAACTATAGCACTTCTTCACCTTCACTAATGTGAAAGAAATTTCTTCTACTCAGAGCTCTTTGCTTTCCATATTTTGAGAGATGATAGTATGTACCAAAACAACAAATAAGTGCCCAGTAAACATCGGCTGTAAAGTGCATACTTTAGGAGCCATCAGCACGTGTTCATCTTCGCTACTGTGAAACACATTTCTCCCACTGAACAGGTTCTCACAGCCCTTATGGCGTCCACTTAAGAGTGCATGTTTATTGGACAGTTCATTCTTGGTTTCGTGCATACAACCTCCTGCCAAAGTATGGAAAGTACACACTTTGGACCCCAGCGAACTTGGCATTTTTGCTTAGAATCATCGTTCCCGTCATATCCTGGGACACCCTGTACTATATAACCCCAACGGAGTAATAATAAGAGATATAACTTAGTACAGCAGCACAGAATGACACAGAAAAAAATGGCTGCTCTTTCTCTTATGACGAACCTCAGAAATGTATAACAAGACTCCAGCACAATCCAAGGTTGACACCTGCCCATATGGGCAAGTGGACAGTTATGGTTAGAAACCTGCGCTGATCTACATCTACATCTACATCTATACTCCGCGAGCCACCTTACGGTGTGTGGCGGAGGGTACTTATTGTACCACTATCTGATCCCCCCTTCCCTGTTCCATTCACGAATTGTGCGTGGGAAGAACGACTGCTTGTAAGTCTCCGTATTTGCTCTAATTTCTCGGATCTTTTCGTTGTGATCATTACGCGAGATATATGTGGGCGGTAGTAATATGTTGCCCATCTCTTCCCGGAATGTGCTCTCTCGTAATTTCGATAATAAACCTCTCCGTATTGCGTAACGCCTTTCTTGAAGTGTCCGCCACTGGAGCTTGTTCAGCATCTCCGTAACGCTCTCGCGCTGACTAAATGTCCCCATGACGAATCGCGCTGCTTTTCGCTGGATCATGTCTATCTCTTCTATTAATCCAACCTGGTAAGGGTCCCATACTGATGAGCAATACTCAAGAATCGGACGAACAAGCGTTTTGTAAGCTACTTCTTTCGTCGGTGAGTCACATTTTCTTAGAATTCTTCCTATGAATCTCAAACTGGCGCCTGCTTTTCCCACTATTTGTTTTATGTGATCATTCCACTTCAGATCGCTCCGGATAGTAACTCCTAAGTATTTTACGGTCGTTACCGCTTCCAATGATTTACCACCTATGGCATAATCGTATTGGAATGGATTTCTGCCCCTATGTATGCGCATTATATTACATTTATCTACGTTTAGGGAAAGCTGCCAGCTGTCGCACCATGCATTAATCCTCTGCAGGTCCTCCTGGAGTACGTACGAGTCTTCTGATGTTGCTACTTTCTTGTAGACAACCGTGTCATCTGCAAATAGCCTCACGGAGCTACCGATGTTGTCAACTAAGTCATTTATGTATATTGTAAACAATAAAGGTCCTATCACGCTTCCCTGCTGTACTCCCGAAATTACCTCTACATCTGCAGATTTTGAACCGTTAAGAATGACATGTTGTGAGACATGATGTGAGAAATCGGCCTCATTTTTTTTCCTCATACATTTTTAATCAACGTAGAATCTCATCATGTGTAATAATTCAATTTTGCATTCCTGTTTTAATGAGAGCATGAAACATGAGTGGTTATGAGATTCGATGGGTACTGTCGATATTTCTAACCTGATTGTAACCTTCCTTAATCTGATTTCAGTAGTATATTTCATTCCAATATTTCCGCACGTGTAAAAAGTTTCTGAAGCTACTTGTGCGGGCCTCTGTACGCGTGTTTCTCATGGGTCCGAAGTCGGTGGACCTTCATAACATCCTTTCGGCAGGTGTACTCCGGGAGAGACACAGAGAATTCTGGCGCTCACCGGACCAAGGCTAAGCCGCTTATAGCGAAAATAAAAGTGGACCTCAGGTCCCAGTTTCGGCGAAACGCGGTCCGCATCAAAAGCGTATCCGAGCAAGGGGGTAGGACGAGGCCAGCCATTCCCGTTATCCAGAGCGAAAGCGGAGTGGGGTGACGGCTGATCTGACGAATAAACAAATATTCTGCTGGAAGGCAACAGGACACCACACACTAGTCAAAGTAACATCGTCTGGAGAATACTCAGGGAATACAGGTTCAGAGTCTTTCGAGAGAACGTAGACCCCTAAAATTTCCCGTTGCTGTTTCCAGAAAACTTACGAACAGGGCGAACGACCGCCGTAGCATGGGATTCGGGCCAGTCGACCGCTGCTTCGTGCAGAAGATGCTGATTGGTTGGTCCACAGTTACTGTTCTTGTGGGGGGCTTAAGTTCACGGTAGTTTGCTGTGATTGGAGGAGTGTTTCGGGACAGCCCTACGATTGGTCGAGAGGTAGAGACATGCGCAGTGTTCCAAACTCAGATACGAAGCCAGCGAGGGTGGATTGGGCAGTGTTACTCCGGACGGCAAGTGTCTTAGCCATTTTCGTTTTGAGTCTTAAAGTTTTTCTTTCGGAAAGGTATCTGCTATGAAGGAGTTCGGATTGAGCAAGCACCGTCGCTGCACGAGCAATCCTAATGCGACATTCCGACGGACTTCAGACTCGTACAGTCGGTCGCCACACACGCAATGCCGTGTTGGTGAGATGGCACTGCAATGCGAGAGATCGGCACAGAAGTTTGAAATAGTTTGGACAGAGATTTTTTTTTAGAACGGGTAAATTCGCGGGTACTGCTAAAACATATGCAGGTGAAGTCCAGAGGCGTAGCTCGAGCTGTTTCTCCTCTTTTGAAGATAACGTGGCGAATAATCACTCATTAATTATTAGTGCAGATAGTCGTTAAGTTATTGATGCTGGACTCGCGTGTCCGTCTTTTCTATAAAAACGCAATTGTGTGTTTTGTAATATGTTATGGAATCAAGTATTTAATCATGTGATATGCCTGTTGGCTACATTAATATCTTAGTCACAGTCCACATTTGAGATACTTTCAGAGGATACAAGCGTTCACGTCACGTCTTTAAAAATTTATATTCATTGTTTGTTGCATGATAAGGTGACACGTGTCATTGGTCTGCAATCATTAAAGATTTTCTGAAACGTCTCCTTTGAACAATTATTCATGACTGTCCTTACACTGACACACAATATTTTTAGCGCAACGCAATCTGACTTTCAGTAATCGCTACAAAGAATGGCCCTGACTAGCATTAACCTATACCTTTCACAAATCACTTACCTCACAAAAATCTTGGTTACTCGAGCTACTGCAATAAAGCGAGCGCCACTACTGCCAGCTAAATAAAAGATTCAAACTACGGAAGGCACTAACTACTGATAGGCATAGTTAGCAAATGAAAGATTTTGATAGAGAAAAAACAATGTATTTACCTTAATAGTGTTGAAAAGTCATAATATACATAGCAGTTCATGACATCCAGTCTTACAAATTTCAAAACTCCGCCATTTCTCTCCCCACATCCACCACTGCTGGCGGCTCACCTCCAACTGCGCAACGCTACGCGCTGTTCACATCCAGCTTCCCAACACTACAATGGCAGACAACAATGCAAACTAGCCACAGACTGCACACAGCACAGCCAGTGATTTTCATACAGAGCGCTACGTAACGGTGCCAATAAGAAAACCTAAACAGCCTACTTACAGTTCTTTCAGTAAAAACTTATCGGGTCAGCGCAAATTCCAAATGAGATGGCAATAAGCAGCTTTAAAAATCAGACTGGGTACGAATACTAGAGGCTGCAGCAAGCACTGGCTGTTGAGAGTGGGGCGTTCCCTACGCCGTCAGTACCTGCGAAAGAAATCTGCCGCAGCAGACTGTCCTTGGACAGTGGCTCCATTGGCAGTCAGGCACCAGATGGGCTGACATGCTGGGCCAGTAAGGACATTCATCACAACCCAGCAACCCCTGTGCTGAACTCATGACATCAGCGAAAAATTTCACAGCCGTTCACCAGCCAAGGCACTCACCACAAATGCAACTTCAACGGAGTTATAGATCTACTGGCGACAGAAAAAAGAAGACGAAGCAAACCCAATGACAATCACATGTCAGGATAAGAAGACAACAACAAGTCCATCGAAGACAAAACTGCTCAGTGCTGGTACTTCGCACAACACAGGGCAATGGTAGTCTGTCAGTTTGGGAAGTGAAGACCACGGTGCAAGCGAAAGAATCAGATCTTTGGTGTTGGAACGCCCCCACGTCTCTCCGAGCTCTGACTCGTTCCGCAATTTTCATTGTGTGTAGTGCCATAAAAGTCGAGTGAAGAGATTTGAATTATTATTAACTGTATTCCGTAATACCATCCGCGCTTACTGGAGTTATTTACGCGTGAAGAACAAAGTGAGACAGTTTTCTAAAATCCAACTGCGCAGTTATCAGCGCCCGTACAAATTCCCAAAGTTTGCTCAGTCCAATCTCGCCACTTTCATGAATGGTGATGAAATGATGAGGACAATACAAACACCCAGTCATGTCGAGGCAGGTGAAAATCCCTGACCCCGCCGGGAACCGAACCCGGGACCCCTTGCTCGGGAAGCGAGAACGCGACCGTGAGACCATGAGCTGCGTGCACTTAGGGAGAGCATTATTGATTCAACAATGCAGTTTATTAGGCAACTTTTCCGATTTATGCAAACTAAGGCGAATGCAAGCTCTGGACTACAATTACTAGGAAGGAACTACGAGGCTGCTTTGATAAGTCTGGTAAATTTCCATGAAAGAATGGAACATTTTTGTCGTGCCTTCAAATTGGTAAGATTTATTATTCGAAGGATTGTATAAAGAACTTCAATAAAATATAGCGTACAGTTCATTGTTGACAGCCGTCTGAATTGGTCAGTGTGTCGACTGTGGTTGAAAATGGAGAAAGCCGAGTTTCGTGCTGTTATTAAACGTTTTCGTTTGGAGTGTTGGACTGCCGCACAGGTCAAAACAGAATCTGATGAAGTTTGCCCGGACTTTTGTAGCATCAATGAGAACCGTTTACTCTTGGATTTTTGGATTTAAACGTTTTCGGACAAGCATCGAAGGCGAAGCGCGCTCCGGACGTCCAGTTGAGGTCACCACAAAGAAAAACATTGACAAAATTACAAAATCCATGATGTAGCAATACAAGAACGCCGAATAAAAATTCGTGATGTTATTGAGACTGTAGCCTTATCAGCTGAGCGAGTGCATAACATCCCACACGAAGCACTGGCTATGAAGAAGGTGTGTGCGAGGTGATTACCACGAGTGCTCACAGTTGGCACAACATTTCAGCACAATGGAAATTTCACTCTGCAGCGGAGTGTGCGCTCATATGAAACCTTCCACTCTGCAAACATCCCCTAGGCTGTGGCCAAGCCATGTCTCCGCAATATCCTTTCTTCCAGAAGAGCTAGTCTTGCAAGGTTCGCAGGACAGCTTCTGTAAAGTTTGGTAGGTAGGAGACGAGGTACCGGCAGAAGTAAAGCTGTGAGTAGGGGTCGTGAGTCGTGCTTGGGTAGCTCAGTTGGTAAAGCACTTGCCTACGAAAGGCAAAGGTCCGGAGTTCGAGTCTCGGTCCAGCTCAAAGTTTTAATCTGCCTGGAAGTTTCATTTCAGAACAATGTCTGGTGACATTTAATAGCCATTCGCAGTACCTTTTGCGCCGATTTGTGACTGTTGATGAAACCTGGATCCATCACTACACATCACAGTCAAAACGGCACTCAAAACAATAAGCCAAGGTTGGTTAAAGTGCACCGAAGAAGGCAAACACACCAGGATAAACCACGATTCCACACATCAGCGATAACAATGGCGAAAATGTGTGAAGTGGGCTTTGAATTGGATCTCACCCAACCTATTCACCAGACCTAGCCCCAGGCGGCTTCTTCCCCATCACTTGGAACTTCGACTTTCTGGAAAGAAATTTTAATCAAATCAGGAAGTAAGCAAGTATTTTGCAGAGTTTGGCAGAACCTATTTTTCCGATGGAATGAAAAATCTGGAGGATCACCGGACCAACTGTATATCCCTCAAAGGCGACTATGTCGAGAAATAAGGTAAGTTGTTTACGAAGCAAACATTTTTTCTTGCTTTTTTTTACCAGACTTATCAGACCAACCTCGTTTTGTATTATTTCAGTTCTAAAGAAATTATAGATTAAAAGAAGTAAAGCAATTATCAATCCGAAGAGTGTTTTGAAAAGCACAGTGCTTTATTAGGCATGATGCTTGCTGTTGGGTAGTGTGTGTAAACGACTTACTCGTCATAAATGTCACTCAACAGTTTTAGGAATATAATCTACATTGCTAATGTACCAAGATGGGCACTTTACCAACAAGTAGCGTAAGTCGGCAGTATTTCCGGTGCCTGGCGTGAACCAGATTGTTGGCTCACAGCCGGCCGCTGTGGCCGAGCGGTTCTAGGCACTTCAGTCCGGAACCGCGCTGATGCTACGGTCGTAGGTTCTAATCCTGCCTCCGGCATGGATGTGTGTGATGTCCTTAAGTTAGTTAGGTTTAACTAGTTATAAGTCTAGGGGGCTGATGACCTCAGATATTAAGTCCCATAGTGCTTAGAGCCATTTGAACCATTTTGTAGGCTCACTGATTTTATCTATGGGGCAGAGAGGTGGAAGTGTAGTGAGTACGGAACAAAGAGCTTCCAAAAATGACTGGACACCCCGAGGGCGCTGCGGGCGAGGGATATTTTGAACCTTCGGCTGGACGCCATTTGAGTGGTAAGAGTCTGAGAAATTAAAGTGTATTATGGCTCGTAACGATACAGATCGAACATTATACTTTTACGGGTGCATACATACAACAGTTGTTAGTCACAACTGTACCGTCTACACATTACGGTGTATATGAAGAAAAAATGGTGAAGAATTATGCAACGTTTAGTCGCAGAAATAAATTCGGGAAAGGAAGCAATATTACTTTTCACAAGTACGTGGAAAAGGATAAGGATAGATGTTTTATTTAGAGACTCTCAGATACAGCACTTTAATATTTGGAGGGGTGACATCACTAGCTTTACATTCTTTTTCTTTCTTTAACAGTAGCTGCTATTGTGGACAGTGGTGTTGGACGTGAGGATCAAAACATTTCATTTATTTGTGCTGTACTTGTAAAATAGCTCAGATGTTGATGGGAACACCACACAGTGTAGTGTCAGGATTCACTTGCGTGCTGCATATGGCCGGAAAGGTAATAATGCAGAGTACAAGGTACTGGAAAAAATCATGTGACACAAGCATTTCACTTCAAAAATTTAGAGCACTAAGCAACGAAATGACACGATTCGCGCTCATGCTAATGTAATAAGCTGCATTTTGTTGTGCACAAACAGTTTTGGGAACTTTCTTGTAGTACACAAAAATGTTCGTTAACAGTGAAAGGTCACAAATTAAATTGTTATCATGTAGTTACATGCTTAAATAAGATATTATGTTTATAACATAACTGAAAGGAAGATGTGTTATAACCAAAGATGCATAAGTAAAAGCATCGAAAAAAAGCATTCCAAATTTGAAAGAAAGCAAAATCTCGAAGATTGGCGAAGTGTTATAGAAGCTCGAAATTAGAGGGAATTTCTATGCAAGACGCTTTTAATGGTTTCCACATCTGGCAGGAAACCGAAATAGATTTTAGTCCTATGTAAAATACACCAGTGGCAATACGCAATCAACACCTTCACTGTGGGATAACAACAGTGATGTTATTGACGACAGAACCAATAAAGCAGAGTTACTAAACACGGGTTTCAGAAATTCCTTCACGAAAGAATACGAATTAAATATTCCAGAATTCGAATGAAGAACAACTACCCAGCAGCTTAACCCACTTAAGAAAGGCAAGGCTTCCAGTTCAGATTGTATCCCAATCAGGTTCCTTTCAGATCTCCATACTTAGCAATCACATACAACTGTTCGCTCGTAGAAAGACCCGTACCCAAAGACTGGAAAGTTGCACGAATCACAGCAATGTCGAAGAAAGTAAATAGGTGTAATCCTCTGAATGAAAGACCCATATCACTAACGTCAATTTGCAGTAGGATTTTGGAATATGTACTGCGCTCAAACATTATGAATCACCTCGAAAGAAACGATTTATTGACAAGTAGCCAAGACGGATTCACAAAATATCGTTCTTGTGAAATAGAAGTAGCGATTTATTCGTACGAAATAATGAGTGCTATCGATAGGGGACATCAAATTGATTCTATATTTTCAGATTTCTAGAAGGCTTTTGACACCGTTCCTCATAAGCGACTTCTAATTTAATTGCATGACGATGTATCAAAAATGGCTCAAATGGCTCTGAGCACTATGGGACTTAACATCTGAGGTCATCAGTCCCCTAGAAATTAGAACCACTTAAACCTAACTAACCTAAGGACATCACATACATCCATGCCCCAGGCAGGATTCGAACCTGCGACCGTAGCAGTCGCGCGATTCCGGACTGAAGCGTCTAGAACCGCTCGGCCGGCGGCGATGTATCGTTTGACTTGTATGACTGTATTCGTGACTTCTTCTCAGAAAGGTCACAGTTCATAACAACTGACGGAAAGAAATATTATGTGCTGTTCCCCAAGGAATTGTTATAGGTCCTCTGTTGTTCCTGATCTATATAAAAAATTTAGGAGACAATCTGAGCAGCCCCCTTAGATTGTTTGCAGATAATTCTGTCATTTACCTTCATAGAAGCAGTCGCGCGATTCCGGACTGAAGCGTCTAGAACCGCTCGGCCGGCGGCGATGTATCGTTTGACTTGTATGACTGTATTCGTGACTTCTTGTCAGAAAGGTCACAGTTCATAACAACTGACGGAAAGAAATATTATGTGCTGTTCCCCAAAGAATTGTTATAGGTCCTCTGTTGTTCCTGATCTATATAAAAAATTTAGGAGACAATCTGAGCAGCCCCCTTAGATTGTTTGCAGATAATTCTGTCATTTACCTTCATAGAAGCATTCGAAATGTGGTGCTACAGAAGAATGCTGAAGATTAGATGGGTAGATCACATAACTAATGAGGAAGTATTGAACAGGATTGGGGAGAAGAGAAGTTTGTGGCACAACTTGACCAAAAGACGGGATCGGTTGGTAGGACATGTTCTGAGGCATCAAGAGATCACCAATTTAGTATTGGAGGGCAGCGTGGAGGGTAAAAATCGTAGAGGGAGACCAAGAGATGAATACACTAAGCAGATTCAGAAGGATGTAGATTGCAGTAGCTACTGGGAGATGAAGAAGCTTGCACAGGGTAGAGTAGCATGGAAAGCTGCATCAAACCAGTCTCAGGACTGAAGACCACAACAACAACAAACCTTCATGTAAAGTCATCAGATGATTTAGACAAGATATCCACATGTTGTAAAAAGTGGCAACTGACTCTAAATAATGAAAAGTGTGAAGTCATCCACATGAGCACTAACGGGTTTCGCTAAGTTTCAGTTGCACGAAAAATCACACAAATCTAAAGGCTGTAAACTCAACTAAATACTTAGGGATTGCCGGCCACGGTGGCCGTGCGGTTCTAGGCGCTCCAGTCCAGAGCCGCGCTGCTGCTACGGTCGCAAGTTCGAATCCTGCCTCGGGCATGGATGTGTGTGATGTCCTTAGGTTAGTTAGGTTTAAGTAGTTCTAAGTTCTAGGGGACTGATGACCACAGCAGTTGAGTCCCATAGTGCTCAGAGCCATTTGAACAATTTACTTAGGGATTACAGTTACGAATAGCTTAAACCAGAACGATCAGATGGATAATTTTGTGGGGAACGCAAACCAAAGAAAGCGATTTATTGGCAGAACACTTCGAAAATGTTACGGGTCTGCTAAAGAGGCTGCTTACAGTAACCTGTCTGCCCTCTTTTGGTGTATTACTGTGTCATATGGGATCCGCATCCGATAGGGTTGACGGAGGACGTCGAAAAAGTTCAAAGAAAGGCAGCTCGCTTTCTGTTATCGCGAAGAGAGTGCCAGGGATATGATACACGAATTCGGGTGGCAGTCATTAGAACAAAGGCGATTTTCGCCGCTGCAGCAGGAATTTCTAATGAAATTTAAGCCACCAAATTTCTTCTCGGAGTGAGAAAATATTTAGTTGGCGCCCACCTACATAGAGAGGAATGATAATCATTATAAAATAAAAAAAAATCAGAGCTCGCATGGGAAGATTTAAGTGTTCGTTTTTTCCGCGCGCTGTCGGAGAGTGGAACGATAGAGAAGCAGGTTAAAGGTGGTTCCATGAACCCCCTGCCAGGCATTTAATTGTGAATTGCAGAGTAATCATGTAGATGTAGATGTGGATGTAGTTTACCACTACAATGGCTGCCGAATCACCCGACAAATTGTCCGCTGTTCACAGTATATCGCTTGGAACGGAGCGAGGACGAGTGGGCCGTGACTGGACAGAAAACTGATTTCGCCTTTTGCCTGGTTAACGCGCTGTCAGCAGCTGGTTCGGCGAGTTGCACTAAGTTTGAGTGGTGGAAAACTGTATATCTGCTGTCAGCGCTCTGGTGGACCTGTAACATGGAAGTGTGTGCATATGTGGCGTGTGTAGCCAATCTGGCCTATTGTCGTATCTGCTGGGTTTTGTCGTGGCTAGCAGCTAGCCTTTCTGAGTCCACCAGCAGATTGTGTTCTTGAGTTTGAAGCATCCGAAGTGTTTCTATTGACTCTGATGTTTCTACATACTGTTTCCTGTATCCAACTTGGGCTCACGTAATTGACACTCACTTATATGGATGCATACAGGTATATTCGCGGGGTTACATTTGTAGTGAACAGGGGAAGTACTTAAAGACCTTGATAATAAGAAACGTGAGTGCAGGTTTGATTCCCTTTTACACACATTACTTGAATAAATAAATATGCTAAATGCCAGCCACATGTGGGAAGGAGGAATATGCCAGTGCAGCACGCAGCGAACAAGGGAAGCTAACGTTATTTATAACTTTACATTAACCTAAACAGTTTGGAAGGTAGGAGACGAGATACTGGCAGAAGTAAAGCTGTGAGTACCGGGAGTGAGTCGTGCTTCGGTAGCTCAGATGGTAGAGCACTTGCCCGCGAAAGGCAAAGGTCCCGAGTTCGAGTCTCGGTCGGGCACACAGTTTTAATCTGCCAGGAAGTTTCATATCAGCGCACACTCCGCTGCAGAGTGAAAATCTCATTCTGGAAACATCCCCCAGGCTGTGGCTAAGCCATGTCTCCGCAATATCCTTTCTTTCAGGAGTGCTAGTTCTGCAAGGTTCGCAGGAGAGCTTCTGTAAAGTTTGGAAGGTAGGAGACGAGATACTGGCAGAAGTAAAGCTGTGAGTACCGGGAGTGAGTTGTGCTTCGGTAGCTCATTTGGTAGAGCACTTGCCCGCGAAAGGCAAAGGTCCCGAGTTCGAGTCTCGGTCGGGCACACAGTTTTAATCTGCCAGGAAGTTTCAACCTAAACAGTATTTTGCTCCCGTTAGTTGGGCGCATCGGAGAGAAAGTTTTTAATGATAATCTTAACAGTTACTAAGCAACTTTATTCACTATGTTTCCTTAAATGTTGCACTGAAGGGAGCTATATGACAAAGGTGTTTTTCTTATTGATCAGAGCTCTACTTTGAAAAGTGGCCGATATGTTTCAGTTAAGTGTTACTTGCTAATCAATTTTAAAGAAATAAAGCATGACTGTGCCATAAGTCAGCGTTGCTGGAATAACTGCAGGATATGTTGGCTGTTGTTTTTAATTGTTATGTGCCAGTCTATTTTAAATAACTAAAAGCATAATTGTTTTCTGAGTTAAGAGTTGCTGGAAAACATGTTTGAATGAGTGAAAGGTATAATGGCTATTTCTATCTTCATGGAATATCAGTTGCCAAGCTGTTGAATAATTTTTTTAAAATTGAGTGTTGGTTCTCAACTTATTGAAATAAATACAGGATTAATATCTGTTAAATAATCACTGCTGTGACGGCAAGATTGGCGGTTTATTATGTTAGCAAAATACTTCCTAATAATGGACTGTGAGACCACGTTGAATTAAATTTTTTTCTGTTGGGTTATAATCACGTTAAATTTTATTAAAATTTTCAATAAATATGATTATTCAAAATATAAAACCTCAACTCATTCAATCTCTCCATCTTTTTGTTCTAATGGCCGAGTAACTTGCTCCACTAAAGATGTACATTTGCTAGAAAGTAAAGTTCGTTTGCTTCCTTTAACGTATTTACGTTACAGAGCTGCTGCAACGGAGTCGTTGTAGCTTTAAGGCAAGACATCTAGAAGAGAGTAAGATATCGTACTGGAACACTGTTTTATTTCAATATTTTTCATGTGTCATCCCCACCCGTATGTGCTGCTTGTATAACATGAGAACCATTATTTAGTTCGGAACTGGACAGGGAATGAGCTGACTAGCTATAGGCAGAAGGACAGCTGCAAAAATCTCTAGGACAGAGAACTGGTCGTAAACTGCTTCGTCATTAGCAAAACCTGCGACAAAAAACTGACCATTTCGTTTTACAGCCTTTCTCATAAGCATCCCCACAATTTCTCGGACCGTGAATTCCAAAGGCAAGTTGATGCGTGCGCACTGATAAAATAGTACTTTCCAATTATTGGTACCTTGTCTTGATTTAGGATTCCCTACTGTCTGTAAAATTTTGGCACTAAAAGTTTGGGACTCTCTGAACGCAGTCGAAAAACAGCAAAATACTCCCAGTAATTTCAATAAGCGTAATGCGGGAACTTTTTATGAGGAGGCAATGTGCATTGCTAAACTCACGTGTTAGCTCTTTAATTGCGGCTTTGATTCACTCAACAGAATATAACTCTGGTGTAAAATGAAGATTTATATCTCTAATGCTAGTATTACGATATTTTTCGTATAGTTGATCTTAGCGAAACTACATAGCTTCTGCATTTGATTCGAAGATGGATTTCTGGCATGTGACATGAAATTAAATTAGATTCTATAAGTTTTATTAAAAAAAGCTCGGCAGTTGTATACTCTTTTGCCCCGTCACAAGCGGGAATTTCACTGCACTTTAATGAAGCGGTAAAAGGAAGCCCAGAGGAGCGTGTAGTGGTTGCGAACGACCAAGTTTAGAGAACCGTAGCCTGCACAGTGGACCGGTTACCGGATTAGGAGCCAGTTAGGTATTAACATTTATATGAGGTCGTACGCAGGCGAGGAAAGCTTCTTTGTTACTGCTGCAGCTGGGTCATCTCGAGAGATATTACCGTGAATTAATCCTTTTAAACGAATGTCGAAAGCGTTACCACCGTTATGCCTTGTAAACCGCCTATCTAACTACTTAAATGAGTCGGATTTTATTGCGAGGAAACAAGCAGACAGGAGAAATGAAATGCTGACCAAGAGTCGTACCAGCTACAACTAGCGTGAGTACACATGAGCAAAGGGCAAGCAAGCATTTGGCAAACCTGTGTTGTGGATGGGCGTTAAAAACCTCCTGTATTTTACAGCACTGCCGAGGTGAAAGATGGTCAACTCTTTGACGGTAAGCAGAAACTTGCAGACCACATCTACAAGCATGTGTATTGAAATGAGTCTACTAGGGTTGAAATGAGTCTACTAATAATACTAATATAAACCAAAATGAAACTGCTATATTATAAACGATGTATGTCTCTGACAGGCTTTGTAAAGCGGATCGCTGACTCTGCACGACCGCAGAACCAAAGATACTGCTTCTGGTCTGAGATTTTAGTGTTGGAGTAAGAGAGCGCTTGACGCACATTAGTGGGTAGCTGTCTGTGGGCGAAATAAGATGGAGCAGGCAGTTTTTGTGGTGTGCTCTACGAAGCCACCCAGTGTAGGATTAATGTAGGAATTACGAGTACATGTATTGTTGGAGGAATGAATGAGGAAGCAAAAATCTTGTCGCAAGCAAGGTAAACATGCGAAATATTTATGACTTTCGTTTTGCCTGCTCGGTAGTGTACATGAGTTGGCTGATCATTTACAACTGTTGGGTAACATCAGACTGTACTCAAACAGATTTGATGTAAAGGCTAGTTAGATATTTCCCTTCTGTAATGTTTCTAAGATTTTTTAACACAGGTATATGTAATTTGATGATTTGTGTTGAAACCTTCCCGTCTCCTCTATATCTCTTTTGTTATTGATAACCTTCCCTTTTACAATAACCTATGTAACCTTCCCTTAGGATTTCGATCTCTTGCTTAATAATAACAAATGAAATCTTCCCTTTGAAATTTATTCTCTTTCTCATTCTTCGCATACAAATTTAATTACTGCTTTTTAAAAGTGATTTTCGGATTATTTCGACGAAACACAGAATGTGTCGTCGTCGTGGCCCTCACTCGTTTTACCTGCAATAACCCAAAACTGTTCCTTACCTTTTTTACTGTTACTGGATCGCCATCTGACTGCTACATCGAACTGCGACATGAATATACGTACTCTGGTTTACTATACTCTATTAACTCCTGGTGGGCTGTCATAATAAGTGGCTGTATTTATCACCAAAACTGACGTTATTCTTTAATAGCAAAGCTGACGTTATTCTTTAATTAATTTTGACTTAAGTTACGTAATTCATAGTTACACTCTTTCTTGACAACAATAAAATTTTTGCAAAGTTTTATGTTGATGGTTTTTGGGATGGATTATAATCAGTAATGCAACATTGCTGGCATAATTTAATTATATTCTGAAAACGCTCCAAATATTTATTGTTGGTAATGAAATGATTTTACAAACGTTCAAATGGGACTTACTTTTTTACAATAATCTTACAACTAGCATTGCGCAAACATACCTTCAGTAGTCTTGAGTTTCGCAAAGAAAATAATTCAATAATATTAGTTCCTCTGACGATAATATTTAGTTGATGTCTCTGTACATCCGTTTATAATCTCTTGTAAATCATAGCTGGTGGCTGGCAGGCACACCGCTCCTCTCAACCTCTCGCTGCAGACCTGCTACCGACTCGCTTCACTTCTCGCTTACTACTGACTTCCTACGAACGCTAAAGTGCGGTCTCTCCTGCCAACAATGCTTTCTGGTGCAGACAATCCCTGCTACCATTACAAAATGTATCAATGCGCGGTCTTTCCCGCTCTTTTCTTAAAATGTATCCGTACGCGGTCTCTCCCGCCCTTTTTAAAATTGTATCAATGTGCGGTCTCTCTTGTCAACAATACTTTTGTGCAGACATTCCCTGCTACCACAATTATTTCCAACATGACAAATATTAATTATTCCTACTTAATCCTATTAACAAAATATAAACATCTTTCATAAATTGTGATTTGGCAATAGACAATAGAAATATACACGTCTTACAGTGTTCATGCTTTTTTAGTGAGGTCGGATAATTCTTGCTGTCTAAATCTTATTCTTGTGACTTAATTACTAAGAAGGTTGTAACTTTTCTGGGCAATATAATTTCAATTGCCAGCTGTTTTCAAAAGCCAAACTTAAGTTCGAATACAATTTCACTATTAAAAAAGTCAGTGTTAGTGATTCACGCCAATCAACACCGCCTTCCTGTCCAGGTCATGTGTTTTTTAAAGACGTTGAATTTTTCTTAAATGTTTTCACTAAACAGCCAAAAGAATTTCATTTACGTTTCAAAGCATTACGGCCAGCACTGCACACCCCTGAGCCTGTAGCTAGTATATATTATTTTATTATTATTATTTTTTTCGTGAGAGATCAGATTATATCGCTTTCCTCCGTCACTGCTTTAGACAAAAGACAATTTAATTTATTTGCGATATGCTCCGGAATTCATTTAAG
The DNA here is from genome assembly GCF_021461395.2 of Schistocerca americana. Classification (NCBI taxonomy): domain Eukaryota; kingdom Metazoa; phylum Arthropoda; class Insecta; order Orthoptera; family Acrididae; genus Schistocerca; species Schistocerca americana. The sequence goes on from NC_060124.1 coordinate 17,522,805, forward strand.
TATTCCAGAATAGTTTGTTTTAAGAACGTTGCACTATATACTGCTAGCCACTCTGCATTACATTATATAATGCCTGAAGGATACAGTTCAATGATAGGGTTGTTCTAATCAGAATCGACAGCAAACCAAGGCCGACAGTGATAGTTCAGGTATACGTGCCGATGTCGTTAGCTAGAGATGAAGAGATACAGAAAGTATATGAGTGTACTGAAAGGGTAATACACTACGTAAAGGGAGATGAAAATCTAATAGTCATGGGAGACTGGAATGGAGCTGTAGGGGAAGGAGTAGAAGCAATGGTTGCAGGAGAATATGGACTGGGGAGAAGGACTGAGAGAGGAGGAAGAATAATTGAGTTCTGTAATAAATTTCAGCAAATAATAGCGAATACCCTGTTCAAGAATCACAAGAGGAGGAGGTATACTTGGAAAAGGCCGGGAGATACGGGAAGATTTCAGTTAGATTACGTCGTGGTCAGACAGAGACTCCGAAATTAGACACTGGATTGTAAGGCGTACCCAGGAGCAGATATAGACTCATAACACAATATAGCAGTGATAAAGAGTAGGCTGAATTTTAAGACGTTAGTCAGGAAGAATCAATACGCAAAGAAGTAGGATACGGAAGTACTAAGGAATGGCGAGATACGCTTGAACTTCTCTAAGGTTATAGATACAGCAATGAGGAATAGCGCAATAGGCAGTACAGTTGAAGAGGAATGGACGTCTCTAGAAAGGGCCATCACCGAAACTGGGAAAGAAAACATAGGTACAAAGAAGGTAACTGCGAAGAAACTATGGGTAACAGAAGAAATAATTCAGTTGGTGGATGAAAGGAGGAAGTACAAAAATCTTCCGAGAAATACAGAAATACAAGTCACTGAGGAATGAAATAAATTGGAAGTGCAGGGAAGCTAAGACGAAATGGCTACAGGAAAAATATGAAGACATCGAAAAAGGAATGATTGTCGGAAGGACAGACTCAGCATACAGGAAAGTTAAAACAACCATCGGTGAAATTAAAGCAAGTGTGGTAACATTGAGTGCAACGGGAATTCCACTGTTAAATGCAGAGGAGAGAGCGGACAGATGGAAAGAGTACATTGGAGACCTCTCTGAGGGGAAAGGTTTGTTTGATGGGATGGAAGAAGAAAAAAAGAGTCGATTTAGAAGAGATAGAGGATCGAGTATTAGAATCAGAATGTAAATGAGCTTTGGAGGAATCAAGATCAAATAAGGCAGAAGAGATAGATAACATTCCACCAGAATTTCTAAAATCATTGGGGGAAGTGGCAAGAAACCGATTATTACGTTGGTGCATAGAATGTATGAATCAGGCTACATACTATCTGACTTTCGGAAAAATGTCATCCACACAGTTCCGAAGAGCTGAAAAGTACGAGAATTATCGCACAATCACCTTGACAGCTGATGCACCCAAGTTTCCGACAAGAATAATATACAGAAGAATAGAAACGAAAATTGACGATGTGTTAGCCGCGCGGATTGGCCGCACAGTTAGAGGCGCCATGTCACGGATTGTGCAGCCTCTCCCGCTGGAGATTCGAGTCCACCCTAGGGCATGGGTGTGTGTGTGTTGTTCTTAGCATTAGTTAGTTTAAGTAGTGTGTGAGTCTAGGGACAGATGACCTCAGTAGTTTGGTCCCTTAGGAATTCACACACGTTTTGAGGATGTGTTAAATGACGATTAGTTTGAGTTTAGGAAAAGTAATAAAACCGGAGAGGCAATTCTGGCGTTGCGATTGATAATGGAAGCAAGACTAAAGAGAAATCAAGACACATTCATAGGATCTGTCGTCTTCGAAAAATCGTTCGGCAGTGTAATATGGTGCAAGATGTCCGAAATTCTGAGATAAACTGGGGTAAGCTATAGGGAGAGACGGGTAATATAGAATGTGTAGAGGTGCCAAGAGCAAATAATAAGAGTGGACGACGAAGAACGAATTGCTCAGATTAAAAAGAGTGTAAGACAGGGATGTAATCTTTCGCCCCTACTGTTCAATCTGGACATCGAAGATGCGTTGTTGAAAATAAAAGAAGGTTTCAGGGAGTGGGATTAAAATTCAAGTTGGAAGGATATCAATGATACGATTCCCTGATGACATTGCCATGCTGGGTGAAAGTGAAGAAGAATTACATGATCTGCTGAACGGAATGAACAGTCTAATGAGTACAGAATTTGGGTTGAGAGTAAATCGAAGAAAGGCGAAGGTAGTGGGAAGTAGCAGAAATGAGACCTAGGCAGAAAAGTAACCAATGACAGAAGGAGCAAGAAGGACAGCAAAAGCAGACTTCCACTGGCAAAAAGAGCATTTCTGGCCAAGAGAAGTCTACTAATATCAAATACCGGCCTTACTTTGAGGAAGAAATTTCTGAGGATGTACGTCTGGAGTACAGCATTGTATGGTAGTGAAATATGGACTGTGGGAAAACCGGAACAGAAGAGAATCGAAGCATTTGAGATGTGGTGCTGCAGACGAATGTTTAAAATTAAGTGGACTGATAAGGTAAGGAATTCGGAGGTTTTGCACAGAATCGGAGAGGAAAGAAATATGTGAAAAACACAGAAAAGGAGAATGGACAGGATGATAGGACGTCTGTTAAGGCATCAGGGAGCGACTTCCAGCTGTAGAGGGCAAAAACTGTAGAGGAAGACAGAGATTGGAATACATCCAGCTAGGAAACAGGAAGACACCGTGACAGATTCTCCTTGCCAATAAATTTATACTAAAGAATGCAAATCATACGGTTCGTATACAGTTGTAATGTCAGACAGAAGAAGTGTTGAAAAGTAAAGAGAAAACCTTTAAAAGATATTAATATGAAAATTTAGGTCAAGATGTAAGTGCCGTGCTCCATTAAGAAGGAATCACTGAACGTGCAGAGCGGCACCTTACTTGTTTCTGAGCAGGACAATGAATACAGAACTGACGTCACTGACACAAGGAGAAATAATATTCCTTGCATTTCACTTCAATAAATCAAAATCCTTCCTTTTTTTCAGCACTTAATTTGTTGCTCAGTGGAAAGTGAAATTATTTTGTAGTTTCTGAAGATCATGCTGTCTCAACCACAAAACTATACCGTATTTTGTTTGATTTCATTGTTCTGTACAGTGTGCTAACGATTTCAACTTATAGCACGTTAAGGGGGTTCTTTCTGAGCAACATCGGTTCCTTAGTTTAGTGCTTACAGCTTTCTGTGAATTCTTAGCTCAGTATTCTTCTTTGTGTTTCTAATCCCGCCTTTGCTTTCCACCATCAAGCACTGGACACAAAATATTCAGGTTAAAATAAGTGAAACAAGTTTGCAGGAAAGCAAGCGAGGAACAGGTAACCACACGTTTACTACCGCGGCCAAGTGCGCTAGGTACATTCACGCTTTCTGATGTTACGAACAAAGGGACTTACAATATTAAATCCACCGTAGGTATTTTTAGGTACAGGCGGCTTCTCTGGTACTTCCAACCTAACTCAGGGTATTGGCTATAGTACATTCAGCGGTTTATTGGCACTTTCAGCGTTTCCCATTTCATGTCTTCAGTTGTTGCAAATACTGGGTCTCTAACCGACAAGGTTTTATAAGACGAACGCGGTCATACTTCAAAAAAATTCCCATCTGTGTACCCTGAACACCTCTGTTAGGTTTCCACTCAAACCATACCGACCTGCCACGATCCAGAGCATCTATTTTGTTCGATGGATGCTATCCTGCTTACTTCAAGGGGGACTCCAAACGCTGGAGCAGTACCCTGGCAGCGTCTTTTACGAGGTTTCCTTTACGCATGCAACGCACGTTCACAGATACGTCTGCCATTAAGCTGCTCCACTATCATTTGCTTATTTTCTCACCATTTCATATAGCTTCTTAATTTCACCGCTATACATTTGAAAAATGTAACAGGGTGAATATAGTTCAGAGCTGAAGCACTTTCGCTTCAGTTGTTCGTTGGAGACAAATGTTTTGATTTCAAGTTCCTGACATATTTATTTAAACACTCTGCATCAAGGAGATAGTACTCTTAGAAAATTTAAAAATAAATAATTTTTTTAATAAAATTTTTTCTGGAATATCTACTTTAGTGTAGCGTGCACACCAAAGTTTATAAAGTTTATAAAGAAAAAAAAAGAAAGAACTTATAAAGTTATAAGGAGACTTGTAGAAAAATGTCTTCGAAAACCGTCCACAGAGGAAACAAAATAGTCGACACGTAATATCAGTGATCTCGTAACAAGCATTACGGGAATCTCAATAGTCCTATGACTGCTGATAGAAAGCATATTGAAAATGGCTTACATAAAATTATTTTGCTACACGTCCAACAGGAGGGCTTCGGAAATTTCCGGCTGCAATGGGTCCTTTAGTCTCGTGCAGCGGTTGTAAGGAGCGTTCCATGTGGCCGCAAAAACAATTTCTTAAAGACAAAAGTATAAGGAACAAAACTGTACCATCAGGTTTAACAGAACTTTGCTGTAATTATTCTTCTATGCAAAACATTTCGATGATTTTCACAAATGTTGATACTTAACCGTTTCTCAGAAACTGTCAGGCAATGGAAGAGGGTAAAATTGATACAAAAATGGAGGAAAACAAGAAGAATCAGTTTAAAATCAAAATTTCCTGTCTAACGATTGGAAATAATATGCCGGAAGTGACCGTGGCTGAGGTGTGTTTTGAAATACTTTCAGTAATGCTGCATAACCGGGAATTAATGCATCACATGCTGAATGCTGAGCTACTGATAAGAGACAGAAAAGATATTTCGAGAACCAAGAGCTACGTACAGGAAATGAAGCATAAAGCAGAACGAATATGTAAAGGGCACTACGTGAAGGGTGAAGGAAGACGAAAATATAAGATCAATATTTCATAAAACTGTTCCGGGTTGTAGACCGCTCCGTATTGCAGAATCATAACCAGCACTGCTGAAACTCGCATTCATCACGATATATGATACTACTAGGGAACTGAAATTTTAACCAATGAGGAGAATTTTATGAAAATTGTCTACAGTCCCGAAAGCCTACCAAGATAAATCTGAAGACCTACAATTAAGAAAGGCCTAGAGCAAGAACTAACTCAGAAACCGTCAGGAGTTTTTCGGTTGTTATTCGGAGTAGGTGACGGAACTTGGTTAAATACATCAGATCAAGCATGTAATACAAGGTCTATTCCGAAAGTAAGGTCCGATTAGGTACGAAATGGGAACCACTTTGAAATTCCGATGGAACTTTGCACAGATGTGTTGGGCAGTGTCTTTAGTGTCCCTGTCGATCGCTTCACGTCGCTCTTTTCAGTTCAGAGCGCAAAGTGATGACGTAGAAGTGCCTAAAACAACAGTATCTCCCGCCAAGTATGTGGATCTGGTGAAAGGTTTGGTTTGAAGCTATGCAGCCCACATAACTTAAATGCCATGCGTTTCTTTCAAGACAATTTTCAGCCGCATTCTGCAGGGGCAATGAAGACCCTCCTGCAGCATTTCCGATGGGAAGTGTTTGATCACCCACAATACTGCCCTTAATTGTCTCCATCCGTTGTTCATCTCTGCTCACATGATCCGCTGGTTACGAAGACAACATTTTGGCACAAACAACGAAAGGCAGACCAGCGTTGAGAATTGGCGGAAAGCACAGGCGGCTGCTTTCTGTGACGAGGGAACTCGAAAGTATGTACAACGCCACGGCAAATGTCTAAGTCGGAGCGGCGACTATTTAAAGAGGTAACTGGAAGGTGTGGTAAATGTTGGGAATAAAAAATTTTTTGATTTTCACTGTGGTTTTCATTTCGCGACCGATCAGACCTTTCGTTTAGAACAGCTCTCGTATCAGGAACAAATGAAGAAGAAGAAAGAAAAACAAGAAAGACTAAAGGAAACGGAAAGGAATGTTGACTAGGTTACAAGGAGATGAGGAACTGAAAAAAAACTTAAACCGACAACGTTCGATTAGAGAACAAAATAATTCAATTCATATTTTAAAAGAGTATCATCAGGATGAATGACCACAAGAAGTCTAGATTGCATAAAAACGGAAAAATACAAACTAATTATCTGCTAGGAGTCAAGAGAATCATTATGGAAAGAATGTAGTACTAGTGGCAATGTAAGACATGCAGGACCGTAAGCAGGTTGCCGTCGAAACCGAGATATTCAGAAAGTGAATGAGGAAGAATAAGCAGGCAACACCTGGTCGCGAGAAACCCATTCAAACAGAATAAGAGCCTAGTGGGTTCGTAAATAGAGGAAGAATAACATTAAATTAGTTATACTTGAAGTGGTCCATTATACACACAACGAATAAAAATAGGTAAGGACCAGCCTGAAATAAAGTAATATGGAATGGTGGAGACAGAAGTTGTTTCCTTGTTTTTGGAAACCTTTGTGTTAGAGGACAAAGACAGCCGATGGAAACCCAATTATGAACACGGAGAAGGGAGACAAAGACGTAGTCGAAACAGGAAGCAGCTGACGTATTTCTGAGTGGATAACGTGATATACAGCGAAAAGCTAAATCTCCACTCCAGCATGCAGGCTATCGGTCCTAAATAATTCCGCAGGTCCGTACAGGAGCTAAACCGTTACCGCATGTTCTGTCAGCCTCACCACAAACTCCGCTCTTATTACTAAAAACAGCGTCCGAAAGCGTTGCCACGTGGACGACACGCTAGACGAATACTCGGCAGCGTACGCGGCCGAGTGCTCAAACATTCACTGTGTTTATTGCGGCCGCCGCAGCCGGGGAGTCGCTTCGTCGCACGCGCAGGTAACAAAAGCCGCCCGGCGGGGCTTCCCCGGACACCGGCCGCCGGCCAATAGCACGCAAGCTCTCAATAATGGACGCGGGCCATCGACCGCCCCCTGGCCACACCCCCGGCTCTTGTGTAATACCGGCCCTCATTAGCGGGACGGCGTCTCTGTCGGCCGTACACAAAGTGCTACTTGCGGTAGACCAAAGGCTTCCTGAATTAAACCGATGAATTACGGAGACGATCGCAAAGTACCGCGCGGTGGAAGAGGTGTCATTTCCAGCGGTTACGTTCTCTGGCGTTTGTGTCGGGCACGCTTCCGCGTCTTTCATATGTGCTTCAGTACCACAAGGGGACAAGTAAAACTACAAACTCGTGCTATTCGTTTTGCTGTAGCATCGCATGTAAGTGGAGAATTTAGACGTACCCAGGAGGCGAGAAGGTTTGCGGCAGTAGATGGCTTCTCCACCTCTCCCTATAATATTTCTTCTTCGATTCAGAGTTAATCATTAAAAGTGTTTCCTAATGGAATTGATGAGAGCAGCAATATTATAAGGAAGAACTAGATGTTCTGAGAAAATGAAATGAGTAAAAGTTTTACCTTAAAATCGGCGTAGATGGTTTTCGCGATTAGCCATTAATAGGCTGCTGCTGGACCGTGTATTGGTAATAAAGGTGTGAGCTGGCGTGCAAAAAAAATATGTACAACAAGTTTTAATCATGAAAAGATAATGATGGTAGGTTCTATGATTGACCATGCGAATTTACGTATAGGCAACTACAATGGCGGCACCTTATCAAGACTTCCACGTCGCCTCGTCTCCGATTAATATTGAAATAGATAAATACAGGTTAGGACAAGGTACATGCAGTAATTCACTTTAAATCAGAATGTTTCAGAGTTTAAATGATATATTAACATAAAATATGCAGACATTAAAAATACTGCGTCCGTCTACGTCGGAAGCTAATACAAGAGAATGAGGGAGGCAGATGGTTCAGATGGCTCTGAGCACTATGGGACTTAACTGCTGAGGTCATCATCCCCCTAGAACTTAGAACTACTTAAACCTAACCAACCTAAGGACATCACACACATCCATGCCCGAGGCAGGATTCGAACCTGCGACCGCTGCGGTCGCTCGGTTCCAGACTGTAGCGCCTAGAACCGCTCGGCCACTCCGGCCGGCGAGGGAGACAAGATCCCTTGCTAAAGAAACTTGAATTATTTGTTTCAACAGACATTAGTTCACTTTTGAACAGTCACAGGTTAGGTTTACATGATTTTCTTACTAGGTCCACGTCGTTTCATCTGTGAACCGGTCGGTTATCCATTTAATTTAGAAGAAAGGGTATCAAATCTCCGCCCCCCTCCCATATAAAAAATACTCCCATTTTTAACCGACTCACAGACAGGCGTAACAGTTCAGCACCTGGTTGAAGAAAGCCAGGACATTTCACGAAGAGTGTCAGAACATATGAATACTGGTAGCCACCGCATCCAGATCCAGTTCTCTTGAAATCTCAAAATGATTACGCCGCTTTTCTCCTTGTAGCTAAATAAGGGAAAGAGAGAAAAGTACATACACAAACAAAAGTAATTATTTTGATATGTTCGTAACAAGTAACATAACACCAACTATATATAACGCTGCTATAATTCCTCTACTTTGCTGTAGACTATATAATCAATTTAAATACAAGGTGTCCGAAAAGACTTTCCCTGATTACATAAATTGATAACTCAGGCTAGAAGTAAGGTACAAATATGAAACTGGCGTCTAATTGTTTACAAACTATCAACGTTTTTTTCACACATCAGTAAACTTCCACATGAGCATCCTTGGTAGCACGTAGCATATCTAGGCGATATTCAATTTTCGTCCACACATTAGCCAACATCACTAGAGGGATTTGATTCAACGACTGTGGTTATCCGTTGCCGCAGGGTTTCAAGATCTGGTACAGGTATTCGGTAGACCTCGCCCTTGACATAACCCCATAAAAAGAAAATGGGGTTATGTCAGGAGAGCGTGGAGGCCAAAACGTTGGCCCATCACGACCAATCCATCGCCCAGGAAAGGTCATATCGAAATAGGCACGGACGACCAAACCCCAATGAGGCGGTGCACCGTCTTTCTGAAACAAGACATTGTGGTGGTACTGAAGCAGCTGAGGAACAGCATACGGTTGCAACATGTCCAGATACACTGCAGATGTGACGGTAGCCTCGTTGTTGTTGTTGTGGTCTTCAGTCCTCAGACTAGTTTGATGCAGCTCTCCACACCACTCTATCCTGTGCAAGCTTCTTCATCTCCCAGTACCTACTGCAGCCTACATCCTTCTGAATCTGCTTAGTGTATTCATCTCTTGGTCTCCCTCTACGATTTTTACCCTCCACGCCGACCTCCAATACTAAATTGGTGATCCCTTGATGCCTCAGAACATGTCCTACCAACCGATCCCTTCTACTAGTCAAGTTGTGCCACAAACTCCTCTTCTCCCCAATTCTATTCAATACCTCCTCATTAGTTACGTGGTCTACCCATCTAATCTTCAGCATTCTTCTGTAGCAACACATTTCGAAAGCTTCTATTCTCTTCTTGTCCAAACTATTTATCGTCCATGTTTCACTTCCATACATGGCTACACTCCATACAAATACTTTCAGAAACGACTTCCTGACACTTAAATCTATACTCGATGTTAACAAATTTCTCTTCTTCGGAAACGCTTTCCTTGCCATTGCCAGACTACATTTTAGAAGAATGGCCCGATAATTCGATCGTGCAATAGCGCGCACCAAGCATTCACCTTTGGACTGCCTCTGGTGCACTCCATGACCTCGCCATGGGGTTGTGAACCCCAAATGTGCACACTATGGCGATTCACTACTCCACTGACAAAAAAGCTCGCTTCGTCAGAAAAGGCAATTCGTCTGAGATAACCATCATCGTCCTCGACGTGTACTGTCATTGGGCAACAAGGCCTAAACGATTTGCACTTTGTATGTACGAAACAATAAACGTTTGTGTAAAATGTCATGGAGAGAGCTTTTTGGCATCTGTAATTCACGTGAGGCCCTGCGCACCGATTTCTTCGTACTTCACAGAAAAGACTGCCTTACAGCTTCCACCCTGTCTGCTGAGGTTCTTGGTCGACCGGACCTCGGAAGGTCAGCAACCGATCCCTTGTTCTTGAACCTCTCATACCGGGCTTTAATGCTCTTGACATGAGGTGGATTCCTTCCAAATATTGTCTGGAAGTGTCTCTGCACTGTGGTTGGTGATCGTGTCTCATGGTGCCACAGGACACACTGTGCCTTCTCCTGATTGGTTAACATGGCTTCTTGCGCACTGCACCTCATCCACTACTTACGTACTGCGAACCTAAAACAGAAAAAAACTTTTATAGTTGTAAACAATTCGACACAAGTTTCATATTTGTGTCTTACTTCTAGCCTGAGTTATCAATTTATGTAATCAGGGACACCCTGTATAATAAACAATACAATGATATTTAACTGCATATATGAAAAAGATGCGGTTGAGCACAATTCCCCATAGCTTTTGGTAAATATCCGCGGCTACGAATATTCCTTGTGAATTATATGGCAGCATATGAGTAGAGCAAGATGGCATTTATGCTCGAGGCATAACAGATTAATAACGGAAAGACGATTTAATTTAAAGACCGTCTACAAACGTAGCGCAGTTTCAATAACTTCATGGTAAAACGAGGAGACAAGTTGTGATTTTAGAAAACCAAAACTCATCCGCAATGCGAGGGCGTGCTGAAAAGTAATGCTTCTTAAAACTTGTTAAATAAAACGCCATTAATATTCTATATCTTTAGTCGACGTGTCTACATATTTGCAGCCCTCTACCGCTAGAGGGCTCCGAATTGTAGCGTATAACATGGCGGTGTGTAACATAACTGCGTCGGCGTGTGAGAAACAGCGTTTGGAAGGTAGGAGAAGAGATACTGTCAGAAGTAAAGCTGTGAGGACCGGGTGTGATTTGTGCTTCGGTAGCTCAGATGGTAGAGCACTTGCCCGCGAAAGGCAAAGGTCCCGAGTTCGAGTCTCTGTCGGGCACACAGTTTTAATCTGCCAGGAAGTTTCATCGAGTTTCCAGTTCGAAGAGTTGGTCAACTCATGGAGCACCTTCTCTTTCAGCAGGACAATGGCAGACCCCACTGGAACGCTACGACATCGGCAACAATCCAGCGTCTTGGGTTCACTGTCATCCTTCCATACAGTCCTGGCTTGGCCCCATCCGATTTTCATCTACAACTTAACACCATCGAGGACTTCACATTGACAGTGATGAAGTAGTGCAAGCAGGTTGTGGCTCTATCAACAAAGTCAAACATTCTACAGTGACGGTATTAAACAAACTGGTCGCTCGCTGGGAGAAAAGCGTTCATCTCCAGGGCGACTATGTTGAGAAATAAATAAATATGTAGACATAGAAAAGTAGCCAGTTCCCACAGTAATATTATTAGAAACAATCACTTGAACGAAGGCATTTTATAGTCACTTCTATTTTGCACTTAGAATTTGGAGTGGAGTATATTCAATAAATGATTGAAGATAGGGTCTACTTACTTTTGGCATCATTGCCTCGAGGTAAGTTTCTATTGTTAACCTGGTGTTAATAATGGTCTGGCATTTAATCAGTTCATTGAGTATAACAGAAACTTTCTATTTGGCTGTTTATTTAAACCAGCAAAACTCCCTTCGTGTATGGTTTGCACAGACAATACATTCCATTCTCATCACATAAATTCATAAATTTAGCATGCAGTATTTCACAAAACAAGACAGAAATACCAAACAGATTGGTGCTGAAACAGAGCATGTTTCGACTGGCTGCTCCAGAGATATCACACGGACTGCTCTTACCATGAGAAATTAACTTACGACCAACGACTCTTCGGATACAAAGCTTACTTCAAGGATGTTACACTGATGCTGAAATGAAAACTGTGAAATTAATTTTGTACGAGGGCAATTCTGGAAGTAAGGTCCGAAGTTCACGAAATGGAAATGACAGTGAGAATCTGATGAAGCTTTGCACAGATGTGTTGGGCAGTGTATCTAGTAGCCTCTGTCAATCGCTTCATATCTGTCTTTTCAGTTCTGAGCACACAGTGAGCACGTAAAGATGCCTAGCTGGCCGTTATGGCCGAGCGGTTCTAGGCGCTTCAGTCCGGAATCGTGCGACTGCTACTGTCGAAGGTTCGAATTCTGCCTCGGGCATGGGTGTGTGTGATGTCCTTAGGTTTGTTAGGTTTAAATAGTTCGAAGTTCTAGGGGACTGATGACCTCAGATGTTAAGTCCCAATGTGCTCATAGCCTTTTGAACCATTTGATGTCTAGACCAATAGTGTCTGCCGCCAAGTATGGGCATTACAAGTTTTTGCCTGATTTCAGGCAACCCCACATAACGTACCTGTCATGCATTTTCTTCTTCATGACAGTTCTCGGCTGCACACTGCAGGGGCAATGAGGACGGCGCTGCAGCGTTTTCGGTCCGAAGCGTTTGATGACCCACTATACAGCCCGGATTTGGCTCCCTCTGATGTTCATCTCTGTTCGCATGAACCGTTGGGTATGAAGATAACATTTTGGCACACACAACAGGCTTGAGGACGACATAGAGAATTGGCAGAAAGTGCAGGAGGTTATCTTCTATGACGACATTATTGGAAAGTTGGTATAAGGCTACGACAAATTAAGTCGCAGAGGCGAGTACGTAGAGTAGCAACTGGAAGGCCTAGCTAGCTTTTTTTTTTTTTTTTTTTTTTTTTTAAGTTTCGCGGTGGTTTCCATCTCGCAATCGATCGGACCTTACCAGATATGCATCCTTTATTTGCAAAATAGACATTACTGTAAATATAAGTTGTTTTGTATTGAGAATTACTTTTATCTGGTTTCGCTTTAATTTGAGATTAAAAATATCTCGATGACTAGTTTTTCAGAATGCGTTTATTTCCGTAGAATAAGCATATTGATCATTCTCCTATTTATCCAGTAGAATGAAGAAACAGAAATGATGAATAAAAGCAATTAAAAGTAGCACCGTAGCCAGAACCGAGAATTATGCGAAGATAGCCAAAAGTGGTATCAAGCGATTCATTAACAGTGAAACAGTCATCAATAGAGCTAATTTGGAAAAGAGAAAACCAACCTGGCGCTGTCGCAACAAGAAGAATATGGATGTAAAAAGTTAGCAAAGTTTGTTTTATTTACAAAGGTTTAAGAGTTCTCACACAAAAAATTCGTAGCCATTAGTTTTCAGCATCCTCTCGAATACCCGCAGAGCTGAACCAGGTTGAGAACAGATGAAATAAATTAATTGAACTCACAGACATTGTCCATTTTGTCTTCCACAGCTTCCAAAGTACCTAAAAAAGAAAAGATGATCATTTCATTTTATTTATTCACGGCTAGTTTCAATAACGCTGCTCGACCAATAATGCCACAATCACTTGCAACGGTGGGTGACTATCAACATCTACCGTGAAGCATTAAGAAGTGTGTGTACTCATGAATAATTTGCCGACCTAGAGACTATTATGAAGCTGGAGACCTTTACAATAAGTGTGTACATTATTATGTAATCATTTGCATATTGCATTGTAAAGAATCGTTAAAACGCGAGAAACATCAATAAGGGCTTACAACACCAGCAAGATGATTGTATACACTGTTTGTAGCCATGAATATGAACTGATTTTTCTCTTTATTTATTTTGCTGTCAATCAAGACGTTGTCTTGCGCCGTTCAAAATGCATTAACTCGTTCAATTCTCCTTTCGATGAATTCATTAAGCATTACTTTACTCTTGTTATAGTTGATTCTCAGGTCTACTTTTAATCGTTCTCTGTACTTTTCTTCGATTCGCTGTTAAAGTTTTTCACTAGAGGCAAAGAGTACATTGTCACCAGGTGAACGATGTTGGTTCAGATTCATACACTCCCATTTACATGTATTCTTCTTCCTTTTTTGCAACGGAAGGACTTTCAAAACCACGTCTAGGCCCGCAAAGAACTGTTTGATATGGAATATCCTTGCTTGACTTACTTTCTATGTTTCCTACTATTGTGATGACGACAAATGGAATCTGTGGGTCTGACGTGTATATTATTCACATACTAAATCAAGCATAAATCAGTCATGTGTCTGAAGGTTGTTAGTACATATTTTGTTAATTGAGTAAATTTTCTTCTCAAATCTAAGAACGCCAAGAAAAGTGATAATTCGTATTTACTGCTGCCTTCTGTAATTAGGTTAACACGTGCAAGCAATCCTTTGTGGCATTTTCAAATATAAGGCCAATTTGTTGCTTTGCTTGACTTAAGTCCAGTGTTTGTTTCTGTGCAGCTGATAATCATTTTAGTGAAAATCTTGTAAATAATGGATAAGTCTGTAGTTTTTCTGTCTGCAGTCTCCTACTTGTGGAGTGGAATAAATATAATATTATTCCAGTAGTGAGCATGTGTCTTGCTCCACAGACGATCTGTAAAAATTTTGCAATTTTCTTTTATATTGCTTTGTCGCCAGCTTTAACAGTTTCTGTTTGAACACCATCATCTCCCGATGTCTTTTCAGTCTTCGTACCTCATACGGCTTTACACAACTGACGTTACCTCTAAAATGTTTTAAAACAATACTAACATTTTCAAAAATCTCGGAATACTCGTATAGTTTTGTCCCGTTGTCCGTTACTATGCCGTCTATTAGCTCGACTGGTGAAATGTAGAATCGTAAAACTACAGTAGGTCTACGATTGTAAGTAAGGGTAGACAACGCTAGTTTTCCTAGTAGCTTTGGTCAGATTAAGTCGTACCCACGTTACCTCCACGTTCGGTGAGTTGCATATCTCTGGGCGTTACCTCATAACGATCGCTTTCTTTGCATATGCGATCAGTGTCTTATCGTATCCCCCTCAAAACTGGATGCTATGAACGGTCTAGAAATGAATGAGGCTATAAAAAGGGCGGGTAACCTATGGAACATTTTTATTCTATATAGTTAACCTCCTGTCTGATACAGAAAACAGTATTTATAGCAAAATTGAAATTGTCAATGTTTATTTCGTATTTAATTTGAAAAGTGTTGATTTGAAACGTGAAATAGAGGAAGCTGTAGTGAAAGTAAAGAAAACAAATGAGATTTACCATGTAGCGCTACGAAAAGCAATTTCCTCAAAAAAGATAAAATAAAGAAAAACCAAAAAACAAAAATACGTCAAATATCTTCTTGGATATTAACAAACGCTGTATATAGCCCTTTATTAATGGACCACTACCGGTTTTGTGGCACTAAAAGCCGCATCTTCAGGTGAACGTATGGCTAAAACAATAGAGCGGAAAACCGCGGAATCTTTTTACCCAAAAATGTTCCATAGGTGAAAACAAAACTTCGCTAAAACACGGTACGGCATAAAATAAAAACAACCGGATCCCAATACAGTGGATCGGTCTGCTTCTGCGATCTGTAGGAAACAGAGTACAGGTGACGCGGCCGCGTGCTCTGTCATACTAGCTAAGTGCAATATAAAAACAATACGAGTACATATTTTTTATGTCTGCGCATGTATGCTGTGGTTGAGTCAAAAGTAACTACTGTGATTACATAAAAGTGCTGAAGTTACGCGATCAACTAATTTTTATTACTCATATTATGCAACTGTAAGACTATAAAATACAGAAAGGACTAAAATTGAATGACGTGCGCTTCTAATTATGTGCAAATCAAACAACCAAAAAACAGAGAACTCGTCGACTGCCAGTTTCTATCTTACACATTCATTTGTGTTTCTTTTCCCGCCATTGCCACAAATACAGCCGATAAGCTTACCATTTATTACATGTGTATAATGTACCAAACCTACCCAACTATAGTGTTGGTAGAGCGCAACTTTAGTGAAACGTGTTGTCTGCCCAAATGAAGTTTCAATTATGTTTTCTTTACGCTCTTGTTGTATTCATTTGTTTCTATTACCAGTAGTTATAGAATATGCTCATAGACTCTCAAAGACCTTTCCAGGTACCTGTTTTTTTCCACTTAATCGGGAGTGTTCTTTTACTTTCAGTTACGTTCAAATTGTTTGATTGAAACTTTCATCTCTTTTAGTGACCATTTTCCACTTGAGGCTTCCTTTTCTTTTGATTTCTTCGCACCTGCCACATATTTCGCTGTTTGCGTAAGTGTATTTGTTAAATAGTTGCTCTGGTTCTATATATCTGCTTAATATTCATTTTCTACTATACCGTGCTGAACACATTTATCAATTTAATCTTGCATAGACCTCTGTTCTCAAATATATTCTCGTAGTTTGCGTTTCTTATTCCTGATGGATGAATCTTTTCCTTCTCATTTTGTGTATACTATATTACTGCTCTGCATCTTACTAATATATGAGCAGTTGAAATTCTAAAGTTTTTCTTTTCCACGGAGCTTAGGGATTCAGAATGAGACCAGAGTACGGATCGTGTTGTGCAGGTCGCCGACAACTAAGGCGCTCTTCCCCGCGGACACCAAACTCTACTGAGAGAAACGCTACTATTCTCCTGTGAGCTGTTAGCACTCAAGACGTCATTTTTTCTAAAATGTTCTTTCTTTTCGCATGCAGGAAGATGTTCACTGCCGTCGTCGACTTTCTTCGAGCAATTTGCGAGTTCGTGTTTCAGCGCACGACATATTTATCCTACAATCTACAAACAAGAAGAAGTAAGTTACGAAAGTAAATGTGAATAGACGAATAAATTCTTTCACTATTAAAAAAGTTGTAAGTAAAGGTATTCAACCCGTAGAAGTCGGCCTATACCAGCTACGCTCAACCCTTGCTGTATACTCGTTGCAACCACGACCCATTCAAAAAGAAACATACATGTTTCCATAGTTGTGTGTGTGTGTGTGTGTGTGTTTGTTTTTATTTATTTTGATGAAGCATATTGGAGAGATATTCTTAGTTATAAGACATGCTGTTGTTTACGCTTTGACCAGTTAGTCAGAGTTTGAAGAAACTATACGTGAGGATACGTCCTTGCACATTTACATGAATGCTTAATTTTTCTCAACGGATTATTCTCTTTAATTGTAGAATGGTCACATCGCGGACTCTGGATCAAATTGAAACATTCTGCAGTACTAGAGGCTGGCTGAGAAGTCAGTGTGTAATACGAGTAGTGCGAAGCAACGCAAGCAATTGGCCAGTGAACAGTACTGAGGATGAAAGAGGTATCATTAACAAAGGTGAGGAAGGATAACTTTGATAATGAGTAAAGAACACCCACAGTCCGCATGAAACATGGAATTTATCCGTGATCTTAATTTTACTGATGGGGAACGCTGAACAATGCAAAGAGTCACGTGTTTGTGACATTCCAAACAAACCCAAAATATTTCCTTCCTGTGTGGTACCACAACAGTAAATACTCGTATTTTTTACAGGACATTTGGAAGTTTTCCCCCTTTACTGTTTCCATAAGGACTCAGTTTATTAAATTTTGCACGATTGGCCTATTTCGGCGTTACAGGCAATTTTCAAGCATTGTAGGTGTCGATGTGTTGTACGCATCTTAAACAGGTTGCATCTTATGGGTTATAACCGAAAAATTGCACTGATGTAGTTTGATTCTCCTTTTATTAGTTATTAATAGTATATGATGATACAGATAGTTGCGGGGCTAGCCTCCAATAAGTGGTTTAAGTTTTACTAGTATATGACAGCCTGTAATTAAACGTTTTATCTTCATGTTTTAACTTAACAGTATATGACTATATTATTTTACTCTAGTTGTTTCATGGGCATTGTGATTATCTGTGCATAACATGAAATATTGACATCCGTTTAGTTGATTTCCTTCTTACTTTTATATGACTATATACTTTGCTCACTAGTTTAACTTAATATGGTGTGCAATGTTCTCTTATTTTATTCCTTAATACATCTGTAACTATATGTAACTTCCTGTACTGGTTGGTATTGTTATTCTTATGTTATTACATATTACCTCTCTCTATAAGACTTACACCACGACCCTTTTTTGTTTATCTATTTCATACTGGTACCATTGTTGTCTCTACACAGGGCCTGAAGATGGGGTAGTAAAACGCTGAAACCATACTCAAAACCATAATATCACAAAATTATTTTGTGATCAACAAAGAATTTTATCCTCAACATGAAGAACTGTCAATGGGATCGCCAATTAGTGGCCTCCTAGCTAACATATTTATGAGCAACCTGGAGAACATGATCTTCAGACACATAATAAAACCAAAAAACAACAAAGTTATATACAGGCACGTTATGTCGATGACATATTATACCTGATTCATGAATCACATACACACATAGAACAGCTAAA
This sequence comes from Schistocerca americana, assembly GCF_021461395.2. Taxonomy (NCBI): domain Eukaryota; kingdom Metazoa; phylum Arthropoda; class Insecta; order Orthoptera; family Acrididae; genus Schistocerca; species Schistocerca americana. The sequence goes on from NC_060124.1 coordinate 17,540,954, forward strand.
CAATGAAATAAACAACTTACATCCAAAAATTAACTTCACATTAGAAACAGAAACTAACAACATACTGCATTTTCTAGATCTCATCATACATAAAACAAACAACACAGACAACTTCCCAATATTTAGGAAACCGACAACCACAAGCACCACCATTCACAACTATGTCGATCCACCCATTGACACATAAGCAAGCAAACTTCAGATTCATGCTCCATAGATTAAACAGAACACCCATGAACAAACAGAACTACACTCATGAACGAAACACAATAAAACAAATAGCAATAGAAAATGGATATGATACCCATATGATAGACAAGTTAAACCAAAAAATATGTAAACTGTAGAAAAATGAACATACTGCACACACACAAATCCGCACCCAACACAGAACAACGCAAAACATACTCAATGACCACACACAAGACACAACAGATAAACAACACTCGCATAAAACGAAATGGCACATACTCATCTACAATAACAAGATTGTTCACAGAATAGGCAACATATTAAAGAAATAGGGACCCCAAATAGGATACAGGACAGAGAACACAACACAAAAAAACATCAGAACACAGGAAACACACACTATAAATTTAACAGCTCAGGAATATATAAAATCACATGCAGCACTTGCCACACAGAGTACATAGGACAAACATGTAGAAACCCCAAAACCAGATATTCAGAACATCCCAGAGCTTTAAAAAGCAATAGCTCCCATGGCTCATTTGCTGACCATCTTGTAGCCCACAATCACCACCCAACTACAATAGAAGCAGATTTAAGAATACTAAAACCCAGCCACAGCCTGTACAGCGAACTGACTATTAAGGAAAACTTCCACATACAGAAGCCAATAGCAGAAGGAAAACAGGTCATAAATGAATACACTACACTCTGCAAGGGCACACTATTTAACACATTAAAGAAACTTCACAAAAAAGACGACACAAACAGATAAAGTCTACCTACACACATACATATACACACACACACACACACAGAGTACACAAACACACGAAAAATGGATATACTACATTCTGCAGACTCACCATTTACACACAAAGGGAACGTCATGTAAAAAGACAACCCAAATAGCTAAGAAGCCCACAGAAAATAAGCACACACACACACACACAAAGATAAAATGTAAACAAAATCCAAATTTTTCGCCAAACTCTCTGGTGAACAAATGAACACTGAATTGGCTGGGACACACAACAGCCACAATTACACTGTGTTTTGGTGAAGTGCAAAGTGCTTTTACGACCTTATTCGTGAAAATACGTGCTATATTTACGTGTGCATTGCGGCACCTCACCATTATGCTGAGTATAAAAGGGCTTGCCACACGAAAACGTAAATAAAAATGTCATCAACATTGTTTGGTTGGAGATGAGAAGCTACCTGTAATAACCAACTAACAAGTGGTCCTGAAAAACCGTGCACACCAAGCTTAAAGGTATTAAAAAAAGAAACGAACTATTATTTGAACTAAATATCCACATAATTTTGTAATCAATTAGTAAAAATGTTCACATTACAGAATAAATAAACAGAAACCCGCTGATGTTCGCACCGTGGTGCTGAAACATGTTTGGGTACTTGAAAAAAATATGCATACCAGTTTTTAAAACTGAAACACATTTATATTAACAACAATAATTTGAATGTCTGCATAGTGACCACTTGGACCCAGGACTTTGGGCAATGTGGTTTTTTGTAGAAGAAACGCAAATAAAATTAAATAATTGCTTCTATACTTAGAGGAAACTATAATTCAGTGCAATAATTAATTTTAATAAGGTTATAGGCTATATATGCCTATAAAAATTACTAAATGAAATAAAAATATTATCATAAACCAATTTGAAAACAATTTTTTGAAATTAAATTTAACATTTTTATACAACAGTTTCTTTGGGAAATGCAGTAATCGTTGCATAACTTTACTTCCTACATCTGTTTATACAGAAATCGCAAATGAAATTGTCGCAATCATCATCAGATCCAGCACATTCTTCATGACAATATTCACGACAAGGTGAACAAATTGGAAGTTTGTGGTAAGGACTATGGGACCAAACTGCTGACATCATCGGTCCCTAGGCTTACGCACTACTTAATCTAACTTAAACTAACTTACGCTAAGGACGACACAAACACCCATACCCGAGGGAGGACTCTAACCTCCAAGGTGTCCTTCATTTTCATCCTCTCTTCTTGTATGCTGGTGTTGATCTCCGACTGCTTATCTGAAGCAGCAAGTTTCCTCTGCGCTCTACTTCTCGTGCTCTGCACATTCTTCAGTCCGTTTTCCTATTGTTTTGCTGCTTTCAAATTCTTCTCGTCAGTCAGCTGTTGCTTATATGGTCAGCGAGTTAGTAATACGAGAGATCCCCTTTTCGTCTCTTACCAACGAACTTGACCTGGTTTGGATGGCGGGCTAATATCTGCGGGAGTAACCACAAAAGAACTAGCTTGCGGTGACATTGGAGCAGTAACACGTGGTGCACTTTTAGAGGATGTAGATGAAACTGGTTCAATTTGCAGGCTCTCTGAATTGGAAAACAAACGCCTATCTTCAGTGATAAGAGGTCTGTCCGCTGGCAAAGAGGCAGCAAAATATTCTTCTTCAAAAACATGATTAAAAGGACAAGTGCCTTATTTTTTGAATCCATTAATGGTTGTTATAGGTGTTGCCGTTCCGAGATATGCTTCTCCAAAGAGACTTCTCACTTGGTATTGGGTCACTGCTCGCCCAGGATTGTTGCGGAGAAACTTCTCTATAGCAGATACATAAAATGCGTTAAATAGATGATACATCCAATGGATAAAATTTATGGCTGCAATGGAGCGGAACTGCAACTATTGCCACTTTGCTTTTCCTTGCACGCATAATGAGGTATAGATTCTTGGTGTGTCATGTGATCATCCACTACCGTAAAAGCAGCGTCCGTTTCTGATGACTTAATATGGCTCAGGAAATGGTCAAACTATGAAGAAAAATTTCGAATTGCATCGAACCTGAAGAATTACAAGAAAATAATGTTCCTGGTGGAGCACCATAAGCCAATTCGGCTTTCATCCTGATGGGTGATGAAATGTCCCCCAGAGAGTGTAGCCGGCCGAAGTGGCCGCGCGGTTCTGGCGCTGCAGTCTGGAAACCGCAAGACCGCTACGGTCGCAGGTTCGAATCCTGCCTCGGGCATGGATGTGTGTGATGTCCTTAGGTTAGTTAGGTTTAACTAGTTCTAAGTTCTAGGGGACTAATGACCTCAGAGTCCCATAGTGCTCAGAGGCAGAGAGTGTACAAATCACTGCTGTGGACAGAACTTCACGTTCTGCAGATGTGAAGGTTCCTAGTTGCTTCTTTCCTTGCAAGGCGAGGACCTTAATCGATTTTGTTTGGACAGTAGTTACACCACTCCCATCGACGTTAGAGATTCGATGGGGCGGAAATTGTTTGTCACCCAAGAGGGTTTTTAATATGGAGAAAAATGTATCTACATAACGCTTGTTATAGGTCTGAGCTCTAGCGGTAGTTGTCACTTTAGACGGTCACAGTACCAGTTGTGTGTTCGATGACATTCTCTGAGTACTATATATTTTAATAGATTTTTTGGAGGCCATTTCGCCACTTCCCATTGCTTCAATAGCCTGCCGCATTTTTGTTCCACTTCAGAGTTGTTATGAAGCTTTCCGAATTCGATTTCTAACCACATGAGTTATCTGCAAGAGGAAACTCGAGTCACACGTTTGAAGAGAAACGGGACCATCGTCCCCCGGACGCTCTCAGGCTGGAAAAAGATAGCTACAAGATGTCTAACACATTTTAATATATCGAAATATAGAGGTGACTTAGGTTAAAGATGGAGCTAACCAAAATAATGACTATAAATAATAATTCCCCCAAGTAAGTCATATTTAATGATACAATAAAACTGACCTTACCTTGCTTCGGTTCTTCACAAAATCGCTTTTGGCGAGGAATACAGGGTCTCCCCTACTGCTTCTCGCGGAGTGCACCTTTTATTGGACCAAACAGATGAATAGTGCGAAATCCGGGCTGTAGGGTGGATTGGGAAGAGCAGTGTTGTGAGTCCCTCTCGGGTGCGCGGACTTGAGTGACGCCTCTCGCTTCCAAGGAGAGGGAGAAATTCGTTTGCATTTGTGTGGCGAATTCGTTTCTTTAATTTTCTGCGGGGAGCACAATGCACTTCAGAGTTGATCGTTGCTCTATGGAGGACAACAAACAGAATAACCCCTACAGACCGTATCGTTTCCGGCTCAGGGGCAGCTCTAAACTTTTTCTCCGAAGGAGAGTTGTGGTGCCACTCCATGGATTGCCGTTTTGTTTCAGGTTCGAAGTGGTGAACCCAAGTTTCATCGGCCACGACGATGTTCGACAAAATATTGTCAGATCAGCCTCGTAACGCGCATTCAATTCTGCACAGATGGCCGTCTGTTAGGCGGCGAGAAACGTAGTGGGCACACACCTTTGAGTATCGCAACTGGTCGACAAGTGTTTCAGCACTAGCAGCAGAGAGGTCCAGTTGTGCAACGAGGTGTTTCATTGTGATTCGTCGCTCAAATCGAATGAGAGTGTCCGCACGTTCCAACACTGCGGGAGCCACAGCTGTGTGCGGCCGGTGGCTCGCGGGGGATCGAACAGGCTTGCGCGACCTTGTTGCTCCGTCCAAAGACACACCGTGCTTTCGTGCACTGGCAGATCTTCGTAGATACTCTGCAAACGCCTACGAATGTCAGCGATGCGCTCTGGTTATTCGCCAAAAGAAATTTCCCTGCTTGGAACGCACCTCCGTTACAGACGCACTTTTGAAGACAAGGTATAGCGTCGCCATCTGTCGGAACGTCATGAAACTATAGGGACTGACGCGGGTGTATTCCACGATGTCCCACAACAAAGTCCGCTTTTTTCTACCTAAACTGTCTGAGAAAAAGTGTGTTGCATGCGCAAAACTATAGACCTATATCTCTGACGTCGATCTGTTGTAGAATTCTAGAACATGTTTTTTGCTCGAGTATCATGTCGTTTTTGGAAACCCAGAATCTACTATGCAGGAATCAACATGGATTCCGGAAACAGCGATCGTGTGAGACCCAACTCGCTTTATTTGTTCATGAGACCCAGAAAATATTAGATACAGGCTCCCAGGAAGATGCTATTTTTCTTGACTTCCGGAAGGCGTTCGATACAGTTCCGCACTGTCGCCTGATAAACAAAGTAAGAGCCTACGGAATATCAGACCAGCTGTGTGGCTGGATTGAAGAGTTTTTAGCAAACAGAACACAGCATGTTGTTATCAATGGAGAGACGTCTACAGACGTTAAAGTAATCTCTGGCGTGCCACAGGGGAGTGTTATGGGACCATTGCTTTTCACAATATATATAAATGACCTAGTAGATAGTGTCGGAAGTTCCATGCGGCTTTTCGCGGATGATGCTGTAGTATACAGAGAAGTTGCAGCATTAGAAAATTGTAGCGAAATGCAGGAAGATCTGCAGCGGATAGGCACTTGGTGCAGGGAGTGGCAAATGTCCCTTAACATAGACAAATGTAATGTATTGCTAATACATAGAAAGAAGGATCCTTTATTGTATGATTATATGATAGCGGAACAAACACTGGTAGCAGTTACTTCTGTAAAATATCTGGGAGTATGCGTGCGGAACGATTTCAAGTGGAATGATCATATAAAATTAATTGTTGGTAAGGCGGGTAGCAGGTTGAGATTCATTGGGAGAGTGCTTAGAAAATGTAGTCCATCAACAAAGGAGGTGGCTTACAAAACACTCGTTCGACCTATACTTGAGTATTGCTCATCAGTGTGGGATCCGTTCCAGATCGGTTTGACGGAGGAGATAGAGAAGATCCAAAGAAGAGCGGCGCGTTTCGTCACAGGGTTATTTGGTAACCGTGATAGCGTTACGGAGATGTTTAATAAACTCAAGTGGCAGACTCTGCAAGAGAGGCGCTCTGCATCGCGGTGTAGATTGCTCGCCAGGTTTCGAGAGGGTGCGTTTCTGGATGAGGTATCGAATATATTGCTTCCCCTTACTTATACCTCCCGAGGAGATCACGAATGTGAAATTAGAGAGAGTAGAGCGCGCACGGAGGCTTTCAGACAGTCGTTCTTCCCGCGAACCATACGCGACTGGAACAGGAAAGGGAGGTAATGGCAGTGGCACGTAAAGTGCCCTCCGCCACACACCGTTGGGTGGCTTGCGGAGTATAAATGTAAATGTAAATGTAAATTGAACGCCCGTTGTATTATGTGAGACACTCTCATGCCACTGTGATTGACACGTGACGGGCCTGCAGAGCTCGGGCTGTTTGCTCTCTGCCAACGCATCACAGTCGTCCCACCGGCCCGTTCCCCCGTCTGCTGCGTCTAACTGACAGCAGCGCCGCCCACGCTAACGCCTCGCGCGTTGCAGCGTAATGACCGGCCGCTCTGCGCTGTCCGTCTTATTACGACGGCGAAGGCGAACAGGCAAAGCACTTGCCATTAGTGGCCGCTGATGAGCTGTTTAAGGGGATTGCATTGTTGCAATCAAGTAAATTTGAGCAAACGAGAGTATTATATCTTTATGAGACTCGACATGGTCAAGTTTGTGAGGCTTAGCTGTCTTAACTGTCAATATGAGATTTATAAATCGTCTTCATCGCTGATTTATAAAATTTTGACTGGTTTCGATTGCTTAAGTAATCATCCTCAGATCATTAATGTTTCGTTACATGTAGTACAAACACGTACCGTCATTAAAGCAAAGTACATATTTGTGCTGCATTATCGAGTTACTAAGTGGAACTAAGTTTTAATGCTCTCAAGACGATTGCTTGACCATTAGAAACTAGGTATCATTTAATAAATTTACGATGAAGACAAATAAGTTCTAAACTTTTTTTTTTAAGTATCACTTTTATTAGTTGTATTCTGTACTCCATTGCTTCTAATAACAGAATCTTACCATCTCTGTGTACTTAGTAGATGCAACATAATATTCCCCTCCTTTTTGCATAATGTGATTTTTGTCTGTGCAAAGATTTATCTTCTGTGCAGCGCCTACCAGTATTAAATTTCTGGCCGACTTCCTGCAGTATGTGAAACATTTTTCTTTTGGTCTCGTCTATTGAATGACCTTTGCGAGAGTGTCTCTATTAGTATGGATGTTAAGCACTGCGTGGCACAGTTGCTGCCACCTTTTGGTGAGGATAGCAAACGTACAAAGTCGGAAGAATATCTACTTTGAAAATATTCTTTTTCATACCAACTATAAAATAACTTTCTATATAATTACTGTTTCTATTTATTTATTTATCCTGACCAGATTAGAGCCTTAAGGCTCTGCCTTACATTCGACCAGGAAGAACAAATATAAAATATTTTATTAACAATCACCAAAAAAATAGTAAGATACGTAGCATCCCTTGTTAATGGAGGAGAATGGATCAAAAATGTAAAGAAAGATCTGGAATTAGCCAACATTACTACTGAAGACATGAACAAAAGAAACAATTTCAAACTTAAAGTTGACAAATGGGAGGTCAAACCAGAGACAAAAGCGCCGAGAACTGGAACAAAATGGAGCGAAGAAAGAAAAGCTGAATTCTCGCAAAGAATGAAGACCTGGTGGGCAAACAAGAAGAATAAGAAGCCCCAGAAGTGAACCATCTTTACTTAGCGTCTTCCATGTTGGGAGCTTTACGACTAATAATAATAATAATAATTTGTATCAGTAATAAAACCAGCAATTGGCAATAGTAATAATGGCAGCATAAATAATGATAATAAAATAATGGCTAGCACTAATTAGTCATTACATAGCAAACTCAATGATAATAATTTACATTATTAATAAATATTAGTAAAGTGTAATAATAACAATAATAGTAATTCTAAAATATCAGTAATAAAATAAGGCATTAAGAATTACATTTAGTAGTTTAGTACTTTTGAAGCCTTGTTTGGTATTAGAAGAATTGGAACGGATAATGAAAGAGGAGTGGATTGAAATTAAAGTGACTATCGCTACTAGGAAAGAAGAGAATTTCAATAGAGAACTATGTAGACATGGGGAAAGAAAAGGGGATGGGGTGGGAGGGTCTACAAGAGTGAGCTGCAACAAAAGATAAGTATTACGCCAGAAGCTGGGCCGTTAGCTGTCTTTTGAAGTTCGAAACAATTTTCATTGTTCTAAAATCGGCTCTTTGGTACAGAAAATGTTTTAGAAAACGTAGTAGTGTTGTGTAATGGTACGGAAAGAACCTTACTTTGCTGAGAAGAGTATTTTGCTGAGTTGTTCAGATATAGTGTAAGGGTTGAAGATGAATAGGAAGAAATCCAGTGACTGAGAAGACGATACAGGAAACACAGGGTATAATAATCTCTACCATATCAGCACGTAGCCATGAAAATTGTTCATAGGCAGGAGTCATATGGTTGAAATACTGTACATCACAAATGTATCGTACCCAAGCACTCATTGCCAGTTCCAGCCCACGTCGGTTCTCATACGAAAGTTCTTGGAAAATAGGATCACTATAAGAAAGGATGGGGAGTATTAGTGACTTTACGATTTTCTTTATAATCTCGAGAAAAAATACTTTTATATATTTCTATAGTGAATGAAGTTATGCTCATAACTTCTCAAAGACCACAGTTGTGTGCGCAATCCAGTCTAAGTGATGGTCCAGAATAACCCCCAAATTTTTTGCAGAAAAAGAAAAGACGATTCCTATGCTGCTTCGTATTAAGGGTGGAAGACAGTCTCTGAAATGAGGAATAATAGGTTTTTAGTGAGCGACTTGGGTTGCTTGCGTTTTAGATGGGTTAAGTTTCAGATCTATCTCCTGCGTCCGTTCCGATAAAGCAAATTTAGCACTTAGGATCTGGATGGCTGTTCACAGATTTGTTCCGCTTGCTCTTTGGTTTAACTGAACGTTAAGTGATATTTGCAATGGGAGATAATAGTCGACAAATCATTAACACATAATGAGAAAATTAATGGGCCCAATACTTTTCCTCGTGGGTCTTATTACACTACATTATTCCACTTTGACCTCTTTGTTCCAATCATTACATGCTGTTGGCGGAATGTAAGGTATGAGTGGAACCATTGTACAGCACTTGAAGAAAAGTTTCGAATTTTTGGTTTAGCAAGTAGAATGTGGAAGTCGACAGTGTCGAAAACTTCGCTGAAATCCAAAAAGCACATAATGGCCTGCTGTTGTTTGTCCATAGCTTTTTTTAGTCAATTTTATAAGAGCAGTCGTCGTGCTGCGATTTTCCAAGAAACCAGATTGGTATTCATCCAGAAGATGCTCTATCTTTGGGGGTGACGTCGTTGTTCTTCCCGGTCATGAGAGTGGGCAGTTCGGTTGGGGACTAATAAGGGGCCAAGAGGGCAGTGCGAGAACATGCCAGGGCCGCTGGCGGCACACATGCACTGCCAGATGGAAGGGCTGTGGTCGCGAGGGTACACGACCTAGTCGTCAACCGAATTCAACAAGTTGAGTGGATTTTAATTCGAGCAGTGAAACCTCCACCACTGTGAGATCTCGCGATTCTCCAGTGACTTGGGTTCGTGTTGCTGCCCGCAGTGTCGCCCAGACGAAGAGCAGCGAGTGGAGTGCTTGGGGAAGGCGGATCTAATTAACTTTCGTCGACTTCTTGTTACTGATAGCTGCATTCCATGTGTTACTCTTTGTTCAACCAGCGTAATTTTTCCTGCCTGCTGGCCGCTAACGGCCCAGTTACCTGCCCTGGAGGTTAGTGTATGTAACGGCAGTATACGTTTCCTCGCCTTGCCGCTGCTGTCCGGTAAGGCGTGTAGTTTTGCCAGTTTCCTTGATTTGTTGGTCGGATGGGGTTTCTTCTGCTCTGGTAGTAGTGGTTCCTTTCTCCTTTCAGACGCTCTAAACTCAGCATTCTGAGGACACAGTGCTGACCGCCGGTTCTGGCCTTGGCGTGTTGTTCCATCGTTGCATTGGTGATCGGAGGTTAGGTAGCTTCAGCAGACTATCATTAGTCATTCCTTAGACTGCCACTAGTCTGAGTTACCAACTTGTGATGTGAATGCAACTCTCGTTGCCTTTCTCATTGCTCGCGAAAGTGTTTTTGGTCTGATCTACTCAGAGGTGATTCCTGAAGCGTCCTCTGTGACTGGCCCTTGTGTTTTATTATTGTGTTATTATTTTATTATTGTATTACCAAGTTACCATCATTTGTCTCACCTACTTGGTGATCAGTTGCCTGTCTTTTAAATTAAATTTGTCTATTGCACTGCTATTTGACAGTATGTTTGTTAATTTTTTTTTTAATAACTGCCGTTCTTGGCGTTTAAGGCCTTCAGCCGTGAAACAATTCTTAATTTATTGCATTAAGGCCCTCAGCCTTGAGTGTCGTTACTTGTCTTAAAATTCAAATTTGGCAATTGTATTTTTTGCAGCGAGCTTTAAGAACTTTGGTCACTTGCTTTATATTTTAATAACTGTAATAGTAAGTTGCAGAAAGTTTAATCAATTCTTAATTTATTGCCATTAAGACCTTCAGCCGTCAGCATGGTTACTTGTTTTAAAATCCTAATTTGGTAATTGCATTTTGGCAGTGAGCTTTAAGATCTTTGGTGATTTGTCTCTTATATGTTAATAACTATATTTGTAAGTTACAACAAGTTTAAACAATTCTTAATTTATGCCCATTAAGGCTTTCAGTCGTGAAATAATTCTTAAAATATTGCCATTATTTTTATTTGTTGCTGATTTTGAATAAACTGTGTATGAGAAAAAAGATCAACCAACATTAACTGATTACGGCCCGGCCACAATCGTAATCGAATCCTCTCTTCCTTGACTACTAGGTTTCAATGCAACTACATAAGATACTTGTCGTACATGTGATTACAATACTGGTAAACTACCTTTCTTTGACGTCCTTCAACTACCGACATTTCTGGGCCGTTAGTATTCAAGGAAGTGCCCTTTGGCGTCCGAGTGCGCGAATTTTGGTTTACCCTGTAGAAATTACGGACAATGCATGAATAGACAGGCGTTTGGAGGGTTATAGAGCGCGTCCAGTTGTAGGATCACATCGGATGAAACGAATTGTCTGTATAACAGATAAAGCAACTATTACCCTGGCACAAAGTAGGCAGGTCACTGCTGCAAACTGCCTAATGTACGAAAACCAAGACGGACGCTAAGTCGGCGGCAAAAAGCATAGGAGTCTCGACTGAGCACTACGACTACCAGTACTACGAGCTCAAAACAGTAGCAATCAACGAAGCCCAAAAAGTCCTTAACACAACATATCCAATCAGAGGTAGAATTCAAAGTCCCGGTCCATAAAACGAGGTGACTCTTGCGTTTGCAAATCTGTGTAGCAAAGGTTTCAAAGCCATACATATTATAACACTTTATGTACGAGTGTGTATTGATCTGTTTCCCACATCTCCTCCTAAACCACAGGATCGATTTCACGCAACTTGATACGCATATCGAATTTTGTACACACATAACCTACTGTCTTGAAAGAATCACTGTGTGTGTAAGAACCACCTAAGACTCCAAGAGCTAGAGGTAGGAGTGAAAAAGTAGCGTAGCTCATAACGCACGAAGAGGCAGACTATGTTCACACAGTATTTGAGAATAAGAACACTTAGTAACTTGCAACCAACTTTACACATGATTTCATAGCTTTCCGAGGATTTCTCTCGCTGACACCTGTCACAAAATGAAGGAAAAAATGTAGTCGCTAAAATATTTTGCTGTTCATCCAGTAAAACTGCCGCATTAGGCATGAACTTTCAATTTATTGCTTGTTTACTACTATCTCTATTCCATTTCAGGCAGTATCCAGATTTAGCAGCGGACTTACCTGCAAAATTAAATCATTGTACGACACATAGTTCAGGAGATATGACGTCATAAGCACTGAGCTCCGTGAAAACGAGATATAGGTGAAATGCGTGTACAAATATGACTGAAACATGTTAAATATAAATGAAATGTATGTGACATGTGCGTATGGGGGGGGGGGGGGGGGGGCAACGCTTTGGATAAAAATCTCTTCCTGAACCGAACTTCGTGCATATTTTTATTATGAGGCCGGCCGCTGTGCCCGAGAGGTTATAGGTGCTACAGTCGGGAACCGCGCTGCTGCTGCGGTCGCAGGTTCGAATCCTGCTTTGGGCATGGATGTGTGTGATGTCCTTAGGTTAGTTTGGTTTAAGTAGTTCTAAGTCTACGGGACTGATGACCTCAGATGTTGAGTCTCATAGTGCTTAGAGCCATTTGAACCAATTTATTATGAGATGAACTGTCAAAGGGGGGGAGGGGGGAGGGCCGACGAGGAGATGGACGCTGACAGGAGGGAGAAGGAAATGTATGGAGAGAGGTGGAGGGGAAGTGAACTGTGAGAGAAGAGGATAGGATGGACAAAGCGAGGGAAGAGGAGATGGGAAGGGAAGAGTAGATGGAGAGAGACAGGAAAGAGGAGGAGATGGAAAGGAAAGGAGATGTACAGAGAGAGGGGGCAGCAAGAGATGGACAGAGAGAGGGGTGAGAAAGAGATGCAGAAAAGAGGAGGTGGAAATGAAGAAAGAGGAGAAGGACGATATGGACAAGGAGAGGGAAAGGGGGGGAGCGCTGACGGAGAGCTAGACAAACGGAGGGTAGGAGGAGGGGGTCAGGAGGTGATAGAGTGGTGGAGGAGCAGGATAGAAGGAGACAGAGCAGATGGACAGAGGGGGAAGGAGGAGCTGGCCTGAATAAAGATTGGAATAAATACATACTCGGGAAACGCTGGGTTTTCAATCAGTAGGAGATAATAAATGCCTATCTACCAACTGGCCCACGTATTTATTTCATGCAACTGCCCAAAAGATCGTCCCCATGTGATGTGTCTGCCGCGATTTCTTGAGATACGGGCCCCAAAGGAATAGACTCACAACAGAACTAACGTCTGGACAAAACATAAGATGGACAAAATGAAACTGGACCGGAAAATTCATTGTCGGAAAAAATAGTACATTTCGAAAGACGACGTCGATCTTGATCCGATGACGGCATATGACAGCGGGGGGGGGGTGGGGATGTGGGTTGTAGATGAACTGATAATGGTTTCAACGTCGTCCGCCAACAAATAGCGTAGTGAAACAGCTACCAGAGCGCCACGTGTATCTGCCCATTAACAGGGAATGCGCACAGCCAAAAGAATCAGTGTGGCGGGCGCTAACGTGTGAAGCGAGCATCCAACCATGCCACGGAGACGCACTCTTGCTTCCAACTGAGCGAGTTCAAAGGGTTCTCCTTTCGGAGAATTGCCACCCAAGTTGGACGTGATGCGTCAGTTGTACAACGATGCCGGGGTCAGTGGTCACGCGAACAGTCTCACACTTGTAAACGAGGTTCAGGACGTCCACGCAGACGACCGTCAGGATCGTCGTATTGTAAGGACAGCGGTGACAGATCGTACAGCTATCACAGCAGACACTAGAGGGCTTGTGAGCCCAGACGTGTCAACACGAACTGTTGAGAACCGGAAATTAGCAATGGGACTGCAGGCAGGCTGACCTCTAGCTCCTCTTCCACTCACGCCACAGCATCGACGTGCACTGCTCGACTGGTGCCGTCAAAGGATCACTTGGAAGATGGAATGGCGCGAAAATAGATTCTGCAAGCACGCATGTGATGGTGACATACGGTTACAACGTCGATCTGGAGAGCGCTGTCTCGCAGAGTGCATTCGTCAAAGTCACTCTGGCACCGAGCTAGTCCTTTTGGTCTGGGGTGTGATAAGTTACAACTATCTTCCACCTTTGGTCCTCCTGGAGGGGAAGCTAACCAGCGCTGGGTACGTGCAGAATGCTTGCAACAGGAATGTGATGTGTTGGTCCACCAGGATAGTGCTCGCCCGCACACTGCGCCTAAAAATGAACGCACTCTGCAAGATGTGTAGAAAACTTTTCTGGCCAGTATGATCTCTAGACTTGTCTCCAATCGAGCACTTATGGGATATGATGGGACAAGAAGTGACACGTGCGACTCCTCAAACAACAACGTTACAGAACTACGTGAACAGGCCGAGCAGGAGCGGCACAACGTATCTTAGACAGTGTTCACCATCTGGATGCAAGAGCGAGCGCCTGCATTGCCACCCATGAAGCCTAAACCAAGAACTAATATGGTAGTTTCAGCATGGGTCGATACCCGGTACCTCAGAACCGCTTGTGGTATTGGTATGTAAATGTAATCATTTCATGTGCTCCACATGTACTATTGCAACAATAAATCTTGAGTGAACTGGAAACCTCTAAAAGGGTGTACTAATTTTTTTCCGGCAGTGTATTTGTAAGAGTGACACAGATTTTATCCTTGCTAATGAACGGGAGAATTGCTCGCCACAGAAAATGCTGGAAACCGTGATTTCGATACACCTGTCGATTATTGTCACATGCCCACCTCCTGCATGCTCTTCCCCGGCAACATTTAAGTGTCATTAGGTTTCAGTGAGTGAGAGGAGCAGAGGTATTTAGTGACCAATTGAACTCAACACAAAGTGGTGCGACAATGAAACAGCACGTGCTCATTGTCAAGTATTACGTGAAGCACAATTTACAGGACACATGGAACTGTTTGAGCAAGAGTTTAAGGCGGAAGTGTTTTGACAAAATCTCCAGCGAAGCTTGCAGAGCGAAACTTAGTGACAAAATGGCGCGAAAGGGATGCTATTTCCAGCATCTTCTGTGATGTTAACAAAAGTCAGTCTCACTTCAGTCTTATTGTAATTATTTCCCGGCCCAGTTCTATTTTGACCATCCTGTACCAGTCACCCCCTTAAGAAACCACATTCGCCTCTTTTGGCGGATACGTGGAGGGCTACGTTTGTTTGACAGACACAGTTGAACTGAAATTTGTTTATTTACATGCAGTAAGAACAGAAGAACATAGCGGAGCTTCTAAAGTATCTTCGTCTTTTGCAGCAAGGGCATATCTGCATCACGAACGGTTAACTGTAACATACTCTCCGCTAAGAACGAGCGATCTATTCTGAAACAGAGGTCCGAATAAGTTGTTTTTACTTGTGGCGCCCACCATCGAAGCCATAAAGGGGGTGGGGTGGCTAAAGTGATATGACAAAGCTGACGATTTGATAACGATAACGACTCACTACGATAAGTATACAGTTTTGATATTCCAACCCGCTTAATATATTTAATTCTGAATTTTAATACTCCGCAAGCAAATACCTTAAAATGAGTGCCAAGGGTAAGATAATTTAAAAAGGAACTCTATAGCTAGAAGGAAAATAATAATTACATGCTCGCCAAACGATATCGATTACTTTCGCTTTCTAAGGTTTGACGCTTCAGCTAGCAAGGTAAATTAATAATAAATCACAACATTTTATATATGTGGGGTTTGTTTTAACTTGAGACAGCTGAATAGCTCGAAAATTTCGCGTGCAACTACTGGTCGACTGCTAATACCCCTCCTGTGTGGGAGAGGCCAACTTCGTATTTGCAAATGGAAACCCCCAATTTTATTGCGTATTCGGACTCTGTTCCAAAAGATAAGTACGGTTTACTCAAAACCATTGGTTTTCGTTCGTGGTAGATGGCTCTGGAATCGACAAGTGTTAAAGTGTGCCTGATTTTGCAATTGAGAACCGACGGTTTTCATTCCACATTTCATTTAGGATGTAAATTAAAACCTTAGTCTTCTAACGGTTGATGTTTATGTTCGAAATTTGCTTTAGAGTTTCAAATTTGATTCTACTGTTCAATATTTATTACTCGTTACAATTTCTGATCAGCGGCTTCGTCTACCCTGATCCAGCAGCAACAACGTGGATGTAATACTCATAGTTTTCGGTGTCCATCGGTACGCTTGATATCGATGAGTCCCCTGGCCTATATCGGTGCGTCCCCTGGCCTCTCTCCATTGGTTCCTTGATTTCAGTGAGTAGCCATGGCAGTTACACCTGTCACTATCACTTTCCGTACATTTTACCGTGTTACAGTGGTTGTGGTTTGTATTCCGCCGGTAGCCGCGTAGCGGTCAGTGCGCGAGTTACGGAGGTTGGTTGGAAACACACACCGAAATCGGTCAAAAATGGTTCAAATGGCTCTAACCACTATGGGACATAACATCCGAGGTCATCAGTCCCCTAGACTTAGAATTACTTAAACCTAACTAACCTAAGGACATCACACACATCCATGCCCGAGGCAGGATTCGAACCTGCGACCGTACGAAATCAGTTTCCCTGATGGTGTGGCTCGGGGGCGGTCAAGGATTCCAATGGTTTAGGGACTCACTCCAATGAGCCCCAGAGGGAACAGAAAACTACCTTACCATACAAGTAACTTATTTGCTAGAAATGTCAAAATCTAGCCATTTGCATTGTAAAATCATATTTGCAACACTCAGGTAACATTTGAACATCAGTACCAACTGTTAGAACACAAAGGTTAACATTTACATCGTAAATGAAATGTAGAATCAAAGGTGCCGGCAATTAATTGCAAAAACAGGCATACTTGATATTTGTCGATTACAGCGCCATCTATCAAGAATGGGAAAGAATGGTTTGCGTTAACCGTGCGTAGCATCCAAATATGCAAAAAAATAGGGGATCCGACATGAAAATACAAAGTTTACTCCTCCCACGCAGTAGAGGTTGTTAGGATGTGGCCAGCTGTAGCAAGACATATGTCTTCTTGACTAATATTAACTTTTCACCTAGAAGATTTTCTCGTACCATATATTGTCTTCAGATATAGTTGTCACAAGTTGAAACAAACACCGTGTATATATTATGTATGTTACTGATCAGTATCGGCCACGAGGACACACGCACAGGTCGCCACCAAGACATAACACAAGTGACTACATATTACAAACAGAAAAATTGTACCAGCAACACAAACGACATCCAACCTCTAGCTATTCAGTTAACCAATCTTGCCCTCTAGTATAATTAGCCACAAGGCGAAAGCACTACTTTTACTGGATAGCACACCTTACGATTGACTTAGTACTTGCCGACTCTAGGTTTTTGACGTTAGCAAACATGTTCAAATGTGTGTGAAATCTTATGGGACTTAACTGCTAAGGTCATCAGTCCCTAAGCTTACACACTACTTAACCTAAATTATCCTAAGGACAAACACACACACCCATGCCCGAGGGAGGACTCGAACCTCCACCCGGACCAGCCGCTCAGTCCATGACTGCAGCGCCTGAGACCGCTCGGCTAATCCCGCGCGGCTTTGACGCTAGCCTTGGCAATAATGGTAACTTACAGCTAGTAGCCCGCCTAACCGAAATCTGTAATGATTCATTAATACTCAGGGGCTAGCCCCCTTCAGCGTTCAGATCTTACAGGTAGTAAACATTTGCTTAGAACTACAGAGCTCAATGCACGTGTTTGGGTACGGTCTACCGCGTGTAAGTTAAACTACGGAATCAGCAGCTGGCGCTTTATCAAGAGTAACATGTATACTGACTGCAATGAGCCACCAACGGTTCCATTCGAACAGTTCTGTTTCCATACTTAAGCGCTTAGCTTTTGTATGAAGGGCTGAACGAAATGGTTCAAATGGCTCTAAGCACTATGGGACTTAAGATCTGAGGTCCTCAGTCCCCTAGACTTAGAACTACTTAAACCTATCTAACCTAAGAACATCATACATATCCATGCCTAAGGCAGGATTCGAACCTGCGACCGCAGAAGCAGCGCGGTTCCGGACTGAAGCGCCTAGAACCGCTCGGCCACAGCGGCCGGCAAGGGCTGAACCCAGACAGCCAAATGATGGGAACATGACTCCCGAAACTTGTGTTGTGGATAGAATTCCGGCGTTTGTTGTTATATTGTGAATGACGATAACTATTATTTTCACAACTGCTACCTTCAGTCCTTAAGACAGATGATGTTAGACATCGCAAGCAGTTGTCTAGGAAGCAATGCTAAGGGAACTGCACACAATGCACATTCGGTGTCGGATACCTCACCGAAGCCATTTCTCCCAGCGGCACACGATCTTCCACATCCTTAAGTGGGCCGAGAAACACAAAAACTGGACTGTAAGTGCCAGGAGGAGTGTATTGCGTGCTATTTTACGTCTTTTATAAAGATACAAGGCGTCGAGTACAGCGAATGCTCTCTCACAGTGTGTGAGGGAGTAGTACAAGACGGAGGGTTTTGGGGCTGTTTCTGGTACCATGACTTAAGCCCACCTATACAGCAGAGAGACTGCCATAGGACTGTGCCTGGCGTGACATTTGGATACAGTACGAACGAAGAGCTGAAACAACGATGACGTTTCCATTTCAACCTGACGTTGCTGAAGACGATTACATCAGAAAGATGTTTCATGTACCCGTAAGCTATCGGAATTATTATAAAAAGCTCTAGTTCGTCCTGTACCGAAGCCTTCGCTGCTTGTCGAACATCCCCTACGAAGTGTAAGATGGTTAACCCGCATCGAGAAAACGAAAGCGCAGAAACCTTGTTCATGTCTTCACATGAATTCCAATCATATTACTGAGACGCAGATGTACGGTAGTGTATTTTGACAGGAGGAACATGAAGACGGTTATTGGCGGAAGTAACTCCATTTGAACGTTGCAGTGCCCTTGAGGACGTTACAAAACGGCTAGACCAAGATGATCTTCCATAGTCGTCATACTAAGGACCAGAGTAGTTCCTTATCGAGGCCAAAATCTACTCCGAAACGGCAGGTCGATTTTTTTGCGAAAAGGTGTAGCAATGCTGTGTGACTTACGGAGTGGTGTAGGTGCTATGGTCGTTGGTTAGTGTCAGCAATTCGATCCCACTTCCTGTGATTAGTTAGAATTTAAGGTTCTCAAACTTAGGTCTTTAGAGACTATTGTAATATTCTAGGACATTCTATGTACGTGTAAACAGGAGCACTCTCTGCTGAGGCAGGCATTTCAGATCCACATGTACTTTCTTGTGTTCTCAATTAACGTGCTGTAAGTCTGTAGCAATTCTTGTTTTCTGGCTGTTCTTGTCACTCCTTCCTACTGGATTTCGGATGCTGCCTGACTGTATTGTTCCCCGCACAGAAGAGTCGCGCTTCCGAATCAAAGCTAAAGCCACCTGCCTCTTTGTAAATAGTTCCACTTATCTATATTATGCACCGCTTCTATCTTGGAGTTATTTTTTAATTCTTCTCGAGCTTGACTTTGCAGGCCCTCGAACTTGTTTTTACAGACCACACGTGGCACTCATTCGCTAATCCTAAAATTTTTATTCACTTCTAAGGTGACTCTCAACATAAACAAATGTAGCACGTTGTGCAGAAATAGACGGAAAGGCTCGTTTCTGTCGATTACACTATTATTAACATATCACTGGAAACAGTCACATCCATTAAATACATAGGAAGATATGTGCGAAGTTATTTAAAGTGGATGAACCACACTAAGAAAAAGAAGCAAAGGCAGATGCCAGACAGATTCATTGGAAATGTAACAAACCCATGAAAAAGGTAACTTACAAAACCCTTATTCTACCGATGTTTGAGTCTTACTATTACACAGGCGGCAGTAACATCTTATGAAAGCAGTCTTTACATTTCATTACGATACCTGCGCCCATGAACTATTTGTACTGTGGAAATAGACAAGAAACGTGAAACAAATTAACGTGCCTACTAGATACTCCTCTTGTTCGTGGCGGTAGACCCTTGGATTTCTTCGGCAGCACTCGAACAGCTTATCAGCCTAATGTAAGTGGGAACTTACAGATTAACGTGGGATCCAACGGTGCGACATCTTACGTTGACATGGAGTGCATTACTACTGATAGCGGTTAATTTAGGTCTCGGAGGAAAGCGAGATTTAAATATTGACTATTTTTTAACCACATTGTGACGAAGATATCTCTTGTGGTACAACGTTTCGCTTGTTAAACAACCGTCATTAAATAAGGCACTGCCCCATATATTTTTCAGTCGAGGTACGTGGGAACATTTCCACTGTCAGAAGTTTAGTAGTGGTAATAGTGAAACGGAAAGAGGTACAAAGCAGATCAAGTGCCTGACTTATTTGTGCTTTGGGACAATTCGACTTTGTTAGGGGCAGGTGAATCGTTAAGGTTATGAACCAAATGAATATGGAGAATATTTTGACATATTCATCATGAACAATCTATTGCGCTACAGGTATAAAAAGGCATTGCGGTACTCATCGGGTAGCACTTCTTTGTTCTGATAGCGATTTCTCTTAGGTACCATTTACACGTTTCAGTTTTCAAGTCTAGTGTGTTACTGCTCATTCTGATATTATATCTTTTTTATTTTAGTTTCTGCTGTCACCCTGAAACGTACTCCTTGAAGTTTAGATAGTCAGCTGTTTTCTAATATCAATGTAAGACTGTGTTTTAGTATTCTAAGTAATCTCAACCCTGAATTGCGTGTACTGACGTGTCAATTTTTGTGGCTACTGTATAATTAACTTTCTTATAACACTGTTGAAACAACTACTTACTTTTTGTATTTTGATAGTGATTTCTTAGTATTAAGTGCTTTTTTCGAACGATTTTACAGCCTATGCAATCAAACCTAGTAACTTTATTGTTCATTTCTGGTCTTTTCCAATACAACTAGTGTTTTTGTCAGACACTATTAAATTGTATTGTTCTCCTTTTTGTTCGTTCGATTTCCCTTAGTAGGTCACTTCTTTTTCCTAATACAATGAGCATCAGACACTATACAGTAAATTATTGTAGAATCATTACGGTAAGATTACTTCTTGGCTATTGATCCTTCCATCAGCACGGCGCACAAAGTCCCGAATTATCTTTTATCGCCTACGGAATGTATCGTGATCTGTAACACCTCTCTTCACAGCCTGCAAGGCAATCACATTAATTCGCCGGAACACTTCTCCGCACGCTGGTTCGGTATAATACGAGAGCTCTTGTGGCGTTCCCGGAATTTAATTAGCGCGTTAAACAGTTACAAGACTGGGAGCGCAGATAGCATCGGCGGCCGGGTTCCCCTTTGGCCAGAAGTCACGTTCGGCGCCGCGTAAGAGCCGGGCCGCCGCCTCGCGACTCAGCACCGCGCAGCGCCGGCCACTTTGCATCTGCTTTGCATCTGTAAACATTCTGCTGTGTCACCTGCTACTCCCCCGCGGGGCGGCCTCTTTGTGCAGCTGCGGAGCTGTGTTTTATCGCACCTCGCCGAGCTCTGCTCCTTCTGAAAGCGTCGCAGCTCCTCGGCCGGTGGAAGCGCGCGCGTCGTCGAAAGCCGAAGCCGATACTCAGATCGCACGACGGCAACACCGAGCACCATTACTTCACCAAAGGTACACTCATATTCGCGAAAAATAGGACACCTTAAACGACTAGAAATAGGGAGTCCGCATTCACAGGACATGTACGTTAGTATGTTCTGCAGAAATAATTAGCATTTCAGTCACCTCGGTTCAGCATGTGTCCTGTTGCGTAGTAGGCACAGGGTCATCCATGGGCCCTGACAACTTGTTCCATGCCTGATGGTATCGATGCGTATAAGCCTCGAATGGCGTCCTGTGGTATAGCCATCCATGCTGCGTTCACCAGGTTCCAAAGTTCATCTCTAGTGGCTGGCATTGGGTCACAGCACCGCACCCCTCATTTCGCCGTATCCCACACATTTTCGGCTGGCATCCTGTGACACCAAGAAGGCACGTGTTCGTGCAGCAACATGTGGCCGTGGATTATCTTGCTGAAAGATGGCTTCTGGGGTGTTGTGCAGAAATGGTATGGCCAGGGGTCGCAGGATGTCGTTTCACGCAGGTCACACTGCTCACAGTACCCTGGACTATGATTTGCGGTTGTATCCAACAGCACCCAGCACCATAAGGCCTGTTTGTCTTGTGCGAATGCAGTTACTGTGACGCCGCTCCTCTTGTCGGTGGCCAACTCAAAATGCAGCCATCACTTTCAGACAAACAGAGCCTGAAATCGTTCGAAAACACTACCGGATGCCATTCCTGTACCCACCGTCGTTCCACACCATTGCCGTCTAGCATGTTTCTGTACATTCGTCATGGGTAGGTGCACGTAACCCATATCGTAATGAACGGCGACGAACTGTCATCACTTACGGTGTAGGATGTGTTACACTGCTCCACTGTTTCGCCAGAGCTAGATTTGTCCTGCAATGCTATTCGGATGAGGTGTCGATTTTCTCGGGGGGTGGTCTGGGTGGTGTGACCTGATCCACTTATGTTCTACAACCTTTCTTGAACCATTCTGCACACACCTGTTGCATGTCGAATCGTTTCGCCCCACACGAACAGCAATTTCCCGGATGGATGCATCACATCCTCTCTTGCCAATATTGCGGCCATTTTCAAACTCACTGATTTGACTGTACGGTTCACGCATACGTCTGCGAGAAATTCTGAACGCCTGTTCAAGTCTCGCTGACCCATCACCGTCGGTTTACAGCGACAACGAGTGCCGCAGGCATGTTTTACTGTCAGACGGTGTTGTGTCGCAATATCGATGCTGACCTTGAACCCACAGGCCGACGTGGTTCAAATGCTAATCATTTCTGCAGAACATAATACAGTAAATGTCCTGTGAATATGAACGTCCTACGTCTAGCTGTTCATGGTGTTATGCTTTCTTGTACGCTATGTATGAGTGTAAAATTAACACCACCTTCAGCCGGCTATATTTTGAATGTAATTTATTTATGCGACCAGTTTCGGCGTTTCACCAGCCCACATTCAGGTGCCTGTGTTAAGATAACAATAATGACAGTGTAAACTATATAATAAAAAGAGCTAGATAATAAAAGGGCAGTGTAAAGTTTAAGGGAAAAAATCATACAGAGAGGAAATATGTAGCAGACATTTGATAAGAACCAAAATGTACAGGGTGTGACATCAAAGTCAATGATAAATATAGAAATACAGCGATAGAACAGTTGCACACAGTATGAATGTAAACTAGGGAACAAAATATATACGTGATATCTCGAAAAATGTCCCGAAAAACGAGTTACTTTAGGGACTGTTTCCTCAAGCAGAAATAAGTAAAAAAGTCTACTAAATATGGGCTGTTAAACGAGTACCTTGAGAGTTATGAGCAGTTGTTCATTTTCGATACGATGAAACAGATCTCTTCTACTGCAAGGAATTTGCTGTCCGTATTTTGGGAGGAGGGAGTGTTGAGCAAAATAAGTAAAAAAGTCTAGAACACATGGGATATAAAATGCATGCTTTAAGATCTATGACCACTCGTTTATCTTCGGTAGTGTGAAACACATCTATGTTACTGAATAAGGTCTTACCGCTCTTAAGGTATGTATTTTAGAGCCCATGTTTACTTGACTGTTTTTTTTATTTTTATTTATTTATTTATTTATTTTCACCATACTACCTCTTCCAAAAATATGACAAGCAAAGAGCTTACGGTAGAAGAGTTGTGTTCCACAGTAACAAAGATGAACAAGAGCACATATCTCTGAAGGTATGCGCTTTAGAGCTCTTGGTTAGTAGATATTTTTTCCCGTTTTGTTGTAAGGAACCTGTCCCTAAAGTTTGTCGGTGTTTGTTTTTAGACGTCCTGTATATGCCACATTATAGTAAAGTTAACCTGCTAATTGGAGGTGAAAATTACATGTTTTCATAGATAACTACGGTGTTCAATATTGACAAAACAACTGGTATATAATGCTAATGTCAATCATTTGAATCATTAGAAGCAAACAATCACAGTTATACATTGATGAGTACAATCTCAATATGTTGTCATATGATAGTAAAATATAAAACCATTTATCGGAGGTCAACCACAGATTAACTACCTCTGTTAATTACCTGTGTGCCATATACTAATAAAAACTAATAATAACATTAATTTAACTACGTCAAAACAAAATATCAATCCAGATTCATAAGGTGCCACTTATTCAATAACGACATTTTTAATGAAACAGGTGTCAAGATTACGTAAGACACGGCAAATAATTCCCACTCTGTAGGAAGTGTTAAAACACAATACGGAAGAAATCGAACCAACATTCTCAAGGATCCGGAAGTCCGCTGGTAGGCAGGTGTGTGGGCGTGTGGCTAGATGATATAGCGAACTGTAAACTATGAGTTAAGTTTAAAGAAATGTACTGAATTATATGCACAATTTATAAGGAAAACATTCAGTCAGAAAACCAAAGACACGTACCTGTATATGACACTTAGCCGTTATATGTACAGGGTAAGGCAGAGGATAGTGTGATTAGAAAAACAAACCGGCAAACTGGACCGAAAATAAAGAACGAATCCACTTGTCGTGTAGTAAATACCGGATTATGGTGGGCGGGGGGAGGAGGAATTCATGCACCAACAGCAACGACGTGTTCCTAACAAGGCGGGTGGTGGGGCGATGTGCAGTTGCACCGAGCAGTGTACCCCGTGACGCAGCAGCCGAAGCCGCCTTCCTACCGCGCCTGTTCGCAGCTTGCGTAGGACATTTAGCATTGACTTCCGCGTTATTCAGGTATTGATGAAGCTGCTTTAGGCATTGTCGTGTTAAGTACAAATACTACGAGGGGCGTTCAATAAGTACTGCAACACATTTATTCTCAGACAGTTTTGGTTGAAAAAATGCGGAATTTGCTGTGGGACATCGTAGAATGTTTCTATTTCGGCCCCTATAGCTTCATGATGTTCCGATAGGTGGCGCCGCTATAAGTGGCCTTCAAAATGGCGTCTGTAACGGAGGTGTATACCAAGCGGAGAGCCGTCATTGAGTTTCTTACTGCTGAAAACCGGAGCATCGCAGATACATATAAGCGCTTGCATAATTTCTACGGAGACCTGGCAATGAACAAAAGCACGCTGAGTCGTTGGCCTTGGCGTCTGCCACTATCGCAACAAGGTCGGGCAAACCTGTCCGATCTCCAGCGTGCCCACCGACGGCACACAACTGTGTCTTCTGCAATGCTGGAACGTGCGAACACTCTCAGTCGAAAGAATCGACGGATCACAATCAGACACCTCGTTGCTCAATTGGACGTCCCTGTTGGTGGCGGTGACACACTCGCCCACCAGTTGTGGCACTCAAACGTGTGTATCCGCTAGGTTCCTCGCCGCCTAACAAAAAAGACCATAAAGAGCAACGAGGGTCGATCTGTGCTTTGCGACGCTGATAGTCACAAATTTTTGTGAACATCGTCACAGGTGATGAAACAAAACGGCCATTTATGGAGTGACGTCACACCATCTCTCCTCCGAAGAAAACGTTCAAAGCGGCACCCTCAGCCGTTAAGATCACAAGGACGGCCTTTTGGAAACTGAAAGGGTCACTCTGTTTGATGTCCTCCATCATGGTGCAACGATCAGCTCTGAAGTGTGTTGCGCTACCCTCAGGAAACTATTTCAGCGCGTTCCTCGCCACAAAAATTCAAACGAACTTCTGTTTCTCGATGACAACACAAGGCGTCACACAAGTCTGCATAACCTCAGAGGAAATCACAAAATTTCATTGGACTGTTCTTCCTCACACACCCTTTTCTTTTGTTGTCAGTCTTCTGACTGGTTTGATGCGGCCCGTCACAAACTTATTTCCCCCTCTTTATCTCAGAGTAGCACTCCAACGTAGGTCCTCACTTGATTGCTGGATGTATAAGTATTCCAATCTCTGTTTTCCTCTACAGATTTTACCCTCTAAAGCTCCCTCTAGTACCATGGAAGTAATTCCCTCATGTCTTAACAGATGTCCTATCATCCCGTCTGTTCTTCTTCTCAGTGTTTTTGATTACATCCGTTTCCTCGCCGATTCTCCAGAGAACCACCTCATTCCTTACCTTATTGCTCCACCAAATTTTCTACATTTATCTGCAGCGACACGTATCAAATACTTCGATTCTCTTCTGTTCCGATTTTGCCACAGTTCATGTTTCACTAGCATAGAAGGCTGTGCTCCAAACGTACATTCTCAGAAATTTGTTCTTCTAGGGCTAGTTTCATACCAGTAAACTTCTCTTGGCCAGGAATGCCCTTTTTGCAGTGCTAGTCTGCTTTTGGTGTCCTCCTTGCTCTGTCCGTCATTGATTATTTTGGTACCTTCCATGATGCTACTCCAGGCGGTTGTAAAAGGAATGTGCGCAACGGAAAATACTGAAGGCGAAAATCAAGATTTCGCCCTGTCTGCCTATCCCCAGAAGCAGATCTTAGGATCTATTAATTGTGACATTATATCCTCGTTCTTGCTCTTTAACATATAAATTACAATCTAAACATAAATGAATGATTAAGGGAACTAGTAACTACTAAACGATAAATGTTGTTTCCGCTTATAAATTCACTGTAGATTAAAAACCCATTTATATTACAAATGTTTATATTTCCTAGCTAATATTGCAAATATGCTGTTTAGGTTTTTATATTGGTAACGCCACATAGCGCTCTGTATGAAAATCACTGGCTGTGCTGTGTGCAGTCTGTGGCTGGTTGGCATTGTTGTAATATTCCCTATTGTAGTGTTGGGCAGCTGAATGTGAACAGCGCGTAGCGTTGTGCAGTTGGAGGTGAGCCGCCAGCAGTGGTGGATGTGGGGAGAGAGATGGCGGAGTTTTGAGAGCGGATGATCTGGACGTGTGTCCATCAGAGACAGTACATTTGTAAGACTGGATGTCATGAACTGATATATATATTATGACTTTTGAACACTATTAAGGTAAATACATTGTTCGTTCCCTATCAAAATCTTTCATCTGCTAACTATGCCTTTTAGTAGCTAGTGTCTTCAGTAGTTAGAATCTTTTATTTAGCTGGCAGTATTGGCGCTCCCTGTATTGCAGTAGTTCGGGTAACTAAGATTTTTGTGAGGTAAGTGATTTATGAAAGGTATAGGTTATTGTTAGTCAGGGCCATTCTTTTGTAGGGATTATTGAAAGTCAGATTGCGTTGTGCTAAAAATATTGTGTGTCAGTTTATTGATGATCAGAATAAGTAAAGAGACTAATGTCTGAATACGTTCAGTTTTACTCAGCTGTTTGAAAATCAAATAACGTAGAGGTTTATCAGCACAGTAATTCATTAATTTTTATAATGAGATGGTTTAATATTACTGATCAATTACCCAAATCTGCCCCTTTTTATGGCTATGCGAGACGACTGACATCATCTACGTACCAAACACTAGAAGACAATACTTTCAAAGATGATCTACAGTGGTGTGCAACCTCAGTGGAAATAAAACTTTCGTGATCACAGCTGTTGAAAGGTCTCTGTTGGATTCCTTTCATGTTAATTTCTTAAATATGTTGTCGTTTACGGCATAAATTCCTCTTCTAAATTTACTGTGGTGTTTCTGACTATCTGGGAGGAGACTGAGCAGTGGAACGTGTTACTTTTACACATAAACAAGAACGATCTGTCACACTACTACACTTTAAAACACAGTTTGTAGGTAATTCAAGTCACACAGTCTCATACAGAACCTACATCCGCTTTCTTTTATATACTGTATATGATAAGATACTGTCATCCCCCTTCCCTTCGTGTGAGAGGATGAATGAGCAAATGTATTTCTAGTTGCATGCTTGAGGGTAGCAGACAAGCCTGTCTGCTAGAGAACAGTAGGACCAACGTCTGAACAGGTAGCTACGCTTTCTAAAAGCAGAGAGGTTTCTATTCTTAGTATGGTCCTGTCCTTCCCTTGTCATGTTGGTATAGGAAACTGCCTCTCTGGTCACTTCCGTTTGTATCTGTGAAGCACCCTCGGTAGGGGCCAACGGCAGTCTGTCCGCGGCGAGCGTCTGAAGTGGTAAGATCTCCGGCTAAGCGCGTGTCTGCTAAGTCCGTAGGACAATGAATTTCTTCAGTTCAGCCTAACTGAAAATTTAATCACCTTTATTTCAGGTTTAGCTCTAAAATATCTAATGTTATCTTAAATTGCAACACAGTGTAATTGGCGTGTGAAGTTCAGAATATCTTCCGGTAGTTGCTTTGTCACTACTTTGTGAGTAAAGTGGAACCACGTGTTGATCAGTAACTCTAACTAAGATCATCAATCTTAAATGCGAATGCTCGTGTGATTATAACGTCTCGTCTTGACAATATTTTTCAATATAGCAACTTTTCTTTATGTTCAACCCACGTGGGGTGTACTTTGTGAGACCAGAACCACGTGCTTATACAACTGTTTGACCCATCAGGTTAATAGTAAGACGATAGTAACCAGTTCCAGGTTTTTCTTTAGTAAATTGCGTTTCGATGTAATTTATTTTGATTATCAAAATTATTGTGGAGTTACACTCTTTGTGTAAACCAAGTTGACCACGTGAAGCATGTGGTGAAAGCAGCAAAGTAGCCCTCAGCTATTCTTTTCGGGAAGATTTCACAGAGAGTTAGTATGAATTTAGTATACCAGTGTGTGGTAATTTCATGACGGACAGGATTGCGCTACGAACGTAACTTCTTTGGGTGAAAATTGAATCGGTTGGTTGTGGTTAATTTCCTCTTGCATATGTTTCAACGTTCTTCGTGTGTTATTTTATGAATGCAGTGTTGTATGCAGTCTCCCAATCTTGGCTCCATATTTGATGTGTTCCGTAAGATTACAAACTCACATTTTCACAGTCCTAAATAAGGAACCAGCTTAGTTATGACTCAAGTTTAATATGCTGAAATTTCAATGATCAATGTTAAAATAAATTTCCAAATATAAACTGATTTATTTCTTTTTATTTAAATTCTCTTTATATATATATATATATATATATATATATATATATATATATATCCCCCCCATGAACCATGGACCTTGCCGTTGGTGGGGAGGCTTGCGTGCCTCAGCGATACAGATAGCCGTACCGTAGGTGCAACCACAACGGAGGGGTATCTGTTGAGAGGCCAGACAAACGTGTGGTTCCTGAAGAGGGGCAGCAGCCTTTTCAGTAGTTGCAAGGGCAACAGTCTGGATGATTGACTGATCTGGCCTTGTAACAATAACCAAAACGGCCTTGCTGTGCTGGTACTGCGAACGGCTGAAAGCAAGGGGAAACTACAGCCGTAATTTTTCCCGAGGGCATGCAGCTTTACTGTATGATTATGGCGTCCTCTTGGGTAAAATATTCCGGAGGTAAAATAGTCCCCCATTCGGATCTCCGGGCGGGGACTACTCAAGAGAGAGGCCTATCTCACTAGGGGTAAGATAGATACTGCCTACAGGAAAATTAAAGAGACCTTTGGAGATAAGAGAACGACTTGTATGAATATCAAGAGCTCAGATGGAAACCCAGTTCTAAGCAAAGAAGGGAAAGCAGAAAGGTGGAAGGAGTATATAGAGGGTCTATACAAGAGCGATGTACTTGAGGACAATATTATGGAAATGGAAGAGGATGTAGATGAAGATGAAATGGGAGATATGGTACTGCGTGAAGAGTTTGACAGAGCACTGAAAGACTTGAGTCGAAACAAGGCCCCCGGAGTAGACAATATTCCATTGGAACTACTGACGGCCATGGGAGAGCCAGTCCTGACAAAACTCTTCCATCTGGTGAGCAAGATGTATGAAACAGGCGAAATACCCTCAGACTTCAAGAAGAATATAATAATTCCAATCCCAAAGAAAGCAGGTGTTGACAGATGTGAAAATTACCGAACTATCAGCTTAATAAGTCACAGCTGCAAAATACTAACACGAATTCTTTACAGACGAATGGAAAAACTAGTAGAAGCCAACCTCGGGGAAGATCAGTTTGGATTCCGTAGAAACACTGGAACACGTGAGGCAATACTGACCTTACGACTTATCTTAGAAGAAAGATTAAGGAAAGGCAAACCTACGTTTCTAGCATTTGTGGACTTAGAGAAAGCTTTTGACAATGTTGACTGGAATACTCTCTTTCAAATTCTAAAGGTGGCAGGGGTAAAATACAGGGAGCGAAAGGCTATTTACAATTTGTACAGAAACCAGATGGCAGTTATAAGAGTCGAGGGACATGAAAGGGAAGCAGTGGTTGGGAAGGGAGTAAGACAGGGTTGTAGCCTCTCCCCGATGTTGTTCAATCTGTATATTGAGCAAGCAGTAAAGGAAACAAAAGAAAAATTCGGAGTAGGTATTAAAATTCATGGAGAAGAAATAAAAACTTTGAGGTTCGCCGATGACATTGTAATTCTGTCAGAGACAGCAAAGGACTTGGAAGAGCAGTTGAATGGAATGGACAGTGTCTTGAAAGGAGGATATAAGATGAACATCAACAAAAGCAAAACAAGGATAATGGAATGTAGTCTAATTAAGTCGGGGGATGCTGAGGGAATTAGATTAGGAAATGAGGCACTTAAAGTAGTAAAGGAGTTTTGCTATTTGGGGAGCAAAATAACTGATGATGGTCGAAGTAGAGAGGATATAAAATGTAGGCTGGCAATGGCAAGGAAAGCGTTTCTGAAGAAGAGAAATTTGTTAACATCCAGTATTGATTTAAGTGTCAGGAAGTCATTTCTGAAAGTATTCGTATGGAGTGTAGCCATGTATGGAAGTGAAACATGGACGATAACTAGTTTGGACAAGAAGAGAATAGAAGCTTTCGAAATGTGGTGCTACAGAAGAATGCTGAAGATCAGATGGGTAGATCACATAACTAATGAGGAAGTATTGAATAGGATTGGGGAGAAGAGAAGTTTGTGGCACAACCTGACCAGAAGAAGGGATCGGTTGGTAGGACATGTTCTGAGGCATCAAGGGATCACCAATTTAGTATTGGAGGGCAGCGTGGAGGGTAAAAATCGTAGAGGGAGACCAAGAGATGAATACACTAAGCAGATTCAGAAGGATGTAGGTTGCAGTAGGTACTGGGAGATGAAAAAGCTTGCACAGGATAGAGTAGCATGGAGAGCTGCATCAAACCAGTCTCAGGACTGAAGACCACAACAACAACAATATATATATATATATATATACATATACACATATATATATATATATATATATATATATATATATATATATATATATCACCGGGTGTCGTATGACTATTATAAGATTATAATTAATGATAGTCTGGTTGGGAATTTGGTAAGCTAGACTGGATACCTGGTGAAACAGTTGCTCAGTAATGCAAGGTTAACTTTCTCAGACAGCTCACAGCTTTTAACCCGCTTTTATTGTCTATCAGCACCGCTTTCATAGCAAATTAACGTAACAACGTTACACTGTTTAGCCCTATAACTGTAATAAGCCGAAGCAATTAGCAATATCACCGTATGTACTGCGTCCGATGCGACGGAGTGATGGTTCTCGTACACGTCTGCGACATCAGGAGAACTTCAGCCATAAAAAATAAAAAAAACCACATTCAAACACTAGGACGGCAGAAGGTGGTCCTCTGACTATTATAATCTAATACTGTCTTCTCCTCTCTGTGTTCTACAGACAAGAAACGCGAACTCCGAGCCACAAGGACGCAATTCAAATAACATCTCGACGTGAGTATAGGCAGAAGAAGCGCACTCAGTGGCTGAACGCTGCATACTCAATGACGACTCCCTAACCGAAGGCGAAGTCCGGAATCGTATAGGTTCGCAACAGTACAGTGCCTAACTATTCTAACTATAAAATCTCCTGAGAGCAAAGACAGCAAGTCCATTTGTACCAGCAAAAGCTGATACTGAGCAACCGTCAAACACGGGCGCTCAAAACATAAGACCTCTTTCTCTCCACTGCTGGCTTCTCAGCAAAGCTCGGCTCCCCTCCCTCGTAGCTGCAGAAGGCGAATCATGTCCTAGAAAGCACGGAATATTCTCCCTCTCTACAGATTCTTCCGAACGCCGACCAACCACATTTTAGTGTTTTGTCGTCCAGCGCGGAAAGTTTGCCAGGAAATACCTATCCTCGTTAATTACGCTTGTCAGAGTAAAAATCCTCAGAAATAACCCAGCCTGCATGATTTCCGAGGTAAAGCTTCCTCGTTCCTCTCTGCTGCATCCAAGATTTTCAGAGTTCCCGAGGTATTATCCGGTTGTCCTTCTGGCCCCACTGCTTTATCACACGGCCGCCACTGTATTGTCCTTCAGCGCTCAGGTGCCCCGACCGTCTGTCTTGGCCACGTCCTGTATCAAGCAGTACCAACACACCTGTGCGGGCTTTTCCACCCAGGGCTTGAGTTACGCCTGCCATTTCATCTCCACTGGCTTTCCAACCTCTACTACGCCATTTTAATAATAAAGACACTCCGTCACATTTCATTCAATAAGTGTTAAAAACTATTTACAAGGTGTACATGACAATGTCAGTCTTCTTTAAATATTCATATATATGTTGGTACAACCTATCAAATGATACCTAATTCCGGTTGTAAATCACAGAAAAGTATGTAGATGGGTGCTGGTAAGGTGCGAAATTACAGCCACCTTACAACCTAGATAGCAGAATGCCTTAACTTTATCTACTTTGTGACCATCAATCCTGATGGTAACTTTCTCATTATTCTCATTTCTGCTACTTCTCATTAATTTCGTCTTTCTTGGATTTACTCTCAATCCATTTTATGTACTCATTAGATTGTTCATTCCATTCAGCAGACCTTGTAGTTCTTCTTCACTGCCGGCCGGTGTGGCCGTGCGGTTCTAAGCGCATCAGTTTGGAACCGCGTGACCGCTACGGTCGCAGGTTCGAATCCTGCCTCGTGCATGGATGTGTGTGATGTTCTTAGGTTAGTTAGGTTTAAGTAGTTCTAAGTTATAGGGGACTCATGACCTCAGAAATTAAGTCCCATAGTGCTCAGAGCCATTTGAACCATTTTTCTTCTTCACTTTCAATGAGAATGGCAATGTCATCGGCAAATCACATGATTAATATCCTTTCACCTAGAATTTTAATTCAAGCCTTCACCCTTTCTTCTATTTTCATTGTCGCTTCTTTGATTGAACAATAGAGATGGAGGACTACATCCCTGCCTTACACCATTTGTCTTGGTGTTCCGTTCCTATTATTCCTTGGCTCTTGTACATATTGTATATTACCCGTCTCTCCGTATAGCTTATCCATGTTTTTCCATAATATTCAGAATATCTTGCACCATTTGACATAGTCGAACGCTTTTGCAGGTGGATAAATGCTATGAACGTGTCGCCGTTTTTCTTTTGTCTTGCTTCCATAATCATGCCAACGTCAGAATTGTGTCTCTGGTGCTTTGACCTTTCCTAAAGCTAAACTGATTATCTAACATATCATTTACTTCTTTTCCATTCTTGTGTATATTACCGTTGTCAGAAATTTGGATTCATGAGCTGTTAAGCTGATCGTGCGATAAATCTCGCACTTGTCGGCTCTAGCAATCTTCAGAATTGTGTGGATGATATTTTTCCGAAAGTCAAATGCTACATCGTCAGTCATATACATTCTACACATCAACGTGAAGAGTTATTTAGTTGCCACTTCTCCCAATAATTTTGAAAATTCCGATGGAATGTAATGTGTCTCTTCTGCCTTATCCTGTCTTAAGCCTTCCAAATCTCTTTTTGTGGTGTCCAGGAAGCCTGCTTACTGAGTTCGCGAGACAAACATTCAAACAAGCCGGCCGGGGTGGCCGAGCGGTTCTCGGCGCTTCAGTCTGGAACCGCGCGACTGCTACGGTCGCAGGTTCGAATCCTGCCTCGGGCATGGATGTGTGTGATGTCCTTAGGTTCATCTACATCTGCATCTACATTGATACTCCGCAAGCCACCCAACGGTGTGTGGCGGAGGGCACTTTACGTGCCACTGTCATTACCTCCCTTTCCTGTTCCAGTCGCGTATGGTTCGCGGGAAGAACGACTGTCTGAAAGCCTCCGTGCGCGCTCTAATCTCTCTAATTTTACATTCGTGATCTCCTCGGGAAGTATAAGTAGGGGGAAGCAATATATTCGATATCTCATCCAGAAACGCACCCTCTCTAAACCTGGCGAGCAAGCTACACCGCGATGCAGAGCGCCTCTCTTGCAGAGTCTGCCACTTGAGTTTATTAAACATCTCCGTAACGCTATCACGGTTACCAAATAACCCAGTGACGAAACGCGCCGCTCTTCTTTGGATCTTCTCTATCTCCTCCGTCAACCCGACCTGGTACGGATCCCACACTGATGAGCAATACTCAAGTATAGGTCGAACGAGTGTTTTGTAAGCCACCTCCTTTGTTGATGGACTACATTTTCTAAGCACTCTCCCAATGAATCTCAACCTGGTACCCGCCTTACCAACAATTAATTTTATATGATCATTCCACTTCAAATCGTTCCGCACGCATACTCCCAGATATTTTACAGAAGTAACTGCTACCAGTGTTTGTTCCGCTATCATATAATCATACAATAAAGGATCCTTCTTTCTATGTATTCGCAATACATTACATTTGTCTATGTTAAGGGTCAGTTGCCACTCCCTGCACCAAGTGCCTATCCGCTGCAGATCTTCCTGTATTTCGCCACAATTTTCTAATGCTGCAACTTCTCTGTATACTACAGCATCATCCGCGAAAAGCCGCATGGAACTTCCGACACTATCTACTAAGTCATTTATATATATTGTGAAAAGCAATGGTCCCATAACACTCCCCTGTGGCACGCCAGAGGTTACTTTAACGTCTGTAGACGTCTCTCCATTGATAACAACATGCTGTGTTCTGTTTGCTAAAAACTCTTCAATCCAGCCACACAGCTGGTCTGATATTCCGTAGGCTCTTACTTTGTTTATCAGGCGACAGTGCGGAACTGTATCGAACGCCTTCCGGAAGTCAAGAAAAATAGCATCTACCTGGGAGCCTGTATCTAATATTTTCTGGGTCTCATGAACAAATAAGGCGAGTTGGGTCTCACACGATCGCTGTTTCCGAAATCCATGTTGATTCCTACATAGTAGATTCTGGGTTTCCAGAAATGACATGATACGCGAGCAAAAAACATGTTCTAAAATTCTACAAGAGATCGACGTAAGAGATATAGGTCTATAGTTTTGCGCATCTGCTCGACGACCCTTCTTGAAGACTGGGACTATCTGTGCTCTTTTCCAATCATTTGGAACCCTCCGTTCCTCTAGAGACTTGCGGTACACGGCTGTTAGAAGGGGGGCAAGTTCTTTCGCGTACTCTGTGTAGAATCGAATTGGTATCCCGTCAGGTCCAGTGGACTTTCCTCTATTGAGTGATTCCAGTTGCTTTTCTATTCCTTGGACACTTATTTCGATGTCAGCCATTTTTTAGTTTGTGCGAGGATTTAGAGAAGGAACTGCAGTGCGGTCTTCCTCTGTGAAACAGCTTTGGAAAAAGGTGTTTAGTATTTCAGCTTTACGCGTGTCATCCTCTGTTTCAATGCCATCATCATCCCGTAGTGTCTGGATATGCTGTTTCGAGCCACTTACTGATTTAACGTCAGACCAGAACTTCCTAGGATTTTCTGTCAAGTCGGTACATAGAATTTTACTTTCGAATTCAATGAACGCTTCACGCATAGCCCTCCTTACGCTAACTTTGACATCGTTTAGCTTCTGTTCGTCTGAGAGGTTTTGGCTGCGTTTAAACTTGGAGTGGAGCTCTCTTTGCTTTCGCAGTAGTTTCCTAACTTTGTTGTTGTACCACGGTGGGTTTTTCCCGTCCCTCACAGTTTTACTCGGCACGTACCTGTCTAAAACGCATTTTACGATTGCCTTGAACTTTTTCCATAAACACTCAACATTGTCAGTGTCGGAACAGAAATTTTCGTTTTGATCTGTTAGGTAGTCTGAAATCTGCCTTCTATTACTCTTGCTAAACAGATAAACCTTCCTCCCTTTTTTTATATTCCTTTTAACTTCCATATTCAGGGATGCTGCAACGGCCTTATGATCACTGATTCCCTGTTCTGTACATACAGATTCGAAAAGTTCGGGTCTGTTTGTTATCAGTAGGTCCAATATGTTATCTCCACGAGTCGGTTCTCTGTTTAATTGCTCGAGGTAATTTTCGGATAGTGCACTCAGTATAATGTCACTCGATGCTCTGTCCCTACCACCCGTCCTAAACATCTGAGTGTCCCAGTCTATATCTGGTAAATTGAAATCTCCACCTAAGACTATAACATGCTGAGAAAATTTATGTGAAATGTATTCCAAATTTTCTCTCAGTTGTTCTGCCACTAATGCTGCTGAGTCGGGAGGTCGGTAAAAGGAGCCAATTATTAACCTAGTTCGGTTGTTTAATGTAACCTCCACCCATAATAATTCACAGGAACTATCCACTTCTACTTCACTACAGGATAAACTACTACTAACAGCGATGAACACTCCACCACCGGTTGCATGCAATCTATCCTTTCTAAACACCGTCTGTATCTTTGTAAAAATTTCGGCAGAATTTATCTCTGGCTTAAGCCAGCTTTCTGTACCTATAACGATTTCAGCTTCGGTGCTTTCTATCAGCGCTTGAAGTTCCGGTACTTTACCAACGCAGCTTCGACAGTTGACAATTACAATACCGATTGCTGCCTGGTCCCCGCATGTCCTGACTTTGCCCCGCATCCGTTGAGGCTGTTGCCCTTTCTGTACTTGCCCAAGGCCATCTAACCTAAAAAACCGCCCAGCCCACGCCACACAACCCCTGCTACCCGTGTAGCCGCTTGTTGCGTGTAGTGGACTCCTGACCTATCCAGCGGAACCCGAAACCCCACCACCCTATGGCGCAAGTCGAGGAATCTGCAGCCCACACGGTCGCAGAACCGTCTCAGCCTCTGATTCAGACCCTCCACTCGGCTCTGTACCAAAGGTCCGCAGTCAGTCCTGTCGACGATGCTGCAGATGGTGAGCTCTGCTTTCATCCCGCTAGCGAGACTGGCAGTCTTCACCAAATCAGATAGCCGCCGGAAGCCAGAGAGGATTTCCTCGGATCCATAGCGACACACATCATTGGTGCCGACATGAGCGACCACCTGCAGATGGGTGCACCCTGTACCCTTCATGGCATTCGGAAGGACCCTTTCCACATCTGGAATGACTCCCCCCGGTATGCACACGGAGTGCACATTGGTTTTCTTCCCCTCTCTTGCTGCCATTTCCCTAAGGGGCCCCATTACGCGCCTGACGTTGGAGCTCCCAACTACCAGTAAGCCCACCCTCTGCGACTGCCCAGATCTTGCAGACTGAGGGGCAACCTCTGGAACAGGACAAGCAGCCATGTCAGGCCGAAGATCAGTATCAGCCTGAGACAGAGCCTGAAACCGGTTCGTCAGACAAACTGGAGAGGCTTTCCGTTCAGCCCTCCGGAATGTCTTTCGCCCCCTGCCACACCTTGAAACGACCTCCCACTCTACCACAGGTGAGGGATCAGCCTCAATGCGGGCAGTATCCCGGGCAACCACAGTCGTAGTCCGATCAGGGGATGCGTGGGACGAGCTGGCCCTCCCCGACAAACCCCCATCCCGACCCCCACAGTGATGCCCATTGGCAACAGCCTCAAGCTGTGTGACCGAAGCCAACACTGCCTGAAGCTGGGAGCGAAGGGATGCCAACTCAGCCTGCATCCGAACACAGCAGTTGCAGTCCCTATCCATGCTAAAAACTGTTTTGCAAAGAACGTCTGAACTAATCTACAGAGAGCGCAAACAAATCGACAAAATTTAAACGGTTATTAAAATACAAGATTGCCTAGTAAATGCAGTAATGCTGCTACTTGCGCACTGCTGACACTGCTCGGCGGCGGAAGGAGACTAGGCGAAATTACACTATTCAGGTACTAAAACACGATGCTACACTCTCAAATACTATAATACGCCCGAAATTTATGAATTAAACAATGCAAGAACCAAAAACACGCAAAGAAATTAAGAATTAAACTATGTAACAAATGAGTGAGCTAGGAGTATACGACTTGCTGCTCAGCTGCTTATCCAACGGCGGCAGGTTAGTTAGGTTTAAGTAGTTCTAAGTTCTAGGGGACTGATGACCTCAGATGTTAAGTCCCATAGTGCTCAGAGCCATTTGAACCGTTCAAACAAATCGTATTAAAGAGTTTGTTACAAAATGAATTATTACAATACTTAACTTCTATCACTACACACAGGTGTTGCAAGCAAAGAGCGACGTACAAAATAATCGATCTTCTTCAGTATAGACTATTCCAAGTCTGTGCTACGTAGAGCGTACAGACGAAGTAACTAGAGTTGACGCATCTATAGAACTGACTAATCTTGAAGCTGCCATTACACTGGGCTTTCACCAGTCGGTCGCGGCGCTTATGTCTCTTCACATAGGGGCCTCTTCTGTGGCGTTGTCGTCCTGGAGAGCGGTCGGTAAGCGTGCGATTGGGTGACCTATTCTCACAGCCATCTCTTCTCTATCGTTCCCAACTGGTGTGCCGGCGCTTGGCTTTACGCCGCAACACTTCTAAATTCTGATTCTAATGGTACCCTCTATATCTTCTACATCGACTCTCTGCTCCTTCTTCTATCATGTCATCATGGAAGTCTACCCCCTACAGCCAGGATTTCAAAACTTCTTGCTTCCAACTGTTTGGCTCGGTGAAGGATGCACTCCACGAGAAGCAGCACATGGCTGATGGAGAGGTTTAAATGCGAACATTTTAGGTTAGGCTTTACCGAGACTGTTAGTGACACTAATTGAAACAACAAGTTTACTGTTACCGGCCACCGTTTTATTTATTTCCACGACGCGTTTCAAAGGTTTAAACCTCCATCATCAGGTGGATTTACATCACTTAGTATGACTTTTTCTGTGTGTTGTGTTACGATTTTTTGGAGGAACTTGTGGCACTGTCTAGTGGAGAAACAAGACACTATTTCAAAACATGGTTTTGCGTTTCTTCTGAGAAAAACTTAACTGATATCTAACGGTGAACATAAAATAGGTTAAATATAGTACCTCCAGTGGTCACTGGTTCCTCTCGCAGTCGTAACACATCACATGTATACTGTCGTATTTGTAAACAAATATGGCGCCTGCAATCTGCTGAGTGCAAGGTTCTTATAGCGGAAGAGAAGACATAATCGCAAAGTACAAAGAATATACATCGTAGCAACATTATTACAGAAGGATTTTGAGACCTCAAAACAAACACCTCCAAATCCTTTAAATAATTATTCTGTAATAATGTTGCTACGATGTATATTCTTTGTACTTTGCGATTATGTCTTCTCTTCCGCTATAAGAACCTTGCACTCAGCAGATTGCAGGCGCCATATTTGTTTACAAATACGACAGTATACATGTGATGTGTTACGACTGCGAGAGGAACCAGTGACCACTGGAGGTACTATATTTAACCTATTTTATGTTCACCGTTAGATATCAGTTAAGTTTTTCTCAGAAGAAACGCAAAACCATGTTTTGAAATAGTGTCTTGTTTCTCCACTAGACAGTGCCACAAGTTCCTCCAAAAAATCGTAACACAACACATAGAAAAATGTCATACTAACTGATGTAAATCCACCTGATGATGGAGGTTTAAACCTTTGAAACGCGTCGTGGAAATAAGTAAAACGGCGACTGGTAATAGTAAACTTGTTGTTTCATTTAACATTTGATGGAGAGGTTATTGGTGCAGCGAGTCGGTTCCGACGTCGACGGGTGGAGTGGTACCACGCGGGCATACAGGCTCTCTCAGTAAGGTGGCGTAAGAGCGTCGCACTGAACGGAGATTATGTTGAAAAATAAGTGCTTGTTACCAAAAGAAAGGTGAATAATACGGTGTACTGGAATTCTGAATAAAGTAAACCTAATTTCGAAAAAAAAGGTCTTGCATTACGTATTGGATGCTACTCATACATAAAAGGTGGCTTCAGCTGGATGTAGCAGACCTGAAGAAACTTGTGGACTCTCTTTCACGTAGAACTGAACCCATTATCAGTGCTAGCGTGGTGTGTCCGGAGGTGGCCTGTAATTTTTTATCCATTAAGCTTTAACTTCATGAGACGGGATTAAAATGAAAGAGAATGTGCGTGCAGTTTCCAGACAGGAAGTTCCCGTGGCTTTTTGCCTGCCCGGCGCGCCGCCCCCACCGCCTCCGCATCGGCCGCCACACTCCGCCTGCCGACTGCGGACCCTGGCGGCTGTACAAGAGAGCGCCGCATTGTGTGTCTAATTGCCGGCGCGCCTGGAATGCGAGACCAGTCCCGCGCTAGCCTAGTCTGGGATCCTGCACCGCGCTCTTCTCTCAAACATCTCCTCTCTCTGTTCCGCGGGACCACGTTACCTACAGGAATTCCCCAACTATACTAATTACCAGACTGAAAACTGCTCGCTTAATAGCACCAAAAAAGCGAATATGTGCTGGGCAGAGTTAGGGATGTAAAACAAGATAACTAGCTTTTCTACTTGCAGTGAGGTGACAGAAGTCACGAGATATCTCCTAACAGTGTGTCTGACCTCCTTTAGCGAGACGTAGAGCAGCAACTCGACGTGGTATGGACCCAACAAGTCGTCGGAAGTGCGCTGCAGAAGTACTGGGCCATGCTGCCTCTGTAGCCGTCCATAACTGCGAAACTACTGCTGGAGGGGGATTTCGTACACAAACTAATCTCTCGATTATGTCCCATAAATGTCCGATGGGATTCCCATCGAGTGATGTGAGTGGCCAAATCATTCTCTCGATCTTCCCAGAACGTTCTTGAAACCAATAGCGAACAATTGTGTCATCCACAAAAATTCCATCGTTTCTGGGCACATTAAGTCCATGAACGGTTGCAAATGATCACCAGCTATTCGAAAATAACCATTTATCGCCAATATTAGGTTCAATCGGACCAGAGGACACAGCCCACACCATTATGGAGCCACCACCAGATTTCATGGTGCCTTACTTACAACTTGCGTTTATGGCTTCGTGAGTTTGGGCCGCACTCGAACCCTAGCGTCAGCTTTCGCCATCTGGAATCCAAACTCGACTGACCAGGACACGGTTTTCCAGTGTCAGGGGTCGAACATATATGGTCATGAGCCCAGCGGAAGCGCTGCAGGCGATGTGGTGCGGTTAGCAAAGACACTCCACGGGTCGTCTGCTGCCCATTGATGACAAATTTCGCAGCACTATACTAACGCGTACGTTCCTAGTACGTCCTACATTGATTTCTGCGGTTACTTCACGCGCTGTTGTCCGTCTGCTAGCACTGAAAACTCAACGTCAACGCCACTGCTCTGTCCCTGGTGAGACGTAATGCCTGAAATTTGGCTTCCTCGGCACACTCTCGACAATGTGGATCTCGGAATACTGAATTCTCTAGGGATTTCCGAAATAAAATGTCCGATCCGTGTAGCTCCAGTTGTCTATTAATTCCCGTCGTGAGGCCATAATCACGTAGGATACCTTTTCACATTAACCTCGGGATTACAAATGACAGCTCCGCCAATGCATTGTACTTTTATGCCTTGCGTACACGTACTGCCGGTATCCGTATTTGTGCATATCGCCATCCCATGACTTTTGTCACCTCATTGTGCGTGGCAGCTTCAAGGACATTTAAATCAAAACATCATAGTACGTTTGAGCTTTTTTGCTTGTTGGTATTAGTACCCATGTCATGTAATACAATGCATCGTGCCAAGCAAAGTAACATGATACATGATGTCATTGCATTTGTCATGTTGAAACGCCCCCTTCGAAAAATTTATGAATGACTGTGTTGGTAAACCTCTTACGTTATTTGATTTTCAAACAGCTGAGCAAAACTGAACGTATTCAGACATTTCTCTCTTTACTTATTCTGATCATCACTAAACTGACACACAATATTTTTTTAGCGCAACGCAATCTGACTTTCAATAATCCCTACAAAAGAATGGCCCTGACTAACAATAACCTATTCCTTTCATTAATCACTTACCTCAAAAAATCTTCGTTACTCGAACTACTGCAATACAGCGAGCGCCAATACTGCCAGCTAAATAAAAGTTTCTAACTACTGAAGGCACTAACTACTGATAGGCATAGTTAGCAAATGAAAGATTTTGATACAGAACAAACAATGTGTTTACCT
This sequence comes from Schistocerca americana, assembly GCF_021461395.2. NCBI lineage: Eukaryota > Metazoa > Arthropoda > Insecta > Orthoptera > Acrididae > Schistocerca > Schistocerca americana. The sequence continues at coordinate 17,582,953 of NC_060124.1, forward strand.
TAATATTGTTCAAAAATCATTATATATATATATATATATATATATATATATATATATATATATATATATATATGTATATACATATATATATATATATATGTATATATATATATAAAAAATTCATGGCATCCATCTTTACAAATTTCCTTTTTCTGGCGGACACACGTCCAGATCGTCCGTTCTCAAAACTCTGGCATCTCTCTCTCCACATCCACCACTGCTGGCGGCTCACTTCCAACTGCACAACGCTACTCGCTGTCCACATCTTACTGCCCAACACTACGCCAGCGAATATTCCAACAATGAGTCCAGCCAGCCACAACTGCACACAGCACAGTCAGTGATTTTCATACAGAGCGCTACGTGGCGTTACCAACATAAAAACCTAAACATCCTACTTACAATGTCGTGCAGATGACAACGTGACATTAAAGTTTAGGATACATGACTCACCAATCTAAATTGGAAGGTGCAGGCGTTCCTACACGTTGCAGCTAAGAGAGCTCGCTGCGCTGATGAAACAGGGTTAACGCGTAAAAAAAGCGTGAATTTGTCAAACAGTTTTAATGTAAACGTCTTTGAATCTGCCAGATAAGTCCAAAACCTACTTCCCTTCTTTAACATCTCTAACTCTGCCCACGATGTGTTAGCCTTTTTTTTATTCTATGATTGGAGCAGATTTATACTGCCATGGTTTGAGAACTGATGTAGATTTTTGTTCACTCGGGCGACGACTGACCCGGTATAAGTTTTTTTTGTTTTTTTTTTTTGTTATCTTTCGAATCACGTTCGTTATAGCGTAGCAACGGATAAAGCTTTCGGAAAAAACAGAACGATCATTAATTACATGCATTTATCTATCGTCTTACAAAATTTGAACCGATTTCTGAAGTTCGAAACATAGAAGTGGCTCGCGTGAATAAGCTCAGAAAAGGCGTTGCCTGTAAAATCAAATGAAGATAGATTTTTCGAAATCGAGTTTTCAATTTTATCGTAAGAATGAATTTTTTTATTTATTTCATTCACTTTAAAGCGTTTCTGGGCATTCAATTCAAGTAAGAACGAATTTTACGTGTTACATTTATATCCATTTTAAAATTTCAACAAACATAATACTTACTGGATAAAAGAATTTCGTTCTGACTTCGTCCATGTATCTATCTACCTTCGTGCAAAGTTTGAACCGATTCGTACAAACTTAACGTATAGAAGCAGCGCGTTTCAAAGGCCTCTCACAAAAACGTGTTCTTTGCACGTAAAATGTAAATGAAGGTAGATTTTTTTCTCAATTGTTGAGACCTATCGTAGATCAAAAACCGACACACCGGTATAGAAAATGTGAACCACCAGTCTCACTCCAGTCCGGATATATTGAAGGGTGTTTTTGCACGTAAAATCCGATCGGTGCATATATAAATGGTGCCATTAGCTAAGCTTTCATTTCACCCCAATTAAAATCTTTTCTGTATCTCCGGTTCTTCGTTCAAACCTTGCTTAATATACTGTAACATAGGTACAGTAAGACGGATCGTCTAATGCATATACAAATGTCTGATGGACCGGGCTAAACCAAAAACTTTGGATCATTTGCTGCCAGCTCAAATAGGAACAGAGCACCATGAGCCTCCCAATCCGCGATTCCGAGCTGGGTCCTCTCATACATATTTGTTATCTATTGACCTTTCTATAATACTTTCTTGTACATTTTCCTTGTAGAGTCCCTCTATAAATTCCTTTCAGCTTTCAGCTTTCCCTTCTCTTCTAAATATTCCGTTGGCATCTGAGCTCTTGATATACAAACAGCTGCTTCACCTCTTGATATACAAACAGCTGCTTCACCTCTCTCAAAAGGCCTATTTAAGCTTCCTATTGGCGATATCTATCTTTCACCTAGTTATACATGATTGTACAATCTTGCACTGTCTTGTAGCCCATCCTGCTTAGTCATTTTGCAATTTCTGTCAATTCCTCTTTTTGACGTCCATATACCCCTTCGCTTTCTTCATTTTCAGCATTTTATATTTTCTCTCTTTGTCAATTAAATTCAGTATCTGCTCTGGTATCAGAGGATTCCCATAAGGCCTTATCATTTTATTTATTTAAACCTCTGCTGGATTCATTATTTCATCTCTCAAAGCTTCTACTACAGTTCCTTCCCCTGGTCTCCTACTATGGTTTTTGTCTTGCAGTATCGAATTCCAGTCACCGATCACAATTACATTTTCATCTCCATCAACTTTAGCCCAGGAAGAAGATGTTTTCCGACGTAATTCTGTCAGAGACGGCAAAGGACTTGGAAAAGCAGTTGAAATTAATGGATAGGATCTTGAACTAATATTATAAGATGGGCATCAACTAAAGTAAAACAGGGGTAATGAAATGTGATCGACATGAATCAGTTGACGAAATTACAATAAGAATTCAGCCACTAAAAGTAGTAAATGAGTTTTTTGAGCAGCAAAATAACTGACAACGGCCGACGTAGAGATGATATAAAATGCAGATTGTAAAAATGACGGCGACATATGAAAGGCTTATTTCAATAGTGGTACAAGCCCATTGTTGTTCATCTTGAGATACAAAGTCCTAAAGTTAAATGAGCGCTGAAAAATCTGCAGTTGAGATACCAGAAATATTCAAGCATATGGCTTCTTGCTAGAGATGAACCTTTCTTGTTTGGATCATTAATTTCAGAAGCACTATAGGTAGAGAAGTGGAGGTAATGGACTTGTACCACTATTGAAATAAGCCCTTGATAAGTCAAAAGACTAATGACACACAAAATATAGTGGCTGCTTTTGTCAACTAAAAAGCTGCGTTTTCCACGTTTCAGCCACAACGAAATTTCTCACTTGTTAGGAATCACGTCCGTAATATGGTACTTTGTATTTAGCCTTAATGTTGCACTGCTCTTTCGTACCTCCTCGCCGCGCGGGATTAGCCGAGCGGTCTCAGGCGCTGCAGTCATGGACTTTGCGACTGATCCCGGTGGAGGTTCGAGTCTTCCCTCGGGCATGGGTGTGTGTGTGTTTGTCCTTAGGATAATTTAGGTTAAGTAGTGTGTAAGCTTAGGGACTGATGACCTCAGCAGTTAAGTCCCATAAGATTTCACACACATTTGATTTTCGTACCTCCTCGGTACTATTTATAATCACAGTATAACCTAAAATAAAATGTTTGAGACTTTCTATGCGGATACTCTTCAGTGGAATAGAAGGAGTTGTCTAAAAGAATGTTCTGTAACTCAGTCTTAGAGTATACCACATTATCTGCATGAGATGTACTTGCCTCTGGGTGGTTGTTGAATACACATGTACCAACATATATGACTTCTTTCGGTACTAGTGTTAACTTTTTGAATTTTTTGTACACATTGGTTCCCGTCCTAATCTTATATTCCTGATTTTCAATATGTTTTGAGAAGAGAGAAATTGGCAACGATAAAGGACATTAAGAGTACCGTGAAAGAGCTGATAAAATAGCAAGCTTTTTTTAAAGGTGTCTCCTACAACATGTTTTTGGATGCTGATGATACTGTCCCTGTTGGGTGAGTGTAACCAAACATTGATCCATAGACCATTAGTGAACGAGAAAATTCAGAATAAGCTAGTTCCTTCAATTTCAAATAACCTACAGCAGTAATCACGCGTACTACAATAACTGAACTAAAGCGTTTTATTAGTTTTAGGCAGTTGTTGAACTATTTATACTCCGAAAACCTGAAGCCATTCTACTTCATTGTTTGAGACCAATGTTTTTATAGCTTGTGAAGTTTTATCAGAACTACTAAAATGTATGTGATGAGTCTTGTCAAAATTCACTGAAAATCAATTTGCTTTTAACCATCTCTCTTGAATATTTCGTTAGCTGCCTTTGCAGTCAGAGGACTGGTAGTGCCTTCTGTTCCTAGATTTACATGATCTGCGAAAAGAACAAAATTTGCACCTAATGAAACTCTAAAAGGAAGATTATATACGAAACCCGAAATAGAACCTTGTGATACACCACGTCTCATTGCTTCAAATTCTGAATACCCCATGTCAGTACAGCACATTAACCACACTTACGGCCTGGCTTAAGGTTTTTCTCCAGTTTAGGTCGCTAGGGCGTACAGTAAGCGCTGATAAACCCTCAAAACTGTGAAGCACCGTGAAGATAATTTACGAAATTTCAAACGCCAACTTTCTCTTCCGAATGCGAAAATATTTTATTGACACCCACCTACGTAGGGAGAAATGATCATAATAATCAGAGCTGGAACGGAAAGATTTAGGTGTTCCTTTTTTCCCATTCGCCATTCGAGAGTGGAATGGTAGAAAAGTAGTATGAAAATGATTCGACGAACCCTCTGCCAGGCATTTAAGTGTGAAATTACAATGAAATGAAAACCCTTAGCTGTTTACAGGTGTTGACATACGTCAACGGGGACAGATGAAAACGTGAGCCCCGATCGGGACTCGAAACCGGGATCTCCCGCTTATATGGCAGACGCTCTATCCATCTGAGCCACCAATGGCACACAGATGATAGTGCGACTGCAGGGACTTATCTCTGGCACGTATCACGCGAAACCCACATTCTCAACATATTGTCCCGCACTACATTCGTAGTACCCCCGCCCATTATACTCATTACTCGCGGCGCGTTGCCGATTCCCGAAAGAACAGATACCATCTTAGTATATTTAAGTGTGAATTGCAGAGTGATCATGTAGATGTAGATGCAGGTGTAGACTTAAGAAACTGTAATCAAATTCATATTTGCCAACCAAAACTGCGCTTCACTTGTAACCAGTTTCCTGTTGTTGCTCCACATACTTCCCTGGATGTACGTTTATTGCAGTCTAGACCAATCATGGAGAGGAGATTGCGACTTACAGTTGACGACAAATTGAGGCTAATCGTTGAATTCATTAAAATATCCCCTTGCAGGGCTCCACTGTCGGTACGCTCCTCTGCGCAGCATTCGCCCTCTTCCCGGACTCGTCGCCCTCCTGTCACTTAACGAGAATGGCAGCCGCTGTGTACTGTAGAATCGTGAACACTGTTCAGAGACGTACAGTGCCCGCTCGCGACTCAGCGGCAGCACGCGTTCGACATTCGCTTCACCTCTGTTTGCTACAAAGAGGCCAAACAGAAGCAGAGGTATGAGACTCCCGATAAGAGGCAAAGGCGGCGGAACCCGAGCGCCGGTCGGGCCGTGACGGGCTGAGGCGGTGCATCTGTCCCGGCACTTGTGTGGACTCGCCGCGATCCCGGATCGCCGTATCGGATTCTCGCGCGGACCATTGTCCGCCGGCGCGGTCAGAGTCGGCGAATCTGATGGCGAGATAGGCTATGCGAGACGAGGCGGTACGATACGATACGATAGTGCCTCCCGTCTGCAGTTCCGGCTGGCGCCGTTGGTCGGCATGCCTCGGTAGCGGTCACTTGGCAGGCAGCGCAAAGCGAGCGTCTTCTGTTCCCACGCCGTCCAGTACACACTGCGCCGTCAGGTCACCGCTCCGTGGAGCTGGTGTGTTCAGTCGTACACAGAGTCTTTCACAAATTAAGTAATATACGACTTTTAAGGCTTTGTAGTATTTACTACACTGCCGGCCATTAAAATTGCTACACCACGAAGATGACGTGCTACAGAGGCGAAATTTAACCGACAGGAAAAAGATGCTGTGCTATGCAAATGATTAGCTTCTCGGAGCATTCAGACACGGTTGGCGCCGGTGGTGACACCTACAACATGAGGAAAGTTTCCAACCGATTTCTCATACACAAACAGCAGTTCACCGGCGTTGCTTGGTGAAATGTTGTTGTGATGCCTCGTGTAAGGAGGAGAAATGCGTACCATCGCGTTTCCCACTTTGATAAATGTCGGATTATAGGCTATCGCGATTGCGGTTTATCGTATCGCGACATTGCTGCTCGCGTTGGTCGAGATCCAATGACTGTTAGCAGAATATGGAATCGGTGGGTTCAGGAGGGTAATACGGAATGACGTGCTGGACCCCAATGGCCTCCAATCACTAGCAGTCGAGATGACAGGCATCTTATTCACATGGCTGTAACGGATCGTGCAGCCACGTCTCGGTCCCTGAGTCAACAGATGGGGACGTTTCCAGGACAACAACCATCTGCACGAAGAGTTCGACGACGTTTGCAGCAGCATGGGCTATCAGCTCGGAGACCATGGCTGCGGTTACCCTTCACGCTGCATCACAGACAGGAGCGCCTGCGATGGTGTACTCGACGACGAACCTGGGTGCACGAATGGCAAAACGTCATTTTTTCGGATGAATCCAAGTTCTGTTTACAGCATCATGATGGTCGCATCCGTGTTTGACGACATCGCGGTGAACGCACATTGGAAGCGTGTATTCGTCATCGCCATACTGGCGTATCACCCGACGTGATGGTATGGGGTGCCATTGGTTACACGTCTCGGTCACCTCTTGTTCGCACTGACGGCACTTTGAACAGTGGACGTTACATTTCAGATGTGTTACGACCCGTGGCTCTACCCTTCATTCGATCCTAGCGAAACCTTACATTTCAGCAGGATAATGCACGACCGCATGTTGCAGGTCCTGTACGGGCCTTTCTGGATATAGAAAATGTTCGACTGCTGCCCTGGCCAGCACATTCTCCAGATCTCTCACCAATTGAAAACGTCTGCTCAATGGTGGCCGAGCAACTGGCTCGTTACAATACGTCAGTCACTACTCTTGATGAACTGTGGTATCGTGTTGAAGCTGCATGGGAAGCTGTACCTGTACATGCCATCCAAGCTCTGTTAGACTCAATGCCCAGGCGTATCAAGGCCGCTATTATGGTCAGAGGTGGTTTTTCTGGGTACTGATTTCTCAGGATCTATGCACCCAAATTCCGTGAAAATGTAATCACGTGTCAGTTCTAATATAATATATTTGTCATCTGCATTTCTTCTTGGTGTAGCAATTTTAAAGGCCAGGTGTGTACATTCAAGTTACAATCCTAAAGTGTACAGCGGATGAATGAGCACGTCAACAGTTTTGTCTATGTATCTGTGCGCAAAGGGAAGACTTGGAACGACGAACAGCGACTGAAGAACATGAATGTGATCACCCCAAGAAATCAGTTCCGACCGCTAGTCGTGAGTTGGCATTTCCAGTGACGTTTGTGTGGAGATTTTTAAGGATACAATTACAACTACATCTTTGTCACCAGCAGTTGTTTCAAGCTCTAAAGCCTACAGACTACCGATTACGTTCCAGCTTTGCAAACGAAATGTTACTCCTTGACTATGAAGATATTCTCGATCGTCTTCAGTGATGAATCAACATTTCATCTAAGTGGAGGTATGAACACACACATTGTCAGCAAATCCCCACGACATGGTAGAGTTACAGTCATACTCCCCTAAATTGAATGTTTTTTTGTGCGGTAAGTTTATTTATAAGTTTTATGGTGAAGCAATTGTAATTGGTGTTTCTTATCCTGATACGCTAGGACTGTCGCTCTTTCCTCAACTGGAAGAAGCTGTATGAAGAAACTTTATTTGCCAGGAAGATGGTGTGCCGCCTCTCTGGCAAAACTCAGTACGCGCTAGGCTAAATGATGTTGTACCCGACCGCTGGATTCGTTGCCTGGGGCAGGTTTTACAGAGCTTGTTTTGCTTGACCTCCACATTCACACTCGATCTGATGCCATGCGATTTTTACCTTTGGGGGTCACAAAGGATCACGTATTCGTGCCCCCGCTTCCAGCTAAGCTACCCTACGTTATAAACAGCATTGTTGCAGAAATGGCTCCAGAAATACTGATCAAGGTTTGGGAAGAACTCGCTCATGGACTCGGTGTGTGACGAATGGTCCGTTGAACACTTGCAAGAAAATCTGTTTGAGCTGCTCTTTCATTTTATGTGTTATTTATAACTAAAAGTTGAATGTTATAAATGTTAAAAAGTCTTAAAACATTTGTATATTCTTTTTGAAACACCCTGTACATTGTTGCCCTGCACAGGGCTGGTAGATATTGGAATATTTCTGTTTCGTAGAGTTTATCCTATCGTACGGTTTTTATTTATCCTTGTGGCCGGATACCTATCCACTTATGGTAGACCCACCAATACGTGAAAACTGAGGTAGTACTATGTAAAAGCAGGATACAACAGACACAGAATAGCCACAAGGTTCTGTGACATATAAGTCTGGAAGGCGACAAAAAGCCATGTGCCTGTACCACAGTATGTAGACAGACATTTTTCCGCCGCTCCATCCGCGAACGGAAGAGCGCAGAAAGCTGGAAATGTTGGAACGAAGTATCCTTTTTCTTTCTTTTTCTTTTTTTAGTCATCCGTCTTCTGACTGATTTGAAGCGACCCACCACGGATTCCTATCCTGTGCCAACCTTTTCATCTCAGAGTAGCACTTGCAATCTACGTCCTCAGTTATTTGCTGGACGTATTCCAATCCCTGTCTTCCACTACAGTTTTTGCCCTCTACAGCTCCCTCTAGTACCATGGAAGTCATTCCCTCATGTCTTAGCAGATGTCCTATCATCCTGTCCCTTCTCCTTATCAGTGTTTTCCACATATTCCTTTCCTCTCCGATTCTGCGTAGAACTTCCTCATTCCTTACCTTATCAGTCCACCTAATTTTCAACATTTGTCTGTAGCACCCATCTAAAATACTTCGATTCTCTTCTGTTCCGGTTTTCCCACTGTCCATGTTTCACTACCATACAACGCTGTGCTCCAGATGTACATTCTCAGAAATGTCTTCCTCAAATTAAGGCCTATGTTTGATACTAGTACACTTCTCTTGGCGAAGAATGCCCTTTTGCAATTGCTAGTCCGCTTTTTATATCCTCCATGCTGCCTCGGTCATTGGTTATTTTATTTCCTAGGTAGCTGAATTCCTTATTTTATCAACGCATATTCCAGTATAAATTTGGTAAATATAGTGGTCAAGAGTAATATCAGTTTTTCAGTGGTTGGTAATTTGCTGCCAGTGTAAAAGTAGATTTCGTCGAACGGTGAACGGCATACAAAATCTTTGGGAAGACTATATACGTCAATTCGTAAGTCTAAGAAGAAAATAAAAATCACACTGTTCCTGCTTTAAATATCTACATTGATATAAATAATCTATTACCATTATATTATGTCTTACTGTTTACGTTTACTGTAGGAAACGGATGTATCCCTACTTGATTTTGTTCCCATCTTTTAACTTATTTGTCTGACGTGGTTACCGTCAAACACAGAAAACCCCATTTCATTTACGAGGGGACTCCAAAAGTAAGTGACATATTATTATGGTATACCAAATAACGTGTGTTGAAAGCTGGGCTACACTTTAAAGAACGCAGATTCATGACACTGTTCTTCAATTTAGTTACCAAGTTTATGCAAACAACGAACATTGTGCCAGTCGTTCATTTTCCCGATGATAGTAATCCTCTCCTTGCTCATAGGGAACCGCTATGTATTCCCGGTACAGTGCGAAGGAAGTGAACTGAAATGCATGTTGGCAGATCTCCATGTACTACAGATATTAGCAGATGGTAATGGCAGTGTCGCTCAAAGTTGGTATCGGGAAAGATTTCCAGAATGACGATGCCTCAACAGGAGGATGTTTGAAGCAATCGATCGTCCTGTTAGGTTTGCACTGGTCCTTTAAACCTCCTATTCGCGACTGGGATAGGTCTAGAAGGACAGGGAAACCTTAGCTGGAGGAGAAACGTCTCAGTGCAATTGTCGACAACTCTAGTATCAGTGTCAAGACACTTAATTAGATGTAACAGATCATTTTGACCAAATGACCGTCTGGAAAGTGCTACATGAGAACCTGCTGTATCCGATAAATGTACAGCGTGTCCAGGCAGTAGCTGATTTTCCTGCACTGGTACGCGTCTACAAATGGTTTATTCAACACTGTGTCAGTCCTCACTTTAGTGTACATGTGCTGTTCAAGGATGAGACTTCGTTTCAATGTATGTGATCAATGAGTTGAAGAGTTATAGATATTGAACTTTAACGTAGAAATAAAGCGTTACTGGTCCCGTGTCCATTTGCAGCCGTTGACACACGGGCCGTGCATTTGAACGTCGAATGTGCCGACTTCATGGTGTCATAGCGTGGAAAAAGCTCGTTGGGGACTCTTTCCGAACGTGCAGGGAAATATCTAGCATATCATTCTCTCTGAATTTGCAAAAAAATGGTTCAAATGGCTCTGAGCACTATGGGACTTAACATCTGAGGTCATCAGTCCCCTAGAACTGAGAACTACTTAAACCTAAGTAACCTAAGGACATCACACAGCCATGTCCAAGGCAGGATTCGAAGCTGCGACCGTAGCGGTAGCGCTGTTCTCGACTGAAGCGCCTAGAACCGCTCGGCCATACCGGCCGGCTCTGAATTTGCATTTGAACGTAGACTAATGAGATGGGAGAACGCCACCTACGTCAGATGACGCCATCTGTCTTCAGTACACAGTCGTGAGACGTCTTTTGGCTTTCAGTGGACGTCCAACTGCATGTACGTCGTTTCTAAGCACCAACAAATTGCGGATCACTCGAAAACTAGTCGTTAATTGAACGATTCATTGTAATGAAGGGAAACGTTATATTGGTGGTTACAGGATTATTGAGATTTGCGTGTAAAAGTATGCCGTTTCAAGGCTGCAGAATAATGAGAAAACCACGGGAAACCAATCTCTATCTGGCAACATTGGATTCAACTTGCAGCAGTACTACACCGATGCAACGAACGTGAGATGCGGGGACTCAAAAGCTTGTTAACACTGTCTTCCTCCCTCCCTGCCATCACAAACCCAGAACACTGTCTAGCCTATGATGTGTCACTGCAGTCTGCTTTGCCAGTGAACTTGAAAGTCATATGTGTCATCGGTACAATTTTCGACAGTTAAATGTCATTTTGTAACATATCTACGATTAAAGCTTTCAGGAGATGGTAAGATGCGAAACATGATAGAAAATCATTTATAGTCCTAGCGCAATGAATTTTTGTGAAGTCGAAAATAAAAAGAAAGAAGGAAAGAGAAAGAGGAAAGAATAGAGCACTAGATTAGTAACATAACAAATCCTGAGTTGCTGGTTAGCGTCCCACTGGACCCAAATATTTCTGTTAACTATCACTTTATCTAACAGTTTATGATACTTTCTTATTAATTTGATGGAATAATATTCTGTAATATTCGATGTTACTTAAATACAAGTGGGGTCTCTCTGAGGAGTGAGTTTGTTCGATTGGCTTTATCTAAAACGCAGCTTGCAGTAAAATAGTTTTCACTTTCTTGTTTCAAGTTTTCATTTCGTAGTTGTAAAGATTCTGCTTCTTAATAAGAAAGTGATCAAGTACAAACGTCCTTAAGGTTTTGCTAAATAGTGAGACTGACTAAATAATTTTTATCTTCTGCGAAGAACTATTGTAAATTTACAGCACACTACTAGTAATAGAGCTTTTATAAGCCGATGTCCTTATTGACTGGAGAGGGTACTTTCCTCTTTGCCTTATGCGATATTCACGGGTATCGTAGTTTTTATTTATGCATTCTACGAACAGAACAACATATGGCCAATGGAGGTTCAAAATGGTTCAAATGGCTCTGAGCACTATGGGACTTAACTGCTGAGGTCATCAGTCCCCTAGAACTTAGAACTACTTAAACCTAACCAACCTAAGGACATCACACACACCCATGCCCGAGGCAGGATTCGAACCTGCGACCGTAGCGGTCGTGCGGTTCCAGACCGTAGCGCCTAGAACCGCTCGGCCACCTCGGCCGGCGCCAATGGAGGGAATGTGCGTTTTAGTAGCACTAAGGTAGTAATTTTACGCCCGTCCATTTCGTAAACAATGTGATTTGTGAGCCAGTACAGCCGACAACTGCCGTTGGATCGTACTGTGATCACATATACCAAGTTGAGACACACGTACCGGATGCACTAGTCGCCTCATTTCTGGGCGTTCAGTAGCGCGTTGAATTCAGAACACTCAAGGATGTACTTCGAAAGTACGGTCCGTGTGCCGAAGGCTTTTTAACTCATTTTACTGCTCTTCATATGAGGAATGTTTCCTGAAATTTTGGTCATAATTTTTTGTTACACCCTGTAGAATGACGTGGCACAGTGAGAAAAGAACAGATTCCTTTCCGAGAGAGGCCTAATTCGTACAAAGGTCTGGCCATCTAGTTACCTTCTTATGGTTCCATAAATAAGTAGAGGCGAATAACCTCATGAGCCTTTATACGGCCCATCGTCGATTCCTATCTCCATTCAATTTCTCACTGCTTCACTCAAGCGAATCAGTAATTTCTGTGGGTACAATACTGCTGGGAAACACGGCTTACGGCAAAAGTTTTCTCACGAAGTGTCGGATGTGGAACTAATTTCATTCGCCTATTAACGTTTCGAGCACAATTTCATGGTCTGACACCATCTGAATGAGCTTCGACGCGGGAAATATACTGTATATATAAGGGCGTTTCTCGACAACACACGCTAGATTTAGCACGTAATGGCTACACAGAATACGCAAGGAGCTCACGCCTCGTTTCTCCGCGTGAAAGAAGGAATTTGCATCCGCTGTGCCGGCTAACGTGGCGGTATTGTGGGGCCTCGCCCGTTAACAAGACGTCTTGAGCAGCAGCGGGGCCGACTCCTGCGGGACCCACTTGTGGGCCAGTTTGAGACAAATCACACAGCATGGCGGGGTGGGGCGGTGCGTAGTGCGTGCCGGACGCAGCGGAGCGTGTTGCCACTCGAGCACGCCTCACCCCGCCTGCCGCAACCCTTTGCCGAGGGGTGGCTGTCGCAAAGCCGCGGCTGGCACCAGGGGCAGCTGTCGCCGGTAATGGGTCGAGTAGCGCTTCGTTTCCTCGCGGAGGCGACGTGGGACGTTGCGGGGAGGGGACAAGCTGCGGAATGAAAAGCACTCCCTGAGTCCGTAGTGGAAGAAGGCACCGATTCAAATGTAGAAAGCAAATTAAACTACACTACTGGCCATTAAAACTGCTACACCAAGAAGAAATGCAGATGATAAACGGATATTCATTGGACAAATATATTATACTAGAACTGACATGTCATTACATTTTCACGCAATTTGGGTATACACAGTAGAGCCTGAGAAGTCAGTACCCAGAACAACCACCTCTGGCCGTAATAACGGCCTTGATACGCCTGGGCACTGAGTCAAACAGAGCTTGGATGGCGTGTACAAGTACAGCTGCCCGTGCAACTTCAACACGATACCATAGTTCATCAAGAGTAGTGACTGGCGTATTGTGACGAGCCAGTTGCTCGGCCACCCTTGACCAGACGTTTTCAGTTGGTGAGGGATCTGGAGAATGCGCTGGCCAGGGCAGCAGTCGAACATTTTCTGTGTCCAGAAAGGCCCGTACAGGACCTGCAACATGCTGTCGTGCGTTATCCTGCTGAAATGTAGAGTTTCGCAGGGATCGAATGAAGGGTAGAGCCACGAGTCGTAACACATGTGAAATGTAACGTCCACTGTTCAAAGTGCCGTCAATGCGAACAAGAGGTGACCGAGACGTGTAACCAATGGCGGCCGGCCGGTGTGGCCGAGCGGTTCTAGGCGCTTCAGTCTGGAACCGCGTGACCGCTACGGTCGCAGGTTCCAATCCTGCGTCGGGCATGGATGTGTGTGATGTCCTTAGGTTAGTTACGTTTAAGTAGTTCTAAGTTCTAGGGGACTTACGACCTCAGATGTCGAGTCCCATAGTGCTCAGAGACCCCGTACCATCACGCTGGGTCATACGCCAGTATGGCGATGACGAATACACGCTTCCAATGTGCGTTCACTGCGATGTCGCCAAACACGGATGCGACCATCATGATGCTGTAAACAGAGCCTGGATTCATCCGAAAAAATGACGTTTTGACATTCATGCAACCAGCTTCGTCGTTGAGTACACCATCTAAGGCGGTCCTGCCTGTGATACAGCGTCAGGGGTAACCGAAGCTATGGTCTCCGAGCTGATAGTCCACGCTGCTGCAAACGTCGTCGAACTGTTCGTGCAGCTGGTTGTCGTCTTGAAAACGTCCCCATCTGTAGACTCAGAGATCGAGACGTGGCTGCACGATCCGTTACAGCCATGAGGATAAGATGCCTGTCATCTCGACTGCTAGTGATACGAGTCCGTTGGGATCCAGCACGGCGTTCCGTATTATCCCCCTGAACCCACCGATTCCGTATTCTGCTGACAGTCATTGGATCTCGACCAACGTGAGCAGTAATGTCGCGATACGATAAACCGCAATCACGATAGGCTACAATCCGACCTTTATCAAAGTCGGAAACGTGATGGTACGCATTTCTCCTCCTTACACGAGGCATCACAACAACGTTTCACCAGCCAACGCCGGTCAACTGCTGTTTGTGTATGAGAAATCGGTTGGAAACTTTCCTCATGTCAGCACGTTGTAAGTGTCGCCACCGTCGCCAACCTTGTGTGAATGCTCTGAAAAACTAATCATTTGCATATCACAGCATCACCTTCCTGTCGGTTAAATTTCACGTCTGTAGCACGTCATCTTCGTGGTGTAGCAGTTTTAATGGCCAGTAGCGTATACAGTTCCAGAGATCTTTTCAAGTCTCAAACATCTGTCGGGTGTATATGCAGACTGAAGCGACGAATATAATAAAAATTTGTACCAGCGTCTGGATTCGAACCTTGGTCTCCTGCTCTCTAGACAGATGCAGTAACCATGATGCTACCTGGCCACAGTGGCTCTGCAGAACTGCACGGATTACCCTAAGCACACCTCCCACATCAATCCACATTCCCATTCACACTTCAGCTCGCCTGGTATTCCCTGCTAACTCGAACAGCATTGCAGAGGGTCTCTATCTACATTGGAATAGGTGTGCTAGGGTAGTCCTTACAGTTGTGCGAAGCCGCTGTGTCAGGGTGGTGTAGTGGTTAGCGCATGTGTCTAGTGGGCAGGAGGCTGGGTTCGAACCCCAGCCCTGGTATAAATTTTCATTTGATACTTCACTCTGCATGTATACTACATAGATGTTTGAAGTCTCTGCAGCCATATAGTTTCATTTGATTATAGCAGCTATGACTGAATTTCAGACAGGATCCCCCATTTCGTTGGAGGTTGAGGTGGTATTACAATACAGTTGAGTAGCCTCTGCAATGCCGTTCGAGTTTAGGGTGATATCATGTGGACTGAGGCGTGAACAGCAATTCGGACTGAGCAGGGACTCATGCGAGGGTAGTCCGTGCAGTTTTGCAAAGCCACTGTGCCTGGGTGGTGTAGTGGTTAGAGCATCTACCTAGTGACTAGGAAACCCACGATCAAATCTTGGTCTTGCTACAAATTTTTATTCGTCATTTCAGCATGTATGTATACATCATAAATGTAGAATTCACAGTTGCTAATGTATGAGGGAGAAGAAAATATCTATATAGCCTTAAAGTCAGTATGCTTTCAATGAACGTAAAAAGACGTTCGGGCGAAGGTCAGTTTGGTTTGCGGAAAAACGTAGAAACCCGCTGGCAATATTGACCTAATGCAATATCTTAGAAGTCTCATTAAAGGAAGGCAAACATTTCCTGATTTAGAGAACAACAGTGTAGTAGTGCTGAAGAGTAGGCTGAAACTTAAGAGATTAGTCAGGAAGAATGAGTGCGCAAAGAAGTGGGATACGGAAGTACTAAGGAATGGCAAGATACGCTTGAAGTTCTCTATGGTTATAGATACAGCAATAAGGAATAGCTCAATAGGCAGTACAGTTAAAGAGGTATGGACATCTCTAAAAACATAGGTACAAGGAAGGTAACTACGAAGAAACCATGGATAACAGAAGAAACACTTCGGTTGATCGATGAAACAAGAAAGTACAACAATTTTCAGGAAAGCTCAGAAGTACAGAAAGTGCAGGGTAGTTAAGACGAACTGGTTGCATGAAAAATGTGAAGAAATCGAAATGATTGTCGGAAGGACTGACTTAGCGTAAGGGAGCCAAAAAAACCTTCGGTGAAATTAAAAGCAAGCTTGGTAATATTAAGACTGCAACGGGGATTCTACAGTTAAATGCAGAGGAGAGAGCGCATAGATGGGAGTACATTGAAGGCTTTAGGGAATGTAAAGGCACCAGACAGGCAATTTTGACGTACGGTTGATAATGGAAGCAAAACTAAAGAAAAATCAAGACACGTTCTTAGGATTTGTCGACCTGGAAAAAGCGTTCGACAATATAAAATGGTGCAAGCTGTTCGAATTTCTGAGTAAAATGGAGGTAAGCTATAGGTAGAGACGGGTAATGTACAGTATGTACAAGAGCACAGAAGGAATAATAAGAGTGGACGACCAAGAACGAAGTCCTCAGATCAAAAAGCGTGTAAGACAGGGATGCAGTCTTCCGCCCCTACTGTTCAATCTGTACATCGGAGAAGCATTGATGGAAATAAAAGAAAGGTTCAGGAACGGAATTAAAATACAAGGTGAAAGTATAACAGTGATACGATTCGCTGAAGACATCCTGAGTGAAAGTGACGTAGAATTAGATGAACTGCTCTTGAAAGGGACGACCAGTCTAATGAGTAAACAATATGGATTGAGAATAAATTGAAGAAAGACGAAAGTAATGAGAGCAGAAACTTAACATCATGATTGATGGTCACGAAGTAGATGAAGTTAAGGAATTCTGCTACCTAGGCAGTAAAATAACCAATGGCGGACGGAGCAAGGAAAAGATCAAAAGCAGACTAACACAGAAAAAAGGGCATTCCTCACCAAGAGAAGTCTACTAGCATCAAACATACGCCTTAATTTGAGGAATAATTCTCTGAGAATGTACGTTTGGAGAACTGCATTGTACGGTAGTGAAACATGGACTGTGGGAAAAGCCGAGCAGAAGAGAATCAAAGAATTTGAGATTTGCTGTTACAGACAAATGTTGAAAATTAGGTGGACTGATGAGAATAAGTAGTTTCCTCGAAGAATCGGAGAGAAAAGGGATATGTGGAAAACACCGACAAGGATAGGGACAGGATGATAGTACATTTTATATGCCATCAGGGAAAGACTTCCATGGTACTAGAGGGAGCTGAAGAGGGCAAAAACTGTAGAGGAAGACAGAGATTGGAATACGTCAAGCAAACAATTGAGGTCGTAGGTTCCAAGTGCTACTCTGAAATGAAGTGGTTAGCACAGGAGGTTAATTCGTGGAGGGCTGCATCAAAGCGGTCAGAGGACTGATGACTCAAAAAAAAAAAAAATACTGGATAACTATAGTGTCAAGATTGAAATAATCTGACACGATACTCAGTATTAACGTTTCCTGATTGATACTCTCAAGAGGGACTAAGTCCAAAACGCGTAAGTAAATAAAGTTCTAACAACAGATGGGTTGTTGTGAAATTGTTCAATGCCATATCCGAGAATTATCTTTAACGGCTGATTAGAGAACCGACTCGCGAGGGTAACAGCTTGGTTATCCTGGTTACAAACAGGCCCAAACTTTTCGACTCAGTGAACATATAACAGCCACTCACGAGGTCTGTTTAAAAAATTCGAGAGCTTGGTCCAAAAAATATTTTTACGCTTATCTTTTAATTATGGTGCATGGTCTCCTTTGAATTACTCTCCTCCACAATAAATTGATACACCGCTCTCAACGCCGTTTCCACTTCCGGAAGTAGTATTGGTACGCTTCTTGCTGGATGCCGCGAACCGCTGTCTGTGAATTTTCTTTTATCTCGTCTGTCGCAAATCTTCTTCCTTTCTACGTGGTTTGCAGGAGAAAATTCTGCAGGGGCTGGGTCTGGAGAGTTCGGAGGAACTGGCAAAAGATTTCGTTTCTTGTGCAATAGTCACACACCAACAGGGATGAATGTGATGATGCGTTATGGTGATGCAAGAGCCATGAACTGTCTCACAACATTTCAGGCCGTTTCGTTCTCACATTTTCTTGCATGCGACGCAACACGTCCCGAAAGTACCATCAATTAACAGTTTGTCCCTGTGGGACGAATTCATGATGAACTAATCCTTCTAAGTCAAAGAAAACTATCAGATGATTTTGACATTTGATCTGACATGACAAGCTTTTTTTTGTTTTTGTTTTGGAGAACCTTTCCCGGCCCACTGTGAAGATTGAACCTTGGTCTCAGCATCATAACCATAGACCCACGCGTCTCATCACCATTTGCGGTTCTCTTAAGGAACATTTCGTTCTCATTTGCGCGATTCAAAAGGTTTTACAGATTGCGAGGCAAGGTCCTTCTAGTTTTGACTCATGAACCGTGGGACGAACTTGGCGGCAACACGATATATTCCAAGATGCTGTGTCTGGATTTCATGACATGATCCAACTGAAATGTTACATTCTTCTGTAATCTCTCGGGCAATCAGTCTTCGATTGGCACCACAATTTCGTTGACGTTCCTGACAAGAGCGTACTGAACGAGGGTCATCTTTAACTTCCGTTCGCCCATTTTTAAATCACATCAACTATTCGTAACACGGAGTACGGCTTAAGCAGCCATCACCGTAGGCTTCCTGCATCGTTTGATGTGTCTCTGTAAAAGTTTTCTTGAGTTTCACGTAAAATTTAATGCAGACATGTTGCTCCTCTAACTCTGCCATCTCGAAATTCACAAACGTTGCCTCACAACGTCCTACTCAATACAACAATGAAACTTTCGGTCGTCAGACATTAAACGTAGGTGTGTGCAGGACTGCCAGCCGCATTTTGCTCCAACATACCACTAGTACGAAATCACGAATGTTCCGGAATCTTTTGAATGGACCTCGTAAATAATTTTATCAAGTGCAACAAGAAACAGCTTTCAGCTTATCTGAGCGGTCGACGATACGACTTAGTGAGGCACCAGTAAACACCGATTGTTTAAGGAATCTAACATCGGTATATAAAACAGCATCGAACTTCTGAGTGCTTTACAAATAAGGTAATGTGTCAAATATTTGACGTTAAGCTTGTAATAGAAAGAAAGTTTAGAAAAGGGTTCGAAATTATGCTTAACGGCTGGAGGTGGCTAAGTGCTCTCATTGTGAAACACTGGTCGAATATAATACGGGTAATTTGCGCTCCATTTTAAGCAAAAACAAGTTTTTCAAGCGTCTCCAAGTTCATGATGTCATGCCTCCTGAACTATGAGTGGTACAATGATATAATTTTGCATGTAGCCTATATTCAATAATATTCAGAGAGGTGCAAAAGTTACTGGACAATTGGTTAAAAAAAAGTAACAGCAAGTTCTAGTACAGCAGGAAGTTTTAACCACTTAAGTTGTTATTACCAAATGGTAACCAGTTAAGTTGTTATTACCAAATGGTGATAATTATGTCCTGTCTTGTTGGTATGCAGTGCAATGACAAACAAAACAAACACAATAATCAAACTAGTGAAATGTTGAAAGCGTGATCTGTGAGACGAGTTTAGAGCTGCAGTTTTCCGAATTGTCACGATGTTAACAAAAGAAGAAAGAATTTTCGCGTTAAAAACATTTTATAAAAGTGGTGGTGCTGGAGTTGTTAGTGAATGGGAAAGACATTTTAGATCAAAGCTACCGTCTAGACAACCAGTGTACGACATACGAGATAGATCTGAAGAACATAGATTTGTTATTGATGCATCAACATCTGGCAGTCCAACAACAGTTAAAACTGAGGAAATTGAATTGCGGGTGTGTTTAGCTGTCACCGAAAGTCCGTGAAAATCAACCAGATGATTAACAACGGAGCTGGATTAATCATGGAGGTCAGTTGTTTACAAAATAACGTAGTGTATTAACTATTTCACAGGTACGTTATAGTCGTATCAAGAATAAAGTAGATTTACTTATCTGTCGTATATTTGGAACCATACATTCGTCATTCTGTGGAGGCTGTCAGGCTGAGAAAGTTTCATAAAGGTTCGAAAATATGTGTCAAGTTTGTGGTTGTTCCGTCTTCGCTTTCCACTGTCACGTCGTTCTAGGTCTTGCGACACCCCGGCTACTCTTCACTGGTAAAGCATGGCTGACGTGGGATTCTCTCTACACTCAATCTTGGCAGGTGATGTTTCCATTATGATTTATTTCCTTCAATCGCTTCACTAATATTTATAAATATCTAATTCATTCCTTGCATCGTCATTCCTTATATGGTCTTCCCAGGTAACGCCTCTCACTTTCCTGAGAAATCTCATTCTTGCTGCCGTTGGATCACTTTATCACGCATTTAGGGAACCATGCCAAGCGGCAATACACATATAGCGCTTATTTTATAAAAAAATAATTTTGTCTCCTTTCGTATTTTGTTTTGGAATGTTTTGTCATTCAGCATATTGGCTGATACTGGTACTTGTTAATCTTATTTTCTATATTGTTGTTCGTATCTTATATTGCATCTTAAACCATTAAAACTGGAGACTTGCTCAAATGCGGTTCTATCTATTACCATTTTTGAGGCGTGATTTAAGTTTCCCTTATTGATAATCGACGGTAATATTCTCTTTTCCCTAATTGATCTAATTTATATGCTACTTTTCGTAGATGTTCAATTTCTTCCAAAACAGTTACAACATCTGCATGCACAAGAATATAAACATATTGTTTCTAATAATCTGTATCTCTGGATTTACTTCCCGTCCTCAGTTCTTTATCAGATCATTTTATACGCATTAAACAGACCTGGTGGCGGCCTACAGCCTTGTTTAGTTTGGTAATGATTTATTCATTTTTATCTTTGTCAGCTTTTATTATAATTTTGGGTCCTTGTACAAGCTTTTTACAGATTCAGTATGATGTATAGGCTATCGGGGTTTACTCGTAATGCATAATTTATTTCTGTTCACTTCTTTCAAAATGTCAGTATTTTACGTCAGTGCTGACGTTTATTAAATCATGTAGTAATCTGAAATCACAAAAGAGACCAGTATTTTTAAAATTTCCACAGTAATGCCATCTGTTTCACAAGATTTTCTGTTTTTCATACTTCTTAAAAGTAGCTTTAGTTCTTCTGCATATCGCCGTAAAATCGTTTCTTCGGTAAACACTGTACACGGATAAACGAAGAATTACACAAATAGCGAACTGCTGTCGGCTACGTGATTAAAGCTTTAGAGTAGCGAACATATTTCATGCGTTGTTCACGGCGCATTATCTGAATTAGGGATCATTAGTGTACGTTTGTAGCATGTCAGGCTTAATCCTTTAGAACTAATTCTGACATGATACAAATGTACACTTTATGACCCTGGCCGTAGGCGTCTGACAATATCAATGAAAAAACAATGACCCTCCAAAGAGAATTCGAAATGAGGCAAAGTACTTCTGAAATGTTTAATGCGTGTTTTCCGATACTGTGTCTAAAAAGAATGAAAGTTGGGATTTCTTTGAATTATTCTGTAGCCACTTTTCTTTTGAAGCTGAAGTAATGACAGACCAGTGACTTATTAAAAGACGGCACCTTCGACTACGGAATTTTCGTGCCCAAAAGTAAAACTCTTCTGAGTTGGGGGACAGGCCGGTTGTCTATAAAACAAGCGGACTCAATCTGCTATTAATAAAGCGCTTCTGTTCGATATCAAACTCGCAGGATCCCTGTTATACGAGTCCTCAAAGATCACAACTACCACGGCATTTTCAACAAAGCTTTCGGTTTGTGAAGAGGGCCAACTTGCCAGACGTTTTCCGTCGCAAAGCACACTGGGAACTGGCCGACCTGACTGGGAGACATTTCAGCCCCACGCAAAGAGGACGGAAGAAATGTGGACGCCACTGCGCGCCGGAAATTGTCGCGAGTGAAGCAATTACTTAATTACGTTTGTACTGCAGACAAGTAGACACAGTGGAGGCGATGGATGCCTGCGAATTAGAGCTCACTGCGGTAAAAAGTCTACAACACACTATATGAAGTTTATTGCACCCCAAGAGTCGTTACTTGGTCAACTTTAAAAGGACTGTTCGCGTGGGAGTAACAAACCCTCCACTGCAAAGCGCGTCTACAAAAGCGATATCTGTCTTCGACTAATTCGACGCTGTCTTCAATTTATTCTCATTTTGTGTCAATTTTTTTTTTTTTCTGTTCGTAACCTCCTCGCGCAGCAGCCTCTATGGCTCGGGCTCTGAGCACTATGGGACTTAACATCTATGGTCATCAGTCCCCTAGAACTTAGAACTACTTAAACCTAACTAACCTAAGGACGTCACACAACACCCAGTCATCACGAGACAGAGAAAATCCCTGACCCCGCCGGGAATCGAACCCGGGAACCCGGGCGTGGGAAGCGGGAACGCTACCGCACGACCACGAGCTGCGGACCATCCTCTATGGTACGCTTTGCAAATTCTGTTCTATGCTGCCTTTGGAACCTGTAATAAACCAAACATAATAATGGACAAGAAAATGCTTATCTATAGGGAGTTTCAAAAAGGACTTTACAACTTCATATAAATTAGTTCATAGTACCTACAGAGGTGATTGTAGTGTCAATTTGTAGGGAAACATTCCAAGTTTCGTCTCACGTAGTCCGCTAGTGCCGAATCGCACCGTAAGGAGCGCAAGCGGCAGTTGCGTTAAAGATAGCTGCCTTCACTGGACCCAAGCGTGCTAGCTATGTGTTTTGGTTTGAAGAATCGCAGTCGACGACAACAGTTCAGCGTAATTTCCGTACCAAGTATGCTTAAGATCCTCCTAGTATTGGACTGTGTAAAAAATTGGACTGTGAAAGAATTGGGACTTTGTACGGGCGCTGATGACCGCGCAATGAGCGCCCCAAAAACCAAACATCTTCAACATCCTCGTAGTAGGCCTACAATTTATGAGTGGCATAAATGTTTTGTAGAAACAGTGAGGTCGGTAGGACATGGGAAATCATCAGGTCGTCCAAGCACATCTGAGGACGTTGTTGAGCGAGTGAGACAACGTTCTGTCAACAGCCCTACGAAGTAGACCCGGCGTGCGTCTCGCGAACTGCAAATCCAACATACGACTGTTTGGCGTGTGTTGAGAAACCGTTTGCATTTGAGACCGTACAGTTTGACGATTGAAAGGCAGTAAAAATACACTGATAAACTTGCTTGCAAGAACTGTATGGATACGTTAAATCTATTACATGAGGATGAACATTTCTTGGACAAACTCACCTTTTCTGACGATTCGACTCTTCACTTAAATGGCAAGGTTAACACGTATAAGTGTTCGATTTGGGGCAATCAAAATTCACATCAAGCATTGCAACATGTTCGTGATAGCCCTAAACTGAACGTATTTTGTGCATTCAGCAAGAACAAAGTATACGGTCCCTTTTTCCCGTTGTAAGTAGGCTGTTTATGTTTTCTCTATGTAAGTAGGCTGTTTATGTTTTCTTATTGGCAACGTTACGTAGCGCTCAATATGAAAATCACTGGCTGTGCTGTGTGCAGTCTGTGGCTAGTTTACATTGTTGTCTGCCATTGTAGTGTTAGGCAGCTGGATGTGAACAGCGCGTAGCGTTGCGCAGTTGGAGGTGAGCCGCCAGCAGTGGTGGATGTGGGGAGAGAGATGGCGGAGATTTGTAATTTGTCATGAACTGCTATATTTATATATGATGATATCAAGGTAAATACATTGTTTGTTCTCTATTAATATCTTTCATTTGCTAACTATCCCTATCAGTAGTTAGTGCCTTCCATAGTTTGAATCTTTTATTTAGCTGGCAGTAGTGGCGCTCGCTGTATTGCAGTAGCTTGAGCAGCGAAGATTTTTGTGAGGTAAGTGATTTGTGAAAGGTATAGTTTAATGTTAGTCAGGGCCATTCTTTTGTAGGGAATTTTGAAAGTCAGATTGCGTTGCGCTAACAAAATATTGTGTGTCAGTTTAAGCACAGTCGTGTATAAATTGTTCAAAGGGGACGTTTCATATGTCGACCCTTAGCCGAGGATACCTCACTGGAATCTTCTGATTTTTTTTCTTGTAGTTTGTGTAATTAGTGTAGATTTTGTTTATTGATAGCGCGTAATCATAGAGAGAATTTCCTCTGTAGTTGTAGTTTTTCATTGTTGTACAGTAAAACAGTTGTGGCATGCATGTAGATTTGCACCAAGTATTTCGCAGCTGCGCTGGCAATTAAGTAGACATTATTTCCATTGCTATGTTATTTTATTTTGCTCTTCAAATTGTGCTTTTCTGTGTTATCGTGTGAAATATTGTGACAATTATGGCGTGTGAAAAACGTAATACTAGGCTCCAAAGTAAACTGAGAAATGACAGTGAAGACGAAAGCAGTGTGTTAGCGCCACCGAGTAATGAATTAACTGATGTTCAAAGTAGTAATTTGGTAATTGTGCATAGGGAAATGGAGCGGGCTGCAAACAATGGTGTAGACAGTGAAACAGGTAGTGAACAGGGAAGCATTATCGATCGATCGGTCGGCAACAGCTCGCCTCAGGAATCCGAAATGACAGGACACAATTTCGCAAATACTGTAGATTCAGGTTTTGGGTTATCACCGTTTTCTCAAATAAGTCAAGACGCATTTTCTGCTTGTCAAAATGTGAATGTTGCCGGTGCAAATGCACTGCCGAAAAGCGTAGAGAAACAGATTCCAGACACTAATACATTATTATTGCAATTAATGCAACAAATGGAACAAAATCAGAGACAAATGGGACAAAATCTTAAAAATTTAGACACAGTGGAACAAAATCTCAAAAAGTTAGACACAGTGGAACAAAATCTTAAAAAGTTAGACACAATGGAACAAAATCAGAGACAAACACAGCAACAGTTAGACACACTGGAACAAAATCAGAGACAAACACAGCAACAGCTTCAAAAGTTAGACTCATTGGAACAAACTCTTGAACAAACGCGTGAAGATTTAACTACTGAGTTACGTAACATTGAATCGAAATGTCAAAAAGTCTGTAATGACGTAAAAACTCAAATTTGTGAGCATTTTCAACCTATTTTTTCGCGGCATGAAAAGGCATTACAGAATCACGAAGCAGCCATAAAAGAACTGCAAATTATTGTTCATGAAAATCATGAGACCTTGCAAGCTAAATTTGACTCAGTTGCATCTACCGATTCGGTTACGCAACTTGCAAAAACTCAGGAAAACTTAAAGAACACAGTAGATTCGATTTCAACACAAATGGACACTCTGAAACTTGGTTCAGAAAAACACATTGAGGAAATGTGTTCACTATCGGAGAAAGTAGCCGAACTTTCGGATCAGTTCACTGACTTATCTACGAAGGTAGATGATAATCTGAACGACACAAAACCGGTAGTCTTTAATGACACAGAAGAGTGCGAACAAATTAGGAAATTCAAACAAAATCAGAATCAAATTAATACGCAACACCAAAGAGAAATCCGGGAAGTACAAGATCAGCTAACACAGGTAATACAAGAATTACGTATTTCAGAGGCCACTCGCGCTCCAATACGGGAAGAGGGACTTAGAAATACGGAACAACCACAAAATAATAACACAGGACACTTCGGAAGTTATGAAAGAAATTGGCAAAGTGCACCGAATTTTGAAATGGAACCGCCGAAACGACGTAACAATGACCGATATGCGACTCGCCGACATGATGACTTTGACTATAAGCTGTTCATTACTACACGTAAATTCAAAACGTTTAAGAATTCTGCCAACGACATTCATCCACAAGCATGGCTCCATCAATTCTCTCATTGTTTTCCTCCCAACTGGTCATTAGAGCACAGATTAGAATTTATGTGTGGCTACTTAGAGAATGAACCAGCTGTAAGAATGCGATCGGTCATTCACGATTGCCACAGTGAAGGAGAATTTTACCATGCCTTCCTCTCAGCATATTGGTCTCAGGCCACACAAGACCGAGTAAAACAAAGCATCATAATGATGAAACGTTTCGAACAATCTGAATTTTCCAGTCTTATGAAATATTTTGAAGACATGTTGCACAAGAATCAGTACCTGTCAAACCCATACAGCCCCTCAGAACTTATCCGCATTTGCTTAATCAAATTGCCTGAACATTTACGACACATTATTTTGGCAGGACGTTGCAAAGACGACATTGAAGCTTTTCAGGGACTGTTACAAGAATTGGAAATTGACACTGACAATCGCGGAATGCGGAAACAGGAACACAACAATTACAGGTCACATCCGTCACAATTCCTCGATAATAACTGGACGCGACAAGGCTATTCTCACAACACAAATCGTGACCAAAACAGACACCACCCGTATGACAACCGTTGGCAGAGTAGTAATAATTACAGGGAAAGATCACCTCTCCGCGGTAATGACTATCACAGAGACAATCAGAGAAACAGACAATGTGGGAACCAAAACAATTATTATTACGGGAGACAGAATAACTTGAGACGCAACGGTCCAGCGCGCAGTTACGATTCAGGGAGAAATTCTCCACCACTTAACCGACAAGAAAGAAACTACAGGAACTACCGACATGACGACAGACGATGTGATCGTAACGACAGACCTGAATTGCATCAGAACTGGCGGGATTCAAACAGAGCAGGGCCCTCTCGTCACGGTGAATTTGTAGAAGTTAGGTCTCCAAACCCCAATAACGACGCGCGCCAACAAAGAGACAATAGGCAATGACTCACACCGCTGGCAGCCACAAAACATACTTATGAAACTGACGACGCAGCTGCCGTAGCTAGTAATTACGTAAAAATGGAAGACATTAGGGACATCTTACTCCAAGAACACGACGTAAAACATAACAACATTGCATATCCTGTGATTCAAATTACAGTAAATGACGTAAAATTTACGGCAGTACTTGACTCTGGCAGTCCCATTTCAGTAATCAGTGAAACAGCCTTTAGCAAATGCAACAAATCGAACGATTGCCCCACACTTCCGTTACGTAAGATTAAATTACAAGGTGCAATCTTTGGAAAAAGTGTAGATTTACGCCAACAAACCAATTTAGAATTCTTTTGTCAAAGCCACAGCTTCTCTATGAACTTTCTCATTGTTCCATTATTGTCGACGGAAATTATATTGGGAGTAGACTTTTTGAATGAATACAAAGCAATCTTAAACTTTCACGATGCTGAAATAAGTTTAGAGAAAGAAGGTAAGTCAATAGCTTTGAAATTTGAAGATTGGCTCTCAAACCATGACGAGGAAATTAATCGGCTTTACCTCCTGTTAGACGACAGTTCGGACTTTTGTACGGAACTAGACACTAACAATCACTCTGCAAGTACTGACAGGGATGATATCGACGGCATATTTGAAATTAATGAGTTAATTCAAAATAAAATTCAAACAATTGAGAATTGTAATGACACTGATAGGCAGGACCTTTTTGAGATTTTACAAACAAATTCCACAGTTTTTACTCATAAAACAGGAACAATCAAGGGATTTCAATACCAATTTCGTGTTCGTGAGCATACTAAATTTTGTGTTAGACCATATTTAATTCCAGCACATTATAGGGACCGTGTTAGAACAGAAATACAATCTATGCTCGACGAGGGCATTATTGAGCCTGCAGTAAGCTCATACAACAATCCATTACATGTTGTTGAGAAGAAAAATGGATCGATCAGGCTTGTCTTAGATTCGAGACAAATCAATACTATCATTATTCCTGAAACAGACAGGCCGCAAACGTTGGAAGAACTTCTTCAAAATTTTAATGGTGTAAAAGTGTTGTCTTCCATTGATCTCAGATCCAGCTTTTATCAGATCGAACTTCATCCAGAATGTAGAAAATACACAGCTTTCCTTTGTTTCGGCGTTTGTTATCAGTTTCGGAAACTTCCCTTTGGTTTGAACATTTCTTCAGCAGCATTCATTCGCGGGCTAAATTCCATATTGCCTGAGTTCTTAAAACGTCACATCACCTTATATGTGGACGATATTCTAATAGCAGAAGCTTCATGGGAACAACATAATCGCATCCTCAACAGTTTGTTACGTATTTTTGCAGAATCTGGAATTACAGTTAACTTGGAATTCGGTCGGACAAAGGTGAAGTTTTTGGGACATATTATTTCTTCTAAAGGCATTCAGCCGGATCCTGAAAAGTTAGAAGCAATCAGAGCCATTCCAGTTCCATCCACAAAAAGACAAGTCCGCAGTTTTCTAGGTCTCGTAAATTTTTACCGTCGTTTTCTGAATATGCAAATTCTTGTTACACCAAAACTTTGTTCTCTCACTGGAAAAAATACTATTTGGAACTGGGACGAACAAGCACAGTTGGAATTCGATTCTTTAAAAGAAGCGTTACTTCATGCGCCAATATTAGCTCATCCAGATCTATCACAAGATTTCTGCCTTAGCACGGATTCTTCTGAAGTCGGTCTTGGTGCCCATTTATTTCAAGAAGCCATAGAAAATGACACTACCATTCAGAAAACCATTGCTTTTGCTAGCCGAGTGCTAACAAAATCTGAAAAAAATTATTCCGTTACTGAATTAGAAGCTTTAGCTATCGTTTGGGCATTTAACAAATTCCGTTTCTTTCTTTCTGGTAAGCACGTAAAAGTATACAGTGATCATCGTGCATTACAATTTCTTATGTCTTCAAAATTAAATCATGACAGGTTAAAACGTTGGGCATTGTTTCTGCAAGAATTCCGCTTCACAATAGTCTACATTCCCGGTAAGGAGAACATTGTTGCGGACGCACTGTCACGCGCACCGGCTGGGCTTGAGAAAAGTAACACAGAAGGCAACATTGAGAAAAATTTCAGTATTCTTTACATTCAGAAAGTCGCCTTTGAAAACTTCATCACCACATCTTTAAAGGACATTGCTCATGAACAAGATAAAGATCCGATTTGGAAAGACATCAAGAGCAAATGGCATGAAAAGACACACACACAGATTCGGCATTATTATCTGGTTAGAAACAACATACTGTTCAAACGCTGCACTGTTGATGACAAGCTATGGGTACTTTGCATTCCTGACGATTTTGTTAATAAGCTCATTTGGTACATTCATTTCAGCTACGCACATTTTGGCCCACGAAAATGTTATCATATTCTTCGAACGACTTGTTATTTTAACAATATGGAAAAGGGAATTCGAAGAGTCTTGTCTATTTGTAAACTTTGTCAAAAGGCGAAACCATCTACTGTCTCACATCGTGCTCCGTTGTTTCCTATCATTCCTTCTAAATTAAAAGAATTTGCTGCTGTTGATCTCTTGGGACCGCTTGTCAGAACATCTAATGGATTTTCGTACGTTCTAGTCGCTGTTGAACTTACTTCAAAATTGTTTCTTTCACTCCGTTACGTAAAGCCACTGGACGATCTGTATCCAACGCCTTTGTTAAAAATTTCTTACGTGAAGTTGGACACGTTAGTAAAGTCATTTCAGATAACGGACCGCAATTCAGATCTGCTGTTTGGTCACGCATGCTTCGCAACCATAAAATCAAACCCGTTTTTATTTCATTGTACTCACCACATTGCAACCCGTCTGAACGGATTATGAAAGAAATCAATAAGCTTTGCAGACTTTATTGTCACAGAAAGCATCAGCATTGGGACAGATATTTACACTTATTTCAAAACGTGCTGAATGAAATGCCTCACGACTCCACTACTTTACCACCTACTCTTGTACTGAAGAATGAAGAACCACCGAACAGAATCAGAGAGCTTGTACCTTTCCCGAATACACGTAAACTTCGACACAAAGACATAATTGATTTGGCTCTTAAAAATATAAAATCTGCAGCAGACAAAAGGAGAAAACTACACGGTAAAGCAAATGCAAAGAAGTTGTATATTGGTCAGAAAGTTCTCATTAAAGCTCATTCATTGTCACATAAGAAGAAACACTTGAGTCACAAATTCTTTCTAGTTTACAATGGACCTTACAGAATCAAACGTATACCACATGATAATTGCGTTGAAGTTGAAACTCTGCGTACTAGGAAGAGTAAAGGTTTACACCACATTTCACATGTAAAACCGTTTATTGAAAGATAATCTGCTTTTTAACTTTGTCATTGCCATAAAACTTTTCACTTTACATTACTAGTATGCTTGTCAGACTTAGAATCTGTTAACATGCAACAATGTTTGAAGTTAAATATCCAGTCAAGAACCAAGAGAACTTATTGAAACAGAAATGACGAATGCATTGTTATAGTGAACAGACGTCACAGTGTTATTGTGTGTGTACATTCTTGCTTGTTAGTTGCACGATTATGGAACGACTATAAGGCTTACATACTTAGAACATTTACCAGTACTGCTAATGAGATTTTAATGCAACATTTTGGTTTACTTGAAAATATATTCTGGATTTAAAGTACTTTCAGTGAGATACCAGATGGCACAGTGGTTAGTTTATGTGACAGCTACACGATTTTATCACGACGCTACTAATGAGTGACAATTTACAATGTTGCTTTTGCAGTGTTTCTGTTTTATATCTGCACAGTTTTTCTGAATTCTTCTGGAAAGTAAAACATGTTTTAGTAGTAACCTTTGTGGTACAGCAACAATGAGATTGTCTTTTCCGTAGCACAACAATACGTTACAGCACAGTACTTTCTTCATCACGGCAATAAGCGTAATAACTAAGATATCTATACATAAAGCATTTCACTTTTGTTTATCATGAGGTAAGTACATTGACTTCTGCAGAACTTGGCTTTCGGAGGACGATAAGTACGACACTTCCACAGAATTATCTTACAGCAAGACGCACATTTAGCGCTACAGGACACGCATTTGAGAGATTTTGTACTTAAGCCATTTATTTTTCAAGATTTTTGAATTACAAAGAAAGTTTTCCGTGATATATTTCATTCTATTGCTGTAATCTGTAACACCTGAGGGTATAATTACATTAATCCTCAGGGGGGTACACGCTTACTTTGTGTACCATGTGTGTGGCAACCACAAGGAACCCTAGCTAATATGGTATTTGCTTATACAACTTTACACATCGGTACCATATTTCTCTAACACACAAATTACACAGCTATCTGATCATTTAACTGAGAGATAAACATGTTTTTTACTACGTCAGTGACAGATGTTTACACAATTACACATTTGGATAACTTCACACTTATGAAATTGTATTTTGTCAGTACTTTGTGAAATGTTCATATTTTTTCAGAACCATTGTGATACTATGAGAGCTTTGAATGTCGTATTTCTTATGGGATCATCATTTTTAAAGTACGTTTGAGGTAGATGACGCTATTGAAATGAGCAGAGAATTTTCTTTAGGTTTTGACATAATTGCAGTAAGCTACGACGATTTTGAGATTTGACTGAGGTGTTATGATGTTATTTTTACGACGACGATGTGTATTATGCTGCCGAGGTATGTTTTATAGGTTGAGGCTATATGAGTTATTTGATTATGCTTCATATTTATAATGACGAAATATTGACGAGTGTCGATGGATACGTATATGTGTAATAAGGTAAGGAGTAATGAATAGTGGGTAGGGACTCTTGACTTGTGAAAAAGGATGTTGGAAACCAAGAATCGTACTTTAAGAGTTCTGAAATATGCGTGAATGTATCACAATGCCGGCGAAAATTTTTTGGACAAAGTTATATTCATAGGATTTTCTTTCTACAGATTTGCAACGCTAATTCTTGACCTGTGAAATATTTTTATGTGAGACTGTCACTGTAGCGGAAACTGGTGTCGTAAATATTTCCGTAAGAAAGTTAAGTGACCACCTGCACGTAATGCGTCATGGGCACGCAGCTGTGTCAAACACCTGGAGAACAAGCCATTAGGGTGTGCCTTTCCGGAAGCACAGGTAGAAAAAAAAAAGAAAAAAGGCAGGCCTTTATCCTCGCCATTGGCATTCCTTTAGAGAAAATATTGCAAATGCGACACCCTCATTACTTCCATTAACCTTGCTATTGACATTCCTTTGTAAAAAGCATCGCAAATATTACACACTCATTACCTGAAAACATATGATTACTCGTACTTTGTGCTAATTACTGCAATGCTTATGAATTGATGGGAAATATTCGTACATCTGCACACCTGATTATGACAAGTGTCTTTCTATGAGAGTTGAGAGCTACTGACTTACGAAATGCCACATGACTATTGAATGATGTTTTTATGCTTTGGTTTGCGTAATTGCTTATTTCATTTGACATCTGTTTTTCAGCTGTGTTGCAGCATTGGTTTCATAAAATTAAATTAAATGCATTTGCTAATGTGAACACTTTCTGTCAACAGCTCTATTAAATAATAATTTTGTGATCCACATTCTTCAAAAAAGGAGCACTTGGAAAGGAAAGAACAATAAGAAGGGACTAGTAACAGTAACACGTAATTTTCTTTTCAAGTACATGGTAATATTTCTTTTTACAATCAGTTGTTGTGGTGCACCACTTTAATCACATAGATATTAAGATGTGAATATACATTTCCCTTATCTGCATTGTTGTTTTTACTGTAATATTTTTTCTGCTTGAGCTTTGTCATGTATAGATATAAGTTTTATATTTTTTATATTTGCTGCTGCTGTTTGCCAGGCATAGTGTTACTGAATTTTAAATTGTGTTACTCTGTTAAGCTAATTTTACTACTGACTTATTTTTCTTGCTACTGTACATTGGCTTATATTAGTTGTAATGTTGCATTGCTTGGTAATTTATATTTACTGTAGCTTGCTTTGCAATTTTCCATTTTTTTTGCATTGCTGTTTGTGTTAATTTGTTATGTGCTGCTGCATTGCCTCGTCCCTTAGTTTAGTATCTGAGCTCAGTAGATTTAAGTTAGCTTAAGAGGAGACTATATAAGAAACTAACTATTATAAATTTATAAGAAATGCATTGAGAAGCTATCAGAAAATGGTCTGGCAAAATAAAAAGGATACTGTACAGTGGAGAAAAACTATTATTGACAGAGGATGTGAACAGAATACAGAAAGCAGAGAGAAAAACTATTTTTGACAGAGGATGTGAACGAAATACAGAAGGCAGGCTTAGATAGGACTTTTGGGAATAATGATGAATGAAGGGAGATCTCCAAGAAGCAAAGAAAGTTTTGTTTGCAAAAAACTGCAATGAAACAAACCCTGTCCTTTCCTTTTGTGTTATCCCACTATGTGTTTGGGTACCCTTGTGTATATATGTTCTTCCTGTCTTTATATGTTTACCTCATCAGACTTTTGTTGTAGAATTTTTCTCATACTCAGCTACATTAACTATGATGAGGAATACTGTTATCCTCAAATATAATTTGCGTTAATAATATGTTATTTACTTTGTAAAGATGTTAGACATTATTAATTCTGTTTTGTTTTAATGATCATGTGTAAAGTTGATGTTTCAAAAGTTATTCTGATCTTTTATGTATTTACTTATGTCATAATTCCTGTAACACTGATGTATATGTTTATTTCTATTCTTTTGTAAAGCCCCTATTACTACAAACGTTATCTGTATTATTATGTTTTTAATGATGTGTTTTGTACCTTTGTTATTGTATTCTTATGTTATAAAATTGTAATTGTCACCAGTTCATGATATTATTAACTTGTTAGTTACATTTCACTGCACACGTTTCTGTTGGTCATAGTATATGGACAATATGTGAGAAGTAGGGACTGTTAGTGTTTGCACGTGTGTTAATAATTCAGCAAGGGACTGGATAACAGCATTGCTGGTTCTAAGGACAATTCCAAAAACTTTGTGAGTGCACAAGTGGTGGTTTATGGACTTGCTATATTATCCGCAAGACTCTTCAATGGTGATTGTGCACCTGCACAGTCACAACAGATGGCTGCTGGCTATCTCTCCAAGGACTACAGTGGGTCTGCATCTTTGATGACCCACCAGTACCATTATCTCTACAAGGACTACAGTGGGTCTGCATCTATGATGACCCACCATGCCATTATTTCTACAAGGACTGCAGTGGGTCTGCACCTCTGGTGGCCCACCAATACCGTAATCTCTACCAGGACTACAGTGGGTCTGCTCTGTGATGACCTACCTACCAATACTCTTCAAAATTTCGACTGACTCTGCTGTGGGTTTGCTCTGTTGTGGCCCATTATCTGTCAGCATGTCAAGAGTCAGCACTGTCTTTCCGTTGGAAGGACAACGCTACTTCTTCAAGACTGCATGGAAATCCACTACTTCCGTGTGCGTTTTCCTTTACTGCTCAGACTTTGAGAA
This sequence comes from Schistocerca americana, assembly GCF_021461395.2. Lineage (NCBI taxonomy): Eukaryota > Metazoa > Arthropoda > Insecta > Orthoptera > Acrididae > Schistocerca > Schistocerca americana. Next base: position 17,617,098 of record NC_060124.1, read on the forward strand.
AAACACTGCTATTCTACTGTTATGTACGATTAGGACTGTCTTTATGGACTGTGAGAAAATTTGAGCTTTTGACCAACGTTGTATCAATAAGTGTGTGCATTTTATATCTTTGTTACTGTAATTGTGAAAAATTTTTGTCAAATCTGTATTGGCCAGTGCCCAACACCATTTGTAAAAATTTTTTGTGGGGAGCATGGGGGCTATGTAAGTAGGCTGTTTATGTTTTCTCTATGTAAGTAGGCTGTTTATGTTTTCTTATTGGCAACGTTACGTAGCGATCAATATGAAAATCACTGGCTGTGCTGTGTGCAGTCTGTGGCTAGTTTACATTGTTGTCTGCCATTGTAGTGTTAGGCAGCTGGATGTGAACAGCGCGTAGCGTTGCGCAGTTGGAGGTGAGCCGCCAGCAGTGGTGGATGTGGGGAGAGAGATGGCGGAGATTTGTAATTTGTCATGAACTGCTATATTTATATATGATGATATCAAGGTAAATACATTGTTTGTTCTCTATTAATATCTTTCATTTGCTAACTATCCCTATCAGTAGTTAGTGCCTTCCATAGTTTGAATCTTTTATTTAGCTGGCAGTAGTGGCGCTCGCTGTATTGCAGTAGCTTGAGCAGCGAAGATTTTTGTGAGGTAAGTGATTTGTGAAAGGTATAGTTTAATGTTAGTCAGGGCCATTCTTTTGTAGGGAATTTTGAAAGTCAGATTGCGTTGCGCTAACAAAATATTGTGTGTCAGTTTAAGCACAGTCGTGTATAAATTGTTCAAAGGGGACGTTTCACCGTGAGAGGGCCATCAAAGGGATAGTGTACCTGGATATGATGCAACAGTTTTTGATACCACAAATCGATGAGGGTGACCAAGAACGAAATGTTTACTTTATGCAAGATGGTGCACCACCACACTACCTGACTGACGTCCGGGATTTTCTCAGTGAGCGCTTTCCAGGTCAACTGATTAGCCGCGATGCGCCAATTGCATGGCCCTCACGTTCTCCAGACCTGGCACCACTCGATTTTTTTTTTAATGGGGATATATCGAGCATATCATGTTTGTACCTCCTGTGCCGGATTCTCTACCTGAACTTAGAGCAAGAATATATGCCGCCACTGAGGAAGTTACACCTGGAATGCTACAGCGAGTTTGGGAAGAAATTGACTTGTGATGGGATGTGTGCAGGATAACCAACGGAAGCCACATACAACATCTTTAGCTTAAGGTAAAAAAACTTGATGTGTTTCCCTACAAAATAACACTAAACACAGGTCTGTATCTTCTCTCAATAGATTTGTATGAATTTTTTAAATTTTTAAAATCCTTTTTGAAGCACCCTGTATTAATAACCAGTAGCCAGTTAAAAAATTTCGTTAGACCGACCACCTCCGCTCCAGTTCCTGAAACGTGACACAATAACGCCGCTATGAAGAGTTTGTACTGAAGTTTCGCTCCTAAGCAGTAAACCAGATTTATGAGTAACTTAATTTTCAATATAATGTCGCTGTAATGACACTTGAAACCATACCCAGCTGTAATGACGATAACCTCTAATTTTCTTCTGTTTCTTGGAAACTACATGAAGGAAATCAGTCCATTAACCAATCCCAGTGAGCAGCGTCTTTACAAAGATAACACAAAACCTGGTTTTTGGACGTTTCTCTTTTTTTCTTTAATAATGACAAAAGCCAGCAAGTTATTCCACAGAAATGATTAACTTCGGCAAATTTAAAGGTAGTAAATTTTTGTCAGATGTACGAGGTATCGTTTTTTATCCGTTTGGGTGGATATTATGAATACAAATCCAGTAAATTAATGTGTTCCAAAGAAATATGCAGGGATGGGAGAAAACAATGTAATGTCGACAGTAAAAGACCGTCCCGTTACGATTGTGTATAAAGTTGGGTTATGAAACAAGTTTTAATGGTTTTATGAAAAGTCACAGCTGCAAAATACTAACACGAATTCTTTACAGACGAATGGAAAAACTGGTAGAAGCGGACCTCGGGGAGGATCAGTTTGGATTCCGTAGAAATGTTGGAACACGTGAGGCAATACTAACCTTACGACTTATCTTAGAAGAAAGATTAAGAAAAGGCAAACCTACGTTTCTAGCATTTGTAGTCTTAGAGAAAGCTTTTGACAACGTTAACTGGAATATTCTCTTTCAAATTCTGAAGGTGGCAGGGGTAAAATACAGGGAGCGAAAGGCTATTTACAATTTGTACAGAAACCAGATGGCAGTTATAAGAGTCGAGGGGCATGAAAGGGAAGCAGTGGTTGGGAAAGGAGTGAGACAGGGTTGTAGCCTCTCCCCGATGTTATTCAGTCTGTATATTGAGCAAGCAGTAAAGGAAACAAAAGAAAAATTCGGAGTAGGTATTAAAATTCATGGAGAAGAAGTAAAAACTTTGAGGTTTGCCGATGACATTGTAATTCTGTCAGAGACAGCAAAGGACTTGGAAGAGCAGTTGAACGGAATGGACAGTGTCTTGAAAGGAGGATATAAGATGAACATCAACAAAAGCAAAACGAGGATAATGGAATGTAGTCAAATTAAATCGGGTGATGCTGAGGGGATTCGATTAGGAAATGAGACACTTAAAGCAGTAAAGGAGTTTTGCTATTTAGGGAGTAAAATAACTGATGATGGTCGAAGTAGAGAGGATAGAAAATGTAGACTGGCAATGGCAAGGAAATCGTTTCTGAAGAAGAGAAATTTGTTAACATCGAGTATAGATTTAAGTGTCAGGAAGTCGTTTCTGAAAGTATTTGTATGGAGTGTACCCATGTATGGAAGTGAAACATGGACGATAACCACTTTGGACAAGAAGAGAATAGAAGCTTTCGAAATGTGGTGCTACAGAAGAATGCTGAAGATAAGGTGGGTAGATCACGTAACTAATGAGGAGGTATTGAATAGGATTGGGGAGAAGAGAAGTTTATGGCACAACTTGAGTAGAAGAAGGGATAGGTTGGTAGGACATGTTTTGAGGCATCAAGGGATCACAAATTTAGCATTGGAGGGCAGCGTGGAGGGTAAAAATCGTAGAGGGAGACCAAGAGATGAATACACTAAGCAGATTCAGAAGGATGTAGGTTGCAGTAGGTACAGGGAGATGAAGAAGCTTGCACAGGATAGAGTAGCATGGAGAGCTGCATCAAACGAGTCTCAGGACTGAAGACCACAACAACAACAACATGAAAATGATTCGTGAATTAACTAAGTGGCATATGTTACGTCGTCTAAGCAGACGGTGGAGGCAGAAATTTTCAGTGGTATCGTGAAGCTCACACATTTCATATAATCGATAAACAAAATAGAATCACGCATGTGATCTTGTATTCCTGTTGTGAAATATTTTTATGGCAGAAAGAGAACAAAGAAGAACATGTTATTAGTGAAGGATTCGTTCTTTTATTTAAATATCTGCTACAAGCAAGATGGCTGTCTTTTTTTCGTTCTTTTATTGCGTGCTTTCCACTGTAAGCTGATGCTGCTAAACGACTATATTGTAATTTATAGAAAGATTACTCCGTAATTGTAATTAATTCAGAATGGGCATGAATAAATAATAAATTTAGTATTTTTCATGATATTGTCCTACGTGTAGTTAGGTACGATCCACTTCGAAAAACGTCCTCTAATGTTAATGGTTTCTATTTCCTCTGTACGATGGTTGACTTATACCATACTTTAAATGTATTTCTGCAAGTTCTGTAACGGAGAAGAACTCCGTTTTCAACATCTAATTGCCAATTCTATAAACACAAGTTAATTCTGCCATGGATACGTAACAGACAAATATGCATTGTTTTTCTCAGGTAGTGCCACCATTGGCGATGTGGCAGGCAGGTTTGTTATAAGTGATAACGAGTTTAGAAGTTCTCGTCCCGCACGCATTGATCAGTCAAGAGTTTACAGATATACCTCTTGAAATTTCATTTCCTAGCATTTGATACTTATCTCAAATATTCATTTCAGAAACTCCACCATCTGCATAACTTTGGCCTAATGCTTTGGAACGCCCTACATACACTGGCGGAAAAAATCACAACGCCAAAAAATAGCTGATGTAGGGTAACGAAATATCGGGAATACATTTTTCTAGGTAACATATTTCAATGATTAACACTGCAAGATCACAGGTTAAGGTAAGAGCGAGATAAGCCATTGTAAATGTAAAATTCCGGTACATTAATAACCAGTGTTACTGCCAGGAAGTTGATTGCAAGCATAGAAATGTCCATGCATTGTGTGTTACACCTATATGGATACTCTGTAAATCACATTTAAGTGCCTGGCAGAGGGTTCATCGAACCACCTTCACAATTCTATTATTCCAGTCTCGTATAGCTCGCGGAAAGAACGAACACCTTTGTATTTCCGTACGTGCTCTGATGTCCCTTATTTTATCGTGGTGATCGTTGGTCCTGTGTAGGTCGGTGTCAAAAAAATATTGTACAGGTTACGGATGTCGGTTTTTGGGGTGGAATACTACGGCTGTTGCACTTGGTCGGTGAATACAGGACGGTTAATGGTAGTTGTAGATAACGCTGAAGTTGTCGTCCAAAGGTGTACCGTATGTGCTCGACTGGAGACTGATCTGGTGGTCGACCAGGCCAAGAAAACATGTCGGCACTCTGTGAAGTAGGTTGGATTACAACAACGGCATGTGGGCGAGCACACCCTGAAATGCTGTTCACGAATGGCAGCACAACAGATTGAATCAGCGGACTGACGTACAAATATGCAGTTAGGGTGTGTGAGGTAACTAAGAGAATGCACCTGCTGTTATACGAAAAGACATCCCAGACCATAACTCCAGGTGTAGGTCCCGTGTATCTAGCAAGCAGACAGGTTGGTTGAAGGCTCTGAACAGGCCTCCTTGTAAGAAACAAACGCCCATCGCTGGCACCGAGGCAGAACCAGCTTTCTTTAGAAAACCATACAGATCTCCATCCTGTCCTCCAATGAGCTCTCACTTGACACCAGAGAAGTCGCAGATGGCGGTGGGGCGGTGGTTGGGGTCAGTGCAGTGTACGCTAAAGGGCATCTGGCTCGGAGTTATCCTTGAAGTAACCGAATTGTAACAGTTCGTTGTGTCACTCTGGCGCCAACTGCTGCTGAAAATGCTGCTGCAAATGCTGTATGATGCGCCGGAACCTTACGCCAAACACGATGGTTTTCCCCTCGGCAGAGTCATGTGGCCATCCGGAGCCCGTTTTTCTTCGGACCTTTCATTATCGTGACCACCGCTTCCAGCAATCATGTACAGTGGATACATTCCTGCCAAGTCTTTCTGTTGTAATGCGGAAAAACATCCATCTTCTCGTAGTCCTGTTGCACGACCTCGTTCAAACTCAGTGACTTTTGGTTACGGCGTCTTTGTAGTGTTAAAGGCATTCTTGACTAACTCAACTCAACACGCCCAAACTCAAACATAACTAACGCTCAGTACCGACAGCGTGTTTCTAAAGGAAACCTGTTTTGCATCCTCATAGTGGTGATGCCAGCGCCACTTTTATGCTACTGGTGCGAATTTTGAATCGGTATCATGGTTCAGATGTAGAAACGTGTCTACCAACTTTCGTTTATGTCGCACAACTCCTTCTTCGTGTTGCGATGTTTTTCCGTTAGTGTATGTACGTAAATTAAAATTCGTTTCGAATGGTTCTGTTACCATTTTTCACAAGTAATATGGGAGCTGGCAAATGAATGTTCCATCGGCACTTCTGAGTGCATTGCGATTTGGGAGTATACAGGTTGCGAAATTTAGAGCACAGAGCTGCTACATCTGGCAACCGTAATGTCTCCGAGGGCAAGCAATCGAGTCGAACTGACGCTGGATGACTGATGTAAATGAAACGATCGTACGGCATTGTTGGCCGGGAGGCCCCATTCTGGGAATTTTGGCCGCCATATTGCAAGTCCTTTTTAGGTGACGCCACATCGACGACTTGCGAGTCAATGATGATAAATATGATGATGAAGGACGGGAATCGAACCCGGGCCCGCTGCGTGGTAGGCGCTAACGCTACCGCTACCCTACGAAGGCGGACTGGGTGACTGATACTCGTACGTTATAGCAAGCTGCGCCAACTCGTGCCAGAGTTCAGTGGCAGTGGTTGGCGAGGTGTATCTTGCTATTCTCTCGGCAATCCATAACCAATTTAAACGAGTAATATACGGATCAATGGAAATAAAAACTGTAATCTGTTACATAACGATCAGTTTTTCTTTAGAATTGAAATTAGAGATTGGAGCCTACACGGAAGTGTGGAATGTGACTGGAACAGAATCAAGGGACATGCGACAATGATACACAAAGTAGCCTCCGCCACGCCCCGTGAAGTAGCTCGCGTAGTACAGACCTGATAATAACAGCATGGCTTAGGAAAAATCAAGACACTTTCATAGGATTTTATTTTTACCTAGAAAAGCGCCCTACAATGTAAAATAGTACAAGATGTTCGAAATTCTGAGGAAAATACGTGTACGCTATAAGGAAAAGCTGGTAATACACAACATGTACAAGAAGTAAGACTGGAAAATTGGCATTGAAGACCACGAACGAAGTGCTCGGATTAGAAAATAGGAAAGACAAGAACCTTTCGCCTCTACATCGAAGAAACAATGACGGAACTGAAAGAAAGATTCAGAAATGGGATTAAAATAAAGGGTAAAAGCATATCGATGATTAAATTCGCTGTTGGCATTCCTATCGTCAACGAAAGTCTGGAAGAACTGCAAACCCTTTTGAACGAATGAACATCCTAATGAGCACACACTTTGAGAGTAAACGGTAGAAAGCCAAAAATGATCACGAGCAGCTGAAATGAGATCAGCGATAAATTAAACATCAGCAATGGGGACACGAAGTAGTTGAAGTTAAGAATTCTGCTACCTTGGAAGAAAATTAACACACGAAGAACGAAGAAAGGAGAACATAAAAATCGGACTAGTATAGGCAAAGAGGGCATTCATGGCGACGAATGAACATCCTAATGAGCACACACTTTGAGAGTAAACGGTAGAAAGCCAAAAATGATCACGAGCAGCTGAAATGAGATCAGCGATAAATTAAACATCAGCAATGGGGACACGAAGTAGTTGAAGTTAAGAATTCTGCTACCTTGGAAGAAAATTAACACACGAAGAACGAAGAAAGGAGAACATAAAAATCGGACTAGTATAGGCAAAGAGGGCATTCATGGCGACAAGAAATCTACTAATATCAAACATTGGTTTTAATTTGAGGAAAAAATTTCTGATAATGTACGTTTGGAGCACAGTTTAGTATGGAAGTGAATCACGGCATCAGAGAAAAACTGGAAGAGAAGAGAATCGAAGTGTCTGAGGTGTTGTACTAGAGAAGAATGTTGAAAATTAGGTATGCTGATAAGAAATGAGGGGTTCTCAGCAAAATCCACGAGGAAAGATATATGAAGAAAACACTGACGAGAGGAAGGGATAGGACGTACGTTAAGCAATAATTTCTACGGTGCCTGATGAAGCTGTAGAGTGTATAAACTGCAGGGAAAGACAGAGATGGGAATATATCCAACGAGTAATTGATTATGTTGGGTGCAACTCATACTCGGCGTTGAAGAGACTGGCAGCGGTGAGGAATTCGTGGCGATAGGCATAAAACCAGTCAGAAGCCCAAAAAAAATACGAATCCATAATAGCAATCAAATGTCCAGTTACTAAGAAAATGCTCATGGGCAGTGAGAGTCCCGTAGAAACTTAATTAGTTCGTCCATCCTGGGAATTCAGAATCTCGACCATTTTTGCCTATTGTGGACAGTGATACTGGCAATATATCGGCCACATGGTTCCAATATTTTTGAGAATGTTTTAATTTCAATAATTTAAATGTGCCATAAAGTCATGCAGAGCCGCGAGACCATTATTACAGTTCTCCATTCGATCTGATGGGGTCGCAGTGGTAGAAGGCAAACATCAGGCAAGGCATAACTTTATTGTTCAGACTAGTCTGCGAATATACGTTTCACATACACGCTGAAACGCTATAAGTAGATGCAGTAATCGCTCCTGATGTCGGATAAATTCCGAAACACGTCATACGAGCAATAATGTAATTCCTTGCCTACTGTAACAATTTTGCCATTGCTACCCAGTCAGCCTGTATGCAGAACTATGTTTTAATTTCATGTTTGGAGCCGGATAACAAATAACAAAAGAAATGTTTTTTCCTGTGATACAATTACAAATTAACACTTTCCGGATTTTTTCTTTACTTCTACTTCTAAACCTTGCTTCTTGCCATATTACATGATTCTAGGTCAACAGGAAGTATCCTGTTTGTTTTGATAAGTATGTTTGCGAGTATCAGAATATGTGACATAAATGTGAAACGTCCCCTCAGAAAAATTATCAATGACAGTGCTGGTAACCTCTTACGTTATTTGATTTTCAAACAGCTGAGCAACACTGAACATACTCAAACATTTCTCTCTTTACTTATTCTGATCATCACTAAACTGACACACAATAATTTTTTTAGCGCAACGCAATCTGACTTTCAATAATCCCTACAAAAGAATGGCCCTGACTAACAATAACCTATACCTTTCATGAATCACTTACCTCACAAAAATCTTCGTTACTCGAACTACTGCAATACAGCGAGCGACAATACTGTCAGCTAAATAAAAGATTCTAACTACTGAAGGCACTAACTACTGACAGGCATAGTTAGCAAATAAAAGATTTTTATGGAAAACAAGCAATGTATTTACCTTAATAGTGGCCGAGCGGTTCTAGGCGCTTCAGTCTGGAACCGCGCGACCGCTAAGATCGCAAGTTCGAATCCTGCCTCGGGCATGGATGTGTGTGATGTCCTTAGGTTAGTTAGGTTTAAATAGTTCTAAGTTCTAGGGGACTGATGACCTCCGCTGTTAAGTCCCATAGTGCTCAGAGCCATTTGAACCATTTGAACCTTAATAGTGTTCAAAAGTCATATATATTTCATGATATCCAGTCTTACAAATTCCCTTTTGCTGTCGGACACACGTCCAGATCGTCCGCTCTCAAAACTCTGCCATCTCTCTCCCCACATCCACCACTGCTGGCGGCTCACCTCCAACTGCGCAACGCTTCACGCTGTTCACATCCAACTGCCCAACACTACACAAGCGAATATTCCAACACTGCCAACCAGCCACAGACTGCACACAACACAGTCAGTGATTTTCATACAGAGCGCTACGTGGCGTTACCAACATAAAGACCTAAACAGCCAACTTACAAAGGGCCGTACTTTTTGACTGCATTGGCTTAGATGCTAACGCTTATTATACCGTCAAGGGGCAGTAGACCTTAGTAATTTACATGAATTTCAACTTGGTACAGCTACGTGCTCCTGAGAAAAACGGATCTTAAGAGACGGACAGACAGACAAACAATCTGTTAACGAATGACAAAAAATTTTTTCGTGTGAAATGAATAGAAAGTTAGTTTCGGATTTCCCCCCCCCCCCCCCCCCCCCCTATGGTTTTAGTGTGAAACCTTCATTCTTGCCAAATTTCATGATTCTAGACCAACGGAAAGTACCCTACAGATTTTGATAAGTAAGCATGCTAGTAACAAATACACGACATAAATGGCAGTATCTTTTGCTTCCGTTGACTTACAGGTTTGAATTTTTCGCACCACCAAGGTGCACAGTTCTTAGTAAACCACACTGGACTCGCATTCGGAAAGACGACGGTTCAATCCCGCGTCCGGCCATCCTGATTTAGGTTCTCCGCGATTTCCCTAAATCACTCCAGGCAAATGCCGGGATGGTTCCTTTGAAAGGGCACGGCCGACTTCCTTCCCCGTCCTTCCCTAACCCGATGAGACCGATGATCTCGCTGTCTGGTCTCCTCCTCCAAACAACCCAACTCAACCCTCTTAGTAAATGAAGTAAATTTCAGAGTGATAATTCTACCGTTGAAAAAGGTTTTTTAACAGTCGGACATCCAGACAGACAGATCCTATAACGCCTCAGTTTCTACCGATTGAGGAATTGTAAAAACAAAATACGCCTCGGCTTGTTTCGCACGCAGTATTTTGCGCCTGCTGCCGCGTGTGCACTGACAAGGGGAAGGGCTCAGAGACGGCCAACCGATTCGGCTCAAATTTGGCAGCTAGCTTGTGTACAACCTAAAACAAAGGACTCTCAGATATTTTAGGTCAACACCTCCGCAATTTTGAGAACATCACCCCCAAAGGTTATGACGAGCAATCGACTCAAAATTGGAGGGATCGATAGATAATTGTAAATAGAGAATTTTTCATCATGAGGTATGGGGTCTGCAAACGCAAAATTTTTCAGAAATCAAGGAAAGACACTTTTACAACTGCCGCTTCTCTATCCACATGGTAAACGCCTTTCGCCGACAGCGCCGATAGCGCAATGACCAAGGTAATTGGCTGGGAATCGGGAAACCCGGGTTCGAATCTCGAAGAAACGTAGCGGATGTTATCCTTTTTGTTTGTATTTTTCCATATCTCAATTGATAGGGATAGGAGGGTTAATAAGGTAAGTAAATCAATAAGGAATGGTAGTAATACTGACCTTATTAACCCTCCTATCCCTATCAATTGAGATATGGAAAAATACAAACGAAAAGAACAACATCTGCTACGTTTCTTCGAGATTCGAACCCGGGTTCTCCGAGTCCCAGCCAATTACCTTGGCAGTTGCGCTATCTTTTTTTTTTCTTTAAATGTAGATTGCCAAATAACATTGTAAATTTAATGAAAGTTCATCTGATTACATGTAATTTTCCCGTTATATCAATTGTAATATAAATAGTAAAGAATATGACTGTGTTATAAAAAAAAATAACGAACGGTACTCGATCCAGCGACCAACTACCTACGATTACGGGGCTTTTTTTTGTAGTATGAAGCTCAGATTGAGACTTCAACGCTACTCTTTTTTATTTTTTTATTTATTTTTTATTTTTATTTTCTTGTTATTGTTGTTTTTTTATTTTATTTTATTTTTTTCGCAATGTCAGACTTACAACCTTTGCTGACATACATTTTGTTGTACTACCGCATAAATAGTGTCTACAATGTCCAAATGTTGACAAATAGTGGCTAATTAGAAATCTATCGGTGCTGTCGGCGAAAAGCGTTTACCATGTGGGTACAGAAGCGGCAGTTGTAAAAGTTTCTTACCTCGATTTCTGAAAAAGTATGAGTTTCGGACCCTATACCTGTTGATGAAAAATGCTCTATTTACAATTATCTATCGGTCCCTCCAATTTTGAGTCGATTGCTCGTCGTAACCTTTAGGGGTGATTTTCTCAAAATTGCAGGGGTGTTGACTCAAAATATCTTACAGTCCTTTGTTTTAGGTTGTACACAAGTGACCTGCCAAATTTGAGCTGAATCGGTCGGCCGTGTCTGAGGCCTTCCCCTTGTGAGAAGGAAGTCCTGGTCGCCCTGGGCTGGGGCGGTGACACGGCACTTGCTCCCTCTTGACCGCCGTCTGATCTGCGGGCCCGTAATTGATAATCCATGGCGGCGGCGAGGCCGGCGCGCTGAAACTTTGATGCGCGCCGTGGGAAGCGGCACACACGCGCCGGCACGCACGCCGCACGCCGCACGCGCTGCCCGGGCCCGGGCCGGCCGCCTCCCTGTGGCCCCACCCTCCGCCACTGTTGCTCAAACTCGCGTCGCCCGCTCGTCTGCCGCGCACGCACCGCGCCCAGCGGAGCACGGCTATTAACCACCCGCCTGCCCAGCTGCGCAGCAGCCAAAGCTATTCAACTTTAATGACGCGTAAGAAACAGTAGCTCCGTGGCGCTAATCTGCACCAGACTCGGGTAACCATTGAAATGCCGAACGTTTGATGCTTACTGACATGAGGAGGGCCCATATCGGCATGTACTCTATGAATTACAGTAGTGACATATGAGAGGAACAGCGTAGAGTTTTCTTGTTTGGGAAAGCAAATTAAAGTGTCATTAATGAATATGTTCATAGTCAGCTCCAAGCATTCACCGCGGTACACAAAGATATTGAGCATCCTTGGTTGGAATTTAAAGGTATTGTCCACCATGTGCTAGAGAAGTATGTGCCTAGCAAAAGTATAGGGGAGGGAAAGGATCCACCTTGGTACAACAAACATATCAGGAAGTTGCTGAGAAAGAAGAGAATTTTGCATAGTCGTTTTAAATGTAGTCGCTGCCCTGCTGACAAACAGAAATTATGCGAAACGAAAGCAGCTGTCAGAAGGACAATGAGAGATTCTTTTAAAGAATTTGAAAGCAATATTTTATCTGCAGTTTCTAAAAATAACCGCAAAAAATTTTGGTCGTAAGTAAAATCTATGAAGGCTACATATAATTCAATACCTTCTCTTGCTGACACAACGGGTAATGTAACTGATGATGATAAACAGAAGGCCGAAATTCTAAACCTAGCTTTCAAATCCCCGTTTACGGTAGAGGACTGCAGCACCATTTCCACTTTCAATTATCTAACGAACGAAAGGATGGCTGACATAGTGTTTAGTGTATTTAGGATTGTAAAACAGTTAAGATCCTTAGACGCCAGGAAGGCATCTGGCCCAGACGGTCTCCCCGTAAGATTTTATGTGGACTGTGCTACAAATATAGCACCATTCTTATCCATCATCTATCAGAGATCATTGGAACAGCGGAAAGTTCCATGGGACTGGAAGAAGGCCAGGTCATAGCAATCTATAAAAAGGGTAGAAAATCGGATGCACTTAATTACCGGCCAATTTCACTGACGTCAATGTGTTGTAGAATCTGGAACATATTTTGTGTTCAGACATAATGAGCTTTCTAGACTCTGAGAAGCTCATCTGCAGAAATCAGCTCGGAACCGCGCGACCGCTACGGTCGCACGTTCGAATCCTGCCTCGGGCATGGATGTGTGTGATGTCCTCAGGTTAGTTAGGTTTAAGTAGTTCTAAGTGCTAGGGGACTGATGACCTCAGAAGTTAAGTCCCATAGTGCTCAGAGCCATTTGAACCATTTGAAGAAACCGGCACAGTCTTAGGAAACAGCGGTCACGCGAGACACAGCTGGCCCTCTTTGTGCATGATATACAACAGGCTCTAGATACCGGCTCTCAGGTTGATGCCATATTTCTCGACTTTCGAAAGACGTTCGACTCAGTTCCGCACTGTCGCTTGCTCCAAAAAGTGCGCGCTTACGGTCTATCCGATGACAAATGCGGTTGGATAGAAAGTTTTCTGACAGACAGGGAGCAGTATGTCGTCCTGAAAGGGGTGACTTCAACAGAAACAAGCGTAAATTCAGGTGCGCCCCAGGGCAGCGTAATAGGTCCTCTGCTTTTTACTACACTCCTGGAAATTGAAATAAGAACACCGTGAATTCATTGTCCCAGGAAGGAGAAACTTTATTGACACATTCCTGGGGTCAGATACATCACATGATCACACTGACAGAACCATAGGCACATAGACACAGGCAACAGAGCATGCACAATGTCGGCACTAGTACAGTGTATATCCACCTTTCGCAGCAATGCAGGCTGCTATTCTCCCATGGAAACGATCGTAGAGATGCTGGATGTAGTCCTGTGGAACGGCTTGCCATGCCATTTCCACCTGGCGCCTCAGTTGGACCAGCGTTCGTGCTGGACGTGCAGACCGCGTGAGACGACGCTTCATCCAGTCCCAAACATGCTCAATGGGGGACAGATCCGGAGATCTTGCTGGCCAGGGTAGTTGACTTACACCTTCTAGAGCACGTTGGGTGGCACGGGATACATGCGGACGTGCATTGTCCTGTTGGAACAGCAAGTTCCCTTGCCGGTCTAGGAATGGTAGAACGATGGGTTCGATGATGGTTTGGATGTACCGTGCACTATTCAGTGTCCCCTCGACGATCACCAGTGGTGTACGGCCAGTGTAGGAGATCGCTCCCCACACCATGATGCCGGGTGTTGGCACTGTGTGCCTCGGTCGTATGCAGTCCTGATTGTGGCGCTCACCTGCACGGCGCCAAACACGCATACGACCATCATTGGCACCAAGGCAGAAGCGACTCTCATCGCTGAAGACGACACGTCTCCATTCGTCCCTCCATTCACGCCTGTCGCGACACCACTGGAGGCGGGCTGCACGATGTTGGGGCGTGAGCGGTAGACGGCCTAACGGTGTGCGGGACCGTAGCCCAGCTTCATGGAGACGGTTGCGAATGGTCCTCGCCGATACCCCAGGAGCAACAGTGTCCCTAATTTGCTGGGAAGTGGCGGTGCGGTCCCCTACGGCACTGCGTAGGATCCTACGGTCTTGGCGTGCATCCGTGCGTCGCTGCGGTCCAGTCCCAGGTCGACGGGCACGTGCACCTTCCGCCGACCACTGGCGACAACATCGATGTACTGTGGAGACCTCACGCCCCACGTGTTGAGCAATTCGGCGGTACGTCCACCCGGCCTCCCGCATGCCCACTATACGCCCTCGCTCAAAGTCCGTCAACTGCACATACGGTTCACGTCCACGCTGTCGCGGCATGCTACCAGTGTTAAACACTGCGATGGAGCTCCGTATGCCACGGCAAAGTGGCTGACACTGACGGCGGCGGTGCACAAATGCTGCGCAGCTAGCGCCATTCGACGGCCAACACCGCGGTTCCTGGTGTGTCCGCTGTGCCGTGCGTGTGATCATTGCTTGTACAGCCCTCTCGCAGTGTCCGGAGCAAGTATGGTGGGTCTGACACACCGGTGTCAATGTGTTCTTTTTTCCATTTCCAGGAGTGTATTTACATAAACGATCTGGTTGATGGTATTGACAGCGGCCTCAGATTGTTTGCCGATGATGCTGTAGTCTACAGTCCGCAGCTCGTGGTCGTGCGGTAGCTTTCTCGCTTCCAACGCCCTGGTTCCCGGGTTCGATTCCCGGCGGGGTCAGGGATTTTCTCTGCCTCGTGATGACTGGGTGTTGCGTGATGTCCTTAGGTTAGTTAGGTATAAGTAGTTCTAAGTTCTAGGGGACTGATGACCATAGCTGTTAAGTCCCATAGTTCTCAGAGCCATTTGAACCATTTTTGTAGTCTACAGGAAAGTAGTATCACACGAAAGTTCTGAACAAATCAATAAGGATTTGCAGAAAATAAATGCGTGGTGTAATGAGTGGCAGTTGTCTCTCAATATTAGTAAGTGTAACCTACTGCGTATAACATAGCGAAAATCTCCATTAATGTACGAGCACAAAATAAATACCCAGTCTTTGGAAGCGGTAACGTCCGTCAAGTATCTGGGTGTCATTATTCGAAATGATCTCAAATGGAATGATCAGATTACAGAAGTAACGGGCAAGGCAAACTGTAGATTATGGTTTACTGGTAGAATCCTGAAGCGATGCAGTCCTTGCCAGTTGGGTCTGATTCAAGAGATTGAGAAGGTCCAAAGAAGAGCGACAAGCTAAACAGAAGGGGCTGCTCACTAAATTCTGAAATCCGATCTTCACCGAGGATGAAGAGCATATATTATTACCACCAACTTTCAAATCGCGCAATGATCACCATTCAAAGATAACGATAAGAAGAGCTCGTACTGAGGCGTTCAGACAGTCGCTTTTCCCACGCGCGATCCGCGAGTGGAACAGAGTGGGGGAAATGTGATTTTGGCGCGCATTGTACCCTCCGCCACACACCGCTTGGTGGCTAGCGGAGTATATATGTAGATGTAGACGATTTGTTTTTCAGTCTGTCAGTCTTCTGACTGGTCTGATGTACCGCTACTCGTCCACCAATGGAACGCTAGTCCACGGGCAACGAGACCGTATGGGGGGTCCGTGCTGGAGCCAGTTCCTGTGTGGCATGTACAGCCTCAAATCAGGGGTTTTAACCGGCTGCAAGACTGGTTACGGTGGAGGCTGAAATAATTTTAGATTTGGTTCAATACTGGAGAGGTCGAACTCTTACATATGATTTTTTTGACATCTTAAATAAGCACCACGACTATGTAGCTGTATTTTTTGCTGGTTGGTCTAGACAGGGAGACTTCGTCGACAGCTCTATCGTGGCACTGGAACAGATGTTTTCTCGACTGCTAAATACCTTGTCTGTTCCGACTACCTGAGTGCCCTTTAGTCTCTCCAATGTTTGTACCCGGCAGATAAAAGTCGTTCAGAATATCCAAGACGGCCGGCCAGTGTGACCGAGCGGCTCTAGGCGCTTCAGTCTGGAACCGCGCGACCGCTACGGTCGCAGGTTCGAATCCTGCCTCGGGCATGGATGTGTGTCATGTCCTTAGGTTAGTTAGGTTTAAGTATCTCTAACTTCTAGGGGACTGATGATCTCAGATGTTGAGTCCCATAGCCCTCCAACTACAAAGGCTGGGAACGAGGTGTCTTTCTGCTTGGTACCAGGGCACATGTGTGTTCAGGGGAACACCTTTCAGTTGTGGTACAGAATCATGCGGCTATGTGAGGATGAGTGGTCGGGAGTGACAGACAATGAGCTGCGTCTAGTAAAGCCGGTGTCTGTTCTGAGAATGCACGGTTCTGCAGACGTACATGCCTTACACATTTCTTCCTCATATTAAGGCCTATTTTGTTACAAGTACGCTTCTTTTCGCCAGGAGTGCCTTCATTCCCTGGGCTGCTCTGCCCTTTATGTCCCCTTTCTTCCGTCCATCATGGATTTTTTTTTTTTCCCTACGCTTCATCTACTCCGTAGTCCATAATTTTCGTATTAAGTCTATCGCTTATTCCTAGTCCTCAATACTTTCGGCGAACTAGGGGGGTGGGGGCTGGGGGAGGATGCGGGGGAGGTCGCGGGGGCGGCCTCCAAATTTCAAGGGCCTCGATAATTTACCACTGCTTTAATATCGATTCTCAAGTGTTCTTCTTAATTGATGTGCTAATATTTTAGCCTTTTTCTGCACTTTCTTCTGGCGTAGGCATCCTAGCGAATGACACGCTTCCAGCCATTAATTTTCTGCTAGGGCAAGAACACAGGCATTTGTGTAAAATGTTGCTGGTTGTGCCATCTAACGAAGGAGTCATTGAATGATTCAAGTAAAACTAATTATTTGTGTTAACTATGTAGCATAATGAGTTGATCCTGAAAGCAATTACTCTTGACTATTATTTCCTATTTTTAAGTCACGTTATTCTTTGTAGTAGCATGTGTGGCTGTCCGCATATCGTCTTGCTGCGAGAAAGGGGGGGGAGGGGGGGAGAGAGAGAGAGAGAGAGACAGAGAGAGAGAGAGAGAGAGTTTCAGTCGAAAGGAAGTTTTTTTTTACATACATGCAACACACATATGTTTTCAACTAATTTTGAGAATTTCAAGTCTAATTCATACAAATTTATATTTTACCATTTTGTTTCCGGACGCCGCACTACTCACTGTCAACAATCTCTGGTTCTTTCAAATTATAGAGGTCTCGTCTTCTGAACTTCCTAATTTTTGTAATTTCTTCAGTTTTAACCTGCAGTTCTTAATCAATACGGTATGTTAAGAGACCACATCTGCCCCTGGAAGTGTTTTCCACTTTAAAATCAGCATATTGCCACCAAAAACATTTACATGATAGCCCATTTTTGCAAAACTTGCACCAAACATTTTCTCCATCCCTATGTAGGGGGGTATATTTTCTGAACCTAATGAAGTGATTTGTTTATCTTGATGCCTGATGATGAAACTCGTCACTAATAGGTTAATCCTATAAAGTTAATAATCATCAAACATAGCGATTAATTGAGGTGCATAAGTATATACTCTTTAGGGTTCTGTATCTCAATCAGTTAAAGTGTAGCCCTTAAAGCATCACTTCCTTGTCTGTCTGTCTGCCTCTCTCAGAAATTGGTAGACATATCAAGTTGAAAAGTATGTTACTTATTAAGGCCTACGGTCGCTTGACAATGAACAAAATTTAGACTTATGCATCAATGCAATCAAAAGGACGGCCATTTATGTCACATATTTTGAGACTCTCAAACTCACTCGTCATTTCTCGTTGACTGAATCACGAAATTTGGCAGGAAGCAAGATTCCATAGTACAAGTAAAGGCAAAATCCGAAAACTTAAATTTTTAAGAACCTTTTTCTCAGGAACTAGTAGACGTATCAAACTGAAATTTATTTCGCGTTGTAAGGTATATAATCCCCTTGCGGTGTAAAAAGTTTAAGCTTTTAAGTCAATGCAATCAAAGGATACGGCCGTTTATGTCACGTATGTTGATACTCTGGAACAAACTCATCAAAACCTATAGGATACTTCCCGTTGACCTAGACTCATGGAAGTTGGCAATAAGTAAAGTTTTACAGTAAAATAAAAGGAAAAAATTCTAAAATTGTTAATTTGTTGCAAGGTGGCATCATTTTGAGCGACATTAGAACTACCACTCCGGAAAGAAGGCCCTTTAATAGTATAAACATCGAGACAGGAAACCATTAACGATACTGACATCGGCTAGGGATCTTAATTTGTAGCAGAATATCTGCGCGTTGGGCGATAGTGAAGCGGACGGAGACGGGAGGCTGGCAGGAGAACGGGAAAGACACAAGCGAGGCAGGCAGGCCTGAGAGCTGAAGACAGCAGCGAACGTAAGCTCCTGGAAACCCCAGGCGGGTGGACCGCGGCTTAGCGGGAGCCACGTGGCCGAGGACAAGGAGAACACACTGAGGCTCGCTCACAAAACGCGTGGCGGCGTGTAGGTGGTTTTCCCAACGGCCGGAGCGGAAGCTTCTGGAACAGTCTCGAAGCTTCTAGAAGCTTCGGTCGGTTGCAAAATCGAGATTGGTCGGCGCTCGGAAACGAACGCTTTCCAGTAACATGATTGGCCACGCACATTAAAAGGGGGAAGAAAAAAGAACAGGAGCTACGAAAAAGCGTAGCGACTGAGAAACACTTGTTCATGGGGCGTCGAGGATAGAGGTTGGTCCTTGCGAGATGTGCGACCTCGTTAGTGGGACAGAGTACTTGTAGCGAGAGCCTAAGGATCGTCTGGTGTTCCACGGCAGCCGTGGAGGTGCCTACGGAAGCTTTTGGTGAGGTAGAATTTATGTTATCTCGCTGAGGCGAGAACCTTTGCAGCGATAAGCGTTAGATCACTATAGTGGTCGTACATTAGCAACGGCGGTTAGGGAAGTAAAGTAAATTGCTGATCACGTGTCTTTTTCGTTCTATGTTGAGGCTTCACGTTGCTAGAAGCGAGTGTAGTTCTAAATATAACTGCAATTCCCATAGCTGATGTCAGTACTCCGCGCTTGAATTAACGACCGCGATTATATATCACAGGACAGTGCCAGACAGAGCGATTACCAAATGTGAATAGGCAGAACTAAAATGTTGCTCGTACTGTGTAATCTTGCATAGAGTAAACTGCAGAAGAGTAAAGAATTTAACACTACCGAGTGTATCATTTCATAGCTACTACTTTCCTTGGTCATTTTATTATGTCCTTATTTGTGTATTTCATGTTTGCAACCACCTGGTGGAGGCAGTGTTTGTAGGTCAGCAAATCTGAACATTCTAGCATATACTGAGGATATGGTTAGAAACCAACCAGATTTGCATACGACTGGTTATTATAAAAATCCGTTGTGCAAAATTTTTCACTTATACGTTCGGCTCGCAGGCTTACCCATCAGCAGGAAAGAGCAAAACAAGCGGTAGCTTACATTGTAAAATTATGTCATGCAAAAAAAAATTTCTGATGTACGACTGTGTGTCCGTCTGTTAAGAACTCATTTTCTCAAGAAGTTGAAATATGTGTCACACACTAAAATCTACGGTGATGTAAAGAAATAAGCTTCTATGTCAATGTAATCAAGATATACGAGGTGTGGCTGGAAAAAAACCGGACTAGTACTGGTGAAACAATAAAACGAATGCAATAAGGCTGAAAGTTGCGTGGCCTGTCACGTGACTCTCGCTCCGCCTACTGCTCGAGTTTCATCTGCCTCCTGCACTCAGTCTGCCCGTGGCGTCTGTTTTAAGTAGTTGACGTTTTGTCTGTGCGTCGGAAAATGTTGAGTGTGCAGAAAGAACAGCGTGTTAACATCAAATTTTGTTTCAAACTAGGAAAATCTGCAAGTGAAACGTTTGTAATGTTACAACAAGTGTACGGCGATGATTGTTTATCGCGAACACAAGTGTTTGAGTGGTTTAAACGATTTAAAGATGGCCGCGAAGACACCAGTGATGACACTCGCACTGGCAGACCATTGTCAGCAAAAACTGATGCAAACATTGAAAAAATCGGTCAACTTGTTCGACAAGATCGCCGTTTAACAATCAGAGCAGTGTCTGAGTTAACAGGAGTTGACAAGGAAAGTGTTAGGCAGATTCTTCATGAAAGTTTCAACACGAACAAAGTGTGTTCAAAAATGGTTCCAAAGTGTCTCACAATTGAACAGAAGGAACGCCGAAGAATGATTTGTTCTGACATCCTGGAAAACATTGAAAGTGATCCCACCTTCTTACAAAATGTTATTACTTGCGATGAATCGTGGTTTTTTACTCACGATCCCGAAACTAAACGCCAATCGATGCATTGCAAAACTCCTGGTTCTCCATGACAAAAAAAGCACGAATGTCAAAATCGAAATTCAAGGCAATGATGATTGTTTTTTTTGTCATCAAAGGGACTGTGCACATTGATTGGGTACCAGAGGGACAAACAGTGAATCAGCATTACTACATTAGCGTCCTGGCTACCCTACGTGAGCGAGTACAGAGAAAACGGAACGATTTGTGGAGAAAAAAGTCATGGATCCTTCACCAAGACAATGCCCCAGCTCACAGTGCGTTGTCAGTGAAGACGTTTTTGGCAAAACACAACATTCCCATCTTAGATCATCCACCCTACTCACCTGATTTGGCCCCCTGTGACTTTTTCTTTTCCCTAAAGCCAAGTCAGCTTTGAAAGGAACTAGATTTGAGACTGTTAAAGCAGTAAAAGAAAAAGCGATGGAAGTAATGTATGGACTTACCGAAAATGATCTGCAGCATTGCTATGAACACTGGAAAATTCGTATGGAGCGGTGTAGAGACCGAGGAGGAGAGTACATTGAAGGAGATAACATGAAGTTGTAAATAATTGTAAATAAATGTTTTTTCCAGCATCAGTCCGGTTTTTTTCTAGCCGCACCTCGTACGTCCATTTACGTCTCATATTTTGATATCTTGTCAGTATCGACGTCGATGACAGGCACATATCGTTGGTATTCTCGATTCCCGGGACGTATGAACTATCTATACGCATAGTTAAGTTTGTACGGAACTCCCGGTGCACGAATCCTACTTGCACATATCCGGATTTTTTTTATCACATTCATTATATTGTAGTCTGGATTTACGTAGCGTAATCGTGATGTGCGCATTGTAAGATGAATTTATTGTTACAATATAGTGCGTTAAGTGAAATTCGTGAAGAGAGGTAAGGGTGAGACACATGCAGTAACGAGTTGCATTGATTCATCTTCATGGATAGAGCAATGTGCGCAATCGGTCGCACAATGACTTTAGACATTACGTAATGTTCCAGTCCTCTAAGGCACAGATTATGGCACTTGATCGGTTGGAATGGTGTCCATTGTTCTGCAGTCACGCAATCTTTCATTTTTATATACACTCCTGGAAATTGAAATAAGAACACCGTGAATTCATTGTCCCAGGAAGGGGAAATTTTATTGACACATTCCTGGGGTCAGATACATCACATGATCACACTGACAGAACCACAGGCACATAGACACAGGCAACAGAGCATGCACAATGTCAGCACTAGTACAGTGTATATCCACATTTCGCAGCAATGCAGGCTGCTATTCTCCCATGGAGACGATCGTAGAGATGCTGGATGTAGTCCTGTGGAACGGCTTGCCAAGCCATTTCCACCTGGCGCCTCAGTTGGACCAGCGTTCGTGCTGGACGTGCAGACCGCGTGAGACGACGCTTCATCCAGTCCCAAACATGCTCAATGGGGGACAGATCCGGAGATCTTGCTGGCCAGGGTAGTTGACTTACACCTTCTAGAGCACGTTGGGTGGCACGGGATACATGCGGACGTGCATTGTCCTATTGGAACAGCAAGTTCCCTTGCCGGTCTAGGAATGGTAGAACGATGGGTTCGATGACGGTTTGGATGTACCGTGCACTATTCAGTGTCCCCTCGACGATCACCAGTGGTGTACGGCCAGTGTAGGAGATCGCTCCCCATACCATGATGCCGGGTGTTGGCCCTGTGTTCCTCGGTCGTATGCAGTCCTGATTGTGGCGCTCACCTGCACGGCGCCAAACACGCATACGACCATCATTGGCACCAAGGCAGAAGCGACTCTCATCGCTGAAGACGACACGTCTCCATTCGTCCCTCCATTCACGCCTGTCGCGACACCACTGGAGGCGGGCTGCACGATGTTGGGGCGTGAGCGGAAGACGGCCTAACGGTGTGCGGGACCGTAGCCCAGCTTCATGGAGACGGTTGCGAATGGTCCTCGCCGATACCCCAGGAGCAACAGTGTCCCTAATTTGCTGGGAAGTGGCGGTGCGGTCCCCTACGGCACTGCGTAGGATCCTACGGTCTTGGCGTGCATCCGTGCGTCGCTGCGGTCCAGTCCCAGGTCGACGGGCACGTGCACCTTCCGCCGACCACTGGCGACAACATCGATGTACTGTGGAGACCTCACGCCCCACGTGTTGAGCAATTCGGCGGTACGTCCACCCGGCCTCCCGCATGCCCACTATACGCCCTCGCTCAAAGTCCGTCAACTGCACATACGGTTCACGTCCACGCTGTCGCGGCATGCTACCAGTGTTAAACACTGCGATGGAGCTCCGTATGCCACGGCAAAGTGGCTGACACTGACGGCGGCGGTGCACAAATGCTGCGCAGCTAGCGCCATTCGACGGCCAACACCGCGGTTCCTGGTGTGTCCGCTGTGCCGTGCGTGTGATCATTGCTTGTACAGCCCTCTCGCAGTGTCCGGAGCAAGTATGGTGGGTCTGACACACCGGTGTCAATGTGTTCTTTTTTCCATTTCCACGAGTGTACTTTGGAGGTTAGCGAATGTGTCATGCTGCATTCGAATACACTTGCGCGTTAAGACGCGTTACCAAGTGGATTGTCAATAGCTGCGAACATTTCCAGCTAGTAAGGAATCCAGTTCCGTGTCCTTGATTGATGCAATACATTAATGCCTTACTCCCAGTATACACAGGAAATACTGCCCGTCTGCAAAACTACGAAGAACTAACAATTAATAAATTAGCCATACAACATCAAGTCTCGGGCAAACGCTGAACGATCACCTCCTCTTCGCATCAGTGGACTTTCTATCTCCAGTGAATTATAAGTGCAACGAAATGTGTTTCCCCAGGCTGTTTCGCGAGGCACGTTAACTTTTTTTCGGTTCTTTTTCTCCGCTACGGCCTCACGATATCCGTTCAGTCAGTATACTACTCATGACATTACATGACAGAGACTACAAATATTTACTTAGACACCGAGTGCAACTTCCGTGAAATTCGATTCAATGACAGAGCATTCGTATTGCATGCACTGATCTGAAATTGGCCTCTTCGACGTCACGGTGTTTGCGGTTTCTTAAGTCGATGCGAGGGTAATTCGCATAGATACGGCAGTCTGTCACGTTATAATTTGTTCAAATGATAGCTTTTACCTTTACACAGTTCTCAAAATACTGAATGGCCGTCACCACATGGTGTGTATTAACAGGAACTTTATTTTGTAGACTTCTCGATTTGTGGTGCTGGCGAAAACAATTTTCAAATTCTTTCCAGAAATATGAATTCATAACAATGTATCGTTAATACTCTCATTACCTACAAATTGCATAATCTAGAAGTGTGTGATATACATGCTGTAACAGAATGCAATTTGCGTTAAGACACACGTGGTTTTACTCAATGTAGAAACATAAAAATTCAGTGCTGGAGGTATTGATATATGAGGTAGTCGCCTAAATCGTGATGCTTGACTTGTCAGTTTTTCTTCGTTAAATTATACTACACATAGCAATGACAACGTCCCAGATATGTAATCATAAAGGCATTATAGGTGATAAACTGAATGCATGGACATCAGACAATCTGGAGTTGAGCCACATCATGAGTCGGGGGGAGGGGGGGGGGGGCGATACGACTGGATCTCTGAAAAGTTAATTTTTCTCTTGACGGGGGGCCATGCTGGAAATAACAGCTTCCCCCAAAATCTAGGCCACAATGTTTTTCTTTGTTTACAAAATAACGTAGTTAACGTAGTATATTAACTACATCTCAGGTACGTTATAGTCGTATCAAGAATATAGAAGATTTAATTATCTGTCGTATATTTGGAACCAAACATTCTCTTTTGCTCTGTGATAATTGGTTTTTTACAATTTTTCGGAGATTTCCTTTAGAACGCTTGTTTCGATAAGTTTTTCATTTAATGAAATTTAATGTTATGATCTCCTTCTTTAAATCCGTAGGCATGTATTGCCTCACTATTTAAATTCTCAATAAATCACTTTACTTTTGCAAGTAAATATTCTCTGTCGCCATCATTCTTAAGCTTCAAGTTGACAGAGATATTTTTTGTACATAAGAAATTAATATGCGTGTTGTTGAGTAAAACTGATAAAGAATTCAGCAACTTTAACATTATATACGAGATGAAAGTATCAGTCACTTTTGTTTTAAATCCTAGGAGAAATTTAAGTAATACGATGGAGTCATCCCCGTGGTCGCTGACTGTCACGTCAGTTGTGGCAATGGCCTGTCCCATGTCTACGACTGCTACCGAAAGGTAATGTCGTTAGCATGCTGCGTCGCTCATGTGCTCGACATGAAACATAAATAAAAACATTTATTAGCTATTTGATCTACGTAACATCGTAACAAACAAACTGATTAATTTAAATGCACATAAAATCACTTTAACACGTATTATATTAGTGAAATTTCGTCTTGTGTGTAAGCCCTTAGGCAGCAAGTGCGAAAGCTACAATGTCATGCCACTCTTACAATAGTAAGTTATGTTTACAAAGACAGAGAGAAAGTGCAAGTTGTACATACTAAGGGTGCTCATATAGTTCCAATAAGACCTGGAAATGTGGCTGAGACAAGTGACATTACACTTTATATACAACATAAAGAAGAAATTGTCTGGTGATTGTATTTACGGATATTTTAAGGAAGTGGTCGTTCTTATTGTGTATAGTGTTCGGCAGTCTTATAACATGTATACGCGACGATATGTGCACGGCTGAGATCGACATCATTTACAATCATATTAAAGAGTTTACACGTGACAGGAACGTCGTTTAATGCAGACATGCACAGTATATGACAATGATATGGGCTGTATCCCTGAATAGTGATCTAGCAAGTAAATACACTACTGGCCATTAAAATTGCTACACCACGAAGATGTCGTGCTACAGACGCGAAATTTAACCGACAGGAAGAAGATGCTGTGATATGCAAATGATTAGCTTTTCAGAGCATTCACACAAGATTGGCGCCGGTAGCGACACCTACAACGTGCTGACATGAGGAAAGTTCCCAACCGATTTCTCATACACAAACAGCAGCTGACCGGCGTTGCTTGGTGAAACGTTGTTGTGATGCCTCGCGTAAGGAGAAGAAATGCGTACCATCACGTTTTCGACTTTGATAAAGGTCGCATTGTAGCCTGTCGCGATTGCGGTTTATCGTATCGCGACATTGCTACTCGCGTTGGTCGAGATCCAATGACTGTTAGCAGAATATGCAATCGGTGGGTTCAGGAGGGTTATACGGAACGCCGTGCTAGATCCCAACGGCCTCGTATCACTAGCAGTCGAGATGACAGGCATCTTATCCGCATGGCTGTAACGGATCGTGCAGCCACGTCTCGATCCCTGAGTCAACAGATGGGGACGTTTGCAAGACAACAACCATCTGCACGAACAGTTCGATGACGTTTGCAGCAGCATGGACTATCAGCTCGGAGACCGTGGCTGCGGTTACCCTTGACGCTACATCACAGACAGGAGCGCCTGCGATGGTGTACTCAGCGACGAACTTGGGTGCACCAATGGCAAAACGTCATTTCTTTCGGATGAATCCAAGTTCTGTTTACAGCATCATGATGGTCGCATCCGTGTTTGGCGACATCGCGGTGAACGCACATTGAAAGCGTATATTCGTCATCATCATACTGGCGTATGACCCAGCGTGATGGTATGGGGTGCCATTGGTTACACGTCTCGGTCCCCTCTTGTTCGCATTGACGGCACTTTGAACAGTGGACGTTACATTTCAGATGTGTTACGACCCGTGGCTCTACCCTTGATTCGATCCCAGCGATACCCTATATTTCAGCAGGATAATGCACGACCGCAAGTTGCAGGCCCTGCACGGGCCTTTCTGGATACAGTCTGGTCAATGGTGGAAGAACAACTGGATCGTCACAATACGCCAGTCAGTACTCTTAGTGAACTGTGGTATCGAGTTGAAGCTGCATGGGCAGCTAGCTGTACCTGTACACGCCATCCAAGCTCTGTTTGACTCAATGCCCAGGTGTATCAAGGCCATTATTACGGCTAGAGGTGGTTGTTCTGGGTACTGATTTCTCAGGATCTATGCACCCAAATTTCGTGAAAATGTAATCACATGTCAGTTCTAGTATAATATATTTGTCCAATGTATGCCCGTTTATCATCTGCATTTCTTCCTGGTGTAGCAATTTTAATGGCCGATAGTGTACGTTCGAAGTGCAGCTGATGGTCTACTACAAAATGTCTGCTGTCAAGTACAAGCTGCATTCCTGTATTTGTTGAAATCCCCGCAAAACATTACTGTAGAACGCCGCTAAAGGAGACGTACAAACACATACATCTGAACCATGTAAAAAAGGAATGAAGGTGCTTATGTCTCAGGACTACCTCAAGATGTTGTATTCTGTGATTTTGGATTTCTGGAGAATGTGCTTTCTACCAAAGAGGCACGATTCAAAACATACTTCACTTTTAAAATGATCCATTGACAACGTGGCTTATTGACAGACATGCTAGGTACTGTAACGTGAGAATTTCAGCGCGTACCAGAACTGCAGATACGTAATTCCAAACAAACAAAAAATTATTTACATAAATTCAGTTTTTCGAGGTGATAATTAAAACTTTATGACTGCCTTGACTCATAATAATGGATAGCCCACTGTGCTCTGAACTGCTGCAATACCCTAAAGACTAATAATACGAGCATTCTTAAACCTTTTATTTTGCATGTTTCTGAAAAATAAAAGGTTATAATCTGTCTTACTTTGTGCTAAAAAAAATACACTTCCAATACCGAAAAATTTTTAAACTGACCGATTCTGAAAATCAGTGAAGAGGGACGCATGTCTCCAACGAACCTAAGTAGATCCATGTTTTCATGGGATTCTAGGAGTTCTAGAGTTAAATTTTTAATTGTAAAATGATTTTATCAGAACGGCAACGATGGAAAAAAGTATAACACATCAGTACCAAAACAGATTTGCTTTACTGTTAATGAAAAACATGAAATATCGCACACAAGTTTTCGACATAACATATTAAGATTGTTTTGAAGAACCGCTTACCAATATTTCCTATATTCTATGAAGTTGCCTGAGGCATATAAGTCCCTCCAAGTAGCGATCAGTGCAAACCAGAGAAATGACTCAGGTCTGCAGTAGTGTTTCAAAACAATGTTTATGATGTATAAGAAAACGCAGCTAGATACTTCAGATATTCTTGGAATGGAGGAGACCGTGATTTGATCCGAATTTTCGAGAGACATATGCGCTGTGCTACCTATAAACACACACCACCCTGTTTGATCGCTCATAGTCTTTTATATATCCATCCCGTGCTACATAGAATTTTTCTCGAAGTTCCCGGGTTAAACTGATCTCATATTTCTTATATCAGATTAGGCAGAATCGTGCACTGATAAAAGAAAATGGTAGGGTTCACTTAAAAAGATTTCATTCATTGCTTTTCGAAGTTAGTATTGAATAATAACATTTAATTTAACAAAATATAAAACAGAAATAATCATGACGAAAAAAATAAAACGTATTCTTGAAGGCTGAAGCTGGCATTTCAACAGAAAATCACGCTGCCGACGTATGTGAACGGTATTGTACGAGTTTGCATGCGACCTGGCAAGACTGCTTTTAAAACTGAAATATTCTATCGCAGCTGAATTCTGCCTATTTAGTAAATAAAACATTCTCCAGAAATCTAAGATTACAGGATACAGTGCCTTCAGAAAGCCGTCGAACGCAAGGACTTGTGTTCGTCTTTTGCATTCACATGCAGTTGTCCACCCTTCCTTCCTCTTAGTTACAGAAACACATTCAAATGTTTGTACCATTATCTATCTGGTACTCGGAACTGAGCGCTGTACGAAAATATTTTTAAACTTAATGCGATGTGCGCATTTATTTCAAGTTATTGAAAGTGATCAGTTATTCGAGTCGCAGTTGCAAGATAATTCTGACGCACGTGAGTCGATTCAGCTGCTAGGGGATATAACTATGGCTACAACTGCGGTGATGAGGACGTAGTGCTCAAGTTTCCAATGCTGGGACTCCACATACGCTCAGCCGCTGTGGACAGGATGTCAATAAGGACCGCATGTGTCATTGCCAAGAAGCGCTCTCTTCCCGAAGTAGAAGACGTATTGATACACGCAAATGTTTATTACCATTTATTAAGCCACGTGTAAAGTTATTAAGCCTCTAATGTTTACTAGTCATTTGAATTCAAAATTTTATGGAAATTTGTGGCAAGTTCCTATGGGACCAAACTGCTGAGGTCATCGGTCTCTAGGCTTACACACTACTTAACCGATCTTGAACTAACTTATGCTAAGGACAACACACACACCCATGCCCGAGGGAGGACTCGAACCTCCAACAGGGAGAGCCGCGTCAGCCTGGCAACAGACCTCACACCACGCGGCAAAATTTTATGTCACTGGAAATTAAACAGAAATATGCTGTATATTACTTGTTGCTGAAAACAGTTGCACATAACAGTTCATGTGGACCGTAGTTTGAAAAAGTATGCGCGAATAACAGACAGTTTAGGAGTATTGCCAAATTAATATCCACTTTACCTCGCTATATGCTTGCCAAGAAATGGCTGTATCTCATTAAAACTAAAATTTGTTGTTTCTGATGGCTGCAGAATTTTCAGATTGTCTTAATGATGGAACCATGACTAAAGAATGAAGCTCTTTACAGTCTCCTCTTGCAGCAACTGAAGAACGTTCTGCCTAATGACAATCCAAACGTAGTATGCTTTCAACGTCTCATTTCCTGGCTGTGTTTTTGTGCTCATCCTTTGGCTGTTGTCTACGACAGGGTCGAGTTTTGCAGGAATAAGTTTCCTTCAGCCTTGACCTGATGGGTCGCTCATTCTCTATTTCTCCTAAATGGATTGTGGCTGAAACCTACATGGGTGGCTGCGGGGTGAGTAGCTCCCCCCGGAGGGGGAGGGGATGCAGTTATATGTGGGAGTAGCAGAGTGACAGAGAGAGGGGGAGGAGGAGATGAACAGAAAGAGGGGCAGGACGATACTGATAGAGAGTGGCGGAGTGAAGGAATGGACAGAGAGGGGTGGTGTTCGAGATAGACCGTGAGAGGTAGGGGTGAAGATGATGGACAGAGACAGTGGTGGGGAGATGGATGGAGAAGGGGGGAGGAAAGATGGATAAAGAGAGAGGAGGAAGGAAAAGGTGGATAGAGAGAGTGGAAAGGAGGAGATGGACAGAGGAGGCAAGAAGAGACAGACAGAGAAAGTGAGAAGAAGGACAGAGAGACAATGGAAGAGATGGACTACTAGAACACCGGCGCAACGCCGGGTTTCTCAGCTAGTTTTAAATAAAATACCGAGTTAACCTGGGCTCGTAAAAATTACACGTTAAGTACAAAATCAACAACAAAGATGGCTTAGTTGAAGAATTATGACAGGTTCCCGATTTTTACCACCGTTCGCTGAGCGTATACGTCGGCGTCCACGCGACGGATGCTCAAAGCCGTCGGCCGCCTCCACCTGTTCCGTGTGCTGCGGGCGCCGCCCCCACCTCTCCGCCTCCGCCCCCGCGCATGAGGACGTGCCTGCTGTATAATGCAGGCCGGCCGTGGGAGGCGGCAGATGGCGCGCGCGGCTACTGATTTGCCCGCTGTGCATTATGCAGCGTCGCGGTAATGACGGCTCGCATCCTCTCCGGCCCCCGGGGAGCACACAACGCATTATTTAACCGCCACCGCGACCAGCTCCGTAATCCTGTTGTCTTTTGTTTCTCCGCGACTTACGCAGAGCGTCGCGACCACCGAGGCCATTGTGAGTCATTCGATATGTAGGCAAAACCCGAAAGCACTTTGGTCGTACGCTAGGCAGGAAATGTTGTTTGTCAGATGTGACATGGTGTATCTACAGACGGCGCTCCACAAACGGATACTTACGGCCGTACCACACCACAGATCATCGAGAGCCTAAGAGAGGGTATTGATAAATAATAGAAGAAATGCTGAGAAACGCTGCTTCGTTTTCTTTTGTGTCTAAAGAACGGTGACATTAGAGTCTCTAATGCCATCGACAAAACAGCTCATGACTTACGCTAAACTGGTCATATAACTACTGTAGGAAACAACAACCAAGATATATTGTATTTAGGCATCTTCTTCGTTCCACAATACAACTGCCGGCCGCGGTGGTCTAGCGGTTCTAGGCGCTCAGTCCGGAACCGCGCGATTGCTACGGTCGCAGGTTCGAATCCTGCCTCGGGCATGGATGTGTGTGATGTCCTTAGGTTAGTTAGGTTTAAGTAGTTCTTAGTTCTAGGGGACTGATGACCTCAGATGTTAAGTCCCATAGTGCTCAGAGCCATTTGAACCACAATACAACTATCGACCGTTTACCTAGAACAAGGTGCTACAACAATTAAAATAGCATTTTATTCACATTATTTATTTCAGTACGTTCTACTTTACATAATGTACTGCTGTTACTGGTTTGCCAGTTAGACGGCCACAGTAAATATGAGCTACGTGGAAAAATACCGTCTTCTTTTAGTACGGGTGAGTCTTTCAACGGCAGTAAAATTGTTGATAAAAAGCGTTTTCGCAGTCCATCTTCTTGTGCGCTTGATGAATTGTGTGGCCTGGTGAATGGTCCAGATAACTCATATTAAAAAAAAAGGTGGGTTAATACAACTGAGTGACTGCTAATGCCATCTGTTCCCATTTGCAAAATAGTGGAGTTTATATCTGTTTGCATTCTCATCCCACAGAGGCCACTAGTGATTGTAAGCATTCTCTAGTCCAAGAACCTTATAACCTTTAGGGAAATGGCTGAACAAAAGGACAAGAATTTCGATGCAAGATAGCTTGTCTTTTCAATTTGAGTTGAATCTAATAACTCAGATAATGTACTTTGGAGTTCAAATATTGAAATATATGATTAATTGGGAAATATATGAATAACATGTTATTTTTTATAGGTGATAACGATGACTGCTGTGCTGAAATCTTTAGTAATTTGAATGACTGGAGAACTGAAGCAAAATATTAAACACAAGGTTGGTACAATGTACGTACGAAATTTAATACTGAGTTAATTATAAATGCAGATAGAAGTGTTTCATTAACAGTTTTTCAATATACAGCAGTCATTACACAAGGAGACATAACCATAACAGAAAATACGTGTCTTCAGCTCTCCCTGAAAAAAGCTATATGGCTTGTATATGAAGTGATTAATTGGCAATGCACAAAAACCAACAATATTCACTTTCTTCGCACACATTTTCAGAACAGAATTTAATTTACATTTTCACAAACCCAGCTTAGACACTTGTAAACAGTGTGACTTGCTAGAAATAAAAAAAAAACTAAATCAGAAACAGAGGGAAAGCTCGTCCTGAGAGACAAAGAGCTGCACCTTCGAAAAGCTGAAAAACCCCAAACATAAATGAAAAATGAATTTTGAGAACGCTGCTGGAAGTGACACTTTCCAAAATAGCGTCTAATATGGAGGAAAGTTTACCAACGCCATATATATCAGTGTCGTATTTTATTCCAGGCAGTTACGGACACAAAATCTCTAAGTCCACGGCTCTAAAGGAGAACGTCACTCGTATGTGGTAAGAGGACATTACTGGATGGGGATCACAGATGTATCCTTTTGGCACTATGATGTTCATGTTCGGAAATTATTTCATACAGGAAACATAAATTTCCTATAGGCTACCTGCGGATACATTCTTCTTGTAACCGTGACTTCAGTGTTACAGAACAGAAGAATCCCTGCTGTATACATGAGGTTTCCGTAAGAGCGTACAAAAATGCAACAGGATATAGAGAAAGCTCCACTGAACAATTTGAGGTAGAGACCTGCGGTGGGAAACGCCAGCATAAGGAGATATAGAAGTAAACTGTATATCGCTTTGTCTATCTCTATTGTTTTCCACCAGATTTACAAATAACATGCGTACAAGTTCAAATGTACTGTGCTGTTTATTTACATATATATTCTTTATTTATTGCAAGGAACAAGGAATTGCCAGAATTGTAGCTGCGTGTGATGTGAGTCGAAACACGCCAGTGATATTTGTCAGGGTACGTCAGAATCTTGTTTGCTGATGTTGTGCTTGCATTGAGGTTTATGGCCATTAGTTTCAGCACATTTTGTAAGATACAGTACACATGGTACGTTCACTGTGTCAATGATCGACTTTCGGGTAACTATAACTAATGTAAATAAAAAGGTATACAGTAATCTGATTTTATTCGTGTTATCTCCTTAAGCTGAGTTCTCCGATCTCAGGTTTCCTACCTCAAACTGTTCGGTACAGTATCCGTTACGTCCTATTAAATTTTTGCACTCTCTTATGGAAACAACCTCTACACACCAGAAGGTTTGTACAAATTGGTAGAAACATATAAGAATAAACAGCCTTTGCATACGAAGAGGATGTTCCAGTAAAACCTTGTGTCAGCTGAAAATATTAAGAACTCTCTAATATTTAGAAAGAAAGACACTGATAACAACACTGTGAGGCTAAAAAAAGACTGCAAGTATCATCGTTACACAATGCTTACCAGAAAAATACTGCATTGCACATTCAGACAATCCAGAAATGGAACGATATATAGAAATAAACACTGGAAAGAAAAGTAAGATACCCAGAATTTGCCTTATAACTCTCCGCCAGTACCGCCTAACATTAAATGCAGGTAAACTGAGGGAACTGAGGAGCCTCTGATAATTTATGCCTGAAGAACACTGAAATTTTATTCTGGAATAAGGAGCGAAGTGCCTAAACTACGCATTGTAAAGGGCAGAAAGGGGACAGATCAACAAACACAATAGTAGCAGCAATGAAAACTACAAGAACACTCTCAGATTGAAATTTAGTCCAAAAATTCATGGTATGATGACGATGATGAATAGTAAAAAGGTACTGTGTTTTTCAGGTTCATGCAGTGAAATAGCTACATTTTATTTAGCGCATTTTTTATGTTTTGAATGGAGCAAACATTAAGGTAAGCTGCCAAAATTTTTTGTATAATTCCTTTTATTATTAACTTCTGAAACTCAAATCTAAATAAAATATAATGTAATCGTTATATTGCTTGTTTGCGTTTTATTAAATACGAGTATTTCAAAAGCAAAATTATCAGATTCATGCAACAGGCTACAGAATTTTATTTTAAGGGTATTAGGCCATTGTCTGTGGTCCAGTGGCCAACTTTTCGCCTGGAAACGCTGGTGTCTTTAAGGCCTCTGGTGATGTCTCTAGCATCTGGAGATGAAATGTTAGGTGCAGACCACAGTGTAATGCCAATAGAACAGAATTCATCAAGTACGTAAGTAACAATAGTGAAGGCCTGCATTGTACGAACATCCATTTGTTTCAGAGAACTTAGAACAACGACTTTTTTTCTCCTGCAATTCTTTATCTAAGTGGAACATACCATGTTTTGTCATAGATGTCCTGTTAATTTGTATAGTAATAACTACATCAAGACTCTCAGGCTGCGGAATACTAACGCATTCACCTCAAAATATAGGGTGGTCAGAAACAGTCTGAAAACCTTGTAAGGCTCTTGGAAGGTACGTTGTGCTGGGAAATAATTGTTAAGAAACACATGCAATATGCTGCGCCATTCCTGAGGCAATTAGCACTGAAGTTAGTCAATCCAGCCGTTGTGTGCTCAAATTCAAATGGCCCACCGGAGATGGTGCTGCCAAATTTTTTTCGGTTTCTTAAATCCGAACAAGATAACGATACAAAATGTGTGTTTATAGGGTGTCTCCTCCCATATCCCAGGGCTAATTTCAACCGAAATTGACACACAAACAGAAAACACAAATATCATTACTATGGGGCTTATAACCTCCTAGCTCCAATAGGAACAGAGATGTTGGCCATATTGTGCTTCTGTCAGGTCCGTCTAGGCTGCCTGGCTTATCGAATTGCTTTACAGGGAGGTCTGCATGTCAGGAGGAAATAACGGTTTTTCAGCTCCTAACAAATGG
This sequence comes from Schistocerca americana, assembly GCF_021461395.2. Taxonomy (NCBI): domain Eukaryota; kingdom Metazoa; phylum Arthropoda; class Insecta; order Orthoptera; family Acrididae; genus Schistocerca; species Schistocerca americana. The sequence continues at coordinate 17,651,643 of NC_060124.1, forward strand.
ACTGTCCCGTCTGAGAGATGTGTTACGTTGGAGTTGTACTGATCTGCTTTATCGACCTATTTTGCACGGACTACACATGTCGATGGGCAATGCTAGGGGCAGGGTGAGATGGACGGAGGAGGGGAAGGTTAGGGAGCTGGAGGGGATGGAAAAGGGAAGGAGGAAGAGAGCGGAGGTGAAGGAGTTGGACAGAGAGGTTGGTAGGAGGATATGGGCAGAGATGGGTGAGGATGAGATGGTCATGTAGAGGAGAAGGATGAGATGGATAAAGAAAGGGGAGACAAAGACGTGGGGAGGAGGATACTGATAGAGAGAGGTTGTAGGGCGAGATGCACAGAAGGATGGGAGGGAGGAAGAGATGGATGGAGAGGTGGGGAGGAGATGTGTGTAACATACTGTACATATGGAACGCGCACGCAGGCAAAGCCTCATGGAAATTATTAGTATGACTATATTTAGTGATACACTGTATTTATACAAACCATCCATTTTGACTGCTTCAGTTACAAGAACTACCTGTCTCCGTATCTAAGGCCACTTGCGTGCACTAGTGCAGCAACACTCGGTCTGGAGGTACCCTATTTGAGCCCTGACGTGGGAACAAGTTTTCATGACGACAAAGACAGGGCGCTGTACATATTTCGATTGCCAGACGGTGGCAGAATGTACTGCATAAATGATAATTTACAGTGATGTGTTTCTTCGGCCAGATGGGATCGTTGAGTACGGCACATATTGGTCACACAAACCATTTGTTATAAGACTAAGCTACATTACATTTAGCGTACCAGTTTTCATCAAACATCTTTACATTCATTGACATCAGAAACATGGCACAACTGTATTGCACAGGCTCAAGTGGTGAGCCATTCTACTTACATATACGTAGGTCAGATGGAAACGAGTGCGAAGGAAGAAACCCAGTTCAATCAGGTGGCCAAACCTACCAGTTTGATTCTACTAGCCGACAATACTGAGTCTTTATAACATACATAGAACCTCATGAAATCCTTATTCCTTATTATCGGTGTGAAATGTGATCACCCTAAATGAAAACACGGTGAGCAGTCTAATGTACCATATGAAGCCATCTGAATCTCTAGGAAGAGTGAGCCACAATATAACATTATAATTTTCGACCGCTTAAGGACGAGTGTACACCTGGAAAGACGATATCGTTTTTGATCCGATGACGGCATGTGTCACCTGTGGGATAGTAGACGTATTGATAATGGTTTCAATGTGATCCGCCAACAGATTGTGTAACCTCCCCACAAAATAAATTAATATTATGAATAATATTCACATTTAGTGTAACTTCCCCACAAAATAAATTCCTTAACCTACTAATAATACAATGTGACTAATCTCTCAATAATAAAAATGCGACTCACTTATAACCTTTCAATAACTGACTGTCAATTTAACCTGGTAAATTTTGGACGTCAGCAGTGCTGCGTCATGGCCCTGAAAGATCATACTGAATAAATTGAAAATTCTTACCTCAGTAAGGTCGCCGGATAACGCATATATATCTGCTCCTATAAGAAATTATTCTGGCACAGCCCTGTGCAATGCTGGCCGATAGATTTGTCATTTATAAAAAGAAACAACTGATTTTTCTTTTCAATAATCGGGATGACCAAGGATTGGAGAAATTAGTAAATTCTTTAAATTGAAATGAATGATCGTCAAAAGTTACTTTTTATGAGAAAGATTATTATTAAAAAATTTTTTTAAACATTTACTTGGGACTTGATATAACAATACTACATATGCGCGAGGCTGCTTTTACCTTATACTACAACGCTTAGACTCCGCCATCGCTGCACACGACCGGCCCAGCCAACACGATACACCAGACCAGAGAGCTCGCTAGCAACAACTTACTCCTACAGCTACACAGTTCCTACTGCAGTCAACACTGCTCTCTGGTCTGAGATTCTCTTATAGCGTACATATCGCAGGCAGCGCGTGAGCAATCCATCGAAATTACATCTGCTCGAATGCGGTAGCAAAAAATTTCTTATTCGTCGACCTCTTACATAACCCTCCACTGGGGGGGGGGGGGGGGGGGGGGGGGGCAAAAATTTGGCAGCGATGGTGAGCAATCCATCGAAATTACATCTGCTCGAATGCGCTAGCAACAAATTTCTTAATCATGGACCTCTTACAATAGTCTAGTGGCATAGCTACCGGCGCGCCATCTGTGTCTAACCTTTAATAAAGAATTCACACAGTCTCACAGCCGAAAAGGTCGGTACAAACATTTGGAGCAAGGAGGCGTCCTGCAGCCAACATAGTGACTTTGAAAGGAATGAAATTGTTTGCCTTTCTAGTGGCGGGTGTAACGGATCAAAATTATTTTTATAAATACAATCTAACTGTTTCAATCTATTCTAACAGCAGCCATGAAGTAAGATCAGTTAAAGGATAGGATGTGATATTTATCTTTTCATTGTAACAATCATATGTTGATGTATATATCCTATAAAAATCCGAACTGCACCTAGTAATGCAAGTATCCCTACAGAGACGGCAAACATCATCCGTGCATCGTTGGCCGACAGCAGGGGCTGGGCGAGCTGACCGCTAGAAGCTCAACCGACGACCACGAGGTTCTCTACTATGTTAACAAATAATGGTAGCGCCCTCCACTTGTCTGAGTTAATGATACAACTATGGTATTGAAATGGGTTTCAGTCAGTCACTATTGAGGAGCTGAAGAGATAGCGATCTTGGGTCGGTGAGACGCATTAGCTAGTGTCGTAGCTATAACTGTCTGGAGCAAAATTGGACAGGTTATTTCGTCAGTGAGGAATTTTCCGCGATTTTATCGAAAGAGTGTAGGAAGCTGTTCTTGGACTGAGCTTCGTTTAAAATGCAAGGCTTGAAGAGTGCAGTAACTGGTCTAGGGCTGATGAGTGTAATTATTTTCTGAATTTTGTCAAAGTCGAGATCCTCGTACTTTGCGTGAAATTTGACGAATGGTCAAGTGAATTTAAGTTGCTACGGGCTTAGTCAAGTGTGGCTCGTACGCTGCGTCAGTATGTGATACTAGACTTCGTGAGTCGTTCAGTTACGACGATGCCAAACTTTTGGCTGCAGTAAATATTACACTGATAAGGAGAAGGGACAGGATGATAGGACATCTGCTAAGACATGAGGGAATGACTTCCATGGTACTAGAGGGAGCTGTAGAGGGCAAAAACTGTAGAGGAAGACAGAGATTGGAATACGTCAAGCAAACAATTGAGGACGTAGGTTGCAAGTGCTACTCTTGAGATGAAGAGGTTAGCACAGGAAAGGAATTCCTGGCGGGCCGCATCAAACCAGTCAGTAGACTGATGACAAAAAAAAATTATGTCTGAAGTGGTTCAAATGGCTCTGAGCACTATGGGACTTTACTTCTGAGGTCATCAGTCCCCTACAACTTAGAACTGCTTAAACCTAACTAATCTAAGGACATCACACGCATCCGTGCCCGAGGCAGGATTCGAACCTGCAACTGTAGCGGTCGCGCGGTTCCACACTGTAGCGCCTAGAACCGCTCGGCCACTCCGGCCGGCTGTCTGAAGTGGTTACTGTTGTGGTGCCTGTGATACTAACCAGCGCACGCGCCATTGTATTTGGGTGTTGCGGTTGGTTAGCGAATACTGACTAAGACACACTATAAGGCAGTTGAGTGTCAGCAGTGATTGTACTTTTTGCAATATAAAATTGTACTACGGGGTAGTAAAGTTTTTGTGTTTCTGGAATAATTGCTTATCGAGCATTTTTCCCAAAGCTTTTCTGGATCGTCGAGTCAAGCACAGGGAAACCCAGATCGGTGGTGAATTGGATTATTTTGCCCCGCACATATTGCTAATTACGTAACCATTGAGACCACATTACCCTACCTGAACCATTTTAAAACGTAAATTCCAGCTGCTACCATTATTTCTTTAGTAAAAGTGATGAGTGACTCCATATTTAGGATCTGCTAGTGGGTATGTGAAAGACCAACACCTAAAGACGGTCATATTTTGAAAATTTGAAATTTAAGTACAGGTATAAAGTGGTGGTAGCACCTAGGATTTATTCTGTTTTTTTGTGTGTGTTTTTTTCATCTCGCTTAGTGTGAGGCTATTCGTTTTTTAGCAATCACTCATTCATAACCAATGTTCGATCATTGTAAAGCACTTACATTTCAAAGTAAAGAAAATAAACTTTCATTAGTTAAAAAATTCTATTATCTGAATAATCATTTACCCAGGACGAGCTTTCAATAACTGATTTTGAAAAGGAAAGAGTTTAAAAGGAAAACAAAGTCACAGTTCTGACGTTCAGCAAGTAGCGTAAGCATGCTCAAGTCAGCGATTAAATCTAGACAAGTGAATTGAGAATAATTAAACCACAGAGGGTCATTTCGAAAGACTAGCACCTTGTGGCCTAAACATTAAAACTGTTTCATAAAAGGCTAACACTGAAATATTACTATTATCTAAATACTTGAGTTGGCGAGAATATTTCTAATTAATATGTATCTAAAGATTATATTAAACATTCATGACTAACGGAACAAATAACCAGAGGTGGTGCCTAAGGAAAATTATTTACGTTGTCTTAGTAACAATCTGTATCTCTGGAACTGGACATCAGAATTTACTACGAAACTGCGTTAATGCTGAAACTTATCAACACTTTTGGGATCTGTAAGTAATTGATGGTATATAAATGTTACAATCTTAACTATCATGACACTGAAACTCGTATTTTAATGCGACAAAAAACATATCAGTTATCTAGTGGAATATCGCTACGTGCTAACTTACGTACCCATACGATACGTGTATTGAGCGAATTGTTCAAAAAAGAAAAATATACGCACTCAAGAATCTGAAAAATTTTAATGATGGAACACAATGTCAATTGAGTAACCTTATACATTACAGATATTTTAGAACCAGTGACTGTTAATTGAATGTAAATACATAAAACTGCAACAAGTCAGTTTTTTGAATAGTTATTTATAATTCCATGAAGCGTTTTTCGAACCTTTTCAAGTTCATCTTTAGATGGTTTCTGAATGTTATTTCTGGCATATTGCTGGGTGCTGGCTCTGTGACAAGAAGATGGTACAATAGTCATGCCTATTGTTTATCTGTCGATATAGATGCAAATTTAGTTTTTGTTCTCTATGTTTAATGAGTTCCTTTTCAATGCTCAAAAATACAGTGTCTGAACAGCAGTACAGCTTAGTCTTTTGTGGTGTACGTTTACCAAAGAGTTTCGTTCTTGACTGTGACTAATATGTTTTTAAGGGGGTTATGAAAATGATTACTTCAATGTATTCACAATTGCAAATACGAACAGCCATCACCTGTATAAGGGAGTGACGAAAACGTAAATTTGTGCCGGACGAGGAATGGAGCACAGATTTTCCGCTTTACGCGAGCGGTCGCCTTAAACGCTTTGGCTATCCGTGCAAGACCGAAGGCCAGAACCAGACTTCAATAAGTAGTTTTCCCTGCGTCACAACCTGTACTCGTACAAATATTATGTAATTCCCGTACAGGGGAAGACATTTTAATTGTAAGACGCTGCCTGCTGTCGGCGGAAAAATACGATACTGCAGTGCCCGCGTTTTTAAGAAGAAGGATCCAATGTTTCTTTGGACAACCGGGTTCGGGTACCACTGCGGCACACATTTTCACTGTCATCATTCCCTTATACAGCTGATGGTTGTTCGTATTCGTAACTGGGAATACAATTCACGTATTTCATAACGGCTGTAGTCGCCGCAGTGACTGTTCCTTCGGATATCTACGCGCGTTCGAAGGAACTTTCCATCGTTCTTAACAAAACATCGTATAAATCATTATTTTCTGCCAAATGCTAACTGGAACTTCCCGAGTAATTTTTTCTCCTGCTAAGTAAGCTTTTCTTATCGCCGAGTAAACTATTTGCATTAAGAAATTCCTGTATGTATGGCTCCGTCACGCATTTTACTGAACTGTTATTGTGCATTCATTGAACTGTAACGGGGAGGGACGCTACCACGATCACCTAGATGCAGACTACCACTTGAATACCATTACATGATCTTGTTTTGGAAGGGATTTATACACAATTCTGTGTTGTTAGTGTAAACTTTGAGGTACTTTTTCACTGGCAGGCAACTGGTCTATTTTCTCAGTTATTTCAGCTCTAAACTCCTCTCTGTTTGCACTTGTTGTATGTGTTCTAAGATATCTGCGTATGTTTCAGAAATGCGTGGTACTTGCGTTACTCAACCGGTATGTGGGTCCAGAGTAGTGGCCGACGCCGGGGTTTGACTCCTGTCTCCCGCTATGTTGCTGGAGAGCGAGCCGATTGTAACTCAGCAAGGCACCTGGCTTTCTTATTGTATTTTTGTTATTCTTATATTAATTATTGACATATCGCAACACCTTGGGGCTTAATACTTTATATTTTGCAGCAAATGATGTTCAGTTTCCCAGTATTCAGCCCTTCCACTACCTGAGCAACCACTAACGGCTGGCCACGTATCACTCTCTTCGAACTTCAGTCGTAAATTTGAACCACTGCTGTAAGTTAGGCCCTGCTCTGACTCATACTCGAACTGATGCAGTGAGCTTATTCCTGAAAACCGACTCTTAAACTTGAGCATAATAAACGTGAAATACGCCTTTACATTGAAACGATTTGTATGCGTCTCCTCTGTGAACCAGTGCCACATCTCGTGACATCGTGCAGCGAGACTTACTTTACGCTCTGAAAGAGGGCACATTAGGGTACCTGTGTGCGTAATGTGGTAAGTTTAACATATTACAGAACGAGGAGATTGTGATCTTTGGAATGACAGGGAGGGAATTACCGAAAATTGTCCACAGAATGTGCAAAAAATTTATCAGCAGCTTAGACTGAACTTCTGTTATAGGGTGAAAACGAGCAGAAAATATAATGAGGTTCCCATTCTAGACCTTAATATAAATATACGAGGTCAATAGCTAAAACCTGAGGTACGGTTTGTACCAGATTAGACAATCATCGTGATTACAAAGTCACTGCGAAAGCATGTGGAGAGGAAATATAAGAGTCTCTGAAGAAAGAATTCGAGAAACGTGTGTTTTCATAGTAGCCTGTACAAAGAGGCCATAAAAAAGCGCAGGATTGCGATTATGATAGCCAAATTCTTACAAATCCACAATCGTAATTCGATCAAACAATTTCAGTTTCTCTTGATAATTATCACAAGTGGAGAGTACGAATGAAACCGAACCCTCCGACCATACACTGCCGCCGACTTGCTAGTCAGGAAGATGATAGATTATGTTTTCAGGGACTGCAAATTCGTATCAGAAGAAAACGCTACGTTAACACTGTGAGTTAACCAGCATTTCACTCTCATTTAAGTATATGGCCGAAACAGGCAGCCTCCCAGGAATTGTGAAACGAATCCTGCCGTCCAAGACCGTGTACCACAAAGAGCGCAGATTCGCCACGAGATGGGGACATCCACAAGCGTCTATTGTGCTGAATGAGGCCAGGCTTGTAAGTCCCAAGCACTGTAGTGTGCGAGTGAGACAGACGAGAACCTACGTCATAGGGAAACCAGGTAGGAGCTGTCTGCGCCCAAGCGCAGGACCTAAGATCGGCCGTAAAGGGAAACATTTATGAAAACCAATTAATTCTGTAGTAATTCAGGGAATGAAGCCACAGTAATTTTACTCTACCACCTTTCTTAAATTTTCATGGTTATCCCAATAAAACTTGAATACTGATCATATCTATAATAGTTTAGGATTCACCGTTACAGTGAAATTAACAAGTTTTGAAACAAAGACCTGAATGCTAAAATCTGAACGCTTTGGTCGATCTTAACGATCGACATTTCATATAAAAGCACATCATTAAAATGACAAATGTAAATATCAACTCTGTATCTTTATTTGTGCCGGCCGGAGTGGCCGAGCGGTTCTAGGCGCTAAAGTCTGGAACCCCGAGACCGCTACGGTCGCAGGTTCGAATCCTGCCTCGGGCATGGATGTGTGTGATTGTCCTTAGGTTAGTTAGGTTTAAGTAGTTCTAAGTGATGACCTCAGAAGTTGAGTCCCATAGTGCTGAGAGCCATTTGAACCATTTGAACTTTATTTGTTTAAAAGATATAGTAAATTTAAATATCACTATTTTCATTTAAGCATCAGATCATCATTTCCTCCACACAAAACACACTGAACGATGACAGCATGACACCTTATTGAATCCTTAGGTAATAGAATATTTGATGTGAAGTTTAGTGCATAATAGTTACTTTTGTTCTTTATTTATTTTTCAGAAAGCACACTAGTGCAAGGCTACCGGCCGTGACATTCAAAGTTAAGAAGGAAATTGTATTGGTTTTATGTAAAAGAATTTAACGTTCATTATGTAATTGATATTATTGTTACTTTATTTAGAACGTCAAACTGGTCAAGCTTTGATTATTTAAATATGTTAAAATGTAAAATAATGTATAATAAGCTGTAGCCAATGAAATGGACGGTTTCAGGGAAGGGAACTGCACTAGTCAGTTGAGCGACGATGTTTGGCACGCAGGAGACGCGGTCGGAGAAGGGCAGAGGGTCAGTTCGGATGGAGACACCAAAGTGCACAAGTGGTTCAAATGGCTCTGAGCACTATGGGACTTAAAATCTGAGATCATCAGTACCCTAGAACTTAAAACTAGTTAAACGTAAGTAACCTAAGAACACCACACAAATCCACGCCCGAGGCAGGATTCGAACCCTCGACGGTAGCATCAGGGCGGTTCCGGACTGAAGCGCCTAGAACCGCTCGGCCACAACCAAAGTGGACAGTTCTGGTCTACACACCAAAGGGTACAGTTTGGATTGAGACGCGAAAGCGGACTGACGGCCTTCAGGTTGCTAAGAAGTGAAACGATTTAGAAAATTTCGCATCGTGTGGCATCGCGGGACTTCGTCTCTGAGCGGAGAGCAGCCACACGCCTGGTGTGAACTTTTCACGTAGATAACAAGGTGGAGTACTGGACTTGTATTTCGCGATGAAATTGTAAATGATCGAACTGTGTCAATGGATATGCGCTCGAGTGTAACAGTAACTCTAAATACAACCACTTTCACTATTAGTTTGCTTTCTGAATAAACATTATTCTAACCAAATCGCAACTGTGTGGCCTGCATCACTCATGGGTCGTTAATTTAGCTGCCGATATTATTATTACTGTTATTATATGTTATATTAACTTTGTATGTTTCGTACAACTTCGCAAACATGCCATCAGCAAGACAATTTAAACAAAGGGTCACAAGTGTCTAATTTAGGTCATGTAATGCGACACGAGCGGTTCAACCCCTGGACGAGTTTGAGCCAAGACGTTTCGACAAAGAGGAACCGCATCTCGCAACACTCTCTCGTAAAGCATGAAACGGGCTGTTAACCTTTGGCAGTATGCATAATAATAGAGACAGTTTTCGTTGCCAACTTCGATGTTGGTAGCACGCTCCATCTAACACGTTCGCGAGCACACCCCCTTCGCAACAGCCACCGGAATATTGCTTGTTACAGCAAAAACTTTTACCTACGGTATGGCCAATGGAAGGCGTCACATTCCGAGATCAAAGACGGTGTGAAGCACGAACCGTATCGCCACTCAGGTCCTAAAGACATCCCGGCTCTACAGAGATCAAATGCTAATTATCTAGTTACTTTCATTGTTAGCTACTTAGTTACATGTTCCATAGATCATTTGAACAAATCTTTTATCGAAATTATCTGGAAGGAGTCTGTTTACGGGGTATGTAAACATGTTTCCAGGATATGTAAACATGAGTAGGGTTACCATTAATGAACACATTATTTTATAGTCCTACTCAAGCAACTTCACTTAAAATCAAGGTTTCTTAAATAGAAATAAGTCTGTGGGCTAGAAATTGTCCAGGAGAAATGTTTTCGCTTAGATATTTTCTGTTACTGGAAAAATGATCAAAAACTTTTGTTCTGTAAACTGAACTCCTTTCTGAGCCCCTGACAGCTTTAATAATGGGTAATAAAGGTCATCTTTTTCCTTTAATGTTGTAGGTATGGACATCACCGTTCTTCTCAAATTGTGATGGATTATCTGTGTTGATTGTACAGCTAAAATGCCTAACTTCTTGAAGAAGTGCCTACATTACAGGCGCAGGTGAACACCGTCTCTCGTTCATGTGGTACATCGATTGCTGGTATGACTGTATCTATTGTACAGAAGTGAACATAATGTGTTTTCTCAAAGTGTAAGGAGAGTCCATTTTCTGAGATGCACTTAATAATTCTCTGAAAAACATCATTAACAATTTCTTCTGTGGTTTACGGTCCAATGGAATTTATTATAAAACTAGTATTGTCTGCAGGAAGTACCAATTCTGCTTGTTGAATGATAAGTGGAAGGTCATTCAGGTATATAAGGAACCCTGTGGGATTCCCCTTGTGATATTTGTAAATGAACTGAGTTTCTTTAACTTCTTAACAGTTCCACCTGTTTTGAAAATGGAAATCAGCATTAGTTTTCAACAGCTTCTATTTCTATATATATATATATATATATATATATATATATATATATATATATATATATATATATATATATATATATAACTTGTAACTGATTTTTGATAATACTTCTATGCAATTTGATTTCACTCACTGATTATTGGTGTGTCGTGTAGTAATAATGTAACAAATAAGCTGTTAAATACAGTAATGATATGATTTTCTGGACTGTAACTCTTTAGATTCAAATAGAACCTTTGATCTTAGGCGCAAACCATAATTTTACAGAGTAATTTAGTAACTTCAGGAAAAGGACGGTATCACGAAAAAAAGTCAGTACTACCAGTTTAAAATGGACAAAGAGGACATATAAATCTTCTATTACAGAGCTGGGCGGAGACGAAAGTCTGAAAAGTGTTCGAAGGTGCCACACTCTCCCCTGTATATCTTTAGTATAACATGCAAGAATTTGCTATTAATAAAAATACCTATAAACCCGAAATTCTTTAAAGAATCGAGCTTATGCTTCTAGCTTATATTTGGTATTCAAGAAAAGTGATGTGAGCTACGTATTTTCATTCGCTGTGTCATACTTCATATTTGTGTACTGTATACTTTTCAGACAGTCGTTTCCAATAGTGGATATGTTACATCACAGAGGTTCTGAGTACGAGCAATGTGATCTTTGAGTGCTAGTAGCATTGTCGTTGCTGTATCATTGCAACAGAAGCTAGTGAGTGAGTTGGATGTTCTCGAGCTACTGATCGGTCTGGAAATAGCTCGCAGAGCACTGAAATAAAGATCAGGATAATGTAAATTTTGGAAATATGGTTTGGTAAAGATTCATTTGAGAAGTGAAGATTTCCATGTACTGTTGTCGCTGCACTGTGTCTGGAAAACGTGAATTTGTAGTAGTATTTTTCTTGATTGATTGGATTAGTTGGTTTGTTTGTTCATACGTGATAACGCGAAGTTATCGGTGCACTCAGAGGTGTAGATTTACCACTCCTTTACCATTTCAATAATTAATTTCTCAGCAGTCGTATTTTTTTAATTTGAGGTAATTTTTTAAAGATTATTGTAATAGCTAAAGAATTAGTTTCATTATTCACAACATAGTTCTTTAAAAAATTTAGTCTCCTTTCAGTCATTCATAAACCTTAAATTCTACCTCTGTCTCCTCACAAAATTTTATTTTTCTTGTAAGTTTGTGTTTCCACATTGCACTGAGCCGAAGGTAGTTGCTTAAAAAGGAGGCATGATGTGTTTAGAATAGCTCCACGTTCTCGCGTTGCGCTGCGCTAGCTTTTCCTTTATTTGGTTGATTTGCTGCTGCGATACATACTATTTTTGTGTTCATCACTTCAAGCAGTACCGAGTTTCCGTTGCCACAGGTAAAATATAACAAATTACATCCGGAACATAGCAAGATCATTTATAGTTAGCTTGGCACTTCAAAATTATTATCAGTTTCACTTTAAAAAAGTTCATTTCAGATTTCATTCTGTATGCAGATAGTTTTATTCCTATAGCGTAGTTTTACGTCTACGTGTGCATCATTTAATGTTTGGAACTTTATCTAGTCGGTTTGCGCATCAAAATTTAGACGTAATTTTGACAGAAACATTTGGGTTATTTATTATTTCAAAATTCAGCTTGTAATTTTATGTACCATTTTTCACTCTGTTTTGTGTGCTGGAATTGCAAGTCATGTAATGTGGCGTCACGCATAGTATGCACTGTTCACTGCAGTCCACAATACAGAATTTCACAGGACAGTTTCTTTAGCATAGAGTTTTAGTTTCTTTGTTATTGTGATAAAAATTTATTCAGATACAGTTATACAATTGCTAATAGTTTTGGCGATCCATTTTATCAGACAGCGTTTTCGTAATTACACCATTGTTCAGAACGACAACACAGATACATAAAGTTTAAGATAGAAAACCAGTCCAGTACACAACAGATAAACGTTCTTATTCAGAAAAGTTACACTATCTGTAAAAGAGCTTCTAACGCAGACTTTATAAATGAGACACTGTGTCAAATATTTAACGTCAAGCGTGTTACCGTTAAAAAGTTTAGAAAAGGTTTGAAATTATGCTTAAAGTTTGTTAGAAGACGCAAAATGCTCTCTTTATGAAATGATGAGTGTAGTCTGGATAATTTGCTCTCTTCTCTCATTTTTAAGCAAAAGCAAGTTTTTCACGCATGTCAACGTTTATGTCGTATTACTCCTGAACTGTGTGTCGTACAATTTGCAGGTGCACTTGGTGGTATATGTGTATATTGTCTGCAGATTGTGTAGTACAGAAGTAATAAATTAGAAAGTGATGTCTGATGATGAAGTTTCACTGCAGGCAGAGCGAAAAGGTAATAAGCGGTAAACTTCCATTCCTTATGTACGTGAATGATCTTCGACTTAACGTTCAACAAGCAGAATTGGTACTTTTTGCAGACTAGTGTTATAATAAATTCCCTTAGACAGTAAGCCACAGAAGAAATAGTTAATCGTGTTTTTCAAAGAATTATTAACTGGTTTTCGGAAAATGGACTCTCCCTACATTTTGAGAAAACACACTATGTTCACTTCTGTAAAATAGATATCATACGAGCAGTCGATGACCACATGAACGAGAGTCAGTGTTCACCTGCGGCCATAATGTGGGGAATTCTTCAAGAAGTTAGGCATTTTCTGCAATTCTGAGCTGGAAATGCTAATAAATTCTACCACCATACAACCCGCTGCTGCATTTGAACTAATTTGCAATTAGAGTCCTCATTCAGTGTCTATGGATACCATGTTTGAAGCTAACAGCCAAAGACGCAAGTATTCTCCTTCAAAAAGATTGCTCGACTCTGAACCCAATACAATGTTTTATTTGGTTATTAGAAACTATCATAATTTTTCCAAGTGTTATATACTAATGACTATTTCGATATCTTTCCACATGATAAAATGTAGTGTAAGAACGGAGTTTTATCCATGTTGGTTAGAGCACCCCGCAGCTGGTTTCGTAAATTACACTGTAGCAAATACTGCAACCAGTCGCAAGCTTTTTTAAATGGTTTTTTTACACCATTACTAGTTTCGCCCCTGAGCCGGTCGTCAGGGGTAGCGTTGACTTCTTTGTAAATTTTTCATTTGTGTCCTAAAATAAAACAAAGCTTTTGTGACGCATAGTTTGCAAAAGGTTTTACATTTGCATCCTGAAATATAGCAAAGTGTAATATAAAGTTGTTATATTTTAGAATGCAAATGTAAAACGTTTTATAAACTTGCGTTACAAAAAAAATTGTTATATTGTAGGACGTAAATGTAAAACTTGCACAGAAGTCAACGCTACCCTCTGACGATGAGCTCAGGCTCGAAACTGCTAATAGTGTGTGATGATGATGATGATGTTTGGCTTTAGGGGTGCTCAATTGCGCGGTCATCAGCGCCCTTATAAAGTCCCAATTTGTACACAGTCCAATTTAGCCACCGAAACGAATGATGATGATGATAATGAAATGATGAGGGCAACACAGAGAGCCAGTCCCCGAGCAGAGAAAATCACCAACCCGGCCGGGACTCGAACCCGGGACCCCGTAGTTGAGAGGCAGCAACGCTAGCCACTAGACCAAGAGCTGCGGACATTAATAATGTGTAATCTCCCCTCTCCTTCCTAATTCCAGTTATGGTCCACAATAAGCAAAGTGTTTTATGGAAAATTTTAGAGGAGCGAAGATTACAATAAAATTTCTAGTTTACTTAGCTTTTCGTGTAGGATTGGCTCCAGTTCTTCTCATCTATGGGTCTGATTCTTGAAGCTGAAATTCTCACATTTTAGGTCCTCGTGGTTGAATTGAATTTGAAGATCGTTGTTGCGGAATTTTTGTTGTTACGTTAATATTTGTCACATTTTAGTACATCATACAGTCTTGTGAATTTTGACATTAACAAATCCGAAATTACATTGTTTGCCCAAAATACAAAAATACGTCCCATCATATAAGAGGCATACTTAGTACCCTTCACTCAGAGAAAACAACAATACTCTAAAGCGTTTAGAACTTTTTTCTTGACACATGAATTTCTGTTAGTTTCAATTAATATTTCATAAATGAATCCAGAAATAAACATAGTAAACCGTACTAAATTGCGTAATTAATAACAGAAATTTTAAGTGTGCCAAATAATTCGTAGTTTCAAATGTTTCTAAAAAAAATATAATAAGTTTCCCTTAATTTACATCTATGGTCACAAACTTTTTGTTTACAGATTACCGGTTTCGGTCTATAATGACCATCATCAGATCTGCGGCAAAAAATGGGGAAAAAAACATAAATACACTCGCAGATTGTCTACACCTTAAAAAACAATAAATAGACCATAATGAAAAGTACTACTGACTACTGCATTTGTGCGCTTTAAGTGTGAAGAGGCACACCTCTTTTATAAAAACAAAGTCCTAATGTGCTGCAGCCATAGTGGCATCGTCAAATGTTAAATGCAGAATCAGCACCAGCATAGTCAAAATAACATCATACGTTTTTGCTGCAGATCTGATGATGGTCATTTAGACCGAAACGGGTAATCTGTTAACAAAAAGTTTGTGACCATAGACGTACATTAAAGGAAACTTGTTGTATATACGGGTCACTGTTTTATTCGAAACAATGTCGCAGCTTGTGAAAAAAATATAAGTTTAACTGTACATTCAGAGGTAGTACTTATCGATTGTAACATCGAAAATAAAGTAATTCCTTTTCATAAATTTTAGCTCTTGCTAGTATCTACAGCTGCTGTTGAGGAAAATTAATGCTAGAGGAGGATGTCCCGTTACAAGTATAATAAAATTATTTCATAAAAACTTGCGACTGGTTGTGATATTTGCTACAGTATAACGTGGAAGAAATTGATCATTTTTTATTCTGGTTTAAAACAAGACGGTAAAATTCAGATGAATCACAAAAGAAAATCAATCCGGTACTGAATCCTAACAAACGAAGCAAATAATATTAAATTGACTGTAATTGCAATCGCGAAAAGAAGTAACTGTTACAACATCCGTTTGGAGTAGGACCAATAGACGTCACTAGATCGCAGGTCTTAATCGTGATTTACAAGGTCGTATTTATATACAACCTGTACTGTAGAAGATGCTCCAGAGCGTGATGGCTCAAATGGCTCTGAGCACTATGAGACTTAACTTCTGAGGTCATCAGTCGCCTAGAACTTAGAACTAATTAAACCTAACTAACCTAAAGACATCACACACATCCATGCCCGATGCAGGATTCGAACCTGCGACCGTAGCGGTCGCGCGGTTCCAGACTGAAGCTCCTAGAACAGTTCGGCCACAACGTCCGGCATAGTACGTAATTCACGGATATTCTTATAATTGAAATCCACGATGTACAAATGACGCAATGGCAGGCCATGGAAGTAGTACCAACAGAAGTCACCAGATGATGTGTCCGTCGAAAGCGCGAGCAAAGACCGGTGAGTTCAAAGCTAAACTGGAGAGACTGACTACTGAAGGGCGCGTTTTCGTACAGAACCGTGACGGTGTTCGCTGGGTACGCCACATTGGCGAGGACCATTAGGGGTTGTTAGTACTGCTTGTAGTTCCGACTCTCGAGCGATTCTTTCATTGAACTACAAACTAAACCTAGACAGCGTCATGTATCAGTAAACTGTAAGGATTTGGCTGTTGTTGTTGTTGTTGTGGTCTTCAGTCCTGGGACCTGTTTGATGCAGCTCTCCATGCTCCTGTTCAAGCTTCTTCATCTCCTAGTACCTACTGCAGCCTACATCCTTCTGAATCAGCTTAGTGTATTCATCTCTTGGTCTCGCTCTACGATTTTTACCCTCCACGCTGCCCTCCAATACTAAATTGGTGACCCCTCGATCTCTCAGAACATGTCCTACCAACCGATCCCTTCTTCTAGTCAAGTTGGCTGTTAGGTAGGCCTAATATGGTGGCTGTGACGGGTTGCGTCACGGCTTA
The DNA here is from genome assembly GCF_021461395.2 of Schistocerca americana. Lineage (NCBI taxonomy): Eukaryota > Metazoa > Arthropoda > Insecta > Orthoptera > Acrididae > Schistocerca > Schistocerca americana. The sequence goes on from NC_060124.1 coordinate 17,668,172, forward strand.
ACTTCATGGAATAGTCTTTCGAGTTTAGTACAGAGCTCACTGGCAAAACCCGACATTGCTCGCATTGTCAACTGTTCGAACAGTTGGAGTCGTGATCAAGCTCAGCACTAATCGTGACCCTCTTCCTTGGACCCGTTCCTGCGGAGGAGAAAAGTGCTTTCTAGCGAGACTGCGGAACGGCTCGAGACGACCCTGTCTCGCGGTTCACTGTTTACTCGAGCCCCTCAGCATTCGGGAACATTAAGTGTTGTGCTCACGCGCCGTCGAGCAAGCTCTCGGACAACAATAACAACACCGCAGACAACGGCAGGCGTCGCGGCTCGGCCTTTTGTCTGCCTGCGGATGTCGGCCGGAGTTTGCTTTAGGCGGCCCGCTGGACCAAAACAGTAACCGGAGCCGCGCTGGAGAATCGTGAGGTGAAACACAAGCCCGGCGATCGCCGCCGGTGGGAACCACACCGCAGCGCAGCACACTCAACTCCTGGGCGCTCAAGCCCTTGTATCGCGCGCGTTCATCGCACTGGTAGCGCCGCGACAGCGAAACCCGATAGCAATATTAGAACTCTTTCTTTCCGTGTCGCTACTTCATCGGGGAGGACTGACGCCTGCTAAGCGGAAGGAATGTTACCTGTTCACGCGTAAGACTCCTGGGGCGCCGTTCTCCAGCAGTTGGTGCGCATCAGCTACTGTGCAAAATACCTTGCCCCTTCCGGAGGGTTCTCCACCTTCTTCGTAGGAGGCGCACAGTGTGCTGCCTTCACTTACCTCTTCCTCTCCCTTCATTGCGTTACCTTTACAATGAATGCCTCCTCTTTGTCGGCCTGGCCACTTCAAAGAAGATCCTCGCCAGACAGCCACGTTTGAAATTTGATGCTGAAAAGGAAAAGCGCAGTTCTTTCTTATTCTTTCTCCACTTTACTTGGCCCTGATAGCTGCTTCAGACCCGAGTAACACCTGGCGCTTTCTCGGAACGCTTCTTCGATTTCCTTCTGCAATAACGTCTAATAACTCGTCAATTGAGAACACGCCATTTTATTCTTTTGTGGCCCTCTGGAATTGAATTACAGGTATGCTGTCTGATCCTTGATTTTCTGTCTGATTCGTTCACTCCTTTGTTTCCTCCTGTAATTATGGTCTCCGACCTCTGAACAGCTACTCGTAGCAGCCAGAGATTCCGTCACACGCGTTGCTAACGGCGAGTATTTCCACACAGTCCTGATCCCTTTCCCACGTGTTCTGGTATTTACGCAATAACATGTACTAAACGCAGTACAGACACCTCAAAGCTAATTTTTTCTTCTCAAAGGGCATATTCTTCTGATCATACGCGAGGACCGCGCTCTCACTAAAAGTTCATTTACTGGGATGTTGTTCAGAGCGAATATTTCAGAAGATCTGTTACCACTTCCATAAAGCATATCACTCACGAGCGAGTGGTCCATTCCCACATGTCGAAACTACCCTGAATTTTTTCACGCGGGTAAAATACTCCGAAACACATACACCGTGAAAATTGTAGGTGCTAAGGCGCACTGCAAGTACTATTTAAAAAAATATTAAAGTTTCTCATTTTTTTCCGGACGAAGAACCGCTTGCAACAGCGGTTTGCACAGCCCTACCTGCCTAGCGCTCGAATCGGCGAATAAGCAGACGTAGCCGTGACAAGAGAATGTAGCGAAGTGTAACGCGAAGACCAAAGTGCACACCCGTGACTTTTAAGCAGTTAAACTACACCAGAAATATCTCACTTCATTAATTTTGTTGAATAATTTGCAGTTCATATTGACAGCTGAACTGTTGCAGATGTAATTGTTACACAAGCGACTAGCAGAGCCTTCCATCAACCGGAACTTAAAAAAAAAATTGTTCAAATGACTCTGAGCACTATGGGACTTAACATCTGAGGTCATGAGTCCCCTAGAACGTAGAACTACTTAACCCTAACCAACCTAAGAACATCACACACATCCATGCCCGAGGCAGGATTCGAACCTGCGACCGTAGCAGTCGCGCGGTTCCGGACTGAAGCGCCTAGAACCGCTCGGCCACAGCGGCCAGACGGAACTTTAATATGTTAACGTTATATATTTAATAACAACGATAAGTTTTGAATAATATGTGTTTTACTAACAAAGAAACAGTTCCTTGTTTTTTTTCCTGCAGTCTTCATAAAAATGAGAAATGGCTATTGGACAAAGAAAACAAATATTTTCCTTACACCAGGCACACCTGGGAAAATATTAATACATTCGGGCACTTCACAGTAATTACTAGTTTTGTTTACACAGAACTGGAATAGAGTATGAAATGGTCGTGCCGTTGTTCTGCATATTTTGCTGCGCACCACACACACTTGATCAAATTCGTAAAATGTGGTGATGCAAACTGATAATGCACAAATGACTTGACTGAAGTTAACGATACCGTGTCGCTGACAAACCTGGAATGACTAAGAGCGATCGGGAATTATATTGTCCGACAATTATCTGAAAAAACTTTCGTGTTGAAAATGTTTTTATTTGGACGCTGAATCACACTGTTAGTTCCGTGTGGAATCCGTATTATATTAAGTCTTTCCCTCGCTATACTAAAGACAGATGTATCGTTATGCCGAAGATAAGAGCCCAACAAAAGCAATGAATTATTCTCTGCAAATGGTAAGAAGGCGTTTCTGATGTAACATCGAAAACTAGTCTCTACCGTTTTTCCAGATTTTGCGACATACATTAAAAGATCTCTCTCGGTAACGGTTCATTGATTCTCACAAGCATTTCTAATTCTTTCGAGCAGTTTTTCTTTCACATTTTTGTGAGTTTCATTCTGGCACGTGTTTCATACTTCATGTACAGCTTTCTTCCATTTATACAACACATGTTCAGATTTTACTAGACGAAGCTGGCTTTGCACACTGCATAAGTTCAAGCGTTCTCTCCCTTCTTCATTTAAGCAATAAATATACAGCCCTTTCCTTGTCACTGACAGCTACTAATGTATATGTTTTCTTTGGGCTTGGAAGATGTTTTGCTTCTGTTTTGTACTTTAATTAGCACAACAATCATCATTTGAACCACAATTCATGGAACTGTCAGAGTTACTTCATGTTTCTTCCAATACTATAATTTCTAATGAAATGTCGACATCGTTGGAATGAATGTCCATGAAAGTAAATAATAAATAACACATATGTATGTCTTCAGGAGATGTAGGTGAATTTCAACTGCGTACCACGTCCATATTTAGTCTTTGCAAGGCTGAAAACATTAACTGGATTCCACATTAGTGTGACCTTCTGGAACCTATACAAAGAAAGATGCAATTAGCAAGCATACGCCAAGAAATCACAAAGAAAGTTAATTAAGTTTTTTCTCAATTGTTAACAATTATTGATACTGCAAAGGCAACTGATAATCAGTATGGATATTAAATAAGTTGCAAATTCGAGCGAATAGTAACTTCGAACAAATGTGTCAGCGAAACTATCAATGGAAACAGAAATTCGCTAAGATCACGTTGTGCCGCGTTATCTGTTTACCAACGTGCCATCACCCAAGGATATACGCCCACCGTAGCTTTCTGCTACAGCTACGGCAGAGGTGTACGTTTTTCCAGCTGCCTAGCGAGCTAGGAATCTGGCAAATATCATTGTTTTAAGTACTTGCAGTGTGTCTTAGCATATAAAATTTTCACACTATGTTGCTTTAGGTGTATTTTTCCTGTATAAAAAGAAAAAAATCGGGTAGGTTTCAGCATGTCAGAAAGGACAGTTGCCTTGTCAGACTGTGTACTACCGCTTCAACTCTGAAATGAGTTGTGACATTACTGCTCTGCTTTTAATGGGACAGAGGGGCAAATGTACGGCACTGAATAAAGCTTGGTTGGTAAATGTCCCACGAACGCGCCCTACACTGTCTGCTGTTTACGAAGGTGCGAGCATATGGAATAAGTTCACAGATATGTGAGTGGCTCGAAGGTTTCTTAAATAATAAAACCCAGTATGTTCTCCTTGACGGCGAGTGGTCATCAGAGACAATGGTATCGTGGGTAGAGCCCCAGGGAAGTGTGATAGGACCACTGTTGTTCTCTTTATAGATGATTTGGCGGACAGGGTGGTCTGCAATCTGCGGTTGTTTGCTGATGATGCCGTGGTGTACGGTAAGATGTCAAAGTTGAGTGACTGTGGGAAGATACAAGACAGACCAAATTTCCACTTGGTGTGATGAATGGCAGGTAGCCCTAAATGTGCAAAAATGTAAGTTAATGCGGGTGAATAATGTTCAGACATAGTACTTACTAGTGTCCTGCTTGACACAGCCAAGCCGTTTAAATATCAGGGCATAACGTTGCAAAGCGATATGAGGTGTAACGGCATGTGAGAACTGCTGTAGTAAAGGTGAATGGTCGACTTCGGTTTATTGGGAGAATTCTAGGAAAGAATGGTTCACCTGTAAACGAGATCGCACGTAGGGCGCTGGTGGGACCTATTCTCGAATACTGCTCGAGTGTTTGGGATCAGTACCAGGTCAGATTGAAGGAAGACATCGAAACAATTCAGAGGCGGGCTGCTAGATTTGTTACCGATAGGTTCGCACAACACATAATTGTTACGGAATGCTTCGGAAACTCAAATGGGAATCCCTGGAGGGAAGGCTACATTCTATTTGAGAAACACTATTGATAACATTTAGAGAACAGGCATTTGAAGCTGACTGCCGGAACGATTCCACTGCCGCCAAAATACAAGGCCCGTAAGGACCATGAAGGTAAGATACGAGAAATTAGGGTTCGTACCGAGGTACAAAGACAGTAGTTTTTCCCTCGCTCTATTTGCGAGTGGAACAGGAAAGGAAATGAAAAGTAGTCGTACAGGGTAACTTCCACGTCGCACCGTACGGTAGCTTGCAGAGTATCTATGCAGATGTAGATGCAGATGTAGATGCTTTGCGCCCTGTTGTTGTGTTAGCAAAATATTTTATTAAAACGTTATCCTGCAATCGAATAGTTGAAAGTAGAGAAGATATGTGAATTATAAATTAATGAACGTAAAGAAACGGTGAAACGTTTATAATAAAGGTATGTGCACTGCGGAGTTAAATTTTAAGAACAGGTGGTTCATTCAGTAAGGTATAAAAATCCTGCTGAATGGAGATCTTACATGCAGTTTCACACGTAAATGAAGTTAATCAAGCCAGCCGCGGTGGCCTAGCGGTTCTAGGCGCTTCAGTCCGGAACCGCGCGGCTACCACGGTCGCAGGTTCGAATCCTGCATCGGGCAAAGTTCTAGCGGACTGATGACCCCAGATGTTGAGTCCCATAGTGCTCAGAGTCAGTTGAACCATTTGAAGTTAATCAAATAAAGTCAATTATTGTAATATGATCTTACAAGCAGTTTTACAAGTAAATAAGATTAATAATTGAAATATATCACAGCCCTTGAATTATATTGTGTGACACGAAAGACAACAGACTCATCACTCAGATCAAGCCACGACATGTAACCAATAAACCTGCAGTCCCTGATGCCCATAACTTCGATCCGATAAGCGATTAGAAGTATCATCACACCACTCTACCGTACTTTTCGATGGCAGAAAACTAGAATCTCTCCTTCTCGATCGATGTTCCGAACTGTTCTCCCTTCTGTTCATTCCTCCTGCTGCCAACTCTTCTAACACCAACACCCCGAAGGTCATAACACTTCAGCCAATGATAGTTCGAGCAGGTCCCTACGCAGTTACACATTTCATACGACACTTCGACATACACTCCTGGAAATGGAAAAAAGAACACATTGACACCGGTGTGTCAGACCCACCATACTTGCTCCGGACACTGCGAGACGGCTGTACAAGCAATTATCACACGCACGGCACAGCGGACACACCAGGAACCGCGGTGTTGGTCGTCGAATGGCGCTAGCTGCGCAGCATTTGTGCACCGCCGCCGTCAGTGTCAGCCAGTTTGCCGTGGCATATGGAGCTCCATCGCAGTCTTTAACACTGGTAGCATGCCGCGACAGCGTGGACGTGAACCGTATGTGCAGTTGACGGACTTTGAGCGAGGGCGTATAGTGGGCATGCGGGAGGCCGGGTGGACGTACCGCCGAATTGCTCAACACGTGGGGCGTGAGGTCTCCACAGTACATCGATGTTGTCGCCAGTGGTCGGCGGAAGGTGCACGTGCCCGTCGACCTGGGACCGGACCGCAGCGACGCACGGATGCACGCCAAGACCGTAGGATCCTACGCAGTGCCGTAGGGGACCGCACCGCCACTTGCCAGCAAATTAGGGACACTGTTGCTCCTGGGGTATCGGCGAGGACCATTCGCAACCGTCTCCATGAAGCTGGGCTACGGTCCCGCACACCGTTAGGCCGTCTTCCGCTCACACCCCAACATCGTGCAGCCCGCCTCCAGTGGTGTCACGATAGGCGTGAATGGAGGGACGAATGGAGACGTGTCGTCTTCAGCGATGAGAGTCGCTTCTGCCTTGGTGCCAATGATGGTCGTATGCGTGTTTGGCGCCGTGCAGGTGAGCGCCACAATCTGGACTGCATACGACCGAGGCACACAGGGCCAACACCCGGCATCATGGTGTGGGGAGCGATCTCCTACACTGGCCGTACACCACTGGTGATCGTCGAGGGGACAATGAATAGTGCACGGTACATCCAAACCGTCATCGAACCCATCGTTCTACCATTCCTAGACCGGCAAGGGAACTTGCTGTTCCAACAGGACAATGCACGTCCGCATGTATCCCGTGCCACCCAACGTGCTCTAGAAGGTGTAAGTCAACTACCCTGGCCAGCAAGATCTCCGGATCTGTCCCCCATTGAGCATGTTTGGGACTGGATGAAGCGTCGTCTCACGCGGTCTGCACGTCCAGCACGAACGCTGGTCCAACTGAGGCGCCAGGTGGAAATGGCATGGCAAGCCGTTCCACAGGACTACATCCAGCATCTCTACGATCGTCTCCATGGGAGAATAGCAGCCTGCATTGCTGCGAAAGGTGGATATACACTGTACTAGTGCCGACATTGTGCATGCTCTGTTGCCTGTGTCTATGTGCCTGTGGTTCTGTCAGTGTGATCATGTGATGTATCTGACCCCAGGAATGTGTCAATAAAGTTTCCCCTTCCTGGGACAATGAATTCAAGGTGTTCTTATTTCAATTTCCAGGAGTGTATATGCAAACGGACTACCATTCCTATGCTAATTATTCTGTGAACTAAAATAAATATTTTAATCGACAGGGTATGTGATGATATTTCTGTTCACTCCAGTCTCATTAACCTTGTCATATTTGTCCTTTCTAGCGCGCCTTCATTCTTATTATAATGAGCATTTATCATATTCCGTTTTTTTTAGTTCGTTGTTGATCCGTGCCGGCATTTCCTGCATGAGAGCTTTTGTAAAGTTTGGAAGGTGGGAGACGAGATACTGGCAGAAGTAAAGCTGTGAGTACCGGGCGTGAGTCGTGCTTCGGTAGCTCAGTTGGTAGAGCACTTGCCCGCGAAAAGGCAAAGGTCCCGAGTTCGAGTCTCGGTCGGGCACACAGTTTTAATCTGCCAGGAAGTTTCATATCAGCGCACACTCCGCTGCATAGTGAAAATCTCATTCTGGAAACATCCAGAGTGGCCGAGCGGTTCTAGGCGCTACATTCCGGAGCCGAGCGACCGCTACGGTCGCAGGTTCGAATCCTGCCTCGGGCATGGATGTGTGTGATGTCCTTAGGTTAGTTAGGTTTAATTAGTTCTAGGGGACTGATTACCTCAGATGTTAAGCCCCATAGTGCTCAGAGCCATTTGAACCAATTGAACCTTCTGCTGAAACCGCACATCAATAGCACTTTCCATTTCCGTAAAATTTGTGGTTCAAATGGTTCAAATGACTCTGACCACTATGGGCCTTAACTTCTAAGGTCATCAGTCCCCTAGAACTTAGAACTACTTAAACCTAACTAATCTAAGGACATCACACACATCCATGCCCGATGCAGCATTCGAACCTGCAACCGTAGCGGTCGCGAGGTTCCAGACTGCAGCGCCTATATATATATATATATATATATATATATATATATATATTGGAAGGCGAATGGTGATTTGTAAGTAGCCATAAAAACTCCAGTTTCTTGAAAGTAAAACATCTGGTTACAATATTTTGTATGATGGTTAGCCGCGAGTGCCGTATGATTGTTCGCCTGCCTGGGTTACTTCCATTCAAGTGCACTCTCCCTAAATTCCTCTGTCTCGTTTATCTCAGCCAGCGTCAGTAGTATCGTTGGTGCTGACGCGGACGTTTAAGTTTAGTTCCTTTGTTCTTTTGTTTCGTTTTTGTCATTGTTAAAATGCTAACCATTGAAGAACATGTGTTTTCAGTCGAACAAGTGGTCAAAGCTGGCGGTAAATACACAGTTTCAGTTCGTCAAACATTTAATTCAGTGTTCCCGGAGGCAACACTCCCACATCGCGATACTGCCCGAGATTTGATTAACAAATTTCGAAGTGCGGGTTCAGTGACAGCTGCACCGAGAAGTGGTCGTCCTAGCGTTTTCTCTGAGGATAAACTACTCGATATTTCCGATAAAATGTCCGTGAGTCCGAACAAGTCAGTAAGAAAACTCGCCCAGGAAGTCGATGTTAGTGTCGGAACGGCCCACACAGCTGTAAGGAAGAAATTAGAACTTTTCCCATGCAAAGTGACAGTCGTACAAGAACTGAAAAATGCTGATCGTGGCAAGAGACTGCATTATTGTCATTGGTTCAAAAATTTCGTACAACAAAATGGAAGGGATATTCTTAATGTAACGTTTTTCACTGATAAAGCGTGGTTTCTTTTATCCTGGTACATGAACTCGCAAAATTCTCGTATGTGGAGTACTGCAAATCCATTATGTATTCATGAGGAACCGCTTCATTCTGTGAAAATAGGAGTTTGGATTGCGGGTCCCATAATTTTCAACGAAACAATAAACGCATGACCATACTGCAGTGATATTCTGCACCCATTCATAGGAGAACTTGTGTTAAGTGAAATACTGAACGGTTATTTTCAACAAGATGGTGCAACCGCGCATACAGTTCGCGTTTCAATGCCACTGCTTGCTGATGTTTTTGGTGATTCAATAATTTCAGAGGGACTTTGGCCTGCACGATCACCTGACCTAACACCACCTGACTTTTTCTTCTGGGGTGCATCGAAAGCAACAGTGTATAAAAACCGTCCAAAATCCACCAATGAATTGAAAATTGCTATATCCACTTTCACTGCCGCTGTTACAGAAGAACTGTTACATCTTGTGTTCGGAAAAATGATTAGACGAATTGAATTGTGTATTCAACAACAGGAGGGACACTTTCAACATTTAATGTGAAAATTTGTAAGTAAAAATGAATATTCAATAAATTAATAACTTGTATTTCACTGAGTTTCATTTCGGTATATTCACTGCGGCATAAGGCACTGCGGAGAGATCTTTTGTACACCCAGTATATAGAAGAAACAGAAAGTTGCTGATCTGCTGCCTATGTCAACATAATATGCCTTTGTCTGCTTGTAGTCCCTAAAACGAACAAATTAGAACGGAAAATACAGTTCTTCAACCTTAGTTTTTACCTTTTGACGCTAATTATCCGTAATGGCCAAACAGAGGTTTTATCCCCGATTACGATACGATTCTTGAAGAGTTAAAAAAATTAGAGTCAATCGGAAAATACATGCGATCTATCGTGGTATTTGTTGTGTACATAGTTCCGCGTACTCAGCGCCTACACAACTTTCCCACTAGAGCGCGCCCCGCTAAGCACAACAGCGCAGGCGCAGCGCTCGTCCGTCTCCGCACTACGAGATGGCGCTGTTTTAGAATCGGACCAAATTCTGCTTCCGCCGATCCGCGTATTAATATGTAACGCAGCCAATGAGATTGCTGCTAACGTAGAACCTTCTCTCCTCGCGGATCACACTCGCACAGTGATACCTGAACGCTCGAAGTATTATAACGAGTGTACAGACCACCGATTAGTCAGTCTGCATTAGTCTATAGTCAAGTTCCAGTCAGTGCCTAATAAGATTATCATATTTCTGTACATAGCCATGAAGAGAAATGTATAGACACTTTGTCAAGTATCAGAGATATGTGAGAATAAGATTAACGTACCAAGACTAAAGGAACTTCAGATTGTCAGTTGTAAATAGCATCCAGAACCAAGTTAAGTTATTTTTATGCTTGTTATTATTTTAATAAATGTGTGTGAAAATTAATCAAGTTCTGTTTAAAGTTGGTCACCGTCAATCTGCTACTCTGTGTGTGCAAGTGGCATTTCTGTCGTCTGACCTAACGGCAGAAGATAAACACTCCACGATAATACCACGGGACATATTGCTGACACTCGGCTACTTCGTTAGAGTGACAAGTCAAATAATCTGATGGTGTGTGTACCGAAGGTCTTACAGTACGCACACCACAGTATTCAACGACTTACCAATTTTCGAGAAAAGCAGCGAATGGTGGAGGAACTAGATATTGTTTTATTTGCCTATTTAATGTTTTCAATCTATCTATCTTGAAACTGAAAGAGTAAAATTATCAATATACCGTAGTGAAAGAGTAAATTTTTAAAATCTTTTTTTGATTTCTGCGTTTATTAGAGGAAACAGTAGGAATTAAAGACTGAGGTCGGTTATTTCAGGAACCGATTATTTTGAACTGCTTTAGTGGTGCCGGCCGCGGTTGTCGATCGGTTCTATGCGCTTCAGCCGGAACCGCGCAACTGCTACGGTCGCAAGTTCGAATCCTGCCTCGGGCATGGATGTGTGTGACGTCCTTAGGTTAGTTAGGTTTAAGTAGCTCTAAGTTCTAGGGGACTGATGACCCCAGTTGTTAAGTCCCATAGTCCTCAGTGCCATTTGAACATTTTTTTTTTTTAGCGGTCAGGTTAAATTGGGGTAGAAAAACAGCGATATTAGAGATAACCGAGTGTGTCACCCTAAACGCCATCCCTAGCCCTTAACTACTATGGTCATTCACAGGAACACATTTACTATGAAGGGGTCTTACAGACCTCATTTTTCTATTTTATATATCAAACCAGAATTTTGCTGCATATATATAGTTTCTTGACTTCCAGTCATTCATTACACTTCTTAGAGGTGGCTTTTGTAGAAATTTGATTTTTTTAAACACTGCGGTATTTTAAACACTTCAACAATTAAAACAAAGCGAAATCTGGAGTATATTTTTATTTTATGAGTTGCGAAAATAACAGCAAATAGTTAGCTCTCTACTCACACATAGATTTTCATCAGAGGGATTATATCACAAATTGGCAATATAACTTGGTGGAAAAATCCGACATGACTTACGATAAATTGTGCGCGAAGTCAGCTTTCAGTTTACGACTCACTTTGCGATGTAGAGCGAATATTTCAGTCCATAAGTCTATGAATGGAGAAACTTTGCCACCATTCTACTTCTAAAATTACAAGTAAAAACTAAATACTTGTTTTCATGTGCCACTGAATCATACTTTAGTCAATTTCCACCTGCAAACACCTCACGCAGACCTTCCTGGAACACTCCAAACAAATCGGAACACCATGCTGTTAACATGGGTACCTTGTTTTCCTCTTCAGACGAGGAGGGCAAAAGGTACACGTTTTTCGATTTTCGATTTCTTCTTTCGGTGTCCGAGGTTCATCTTGCAAGTGAGGACATCTGTCTCACGTAACACACGTTGCACAGAAGGACCAGCTTTCCCCGCCATGGAGAAACAGTTGTTGTTGTTGTTGTTGTGGGCTTCAGTCCTGAGACTGGTTTGATGCAGCTCTCCGTGCTACTCTATCCTGTCCAAGCTTCTTCATCTCCCAGTACCTACTGCAGCCCACATCCTTCTGAATCTGCTTAGTGTATTCATCTCTTGGTCTCCCTCTACGATTTTTACCCTCCACGCTGCCCTCCACTACTAAATTGGTGATCCCTCCATGTCTCAGAACATGTCCTACCAACCAATCCCTTCTTCTAGTCAAGTTGTGCCACAAGCTCCTCTTCTCCCAAATTCTATCCAATACCTCCTCATTAGTTATGTGATCTACCCATCTAATCTTCAGCATTCTTCTGTAGCACCACATTTCGAAAGCTTCTGTTCTCTTCCTGTCCAAACTATTTATCGTCCATGTTTCACTTCCATACATGGCTACACTCCATACAAATACTTTCAGAAACGACTTCCTGACACTTAAATCTATACTCGATGTTAACAAATTCCTCTTCTTCAGAAACGCTTTCCTTGCCATTGCCAGTCTACATTTTATATCCTCTCTACTTCGACCATCATCAGTTATTTTGCTCCCCAAATAGCAAAACTCCTTTACTACTTTAAGTGTCTCATTTCCTAATCTAATTCCCTCAGCATCACCCGTCTTAATTCGACTACATTCTATTATCCAGAATTACAATGTCATCGGCGAACCTCAAAGTTTTTATTTCTTCTCCATGGATTTTAATACCTACTCCGAACTTTTGTTTCCTTTACTGCTTGCTCAATATACAGATTGAATAGCATTGGGGAGAGGCTACAACCCTGTCTCACTCCCTTCCCAACCACTGCTTCCCTGTCATGTCCCTCGGCTGTTATAACTGCCATCTGGTTTCTGTACAAATAGCAAACAGCCTTTCGCTCCCTGTATTTTTTCCCTGCCACCTTCAGAATTTGAAAGAGAGTATTCCGGGCAACATTGTCAAAAACTTTCTCTAAGTCTACATATGCTAGAAACGTAGGTTTCCCATTCCTTAATCATTCTTCTAAGATAAGTCGTAGGGTCAGTATTGCCTCACGTGTTCCAACATTTCTACGGAATCCAAATTTATCTTCCCCGAGGTTGGCTTCTATCAGTTTTTCCATTCGTCTGTAAAGAATTCGCGTTAGTATTTTGCAGCTGTTACTTAATAAACTGATAGTTAGGTAATTTTCGTATCTGTCAACACCTGCTTTCTTTGGGATTGGAATTATTATATTCTTCTTTAAGTCTGAGGGTATTTCACCTGTCTCATACATCTTGCTCACCAGATGGTAGAGTTTTGTCAGGATTGGCTCTGCCAAGGCTGTCAGTAGTTCTAATGGAATGTTGTCTACTCCGGGGGCCTTGTTTCGACTTAGTTCTTTCAGTGCTCTGTCAAACTCTTCACGCAGTATCATATCTCCCATTTCATCTTCATCTACATCCTCTTCCATCTCCATAATATTGCCCTCAAGTACATCGCCCTTGTATAGACCCCCTATATACTCCTTCCACCTTTCTGCTTTCCTTTCTTTGGTTAGAACTGGGTTTCCATGAAAGCTCTTGATATTCATGCAAGTGGTTCTCTTTTCTCCAAAGGTCTCTTTAATTTTCCTGTAGGCAGTATCTATCTTCCCCCTAGTGAGATAAGCCTCTACATCCTTACATTTGTCCTCTAGCCATGCCTGCTTAGCCATTTTGCACTTCCTGTCGATATCATTTTTGAGACGTTTTTATTCCTTTTTGCCTGCTTCATTTACTGCATTTTTATATTTTCTCCTTTCAGGAGAAACAGTAGCATGCAATAAAAACGCGGTACGCAAACACTATGGTACGTCTGTGAGACTTCACAAGGCTAATAATTGCGAAACAAAGAGCAGCAACAATGCAAGAATGCTGGCACATGTAGTTTGACAGCCAATAGGAAGGTACATGGAAGAGTAGATTTGCCTCTGCAGGGGTGTGCGAAATATCTCGACACAAAAATTAGCAGCGGTCTGAGAGACGGTCGATAGTAGTTAAGGGCTAGACTCAAGTCTTGCCTGCGATATGTGGTGTACGCTAGGGTCCACCTGTTAGACACGCTCACGCCTTCTCAAGGGAGGACAGCAAACACTGGATGGGGCCGTTTAGGGCCCGCCGGGTGGCAACCGCCGAGGCTCTGCTTGGCCGGCCTTTGTCTCGGCGTGTGCTGCGGGGGCGGGCGCTATTTTGACTGTGCGCTGCCGGTAGGAGGTCCTAACGGGACGTCCTCGAGCCGCGAGCCGCAGGCCGCGCGACCACCCACGCGCCGGCCGCAAGTGGACGCGGAAATGCAGAACGGCGACAAACAGATGCGCGGGAACAATGACGCGGTGCTCGCTTTGACGACGCGCGGCCTCGCCTGTATAATAGGCGGGCCGCAAGATGAGTCGCAGGCCCGTGAGGTGACGCAGGGGGGGCTCACGCCAAATTCCTCACGGCAGCGTGAGCCACGGCGACAATCTTCGCAAGTTGGATCGCAGTTTCAATACGCGGTTTGCTGAGGAACTTTGGCTCTGGCAGAGATGGCGACTACTTCTGCTATGTTAATAGATATAAGTTCAGAATCGGATTCCCGATTCTGAGTTTGAGTTCGAAACGGTGTGTTACATCGCTTTGGTGGCACTGGCTACAGGTTCTCACGCCGAAGAAGCCACGAGGAGGACCATATGGCGTGAGTCAGAAGGGGCAGAGTGGCTGGTGAGAAAAGCCCTTGCTGTCGCCAGAGCTACTGTATATGTAGGGAGAAGTGGGCAAATTTCATTATTATCAATTAACAGAAACCGTATTTTCGTAGCAGACACAGAATCCTATTAGTCATAAAGACTATCCAACAACAAACCAATTTAAACAATGCTCATAGAACTTCGTGTCATCACTTGGACGACAGTTTCGGTTCTATATTGATATCAAAGACGTGGTGAAATCCATCTATTCCGTTTTCACTGGTAGATGTGGAGGGCTATACGCTAGTAGGGAATGATATTGTAAGGAACCCGAGGCATCTTTTTCGATAAACATTAACCAGGAGAAAGCACATCACGAAAATTTGCTACAGAGTTTTAACAATGTCAATGTAGAATGTTAACGAATTACAATGCAACTTACCATTTCGTATGTCCGTTTCCTTGGCCACTTCCTCCCACTTCTCAGCTTTCAGCTTCGTTTTCAAGTAATCTTCATGGCTTGTATCATACAGAACTTTGCGAACAGATGCGGCTTCAATTAAGCTTTTCTTCCATTTCGAACTACCAACAGCCAGAACCACCGTGAGCCTCGCAGTAAACTGCGTACAGGAAACTGCGGTCCGCAGGGTCACCAAGCGCAGGAACTGTGTCACGTCAGGCTGCGCTCTAACGTGCGCAGAACCATTCAGTTGTGTGGTTCGCAAAAACTCACCGTGAGTCACCCTGCGTCACGTCACGGACGTGCGTCTCATCTTGCGGCCTGGCTAAGGCCCGGAATGCCGAGTGGGGTCTACCACCTCCTCCCGCGGCACACTTAGGGCCAGTAGCTGCAGTCTACTGCCGCTCACGCGGATTAGGCAACTTCTGCCTGCTGGTGGGAAAACAAACACTCCAATTCGTCAACTCTTCTAAATCATAAAATGTATCCGCAGTTCCGAATATGAACAACCATCTGTTGTATACAGTAGAGCGTCGATTATCCGAAGTAACTGGGGGACATGGGTGTTCGGAAAACTGGTTTGTTCGGATAATCGAACTGTACATATTTATTTGCCAAAGAGAAGTACTGTACAGTAAATTTATTCATAAAAACAGGCATCTTTTTTAGTATTACAAAGTAACATACAAAGGCAACTTCAGTAGGAATATATAGTATTCACCTTCTTCTAACCTTTTAATAATGTCGTTCTTGTCCCTCATAGAAATGACAACACGTTTACGTTTAAGCATTCTGTATCGTCAAGTTCAGTTCTTCACGCAGCAACACACAAGTGGTCGTAACAGAGAACAGAAGGTGACTGTTTACACTAGAGTTGTGTCGATTCGTGAATGAGTCGTTCATTTGAACGACTCTAAATAAATAATCGTAAGAATCGAATCGTGATACGGACGAATCGTCGTGCAAAAGAACCGTAAGAACGATTGCGTGTTTCCGAGTCGTGACGATTCCAAGTTCCAACGATTCATCGATTCTGAGTACGCTATGCTTCGAAGGCAGCTTCCGAATCATGCCGAGTCGCGCCGAATGATTACGACCGCCAGATGGCAGTCAAGTGGAGGATGCGTGTGAACAAAGGAAGCAATTTTGCACCACCTTTCGCACAAATCTCTTTCCTGGCATACTGAAATATAACAATAGATCCAATCAAATCAAACGTGACCTTTCATCAATTAAGGCATTACACGTATAAATCGAGAATCACACTTGTAACGTTATATGCTTGTTTACCCATAAATAAACTATTTCTGGCACATCTTATCAAGACACAGTTCGATTCTAACCCCATTGAAAATTTCAGACATGTCCTGCCATCAGTGAGTAAGATGTAGAACTTTTTGCATTCCGTAAGAATCGCGCCATCGCAGACTAGAATGAATCGTGAACGAATCGTAGGAATCGATTCACAATGTGAGAGTGAATCGTAGGAATCGAATCGGGAAAAAGAATCGTGTTGCCCAACTCTAGTTTACACTGTGAGAAGAGCTTCTTGGGGGCGCGCAATACTTCAAACACGCCTCAACTCTAAGCTGGCGCAGCTGTTGCTGTGAACAGCTTTGATACTGCCGCTACTTCTACTGCCAGTGCCAAGCCGACAGAAGTGTGCTGATTGTTGGAACACTGCGACTGGCGGCTTGGCCGGTCAGCAGCGCCTTGTGAAGGTCCCATTAGAAGCAATGTTCCGCCAACGTTGGCCCAGTGCGGCGACTGCTGTGGGAAACTTGGTTTGGGAGTGAGGGGGATGATGGACGGTAGGGTGGGAGAGTAACAGGTGCGAGCGAGTGCATAGTTCGGTTACGCGGTCGTTCGGTTGGCCGACGTTCGGATAATCTACGCTCTACTGTAATAGAATGACGACTGTGAAAATTTGTGACTGACTGGTATTCGAACCTGGATAGCCCGTTTTCCGTGAGCGGTCGACTTACAATTTGGCTACCCGAACGCGACTCATCCCCAGACTCAAACCTCCACACGTTGTCAACCATGTGTCCATAACCTGTACTTGTACATCCATTACGTATATTCCCGTATAGCGGAGACTTTTAACTGAGAGTCGCTTGCCCGCTGTCGGCGTCTGACACACTGCCTGTGTGTCTGAATGGTGATGCAAAGTTTCTTCGAACATGCAAGCTGATGGTTGTCCATATTCGCAACTGCGAATACGTTTCGTGTATTTCATAACGGCTGTCGTCGCTGCAGTGAATATTCCTTCGGAAATTTGCATCTTAATTCGGGATAACACAGGCACTACAATTCGCTTCTTCTACATCTACATCTACATGATTACTCTGCAATTCACATTTAAGTGCTTGGCAGAGGGTTCATCGAACCTCAATCATACTATCTCTCTACCATTCCACTCCCGAACAGCGCACGGGAAAAACGAATACCTAAACCTATCTGTTCGAGCTCTGATTTCTCTTATTTTATTTTGATGATCATTCCTACCTCTGCAGGTTGGGCTCAAACAAAATATTTTCGCATTCGGAAGAGAAAGTTGGTGACTGAAATTTCGTAAATAGATCTCGCCGCGACGAAAAACTCCTTTGCTTTAGTGACTTCCATCTCAACTCGTGTATCATATCTGCTACACTCTCTCCCCTATTACGTCATAATACAAAACGAGCTGCCCTTTTTTTGCACCCTTTCGATGTCCTCCGTCAGTCCCACCTGGTAAGGGTCCCACACTGCGCCACAATTTTCTAACAGAGGACGAACGAGTGTACTGTAAGCTGTCTCTTTAGTGGACTTGTTGCATCTTCTAAGTGTCCTGCCAATGAAACGCAACCTTTGGCTCGCCTTCCCCACAATATTGTCTATGTGGTCTTTCCAACTGAAGTTGCTCGTAATTTTTACACCCAGGTACTTAGTTGAATTGACAGCCTTGAGAATTGTACTACTTATCGAGTAATCGAATTTCAACGGATTTCTTTTGGAACTCATGTGGATCACCTCACACTTTTCGCTACTTAGCGTCAACTGCCACCTGCCACACCATACACCAATCTTTTCTAAA
Organism: Schistocerca americana; assembly: GCF_021461395.2. NCBI lineage: Eukaryota > Metazoa > Arthropoda > Insecta > Orthoptera > Acrididae > Schistocerca > Schistocerca americana. Next base: position 17,686,170 of record NC_060124.1, read on the forward strand.
TCGCTTTGCAACTGATACTGGTCTTCGGATGACCTTACTAAACGGTAAATTACAGCATCATCTGCGAACAACCTAAGAGAACTGCTGAGATTGTCACCCAGGTCATTTGTATAGATCAGGAACAGCAGAGGTCCCAGGACGCTTCCCTGGGGAACACCTGATATCACTTCAATTTTACTCAATGATTTTCCGTCTATTACTACGAACTGCGACCATCCTGACAGGAAATCACGAATCCACTCGCACAACTGAGACGATACCCCATAGGCCCGCAGCTTGATTAGAAGTCGCTTGTGAGGAACGGTGTCATAAGCTTTCCGGAAATCTAGAAATACGGAATCAACTTGAGATCCCCTGTTGATAGCGGCCATTACTTCGTGCAAATAAAGAGCTAGCTGCGTTGCACAAGAACGATGTTTTCTGAAACCATGCTAAATCACTCCCCGAATGAAATACACGAATTCAGCAATTTCTCCCTGCTGCCGTTATATGCAAATGTTTCAAAATAATATTGAAAACAGCAGCATAATGAAAGAGACCTAAATGAAAACAAAATCAATGATTTTATGTAACTTCAATCCTACCAAAATATTTCACGAAAGCAGCTGAATTTATTTTGTATGTCCATGCTCAACTTGCGGCTACTTTGTATGATGCGCACTTTACTAAATTTAATTTAGTAACTTCCATACTTTTTAGTAACTCTAATTTATGTCTGAATTTTCTCATTTCAACAACACAGAAGGAGAGACCTGTTTTACTTGCTAAAAACATTCTAAAGCCAAGATCGCATAAATATTTCTTTATGTAAAACAACCGGGTTGGACAGACTTTGTCGTCATCTTCAGATCTTAGAACACCTTTTTGTTATAAACGTGTTCATTTTAAGCTCGACCTCACACCAAGTTGTCATGTGGATAAAGAACAGCACATTATAAAAGATCTACGAACCAGAAGAGCTTCTGTGAAGTTTGGAAGGTAGGAGACGAGATACTGGCAGAAGTAAGGCTGTGAGGATGGCGCGTGAATCGTGCTTGGGTAGCTCAGATGGTAGAGCACTTGCCCGCGAAAGGCAAAGGTCCCGACTTCGAGTCTCTGCCTAGCACACAATTTTAACCTGCCAGGAAGTTTCATATGAGCGCACACTCCGCTGCAGAATGAAAATTTCATTCTGAATAGTAATTCATACTCTGTGTATCCTCAGTTCCGTAATACAAGCAGAGAAAATTGGAGCTCTACTCTGGGGACATTCGGACCTCTCGTGAGTCCCTTCAAAACTTACGGTAATGTAACGGTCGTTCCCACCCAGAATCGATCACCTATATGAGTGAATTACGCGCGTTACCATGGGTCGGTCTGCCTTCTTCCAGTACTCGACACCAAGTGTCCAGAATCGCTCCCTTGAGCTCTTCACTCGAGAATTCAGTCACCACATGATTCCCGTAGTTTCCGCTACTGTGTGCTTTTACATTGGTTCAAGGCCTTCCACACCAAAAATACATCGTTCTTATGCCCTACAAATATGGTTTGACTCATGATGACCACATTCTTGCTTAAATTAATGTATTACAACAAAAATAAAGAACTGTTATAAATATTCGGTCACACTCGGATCATTCACAATAATTACAAATGAAAGTTTGTTCATAAATATATACGCTAATATTCTTGTACAAATGCGCCCATGTTAAATGACAACGAACTGTCGTTAAATTTTATTCAAACAGTTATTTATGCCTTCTTAACAGAAACATCTGTTGGTTCTTTTTCAATTCTGGTGTCCGCTAACACATGCAGCTGCCCACTTTTAAATTAGCATAGTTTTTTTATCGCACTTGCAAATTAACATTTAAATAAAATTATTGGCAAATAGTAAACTGTATATTAAATAACTACTTAATTATGATAATATGTGACGTTTTCTTGCTGCATTCATTTGCTATGTAAATGTGGGCAATATGAAATCGTGACAAACATTCGGGTAAGAAAAAGATACAAAAGACATAAGAAATCAATAAACAAAATAGGCACAGATACAATGGTTCAATGGTGAAATCTGTAGTGCAATGCTATCATCTGAGAAATTGTATGTTGAAATAGCACGTAGTGTTCAAAAATTTTTAATTCAGTAGTTCATTGTGAAAATGATTATTCACTGTGAAATATTAACTTCTGTGGTTTTAAAGGTACTGAAAATACTATTGTGCCATTAGATGCACCTCATTTTTCGTAGATCACAGTTGTATTAAGTTTTGCATTAATATTTGACTGTGAGTTACTGTCAAATCTCAAAGAGCTGTAAGAAGTCAACTTTCAGATAGTTCGAAACTCTGCCATTTCTGGAGCATTGTCTCCTGCATAAAGGCCATGCGAATAACAGCCATCCAGATTTCCAGCTCGCCTATGTACCCGGCTGGCCCGTACCGGGCGCTGACTCAGATTCGGCCACGGCGCTTTGACTGCCCTGGGGCAGTCCGCCAGAGCTCAGCTGTACGACAAATTCATCTCTCCTCAATACCAGACCTAGGTGGACGAATAACTCGTAACATTACAAGCTCACTGATAGACATCAACTGAAAAGCATGTCTTACGATTAGCAGTGCTCACAAAATGGTACCAGACATTTATGTAATAGTGAAAAAGAAAGTGAAAAAAAGCGTGAATAAAACAACACAAATCTACACAAAAAGCAAAACACATTGTCTTGGAAGAAGAGAGGAAAAGAAAATCTCAAAGAATAATGAAATACTGGGCACTCGGAAAAGAAGAACAAACAAAAAATTATTGATCCAACGTACCCCAAAAAGGGTGAAACGAAAGAAGAAGAAAAAGTCATGAAATATAAGTTGATGTCAATTTTACTTTCCTTCGAAAACTACAATCGTCATGCTGCATTAGCCGTAAGAAGTTCCACGTTTTCTACTAACAAGGAGACGGCACGACCGTGGGGTCGGGGATTTGTCCGAAATTTTGTGTGGTGAAAGAGGACCCCTAACACCTCACACGGTTAATATATTAGGACGCACTACTCGGAAAATCCCGAGAAAAATCGATCCAAAGTTTCTTAGGTGCCTTATGAGTATAAAATGTTAGCCCATCGCCGAGCCGCCGTCTGGCCTACATGGTCAGCGGTCGGACCCTTACGCCAGAGGTCTCGTGTTCGGTTCCTCCTCCGGCACTTATTTTTTTTTTTCTTCTTCTTCTGTTGCTTGCAAAATTGCAGCCCATTGTTACAGGAGAATCGTGAAATTAATTCCCGGGAAGACTGTATAAAAATTCATTCTATAATTCACCATCAGTTATCGTCACCAATATTCCGAGACATGATTCAATATGCCCGGTTTGCCTCAAAATTATCAGAAACTCAAAACATTTTCGTAAATGTTAATGGGGCATATTTCTGTACAGATTTACTGCAAACGCCCTGTGACTGTAAAAAATCCGCTTTTATATGTTGTGCAAGATGTCGCAAAAATTATTGCTTTGGTTGTTTTTACGATAATTACCACTGCAGTTCTTGTTTATAATTATTATACGTATAAATTGAATGTTTCCCAATCGAATTTGTTATTTTGATTATAAACCCAATGATTCTGCTTATATACTTTACAATGAAAAATGTAAAAACCCACCGCCATGAATTGTTTTGTTGGACAAAAAGAAAATAATTTTTATTCAATAATGTAACTAATTTGTTGAAGATAATTTAGGTTTGGGAAACTTTCTGAATAATTGGTGGAATAACAAAAGAAAATGAAACAGAAGAAAAAAAAGTACAAGAGGAGGAATCGAACCAGAGACCTCAGGCGTAAGAGTCCTAACCCTAAATATCTTTTTTTATTTTTTTTTTTTTGCATTTTGTTCTTTATTGGTCGTTGTGTCTGGTCGTTGCGGACGTCGCAAGACATTCTGTTCAAGTTCGTTGGTTGATCCTTCCATTACAGAGGCCAACCGGCTCTCTGACCGAACACGCTGAGCTACCGTGCCGGCAAACATTTAGGCCAGACAGCAGCTCGGCAATGAACTAAATTTTATACTCATAAGGCACCGAAGAAACTTTGGATCGATTTTTCCCGGGGTTTTCCGGGTAGTGCGTCCTAATATCTTAACCACACAAAACTTCGGACAAATCCCCGACCCGACACTCGTGCCGTCTCCTTGTAAGATGCCTATTGTGGCAAAATAAATAAAAAAATTAAATTTATTGGTTTTTTGAAAAGGGGAAAAATTACGGACATGGAACTGTAACTTTAGAACTTTTGAAAGGCTTTTTTACGGATTGTATTGACCGGCTTGAATGCGGACAAATTCAGTGCTGCTTGAAATATGCCTGTAATATAATTTACCACTCCGATTAATTACATTTTGAATTCTAAGTCATTGTTGATTTAATCAGAGTTCGCACCTTAGACGTAGAATTAGTCCTTCTGCCACAATATTAATTCATTAGTCGCCATCGATGTTCTTCTCTTTGTTGACCGTGTGTATCTTCCTAAGTCGGCATCGGTTCACTTCACGAAGACGGTGGAAACCAAGGAATACAATGCTACGTCGCTTTAAATAATTTTCGTAACACTTCGATACTTCTCACTATTTTTTATTCACAACACAATAAGACTTGCTGTGCTCGTCGCACAAACCATAATTACTAACTATATGGCTGCCTTTCCGCACGCACCAAAAATTACGTCCATCTTCCACGAGGCAACAATCGAAAGTGTCCCTTAGCTCCTTGGAGTATGAAACAAAAGAGAATCCAATGTGAACATTACAAAGATTATAATCTACATGCCTCTCAATTTAATCTTTGGCGCAGTTTTTAAGGTATTGTATGTCTCTGCGTCGGAATGTGTCATTACACTATGTTCTTCGCTTCATCAATTGAAAGAAGTGTAAATTTCACTTTATTGTCACTTCCCGTCAACGCAAGAGTATTACAAAAAGAATTTGGCACGAAAGGCACTAATAAACCACCAGAAGCGGTACATTTCCATAGAGTTAACATTAGCGGCCACAGAACAGACTCGTTGGCAGCAGTTTCTGATTCTCAGCTACCACGTATCGATCACTTCTTCTCCTCTCTTCCCTCCCCCCCGCCACAAGTCGCTACGTGGAGACCAGTTGCTTGCTGCTGTGGCGTGGGCGTGAACCACATCGGTGGACAGGTCTGGCGTAGTGCATCTCCTCGAAACGCTTGATGGTTCGTTCAAAAAAGTAAAAAAATCGCATACGTCCAGTAACTAGCTAGGGACAAATGAGGATGCTGCATCTCCATTGTCTGACTAACGCACGGACTCACGAATGACTGATACCAATGTTAGCAGCAACGCTGTCCGAAAACAAGGAATACTACGCCAGCAAGTCACAACGTGGTCACGGAATTTCAGTTAGATTTTACGTACGTTACAGAATTAGCTACATACCTGGGTCACATTTGCCGACAATGTCCCTGCAAAGTGTATAGCCTTGTGTGATTGGAAAAGAGCACGAGTGACTACTGTTTACAAAAAGCATAAAAGATCAATGTGCGAAATTAATCTCTAAATTCTGTTCTAGATACGTGTTCCGATCCTGGAATATGACTATATGTTGCATATGTTCTACTTCGCGAATGCATATGTTCTACTTCGCGAAAAGCTCATTGTTTAAAAAAAATGAAAAATGAAAAAAGGTGCGCAAGAGGAACAAAAAGAACCAATCTGCTGTAAAAAAAAACGTGCAAACACTTGTTCTCTTCTCAATTACATCCGAGATCTATTCGAAACTGGCACGTGTTCAAATGTTGGAGTTAAAGACTAATAGATGGTTACTTTTTGTTGCTTACCAAACCACATTCATAGGGACACGAGAAAGTCAACCGCCGCGATGGATTCATGGATCCACAATGTCAAGAGAGGTGATGATCTTTAAAGATGCCATCCCTTTACAGTGAGACTCTAATCATTCCCGCAAAAGCAATACTATTCAAATCCCCTGGGTAAATATTCATATGGACCATTGAGTTCACTATCAGTGTGATATCGTGTCGCGCGTCAATTGAGAAACGACGCTGAAAATTACTGTCTGCAGCGATCCTACACCACTTTATCATGAAATAGAGTTGATTTTAGCCGGCCAGTGTGGCCGAGCGGTTCTCAGCGCTTCAGTCTGGAACCTTGCGACTGCTACGGTCGCAGGTCCGAATCCTGCCTCGGGCATGGATGTGTGTGATGTCCGTAGGTTAGTCGGGTTTAAGTAGTTATAAGTTCTAGGGGACTGATGACCTCAGATGTTGAGTCCCATAGTGCTCAGAGCCATTTGAGCCATTAGAGTTGATTTTAGCAGCCTTTTATCGATGAGGTCATTAGAGACAAAGCAAAAAATCAGACTGGGGGAAGTTTAGAACGCTTTTTCGACTGAATCAAGTCGAGAAATGTAGCTGAATGGCCTAACCGGTATTTGAACCCAGCTTGGCTTGAATGCTAGTTTATTGTCGCTACACCATATCACTGGATCCTATTTAGACACGCTGCGATTGCTTGTTGATTTTAACGCGAGTAAACGTCAATTTATCGATAAACGTAATGCTCAGGATCAACTTGCCATTGCCAACAACTCATTTACAAAACGCCTTCCTTTCTAAGCTGCTGCGCATGTGATTGACTACAGAGGCATAACGTATCGAGCATCAGTTTTCTCTGTACATGCAACACCCCGTTAAGTCTAAATCCATTCACAGCTGCCAGTTTGCGCGTATTCCGATGCTCGAAGAACTCATTAACATCTTGTTGTACCGATACGGAATTCGCGATAGTGTTATTTCTGGAAGTTCTTCCAGAGATATTATTTCTGTTACTACTACTCGTGCAGTAAATCGATCGATATTCTTGTCAAGTATTCAAACAAGACAGATTGTTATAATCCATAACAGTATCTCCTAACGCAAACCCACGTGCATCTGTATGCACAATTCACGTGTGCGTTCATGAAGCCTTAAAGTAAATAGTGAGAGTTACAAACAGTTGTATTCGGAAGTCTTCTGGTACGTGTATACGTTTATTCGATTTTTTACTTCAGAATAGTCCCTACTGTCATCTGTTATCGTATGCCCGTTTTCTCTTTTCACTAACAGCTTCCACGTGGTTTACCGGAAGTCACGCCTTTGTTCAAAATGGTTCAAATGGCTCTGAGCACTATGGGACTCAATTTCTGAGGTCATCACTCCCCTATAACTTAGAACGAGTTAAACCTAACTAACCTAAGGACATCACACACATCCATGCCCGAGGCAGGATTCGAACCTGCGACCGTAGCGGTCTCGCTGTTCCAGACTGCAGCGCCTAGAGCCGCACGGCCACTTCCGCCGGCCACGCCTTTGTACCCTACAAAAAAGAATGTCTTGAGTTGTGCCTGTCTGGTGTAACAAGGTACGCGATTCACTCGAACAGGCAACTTCCATCGTCTATGATCCAGGCTCTATGACCCCCCATGGCTATTAAAATCGTTTTCGATGATGTTGGGTCAACGTGGGAAAAGGTACGGGCCATCTACTGCGAGACCGTGTGTGTGGTCTGAAGCATTATTGCCCGCACCGGCATTGTTCCCTATTACGTCACTAGATCTGCATTAGATTTCTTCCTATACTGTTTCACAGTATGAACAAGCCTCCGATTTACACGTTTTGTGATGAGATGGTAGACGTCCAATAACTTGTCGCCAACTCGCGATTCCACCAATTACTTTCCATAGATGCTCACGACAGTAGCATACAAACAGCAGACGAGTTTCGCCGTTCCCAGAAGATCGTTCCCAGGCGTCCGGTAGTTATAAACTAACCTTTACATGATATGAGGTTTTCCCGGCGTTTATGCTGATTCCAAGGTTTATGGGTGTGCTGCCAGATCCAGTCGACGAAGGTCCTCGATATTTCGACGAATAACCGTTTCGTCATCATCAGATGGTGCTGATGGAATACATCTGCCACTAGTCGCTGTAAGTGTCGAGCATTCCTTGCTGAGCACGAGTGCAAGTTGAACATTAAAACGTTATTCCTTCTGAACCTATCGGTGTGGTATTATGTTTTAACTGACTTCTTGGATTGGCCTCAGGTAAAGTGGCGATGATTTTCCTCATGCTGGCCGGCCGAAGTGGCCGAGCGGTTCTAGGCGCTACAGTCTGGAGCTGCGCGACCGCTACCGTCGCAGGTTCGAATCCTGCCTCGGGCATGGTTGTGCGTGATGTCCTTAGGTTAGTTAGGTTTAAGTAGTACTAAGTTCTAGGGGACTGATGACTTCAGACGTTAAGTCCAATAGTGCTCAGAGCCATTTTTTCCTCATGCTGCAGCAGAGAAAATTATTCTCGCAGCAAGATCGGCCTCTTGTCATGTGGAGGTGAACTTACTTCAGGCTGCTGCGAAGAAAATCATTCTCACAGCTGCTGTTCAGTCGTACATGTTTTTTGGTTTATGGTGTGGTTGGTAGCCCAGCTCAGTAGTGGGCCGATTACGGGATTGACCCGACTCTTCGTAAAAGGCACGTCCACTCTGCCGGGTTCTGTCCCGCAAAAGCGGAATTCCAATGTCTCCGTGCAACAGGCTTGGGAAGAGCAGAGCGAGTTTCAGAGCTCGGTTCTGTACCCTTCGCTACACAGCGATGTGTGTCAGAGACCCCCCACACACACACACACCTCGGCCGCGTACTCAAACACTGGTCCGACTAGTATTATGTAGAGCGTAACAACGTGGTGCAGCGACAAAGACGGTTGTGGATTAAGCAGCGGATTCAAGGCATAGAAGTGCGCCACTGCTTCTGACGTCACAAATATGTGGGGCCCAGGTGAGCCTTTTATCGAGGGTCATCCCGAGATAATTTGCGGCCTACCATGACGCTTACAGGCTGCAGATCTGGCTGCAGCTTCCTTCGCATAGTCTTCATAGACTACTGCCTGATGGTCGGCGGCATTGGAGTTAGGTCGCTACTTCGTCGCCGGTGCTGCTAATGCAACTTTCACGGCCGGAAATATCTTGTCCATTATAATTATCCGGGCTGTTATGCCGTGGTCGGTTGATGAATTCTGTGGTGATTCCCAACGTTTCGTCTCCGACTGCGGGAGACATCTTCAAGGGGGTCCGTATCTTGATGGAAGGTCCAACACACACACACTGGCTCGCTACTGACTGACAGTGTGTGTGTTGGACCTTCCATCAAGCTACGGACCCCCTTGAAGATGTCTCCCGCAGTCGGAGACGAAACGTTGGGAATCACCACAGAATTCATCAACCGACCACGGCATAACAGCCCGGATAATTGTAATGGACAGAGTCAAATTGTCTGGACATTCATGCTGCTGGTGAACAGCGCTGTGTGATCTGCGTAAAGGGCCATTCTACACGCGGCTCCTTAGGTGCGTCGCCAATGTACAGGGAGCACACAAGGGGCAGAGCAGCGAATCCTGCGGTCCGTTGTACGTATCTGCCGGTCACTAGATGACCATTCGTCTCGCTCTGACGTGGACGGTCCTCCCAGCAAAGCAGGACCAAAGGAGGACCACGTGTGACGTCGGTATCTTCCCAGCAAGGTAGAAATAATCGAAGACCACGTGTGAGGTCATTGTCCCGCGCGCAGAGAGTTTGTACACGAAGCCTTCGTGTCACACGAAATCGAAGGCCCTGGAGACGTCGATGATCTGTCAGCTGGGTGCTGTCGGTCTTTATGTCTGCTGCTCCAGGGTTCGGGCCTCGCCGATCCCGCGCCTTGTTCAGGGGTGGAAGAGGGGGGGGATCTGCGTGGCTGCGAGGCGTGGGGTCTCAGTTGCTCCGCCCTCCATCTCCCCCACTACCGAGCAACGCGAGATGCCGGCGAGACCAGAACTCTGGACCGGCAGGTCGAAATACCGTCAGCACGCAGCAAACACATCATTTCATCAGCACCACCTGATTAAGGCGGAACTGTTATTCTCCGAAATATTGTGGACCTTCGACGATTGGATCCGACAATACACCCGGGAACCTTGGAAGCAACTTGCCCTTTATCAAAGTCGCTTATTCAGTGGATTTCCCCAAATGCTGTCCTTAACGTCGCTTATGTTCTTTCCGTAACGCGTCACGTGACAGCAACGCCACCTGATGCCATTCAGTCTCATGGTGGGCAGCTGTCGCTGTTTCGTGTCATCAGTATGCAAGCTTAGTCTTCCATATAACTTAATGCGCTAAACGCTGATTTTCGAGACTTGAAGGTGAGCCTCGACCTGAGCAAAGCCGCGCTCCACGTAGCATACTACTGCCCAGGTCGAGAGGTGCATTTTTTTCTGTATTCGTCCAAGCAAATTACGAGGCGTACTCCCTTCGCCGTCTCAGAAACAGATCAAAGAAGCAATCAGTGAAAACAGGAATAAATGCGATCAAAGTTTGCACAGTAAATTTATAACGTGCAGAACTTTCATTCCATCCTTCATGATTGCGATGTCGAGAAGAATATCGCATCGGAGAACTGAAACAGTTCCCAAATCACATCTAATCACGTACCGTTCACAAAGGCTGCCATGATGGGAAAAGTTAAAGAAAAAGATTTATTTATTAAAGGGATCTGGAGGAATAGTAACGAACGACTGGAAACGAGTCCCGGCGATCAACGCATTAATCTCTACGTCAATGTCTGTGTTATGGAGTGCGTTTTACGCTCACGGATTATGACTTCTGATGAACGAAAACCTCATGTTTAAGAACCGACATGGGTTCAGCAAGCCAGCCGGGGTGGCCGAGCGGTTCTAGGCGCTACAGTCTCGAACCGCGTGACCGCTACGGTCGCAGGTTCGAATCCTGTCTCGGGCATGGGTGTGCGTGTGTGATGTCCTTAGGTTAGTTAGGTTTAAGTAGTTCTAAGTTCTAAGGGACTGATGACCTCAGATGTTAAGTCCCATAGTGCTCAGAGCCAATAACACACACACTCATGACCAAGGGAGGACTCGTTGTACGTTTTTCTCGAATAACTCGGAAACCATTGCCTCTAGCAAAAAGAACATTAAATTTCTTACAGGGAAGGTCCTATTCATTTTTTTCTGTATGAATTATAGTTTGCACGAAGACAACGAGAGAACATAGAAAATCTCGCGTAACGGATGTGCTGTAGCTTAGATGGTATTTGTATGCCAATTTGAGGTAGTTCTCTGACTTGATAGATCGCAAGTGTCCCACTTCAAATTGTTCGTCTCTACTTCCACTACACTACCGTATGTATGATCAACCTGTATCTTAGACTGTTGAAGTAGATGTCAGTGCTATGGAACGGAATGTCCATGGACCCCTTTCAGTGACAACCAATCACCTACAAGAAAACTCTCCATTTATAAATATGATAAAATTATTTATCTTCAATTTTTTTTACTAGCTTTGACTTGTCCTTTAATTCAGTCCATCAAGTTTCTCTCCAATTTCCATTCAAACTTTTCTTTATGTTTCATTTCAGCTCATCCTTCCACCAAAACAAGCTTCTCGTAATTCTCCATTTCATGCATCACGATTTAGATTCCAGCCGCGTTCCTTCCTTTCTGCATTATTAAATACGTATTTCCGCCACAGTTCACATACATCAAAATTTCAGCCGTCACTCTCTCTCTTTCTATTTCTTTTTTTTTTTTTTTTCTTACAAAACATCGTCAGAGCTGCAATCCGATATGTTGCGCAGTCAGAACAAAGGAACATGACGCCACTTACTCAGCTGTGATGTCTTTTTCGATTTTGATAACACGTTTGCGTTATTACAATTTCGGAAGTCGTTAAAGTTTTTCTTGTGTGACACAGATATTAATAAAGTCAGATGAAATTTCTCTTCAAAAAATGAACGAATCAGCGGCTTTGTATGACGCAGTTGCATCTTTGTAGAACAAGTAAGAGCCGCTTATTTGTAATCATCTTTCTCCATCCAGTAAGGACTATCGCAAAGTACCGTATACATAAAGCAAGGAGGCAATTATGGTTCTCTCACACAGCAACAACATGTTAGCTTCCTTTTTCACACAGAGTCGTGATTTATGCTGATATTTGGCGTATAACTGCCGAGCTTCGTAAGCAGGCAGTGAAGGTACAATTTACTGGAAACGCTCATGTCAACACAGCATCTTCATTGCTGTTACTCAAATTATGAGACACAGTGGATGTTCTGTACGTGCTCAGCGTGCAAGTGACTCGGTAGAGGCTCCGCGCGGCAGGTTCTGCAAAGTGAATTACGGGCCTACTAACCAACCGTGTTATTAGACGCCGGACGTTCACCTCTCTGTTTACTGGTTGCGTCTTTCCGCATTTGGCAACTGGGACGGGAAGTTATTTTAACAAAATTTCTTTGCGGTGAGAATATTGTTTCATATTTCAGACTAAATTTCTAACGTAGAAATACATCTCACATGGTGCAAATGGCTCTGAGCACTATGGGACTCAACTGCTGTGGTTATCAGTCCCCTAGAACTACTTGAACCTAACTAACTTAAGGACATGACACACATCCATGCCCGAGGCAGGATTCGAACCTGCGACCGTAGCGGTCGCACGGTTCCGGACTGCGCGCCTAGAACCGCGAGACCACCGCGGCCGGCTAATACATCTCATACCTGCACTGTTTCTATGTGCCCAGATTCTCTCATTCACAGAATCGAACAAGTTAGTATGTCTGCCGAGAAGACGAGAAGATAATGGTCGATATTTTAAACATAGCTGCGTAACAGCAACGGTTCCACGTAATTAGATTTAAAACAGCCGACCCGTTGCAAAGGATAAAGTAATCTTTACCTAGCTTTCGATAAGTTTAAACCTATCTTCTTCAGAAGTGCCGACTTCTGAAGAAGATAGGTTTAAACTTATCGAAACCTAGGTAAAGATTACTTTATCCTTTGCAACGGGTCGGCTGTTTTAAATCTAATAATGGTCGATATTTTCTTGAAGACTAAGAAAGTGGATGTGGTTGCAGTAATAATAGTAATAACATGAATACAGGGTTATTACAAATGATTGAAGCGATTTCATAAATTCACTGTAGCTCCATTCATTGACATATGGTCACGACACACTACAGATACATAGAAAAACTCATAAAGTTTTGTTCGGCTGAAGCCGCACTTCAGGTTTCTGTCGCCAGAGCACTCGAGAGCGCAGTGAGACAAAATGGCGACAGGAGCCGAGAAAGCGTATGTCGTGCTTGCAATGCACTCACATCAGTCAGTCACAACAGTGCAACGACACTTCAGGACGAAGTTCAACAAAGATCCACCAACTGCTAACTTCATTCGGCGATGGTATGCGCAGTTTAAAGCTTCTGGATGCCTCTGTAAGGGGAAATCAACGGGTCGGCCTGCAGTGAGCGAAGAAACGGTTGAACGCGTGCGGGCAAGTTTCACGCGTAGCCCGCGGAAGTCGACGAATAAAGCAAGCAGGGAGCTAAACGTACCACAGCCGACGGTTTGGAAAATCTTACGGAAAAGGCTAAAGCAGAAGCCTTACCGTTTACAATTGCTACAAGCCCAGACACCCGATGACAAAGTCAAACGCTTTGAATTTTCGGCGCGGTTGCAACAGCTCATGGAAGGGGATGCGTTCAGTGCGAAACTTGTTTTCAGTGATGAAGCAATATTTTTTCTTAATGGTGAAGTGAACGGACACAATGTGCGAATCTGGGCGGTAGAGAATCCTCACGCATTCGTGCAGCAAATTCGCAATTCACCAAAAGTTAAGGTGTTTTGTGCAATATCACGGTTTAAAGTTTACGGCCCTTTTTCTTCTGCGAAAAAAACGTTACAGGACACGTGTATCTGGACATGCTGGAAAATTGGCTCATGCCACAACTGGAGACCGACAGCGCCGACTTCATCTTTCAACAGGATGGTGCTCCACCGCACTTCCATCATGATGTTCGGCATTTCTTAAACAGGAGATTGGAAAACCGATGGATCAGTCGTGGTGGAGATCATGATCAGCAATTCATGTCATGGCCTCCACGCTCTCCCGACTTAACCCCATGGGATATCTTACTGTGGGGTTAAGTGGAAGATTCAGTGTTTATAGCTCCTCTACCAAGAAACGTGCCAGAACTGCGAGCTCGCATCAACGATGCTTTCGAACTCATTGATGGAGACATGGTGCGCCGAGTGTGGGAGGAACTTGATTATCGGCTTGATGTCTGCCGAATCACTAAAGGGGCACATATCGAACATTTGTGAATGCCTAAAAAAACTTTTTGAGTTTTTGTATGTGTGTGCAAAGCACTGTGAAAATATCTCAAATAATAAAGTTATTGTAGAACTGTGAAATCGCTTCAATCATTTGTAATAACCCTGTATTAATAGTTATAGTAATATATAATTCTATGAAGTGAAGAAGTATTGAGCAACATAACCCAAAATTGTGAACATGTCCCACAGTAAGCTACATACGAAGCATGTGTGTGTACTGTGACCATAACGGGTTGTTGTTTTTTTTGTTTTCGAGGGTTGGTAATACTGCGTGGTGGAGAAGGGGGGATACCCAGCCTAGCGTGAGCGTTGCAGGAACACGGTACTGCCTCAATTCTCGTTGTAGTGTCCAGGAGCGTGAAAGATGGTAAGAAATCCCGCCAAGTGTGAGGCACGTGTTGTGATTCGTTTCCTGTTCTATGGAAATTTTTTTGTGAATCAAATGGTTCAAATGGCTCTGAGCACTATGGGACTCAACTGCTGAGGTCATCAGCCCCCTAGAACTTAGAACTAGTTAAACCTAACTAACCTAAGGACATCACAAACATCCATGCCCGAGGCAGGATTCGAACCTGCGACCGTAGCGGTCTTGCGGTTCCAGACTGCAGCGCCTTTAACCGCACGGCCACTTCGGCCGGCTTTTGTGAATCAAAACGGTTTCTGGCGAAGGTGTTAATGAACAGAACGAGTATGTTTAAGTTGTGTAGGGAGTTCATCGTGAGTAGATGAGATGTTCGTGACGATCAGAGGAGGGAAGAAGCTTCTATTTTCACTGATGAGTTGGTGCAGAAAATCGGCTGACAGTGGATGAAATTTCTGCAATGTTTCCACATCTCTCCAGAACTCTCTCATGCGAGACACTCGCAGAAACGCTGGGATACCAGAAAGTATGCACAAGACGGGCCCCAAAACAGCTGATAGAGCAGCACAAGAAAAATCCGGTCAGTAGTGCCCGTGAGTTTCTTGAACAACTTGAATTGGAAGGTGGAAATCTTTTGAGCTCTAATGTGGGTGGCGATGCACAATGGGTGGTTCATTACACATCTGAGAGAAAAAGACACTCACCACAATGGCGTCACACCAATTCCCCATCTGTCAAAGAATTCAAAATCACAATTTCGCGCAAAATAATCATAGCCTCAGTGTTTTGGTACCAAAAAGGCACAATTTTGGTCGAATTTGTGCCTGTGGGGTAGACCATCAATGGTCAACGACATTGTGAGATCCTAAAAACGGTCAAAAGGAACATTCAAACCGAGAGGGATTGGGGGGGGGGGGGGGGGGACACCGAAGAGAGAAGTGTGCTTGTTCCAGGACAACACCCGTCCTCCTACAGCCTTAGCCACCAAGGCGCTCTTGGACTCATTTGGTTGGGATGTTTTGAAACGCACCTCGTATTCCACTGACTCGTTACCCTCAGTTTTTTCACCTCCCTGAAGGCATGCATCAGTGGAAATAAATTCTCAATAGGCGAGAAGGCGCAGAAAGAGGTTCTGAAGTGAGGGAAGGAGCTGGCGAGAGAGGTCTTCCACGAGGGTATAAACAAACTTGTGATCGAACGGGATGGCGATTATATGGAAGTTTATTAACAATATCCAGTAGTATTATTTTTTCAAATACACTTTTTCTTATACAAAAAAATAAAAATCTAATACACTTATTTTCTAAACATTCCTCGTATAACCGATAAAATACAGAGCAGTGGAGACGCTGCCTGATGAAAACGCCCTATACTTCAGGCACGGTACGTCAGAACGATTGAGATGGCCGTCAGTTAGCTCGGAGAAGTGAATGAATGAGTAGATACACTGTCCTATTAGAGGATCCGTGTATTAAAGGTACTACAGTACTTACAATTCTTGGCATCTGTGCTGTCTGACGCCAGCGAAGAGGACAGCTCTGTCTGCTATGGATCACGTGCGATATTTCTGTAAGCGTACCTGGCGATTACTCAGCGCATATGAGCATACGGAACATGGGTCATTGAACTTGTCGACTTTGTCATCTGCTAGTAATTCGTTGGGGCACGCCGCCGTTGAAAAACTTTCTTTCGGTTCGCGATTATTTCAAAAGCTATTTTGCGTGTTTTTGCTGTTTACGTTTTACACTCATTAAAACCTGCAGTCATATATTTTTCTCGAAATTTGATGATTTTTGTGATTGCAGTTTTACGAAAGTAATCTTCATTTCTTTTCACGCTCAGTAAAATACTAGATGAATTGTTTCCAAGTTAAATGTGGGCCATAGCTATTTTACAGTTTCAAAATTTAGTGACAATTAAAGTGATATTATTATTTATTTTTACGAAAGTAATTGAGACTAAACAGAAGACTATCAGGCCGCAGTTTTTTTTAAACGTTACTGCCGATGAGGGGAGCAAAATAACTGATGATGGTCGAAGCAGAGAGGATAGAAATTGTAGAATGGCAATGGCAGGGAAAGTGATTCTGAGGAAGAGAAATTTGTTAACATCGATAATAGATTTAAGTGTCAGGAAGTCGTTTCTGAAAGTATTTGTATGGAGTGTAGCCATGTATGGAAGTGAAACGTGGACGATAAATAGTTTAGACAAGAAGAGAATAGAAGCTTTCGAAATGTGGTGCTACAGAAGAATGCTGAAGATTAGATGGGTAGATCACGTAACTAATGAGGAGGTACTGAATAGAATTGGAGAGAAGAGAAATTTGTAGCACAACTTGACTAGAAGAAGGGATCGGTTGGTAGGGCATACTCTGAGGCATCAAGGGATCACCAATTTAGTATTGGAGGGCAGCGTGGAGGGTAAAAATCGTAGAGGGGGACCAAGAGATGAATACACTAAACAGATTCAGAAGGATGTATGCTGCAGTAGGTACTGGGAGATGAAGAACCTTGCACAGGATAGAGTAGCATGGAGAGCTGCATCAAACTAGTCTCTGGACTGAAGACCACAACATCAACAACCACCGATGATAAAGTTTCCAGTATAATTTCACGCAACGGTTCACACCCTTGAATATCAGACACTGAATATAAAGCAAATTTCACTTAATTACAGGCTATAATACTATTGCCTGATTCCGTATATAAGGATGCTTATGCAACATTTATTTGGCGTAATCAACCTCTTGGTAACAAGTTCGAATCCTGATGGTGGTAGACATCTTTATTAGCACTATTTGGTGCAGGATAGACGACGGCAGACACTCTGCCACCGGACTGTTGACCAGTATCAAGGCTCAGATGCCATCTCTCTCCAAAATGGCTTTTGGAGTAAGATTTGTGATTCGTCTTTTGGCAGACCATCTTGGCGCCCTTCCAAAGGGCTAGTCCATGTGCTAGAACCAAACCACACGTTTTTTTTCTTTTAATTCCCTTCCTAACGAAACAACGACACAGACAGTCTACACTGCGCACCCCGATGTCACAGCCATGCTCTCCAGCAAAGTAAACTGAGGAAATAAAAGGAATTGTACCCTAAAATTTTACTTGTTTTAAGAAACTCAACATCAGCGGTGTACTACAATCGACTTCGAAGTATTCAAGAAAAGCGTTACCGATACTCTTGCAATGTCGTGATGCTTTGCTATACATGAAATGAAATAATGTGCGGTATGGCAGTTTTGGCCGGGAGTCCATTTCTGGAGAGTTTGGCCGGTTGGTGCAAGTCGTTTTCAACAGTGATAAAATCCGCTACAGTTGTAAATTTTTTTTTATTTCTAAAAAGAAAGCATAACCCAGTTTCAGAATCTGTGTCCTATTTTCAGCTATATCTGCAAAATTATAAATCAATAATAACACCTATCCATATAGTTGACATAAGAAATGCTAAACAGAACCAACACACAAATTTGGGAAAAAATTCTGTTTGTGCTTTCAAATGTGAGTCAACAAAGAATGGATAACTGAGTAAAATGAACTGCTACTCGTAAAGAAAAATTAATGAATTAACTTGCTTGACCTTTGATTTTGACACAGATAAGACAGGTATTGCATTTAAAACTCCCTTTTGATTTTTTGCCTAGATGCACACATTTTAAAAAATTTTACCTGTCTAATACAAATAATCTGTGAAAAAAAGTTGACTATAGATGAATATGTTTTCTTCGTCGCTGCTGTAAGGAGAGAACGGCTTAAGTACAGGAAGAGTTGGCGGTCGGAGGTATCCGTTTCTCCGCTGCTCAGAGAACGCCAGGCAAAGTCGGAGATAACTGCTACAACTTGCGATGAAGACTCCGTCTCTCGTGGTTGCTAAAATACTCACAGTCGCCGTAAGATTTTCTGGAAGCATTTGCAGAATGAGAAGGTTGAACAACTAACAAACTGGTCGCTTAGGGAGCATCTTCAACACACAAGCTGACGGCGAAATATTGCGCGTAGTTCGGACTGTGATAGTAATAGATTCGCCCAGTATTGTTAACTCGCGGAGAAATCACCATGCACTGTATTGCTAAACACGCTAATTGTTTTACGAAGGTCCGGGGATCCAACACCGAATAATTCACAAATTAATTTTTTTATTCTAGATAACTGTGATTACAAGTTGTTTCTCTGCACCTCAAATTACGTCTATATGCAAACTTATCAGACCTCAAAAAAAAAAAAAAAAAAAATGCAATCAGCATTTCTTATCTCCAACAACTACGAAAAAAAGTAGATGTTTTTTTTTTCAGCACAGAGCGTTGGCGTCACAGCAAAGAGCGTTAGCGACTCAATTACGCTAGTGCGTCATCGCTGGTATTCGCAACCGGAATATCCTAATATTACAATCAGATTACGTAGGGGCATTACATGAAGTTGAAGTAGGTTGAAATATGTTAAAATAGTGCATCCCTGATACATGGCATGAAACAGGATAATCTCCTCAATCCAGCTTGGAAGCTTCTCGCAGAGGAATATCTACTTGTATGGACAAAAGTCCCCAGTTAAAAGCCACCGCTGGAGCAAATGTAAGGTCTTAACGGACCGACATCCGAAATCCCCATCACGAAACTAAACAACGGTCCAGCTCAAAGGCGCGCCACACATTGATCTTCAAGAAAACAGATAATTTGTCTATCGAACGCTGAAACGCCAAAAGACGAGGTTATATAGACTGCACATCTCCAGGCACGTGTGAAAACGCAAAATAACTCCCTTAGTGGACTACTCACGTCACTCGCTTACGTTATTGCTACACGACCGCTTCCGCCGGTTTTTCCACTTTGGATTGTGCTTGATACGGGTCTGATGGGTGTATAAGCAGCACTGGCGAGTTACAAATTTTACTCAGGTGATTACTTTGTGTTTTTATAAATGCCCGGAGCAGCGCGGAGTGGCCGCGCGGTTTGAAGCGCCATGTCACGGATTACGTGGCCCCTTCCGCCGGAGGTTCGAGTCCTCCCTCGGGCATGGGCATGGGTGTATGTGTTGTTCTTAGCATAAGTTTGTTTAAGCAGTGGGTAAGTCTAGGGGCCGATGACCTCAGCAGTATGGTCTCTTAGTAATTCGCACATTTCATTTTCACATAGATGCCTACAAGTGCGCAGTTTATATAAGCCTCTTTTTTGGACGTCCGTTCGAAAGATTGCCTATCTACGAGGGCAGTTCAATAAGTAATGCAACACATTTTTTTTCTGAAACAGGAGTTGTTTTGTTCAGCATTGAAATACACTAGGTTATTCCCCAATCTTTTAGCTACACAACACTATTTTTCAACGTAATCTCCATTCAATGCTACGGCCTTACGCCACCTTGAAATGAGGGCCTGTATGCCTGCACGGTACCATTCCACTGGTCGATGTCGGAGCCAACGTCGTACTGCATCAATAGCTTCTTCATCATCCGCGTAGTGCCTCCCACGGATTGCGTCCTTCATTGGGCCAAACATATGGAAATCCGACGGTGCGAGATCGGGGCTGTAGGGTGCATGAGGAAGAACAGTCCACTGAAGTTTTGTGAGCTCCACTCGGGTGCGAAGACTTGTGTGAGGTCTTGCGTTGACATGAAGAAGGAGAAGTTCGTTCAGATTTTTGTGCCTACGAACACGCTGAAGTCGTTTCTTCAGTTTCTGAAGAGTAGCACAATACACTTCAGAGTTGATCGTTTGACCGCGGGGAAGGACATCGAACAGAATAACCCTTTCAGCGTCCCAGAAGACTGTAACCATGACTTTACCGGTTGAGGGTATGGCTTTAAACTTTTTCTTGGTAGGGGAGTGGGTGTGGAGCCACTCCATTGATTGCCGTTTTGTTTCAGGTTCGAAGTGATGAACCCATGTTTCATCGCCTGTAACAATCTTTGACAAGAAATTGTCACCCTCAGCCACATGACGGGCAAGCAATTCCGCACAGATGGTTCTCCTTTGCTCTTTATGGTGTTCGGTTAGACAACGAGGGACCCAGAGGGAACAAACCTTTGAATATTCCAACTGGTGAGCAATTGTGACAGCACTACCAACAGAGATGTCAAGTTGAGCACTGAGTTGTTTGATGGTGATCCGTCGATCATCTCGAACGAGTGTGTTCGCACGCTCCGCCATTGCAGGAGTCATAGCTGTGCACGGCCGGCCCGCACGCGGGAGATCAGACAGTCTTGCTTGACCTTGCGGCGATGATGACACACGCTTTGCCCAACGACTCACCGTGCTTTTGTCCACTGCCAGATCACCGTAGACATTCTGCAAGCGTCTATGAATATCTGAGATGTCCTGGTTTTCCGCCAAAAGAAACTCGATCACTGCCCATTATTTGCAACGCACATCCGTTACAGACGCCATTTTAACAGCTCCGTACAGCGCTGCCACCTGTCGGAAGTCAATGAAACTATACGAGATGAAGCGGGAATGTTTGAAAATATTTCACAAGAAATTTCCGGTTTTTTCAACCAAAATTGGCCGAGAAAAAAATGTGTTGCATTACTTATTGAACTGCCCTCGTATCTTCATGCTGATCCATGGTAGCATGCTCTTAAGCCCGACCATTGTAAGTTTTGTGATGGGGATTTGGGATGTTGGTCCGTTAATACTTTATAGTTAATTCAACGACGGTCTCCGCTCTTTTAACGGGAGTCCTTTGTTCTTCTATGTAGATCTTCCTCTGAGAGATGCTTTCAGGAAGACCTAGGATTGCAGAGGATTCCCGTTTTATGCCATGTACCAGGGATAAACTATATTAACCAATTTAACCTCAGTTATTCATTCTTTATGGACTCACACTTTAATGTACGTACTGGGGTTTTTCTAAGAATTACTGTTGGTTCTGTTTAGTTTTTCTTACATTAACAATGTAGATTGATGTTATTATTGATTTATAATTTTACTGATCCACCTGAAGATGGGACACAGGTACTGAAACCGGGTAGTGCTTCCCTTTTCAGAAATAATAATTTTTACAACTGTAGCGGATTTTATCATTGATGATGATCAACAGTTGTGGGTGTCCCATCAAGAGAAACGTTCGGGAAGTCTTTCTATTTGACTCCTCTTCGGCGACTTCGTTGTCATT
Source organism: Schistocerca americana (assembly GCF_021461395.2). Classification (NCBI taxonomy): domain Eukaryota; kingdom Metazoa; phylum Arthropoda; class Insecta; order Orthoptera; family Acrididae; genus Schistocerca; species Schistocerca americana. Next base: position 17,707,826 of record NC_060124.1, read on the forward strand.
GATGAATAGAATACCCAGCGATAAGTGGAGAAAATCTCCGACATGACCAAGAATCGAACCTGGCGTTCTGTGATCGAGAGCCAGCAACGCTAAACGCAAGACCATAAGCTACTCATTATCCTGACTACTTCAGGCAGCATCGGACGATCTGGTTTTACTGATATCAGTGCGGGGAATATTATGGACCAATTGACGAAAATTTGCTTAATACAGCATGTCTCGACACTACATTACTCCATCTTCAGAAAAACACAAATTATTACTTCACTTTACTGCACACACTAATATACATGTAATGGAGATCTGTCTTTATTGCCATGGTAGTGTTACGATCCTTAATATCAGACATTCACAACACATACTCTTTTACTGAGTATACAGTAGGTACACAGTATCTGATTTCATTTACGTTTTAATGGGCCGAAAGCCACCTACAAATATTCAAGGATCACGTTGTAATCTGACATGTACTGGATGTATCACGATTGTAGCGTAATTGCTGAATGTGTAATAATGTATGTAATTTGTTAAAAATGGTCATTGACGTAACTGCACATTAAGCTATGGATCGATACCTTAAGAAATTGAGATGATTATCTTTGCCTTATCTGCGCATTATCATCTTTGGGAATCAGTAATGTACTTGAAAATGGGCTTGTAATCGGAAACAGAGATTGTGCAATAACATTAACAATAAAATTGTGAAACAAGGCCAAAACTAGTGTTTGTTTAGTTAATTAATAAACGACGGATGAAATAACTTAGGTGACAAAGGTCATGGGATAGCGATATGCACGTATACAGATAGCGGCAGTATCGTGTACACAAGATATAAATGGACAGTTCACTGGCGAAGCTGTCATTTGCACTCAGGTGATTCATATGAAAAGACATGATTATGGCTGCACGACGGAATCTGAACGCGGAATGGCAGTTGGAGCTAAATAGACGCATGGGACACTCAGTTTCGGTAATCGCTGGGGAGTCCGCCCCTGGTAGCAGAGTGGCCAGCGCGACGGAATGTCATACCCGACGTCCCGGGTTTGATCCCCGGCTGGGTCGGAGATTTTCTCAGCTCAGGGAGTGGATGTTGTGTTGTCCATATCATCATCATTTCATCCCCATCGACACGCAAGTCGCCGAAGTATCGTCAACTCGAAGGACTTGTGTGGTGTCACCGCCAGACACCACACTTGCTAGGTGGTAGCCTTTAAAGCGGCCGCGGTCCGGTAGTATACGTCGGACCCGCGTGTCGCCACTATCAGTGATTGCAGACCGAGCGCCGCCACACGGCAGGTCTAGAGAGACTTCCTAGCACTCGCTCCAGTTGTACAGCCGACTTTGCTAGCGATGGTTCACTGACAAATTACGCTCTCATTTGCCGAGACGATAGTTAGCATAGCCTTCAGCTACGTCATTTGCTACGACCTAGCAAGGCGCCATTATCATTTGCTATTTATCTTGTGATGCATGTACCGTCAGATCGATGTTCACCAATTATGGATTAAAGTTAAGTATTCCAGAAGCTACGTACCTTTTTTGCTAGTCTCATTTACTTTACCTGTTCCAGACCTCACGCCAGCCTGCGTGAGTTTAAACGCGTGCCTTTCGGCTCCTCTCATGGTGGCTTGGCTGTCTTGCCAAGTCACAACAACTTGCACCAGGCGAACAATATGCCCGATGGGAGGCCCTAGCCACATGGCATTTCCATTTTATCGTTGGGATATTCAGTAATTACAAAATCAACAGTGTCAAGGGTGTACCGAGAAGACGAAATCTGAGGCACTATCTCACCACGGACAACGCAATGGCCGACAGCTCTCACTTAACGACCAAGGGCAGCCGCGTTTGCGTAGAGGTGTCAGTGCTAACAGACAAGCAACACTGCCTGAAATAACCACAGTAATCGGTGAGGGACATACGACGAACGTATTCGTTAGGGCAGTGCGGCGAAATCCGGCGTTAATGTGCTGCGGCAGCACAGGACCGGGGCGAGAGTCTTTGCTAACATCATGAAGTCGCCCGTAGCGCCTCTCCTGGGCTCGCGACCCTACCATTCGGCTCTAGACGATTGGAAAACCGTGGCCTGGTCGGCTGTGCACCAATTTCAGTTGGTTAGTGCAGACGGCAGGGTTCGAGTGTGGTGCAGACTCCACGAAGCTGTGAACCCAAGCTGTCAACAAGGCAGTGTTGGAGTTAGTGGTGGCTCCTTAGTGGTGTAGGGCGTAGGCTGTGATTACATGGAACGGATTGGGTCCTGGCTACGTTCGGCTACTAGGAAACCATTTGCAGCCATTCGTGCACTTGTTGCTCCCAAACAACGATGGAATTTTTATGAATGACAATGTGCTATATCACCTGGGCCCAATTGTTCGCCATTGGTTTGATGAACATTCTGGACAGTTCGAGCGAATGATTTGCCCCCTCCTCCCCCCCCCCCCCCCCCCCCCCACGCCCGCACACCCCAACCGTCCCGATCATCCGTTATGAATCCCATCGAACATTTATGAGACGTAATCAAAAATGCAGTAAATGAAGCAGGCAAAAAGGAATACAAACGTCTAAAAAATGAGATCGACAGGAAGTGCAAAATGGCTAAGCAGGGATGGCTAGAGGACAAATGTAAGGATGTGGAGGCCTATCTCACTAGGGGTAAGATAGATACTGCCTACAGGAAAATTAAACAGACCTTTGGAGATAAGAGAACGACTTGTATGAATATCAAGAGCTCAGATGGAAACCCTGTTCCAAGCAAAGAAGGGAAAGCAGAAAGGTGGAAGGAGTATATAGAGGGTCTATACAAGGGCGATGTACTTGAGGGCAATATTATGGAAATGGAAGAGGATGTAGATGAAGATGAAATGGGAGATATGATACTGCGTGAAGAGTTTGACAGAGCACTGAAAGACCTGAGTCGAAACAAGGCCCCCGGAGTAGACAATATTCCATTGGAACTACTGACGGCCGTGGGAGAGCCAGTCCTGACAAAACTCTACCATCTGGTGAGCAAGATGTATGAAACAGGCGAAAGACCCTCAGACGTCAAGAAGAATATAATAATTCCAAACCCAAAGAGAGCAGGTGTTGACAGATGTGAAAATTACCGAACTATCAGTTTAATAAGTCACGGCTGCAAAATATTAACACGAATTCTTTACAGACGAATGGAAAAACTAGTAGAAGACAACCTCGGGGAAGATCAGTTTGGATTCCGTAGAAACACTGGAACACGTGAGGCAATACTGACCTTACGACTTATCTTAGAAGAAAGATTAGGGAAAGGCAAACCTACGTTTCTAGCATTTGTAGACTTAGAGAAAGCTTTTGACAATGTTGACTGGAATACTCTCTTTCAAATTCTAAAGGTGGCAGGGGTAAAATACAGGGAGCGAAAGGCTATTTACAATTTGTACAGAAACCAGATGGCAGTTATAAGAGTCGAGGGACATGAAAGGGAAGCAGTGGTTGGGAAGGGAGTAAGACAGGGTTGTAGCCTCTCCCCGATGTTGTTCAATCAGTATATTGAGCAAGCAGTAAAGGAAACAAAAGAAAAATTCGGAGTAGGTATTAAAATTCATGGAGAAGAAATAAAAACTTTGAGGTTCGCCGATGACATTGTAATTCTGTCAGACACAGCAAAGGACTTGGAAGAGCAGTTGAATGGAATGGACAGTGTCTTGAAAGGAGGATATAAGATGAACATCAACAAAAGCAAAACGAGGCTAATGAAATGTAGTCGAATTAAGTCGGGTGATGCTGAGGGAATTAGATTAGCAAATAAGACACTTGAAGTAGTAGAGTTTTGCTATTTGGGGAGCAAAATAACTGATGATGGTCGAAGTAGAGAGGATATAAAATGTAGGCTGGCAATGGCAAGGAAAGCGTTTCTGAAGAAGAGAAATTTGTTAACATCCAGTATTGATTTAAGTGTCAGGAAGTCATTTCTGAAAGTATTCGTATGGAGTATAGCCATGTATGGAAGTGAAACATGGACGATAAATAGTTTGGACAAGAAGAGAATAGAAGCTTTCGAAATGTGGTGCTACAGGAGAATGCTGAAGATAAGGTGAGTAGAAGTAGATCACGTAACTAATGAGGAGGTATTGAATAGGATTGGGGAGAAGAGAAGTTTGTGGCACAACTTGACCAGAAGAAGGGATCGGTTGGTAGGACATGTTCTGAGGCATCAAGGGATCACCAATTTAGTATTGGAGGGGAGCGTGGAGGGTGAAAATCGTAGAGGGAGACCAAGAGATGAATACACTAAGCAGATTCAGAAGGATGTAGGTTGCAGTAGGTACTGGGAGATGAAAAAGCTTGCACAGGATAGAGTAGCATGGAGAGCTGCATCAAACCAGTCTCAGGACTGAAGACTGCAACAACAACAACAACAACAACAACAAAAATCGAAAATGGTTAAAATGGCTGTAAGCGCTGTGGGACTTAACATCTGAGGTAATCAGTCTCCTAGACTTAGAACTACCTAAGCCAAACTAACCTAAAGACATCGCACACATCCATGCCCGAGACACGATTCGAACCTGCGACTGCAGCAGCAGCGCGGTTGCGGACTGAAGCTCCTAGAACCGCTCGGCCACAGCGGCCGGCGGGACATAATCGAGAGGCCAGTTCGTGCACAAAATCCTGCACCGGCAACACTTCCGCAATTATGGACGGCTGTAGAGACAGTATGGCTGAGTATATCTGCAGGTGGCTTCTAGCGACTTGAGTCGGTGTCACGTCGAGTTGCTACACTACAGTGGACAATACGAGCGCTTTAGGAGGTATCCCATGACTTTTGTCACCTCAGCGTATACTGTAAGGGAAGAAAAACCTTTCCTGTAAAAATGGGTCCGCATGAGAGCTGTGAGCTGTTGGCGAGATATTTGCGAATTAGTTCGTTACCAGGGGCCACTGACTGGAGTATGATGCAAATGTAACCTTTTTAATTAAGTCCCTATCAAACTGAGCTCAGGTATCTCCAGTTTCCCATGTTGGGGAATGTGGCACCTACATGCATGACAGAACACGTGAATATTTTGCTGCTGATACATGAAGGTATCTAACACCGCAAAATGAGCGAAGAGGGATACATCGCCCAAGGTCTGTACCTCGGGCTCTAAGGTCACCTAACTCCAATCATGTACATTTTTACGTCAGAGGATATCTCAGAAGCGAAGTGTACAGCAGTCCGGTTGGTAAGGTGGAATCACTGCAGTAACGATTTGTACTGTCCTGTCAAGCTTTACAGAATAAACTGCTGGTGTAGAAAGAACTGCTAAGGCGAGAACAGTATTGCATCGAAGTGCAAGGATACACGTGGACTTTAACAGGAATGAATGTACAGCAAATTGTAACATATAACATGCTAAGGCAGTATTGTCATTCTTGTTTCGGGAAGCCAGGGGTGAAAACTGAGCTCAAGTAGACAAGAATGTAATCTAAAAGTTTACATTGGAATGTTCTAGCTCCTATTGTCGTATATTTTGACCAGTGTCAGTTTTCGCTATTGTTCATGGAACGTCTTCTACAATGACGAGCCAAAACATGACCACCTGCCTAATAGCTTATGTGTCCGTCGTTGGAAAGAAATACATCACTGATTCTGCATACCAGGGATCCGACGGTAACTTGGTGGCATTAGATGTTACGCACAGGTCATGTAATTCGCGTAAATAACGCGCCGCTCATTTGCGTACGCAGTAATGGCACCCGACAGCGACCCCGATGGGTTGCATAGGATTTACATCAGGCGAATTTGGTCGCCATCAACGTGTGTTCATTATAATGCTCCTCAAATCACTGTAGCACGGTTGTGTCTCCGAGACACTGACAATTATACAGCTGAAAGATGACAACGCTGTCGGGGAGAACATCAAGCTTGAAAGGTTGCAGGTGATACGCAACTGTCAGTGTGTCTTCGAGTGCTACCACAGGTCCCAGGCAAGCGCAAGAGAAAGTCCCCCCTCGCATAATAATACTCCCACCAGCCTGTGTTCGTGGCGCGCTGCACGTTTCGAGCTGACGTTCATCTCGATGACGGCTTTTGTAGAGACCAAGCCTAGCAAAAAATGTGATTCATCCGAAGAGCCGACACTTTTCCATTGATCGACAGTCGAAATCCGATGGCCACGTGCCCACTGCAATCGTAATTGAGTCTACATTGAACACGTAGGGCTGGTCTGTTTCGGAGCTCCGTGTTCAACAATATGCGACGAACGGTGTGCTCCGAAACATTTGTGCGTGCACCAGCGTTGTGCTCCTTTGACAGAGATGCTACAGATCCCCATCCATCATACTTTACAGAGCAGACAAGCCTCCGAGCCTAACGTTCTATGAAGATTTGTAGACGTCCAGCCATTTAGCGCCTAGTGCTAGTTCACTGTCCTAATACTACACCTTTTCGTAGACAGTAGTACGTGAACACTCCACCAGCTGCGCCGTTTCCGAGATATTCATTCACAAGCTCTGCATAATAATAATCTGCAGTTTGTAAGAGTCGCTTATCTCAATGGATTTCCCCACTAGCAGCCGATATCTTCCTTAAGGTGATCTTCCGTCCGTCTCTGCTCCGCTTACATACACTACTGGCCATTAAAATTGCTACACCAAGAAGAAATGCAGATGATAAACGGGTATTCATTGGACAAATATATTATACTAGAACTGATATGTGATTACATTTTCACACAATTTGGGTGCATAGATCCTGAGAAATGAGTACCCAGAACAACCACCTCTGGCCGTAATAATGGCCTTCATACGCCTGGGCATTGAGTCAAACAGACCTTGGATGGCGTTTACAGGTACAGCTGCCCATGCAGCTTCAACACGATACAGTTCATCAAGAGTAGTGACTGGCGTATTGTGACGAGACAGTTTCTCGGCCGCCATTGACCAGACGTTTTCAGTTGGTGAGAGATCTGGAGAATGTGCTGGCCACGGCAGCAGTCGAACATTTTCTGTATCCAGAAAGGTCCGCAAAGGACCTGCAACATGCGGTCGTGCATTATCCTGCTGAAATGTAGTGTTTCGCGGGGATCGAATGAAGGGTAGAGCCACGGGTCGTAACACATCTGAAATGTAACGTCCACTGTTCAAAGTGCCGTCAATGCGAACAAGATGTGACCGAGACGTGTAACCAATGGCACCCCATACCATCACGCCGGGTGATACGCCAGTACGGCGATGACGAATACACGCTTCCAATGTGCGTTCACCGCGATGTCGCCGAACGCCGATGAGACCGTCATCATGCTGTAAACAGAACCTGGATTCATCCGAAAAAATGACGTTTTGCCATTCGTGCACCCAGGTTCGTCGTTGAGTACACCATCGCAGGCGCTCCTGTCTGTGATGCAGCGTCATGGGTAACCGTAGCTATGGTCTTCGAGCTGATAGTCCATGCTGCTGCAAACGTCGTCGAACTGTTGGTGCAGTGGTTGTTAGTCTTGCAAACGTCTCCACCTGTTCACTCAGGGATCGAGACGTGGGTGCACGATCCGTTCCAGCCATGCGGAAAAGGTGCCTGTCATCTCGACTCCGGGTGATACGAGGTCGTTGGGATCCAGCACGGCGTTCCGTATTACCCTCCTGAACCCACCGATTCCATATTCTGCTAACAGTCATTGGATCTCGATCAATGCGAGCAGCAATGTCGCGATACGATAGACCGTAATCGCGATAGGTTACAATCCGATCGTTTATCAAAGTCGGAAACGTGATGGTACGCATTTCTCCTCCTTACACGAGGCGTCACAACAACGTTTCACCAGGCAACGCCGGTCATCTGCTGTTTGTGTATGAGAAATCGGTTGGAAACTTTCCTCATGTCAGCACGTTGTAGGTGTCGCCAGAGGCGCCAACCTTGTGTGAATGCTCTGAAAAGCTAATCATTTGCCTGTCACAGCATCTTCTTCCTGTCGGTTAACTTTCGCGTCTGTAGCATATATTAGTCGTGTAGCAATTCTAATGGCCAGTAGTGTACTTTTCTCAGCGTGTCACGTGGCCAAAATGCCATCAGGCGGAATCCGACGAGGTGGTGGGCAGCGGTCATAAAGTTTTGATTTCTCATTGCATATGACGTACATATCCGTAACTATGTTTTACCTCGTAACTCAGGAGTTGAACAGTATTCCTGAAAGTTTTTTGAAAGTGTATTGCAAAGGGCGGGTTCCAACCTGTATGCACGCACAGAACAGCGTGAGGCCTGGCGGCAGTTTAGTGGGTATTGAGCAGACAGCGGAGGGAGTTTTCTTCCCACGGCTGGGACACAGAGCGCGTGTCAGGGGTTGGTCGCGCCCATTGTCCACTGCGGTCGGTTGTCACACCAGCCAGCGGGGGCGAGGCACGCAGGACACTGCACCTGGCTTTCTCCGCAGGCCCCAGGGACTCACTCCTCCGCCCCCGCACAAGGCCGTCACCGACGTCTCGGTGAGGTCGCTCATTAATGGCCGGACGCAGCTACCTGCCCCGGCAAAATGCTTGCGTGTAGGTAACTGCGTCAGCAGTAAATCCGAAAGCCCCTGGAACCAAACATCTCGTATCGTACATCTACATCTACATCTACATTTATACTCCGCAAGCCACCCAACGGTGTGTGGCGGAGGGCACTTTACGTGCCGCTGTCATTACCTCCGTTTCCTGTTCCAGTCGCGTATGGTTCGCGGCAAGAACGACTGCCGGAAAGCCTCCGTGCGCGCTCGAATCTCTCTAATTTTACATTCGTGATCTCCTCGGGACGTATAAGTAGTGGGAAGCAGTATATTCGATACCTCATCCAGAAACGCACCCTCTCCAAACCTGGACAGCAAGCTACACCGCGATGCAGAGCGCCTCTCTTGCAGAGTCTGCCACTTGAGTTTGCTAAACATCTCCGTAACGCTATCACGCTTACCAAATAACCCTGTGACGAAACGCGCCGCTCTTCTTTGGATCTTCTCTATCCCCTCCGTCAACCCGATCTGGTACGGATCGCACACTGATGAGCAATACTCAAGTATAGGCCGAACGAGTCTTTTGTAAGCCACCTCCTTTGTTGATGGACTACATTTTCTAAGGACTCTCCCAATGAATCTCAACCTGGCACCCGCCTTACCAACAATTAATTTTATATGATTATTCCACTTCAAATCGCTCCGCACGCATACTCCCACCAGATATTTTACAGAAGTAACTGCTACCAGTGTTTGTTCCGCTATCATATAATCATACAATAATGGATCCTTCTTTCTATGTATTCGCAATACATTAAATTTGTGTATGTTAAGGGTCAGTTGCCACTCCCTGCCCCAAGTGCCTATCCGCTGCAGATCTTCCTGCATTTCGCTACAATTTTCTAATGCTGCAACTTCTCTGTATACTACAGCATCATCCGCGAAAAGCCGCATGGAACTTCCGACACTGTCTACTAGGTCATTTCTATATATTGTGAAAAGCAATGGTCCCATAACACTCCTCTGTGGCACGCCAGAGGTTACTTTAACGTCTGTAGACGTCTCTCCATTGAGAACAAGATACTGTGTTCTGTTTGCTAAAAACTCTTCAATCCAGCCACAGAGCTGGTCTGATATTCCGTAGGCTCTTACTTTGTTTATCAGGCGACAGTGCGGAACTGTATCGAACGCCTTCCGGAAGTCAAGGAAAATGGCATCTACCTGGGAGCCTGTATCTAATATTTCCTCGGTCTCAAGAACAAATAAACAAGTTGGGCCTCACACGATCGCTGTTTCCGGAATCCATGTTGATTGCTACAGAGTACATTCTGGGTTTCCAGAAACAACACGATACGCGAGCAAAAAACATGTTCTAAAATTCTACAACAGATCGACGTCAGAGATATAGGTCTATAGTCTCGCGCATCTGCTCGACGATCCTTCTTGAAGACTGGGACTACCTGTGCTCTTTTCCAATCATTTGGAACCTTCCGTTCCTCTAGAGACTTGCGGTACACGGCTGTTAGAAGGGGGGCAAGCTCTTTCGCGTAGCTGCAGCCTTCTTCCTTGGTGACTGAGTTCTGTTTATTAACGTGGTTCGAGCAACTTTAGTGACATTTTTTGTTATTTTCGTTCGTTAATTCTGTATAATATGTCAATGATGTTTCTATATTTAGTATTTTATCCATCCTCAGAAACTGTAGTTGTATATATCGAAATAATCAGCAACCAGTTGCATAAAAGAAATTTAATTTCTTAACCGGTTTGGGCGAGAAGGAGGTCATTAGAGACGGAGCACAAGTTCGGAGTAGGGAAGGATGGAAAAGAAAAGCGGCCGCGCCCTTTTGAAAGAACCATCCCAACATTTATCGTAAGTGATTTAGGGAAACCACGGAAAACCTAAATGAGGATGTCCGGAAGCGGGTTTGAACCCTCGTTCTCCCGGCTGCGAGTCCAGTGTGCTAACCACCGGGCCACCCCAGTCGGTGAGAAGGTAATACCTATCGCATACAGTAAAATGCCGTGGTCATGTGGTTCATAGTGCCTGTACAAAAATCTTATAAAGAAACCAAACAACAACTGCAGACATCATGCTAGAACTGCGTTGCATTGTATAAGTCCAGAACTTTCGAAAGAGGCTATTTGCTCGTCCTGTTCGCTTAGGATACCAAACGGGCGGTTGTTTTCTCCGAAAGCTGCGATGGCTGTAAATTATTACTCAAAACTCGGTTTTAATTAATGTGTGAGTACCGCAAATATATGACCAAGATGTGGCAGTGTACAAACAGTGAAACACGGCATATGTCTGGGTTGCAAAGACCATACAGCCAACAGCAGTTCCAAAACTAACATATTAATATAATTGCAATGTCCACGGTAGATCAATAAAAAAAGTTCGATGTACAAATATAAGTTCTTAATGCAAAATAAAATCACTAAAGAGGCAGACCAGACAGACAGCAGTAGTTACAGCAGTGGAAAGTTAATGTTAGTGCATTTTCACAATGGAACAATTATAAAAGTGTGATAAACATTGGTGAGTTCGCTATATAAATTAAAAAGGAAAAACACAAAAGTACGACCAAGTTTACGAATCGGGTCGCTTCCAGAGGAGAATTTCCAAGAGAGGACAAGATGTACACAACTTGTAGGTCAAAGCTGGATACTGGCGCCTTTCAAATAGTTCGAGAGCGGATATTACTTGTATATATTATCCTGTATATATTGAATCAGTCAAGTAAAGCGTCTATATCTGTAAGGATGCAGTAGCCTTTCGAAACCAATTTTTTCTACAGGTCTTCCTGTGTGGCAGAGCCAATACGACGTCGTTTAGATCCGCCTCCACCGTTGTGTCCTGATCATTGTCCAGAGGCGATGTGTTCAACCGGTGTAGGTGGCCGGGTATGTCCCGTTTTCCAGCCTCATGTGGATGACAAAGGTCACACGACACTTAAGAAGCTTCATCGACGTAAACAATTGCCGAGAATAGACGTTCAGTTGTACAGCCGGCACATGTCATCCACAATTCCAGTTGTGACACGCAGCTTTCTTGACCGTAGAGTTAAAATCCCTATAAGGGAACGGCTTTGGGCGGAACTGTCCTTACGTAATGCTCTTCATAACGAGGCGGTCAACAACTTCATTGCAGACCCGCGCTGTTTAGTCGACGCGAAATTTCTCTGAGAGTAAAAAACTCTGACGCTTAAAGCATACAGAGGGGATCCTACAGGTAGATGGTGGGGAGAGGTGTTGGTTTGACATTGGGACGGAAAGAACTGTGCGAACGTCTGGTTTCATGCCAATATGAACAAAAGGACATTCTGAGGCTCCTGCAGAGACATAACTGATTCATTCTCACATCCAGAAAAAAATACGGCTCCTCCTGGGGATTGTGAAAAATGATGAAGTTTGGAACTTGACTAGTAAAAAATGGGGAAGTCCCATGTGACATTTAACAATATTCACGAAAAACTCGAAAAAGTTTGTACAGCTTCTGCTACGAGTGCATATGCTAGAAAGATTTTCTTGCATGTTCATAAGGTTTAGACTGAAGAATGGACGACATTTTCTGAACAGAGAAAGCCCGCACGAGAATGCTAACGGTTCTGCTGTCTGGCAACACACTCCCGCCTAATGTGCCGAAGGGTCGTCACCGGCGGCCATAGATACGTCTACCCGCTTTAGACAGGAGGAATGGGTTCCACCCTATTCCACACCCTTGCGGTCTCGGAAGGAACGGCTCCCATTTTTCTGACCGCGGGAGGAATGAGTCCTGCATCCTTCCGGACAGGTTGTAAGTAGGCTGTTTAGGTTTTCTTATTGGTAACGCCACGTAGCGCTCTCTATGAAAATCACTGGCTGTGCTGTGTGCAGTCTGTGCCTAGTTTGCATTGTTGTCTGCCATTGTGTTGGCCAGCTGGATGTTAACAGCGCATTGCGTTGGGCAGTTGGAGGTGAGCCGCCAGCAGTGGTGGATGTGGGGAGAGAGATGGCGGAGTTTTGAAATTTGTAAGACCGGATGTCATGAACTGCTATATATATAATGACTATTAAGGTAAATACATTGTTTGTTCTCTAGTAAAATCTTTCATTTGCTAACTATTCCTATCAGTAGTTAGTGCCTTCCGTAGTTTGAATCTTTTATTTAGCTGGCAGTAGTGGCGCTCGCTGTATTGCAGTAGTTCGAGTAACGAAGATTTTTGTGAGGTAAGTGATTTGTGAAAGGTATAGGTTAATGTTGGTCAGGGCCATTCTTTTGTAGGGATTATTGAAAGTCAGATTGCGTTGCGCTAAAAAATATTGTGTGTCAGTTTAAGCACAGTCACGTATAATTGTTCTAAGGGGACGTTTCAAGGTCAGATTTCCCCCGCTCGGGAACAGTCTGTTCATTTCATCTCATCTTCATCACTAAGATGCTCAAGTGGCAGAAGTGACTTCAAATACAGAGAGATCCACCAAGCGGCCGAACAATCCCGAAAGGAGTCTCGCAGCCGATAATGCCACACGAGCGTTTCACTCACATTACCTTATACGGCGTTGCTTTGGGTATTAGTGACTAACAGCCAGTAGCATAGCTTTATAAAAACGGAAACCGCAACCATTCGATACTCACCACTTGACAATAGCCGATGAGTACCTCGTCGGAAAGTTCGTAAATAATTAACTCTTGCGTGACCAGCGGGCCATGTGTTCCACATACGAATTTAATTCCCTGAGTCCACAGGGATATGTAAATTCGCCATCTGTGGGGTGCTTGAGCACTCTGTTGGTGATATCAATGACAATTTTTCTGTGCTACACATTGCTAAGAAAGGAATACGGATTGACTTCCTTCAACAATAAGAGATTTACAATCCACAAATTAAAATCACTCCAAAAAAATCCTAAATGAACAAACTGAATCAACACAAAACCTTTTCTTCCAGAATCTCCAGGACACCCTGGAACCGAAACAACAAAAATGACGGTAATAACACATACTCATCTTCCTGCATAAATCTTGTTCCTCTTGTCATGGAATATGGAAATGCCGTGTGGCTAGGGCCTCCCATCGGGTAGACCATTCGCCTGGTGCAAGTCTTTCGAGTTGACGTCACTTCGGCGACTTGCGTCTCGATGGGGATGAAATGATGATGAGAAGGACAACACAACACCCAGTCCCTGAGTGGAGAAAATCTCCGACCCAGCGGGGAATCGAATCCGGGCCGTTAGGCATGACATTCCGTCGCGCTGACCACTCAGCTACCAGGGGCGGACTGCTTGTCATCTAACATCTGTGGTATCCTGCAACTTACAAAAAGTTTTTAGTTATGCATTAAATATTCCACTCTGTTCGTTTATCTTCTCTATAACTTTTAACCCATTTTAAAAATTTTGTTGCCAATATAAAAACACTCCTGCAACTAGCAAATTTTACTGAAATATAATATATGTACTAGTAATACTTGTACTCTAATACAAAGTATCTCTTGCCAAAGACATTGATGTAGTAAAGCGTAATAGCTAACATATCCATATTCTTTGTACAAGCGTCCAGTGTTTCCTTTCTGTGAATTAGTGTAAAACCAAGTGCAGCTAAATACTGTGTGTAGTTGTGTACATAGCTTAACAATGTACGTTATAGGAAAAGATCTGATATGGATACAACACAGTCCACTGTAAGTACCCAAGACATAAAAAAATTTCGGGTTCGTAAGCGATTCGTCACCGATTACTAAATTTCCGTCGTTTCCACCAACACAGCACTAGCACTGCATCTAGCTACACTTGGTCCACAACATAATGTCTTTATAACACCTCCATTTGATGATGAGCCTGCAGTAGCTCGAAAACATGTTCACGGTTGAATAAATCGTAAAAAAAGCAACTGGTTGCATATTTATTATCAGATAAATCGCCAATTGAAGTCACAGTCGCAGTTCGTCATCCAAAATAGATATACTGAAAAAAATCATGCTTTTCTAGATTATGAGAAAGTGTTTGAAAGGATAAATCGAATGAAATGAAATGACAGTACTGTAAAATGAGGGCTATCCACAACACCTAATTCTGATAATAAGAAGACTCTACAGAAAAACAAATTTTGTCGTAGACACAGGAATCAAAGAAGTGAAGGGATTCTAGCAAATACAGGACTTAGAAAAGGGTGTAGCTTATCACCCACTTCTTTTAATACATATACTGACTACGTTTTAAAGAAATGAGGACTGTTAATAAATCCAGGAATTATATTACCAAACTGTGTCTAATCGAACCCTCTTCTTTTTGCAGACAATAGAAGTGAATGGCACACAGTTACAAAAATCTAAGTGTCGTTTAAATAATCTATGTTAATAATTTAACGTAAAAATAACAGTTAATAAAATGAAAATTATGGAAAAGATCCAGTCAGATCAAAGACTATTCTAGGAAACAACGGTTTAGAGGAAATATCGGATTTTAAATATCTTGGCTTTAACATAAGTTTTTACAATGACAAAGACTTTGAGTAAAAAGTCAGCAAATTTCAAGCTGTCTGTAGGACTACTCATAGAACTTTTGGAAGTAAGGTTAGGAAAAATGAAATTTTATAATGTAATAGCTTTACCCACATTGCTTTATTGCAGCGGAGCCGGGCGCCGACTCAAAAACAGCTGTGTAAAATTCAGTCGACAGAAATGAGACTCTTAAGCTGTGTTGAAGGTTGTACAAGGATGCATTTTTTTATGAAATGACGATATTAGGAAAGGCCTAAATACAGAACCAGCACGTAATAAAATATTAAATAATAGACAGAAATGGACCGATAGCTTACAAAGAATGGAAAGTAAAAGACTTCGCAGGACAGCACTCGATTTTACCCGGAGGGGAAAAGAGATCGATGGTAACCCAGGACACGATGGAGGCAACTGTAAAGCCGGAACAGCAAGAATGCCTAAACCATGAAGTAGGAAAAAAGGAGAAGAAGAAGAAGAATGCAGCGGTGAGTGTCATAATAGTGAATGTTGTCTAGCTGACCGCTGTGGCCGAGCGGTTCGAGGCGCTTTAGTCTGCAAACGCGCGACCGCTACGGTCGCAGGTTCCAATCCTGCCTCGGGCATGGATGTGTGTGATGTCCTTAGGTTAGTTAGGTTTAAGTAGTACTAAGTTATAGGGGACTCATGACGTCAGATGTTAAGTCCCATAGTGCTCAGAGCCATTTTTTTGTTATTGTCCAGCTGTAGGTACTGCGGTCCTAGTGTTGGTGTCCAGGAATTGGTGGATGTGCCAGCCCTGCGACGCTGTCCATTTGATGTGATGATGGCTAAGGAATTGAAACCGAATGATGGACATGCTGGTGAGGCTGGTGGTAACAGGAGCTGTTCAAGTGATTGTGATTATGGAGTGGACTCTGTAATTGAGAACCTGGATAAATGTGATGGATGTGGATATACTACATGAAAAACCGGAGAGACCACCACAGCTGCAGCGTAAGTTGGAAGTGCTGGTAGAACTGGCGAGGGCAAAGAATAGGAGGAAAATTGTAAGAAGGAATGGAATTAGTATAAAAGTGGGTGTAAATTACGGTTGACGTGGGATAACAGGGGAAGTAACTGGCTGAGTCCTTCACAAAGGAGCTATTTTGGAAATTAGACAAATAAGAGAATTCAGGGAAGTACAGCATCTGCATGGGAAGTTTGGAATTTGCGATTCAGTCCCTTTTAACGTGATGTGTAACATAATAATGTCCCAGACGATAAAACTGGCCTCGCTTTACTGATCTGTTTATAACATTTTAGTTGTGTTGCAGCGTCTTGCAGACATCTTGTAGATAAATATAATGTGAGTATCTTTCTCCATGCTAAGCAGTGACTTCTCCCTGAACGTGATCTGGGAGGACACTCACACTGAAAAAAACCCTAAATTTGTGGGACTGTGTAGTGCCACATTGTGAAAAGAATGTATCCGGTTGATTAACATAAACAATTGACAGAAACGATGTATGACGATACTCTTCTCGGGTATGCAGCCGGATAATGTTGTCATCTTGACACAGTATTTCAACAGATCAACTGTTCGCCATCATGCGGTGAGTATCCAGATGCACATCAATAAATTCTCAAGAAAGTTCACGATTGGTCAATAAGTAATAAATTAACATTGAACATAAAGAAAACTAATGCCATGAATTTCAATTTGAAGACGGAAAATGGCAATGTTAAATGTAGATGGCAACTCTATAGACTGTGTAACAAATGCAAAATTTCTAGGAACGAATAGTGACTTTCAGTTGACGTGGTGTGAACACTCAAAGGTACTTGCAAACAGAACGTCATCAGCATGTTATGGCCTTAGAATCCTATCCTCAGTGTGTAACATGCAGTGTCTTTTAGTTACATGCTATTCATATGTACACTCAATTCTTAGCTATGGCATTCTTTTTTGGGGAACAAATGCACAAAATATGAACACAATTTTCGAATTCCAGAAAAGAGCCATAAGAACAATAACAAAAAATAGTAGTCGAGCCCATTGTAAAGACTTGTTCAAAACACTGGGGATTTTAACTGCTCCGTGTGAATACATTTACCAGTCAGTTGAACACATCAAAAATAACATTGGTAATTACTACATGACCATGGAACAATAACTAGACTCAACTTACATTAACCAGGAAAAAATAAACATAAAAGTCAAAACAGCATTTTCTACCAATGAATAAATCTGTACAATAAATTACCAAAATGCACTAATTTAAAAAGGCAGCTAAAAAGTACCTGTTATGCAATACATTTTATACATTGAAGGATTACTTAGATAAAACAGAGTAGGGGTTTGGTAAAAAAATGTTATACAATTAAATAATAATGATGATTATAAAGCATCCAACATTCCACATAACACCTTCACACTATGTTTTCTTCCTTCTTTTTTTCCTTTCCTAGAAAAACTCCCAAGCTATGCATAGCGCAGTACTAACATCTCTTCCTCTTTCTGAGCTGAACATCTCATTCATTATAGAGGGATGCTGACTTAGTTTTTCAGGATATCAAATGGGAAATTGCGGCGCAGAAAATGGCCCAGAGGCCACCAGTGTTATATAACACTTCACTCACTACACACACACACACACACACACACACACACACACACACACACACACACACACACATATATATATATATATATATATGTATGTATATATATGTGTGTGTGTGTGTGTGTGTGTGTGTGTGTGTGTGTGTAGTGAGTGAAGTGTTATATAACAATGTGTGTATAGTGTGTGCAGTGAATGATAGCGAGATACGGGTGAGCACTGTGGCATTACATTATTTAATAAGTTATTTGTAAAAGAAGTATTGCATAACAGGAGCAAATCAAACCAATGCCATTATTTTACACGTTTCGAGAAGAACCCATTCTCAGATTGTATGTAAACCAGAAAGGCAAAGCAAACAACAGAAAATGTAACTGTACAAAGAATACACAAGAGTATGAAACTGCAACCATCCTCATAACCCAATAGCTCGAATGCACACCGTGAATATCTTGGTGATCAGACAGGTATGAAGACGGTATGTAACAAACAAAGCTGTCATGGCAGACTAACTGACTAGCTGTAAGCAGTAACCAGAAAGGCAGTCTAAGCCACCAGAGGGCGGTGATAAATACAGAATTAGTGTCATCTAGAGATAAAAGCAGAATCTTACTATTTTTCGTAACGGATGTAGCATACAGAATTAAACATTTAAAACAGTTCACAAAATGTGAATAATGAAACGAACGAAGAATAAAAGTTTACAGTTATATAGAAAATACCATCGATAAAAGACACATACACGTAAACCGACAGATAAACGGACTAAAAACTCCAGAACAGTTACAGCAATTCAAACTTTCATATGAAATTACGTAAATATAGCAAATGAAGGAAAACAAATTAATGAGGTACAATAAAAACGAAATAATAAAAGCAATCGTAAGACTGGGTAAAGACTCAAAGCCCCGCAAGATTAGTCGAAGCAGAGCGTGCAAGTAAAACTCGTTAAGAGTAAAATCAACAATGTAACAATAAAAGACCATAGGGATGCAAAGAAAAATAGAGGGCGTAATATAATTTCCTATTACCTCTCCGGTACGTGACCATTAACTATATTTGGCGTCACCGATGCTGGGGACTCGAACCCTCTCGAAATACAAAGAACAAAATTGATGGGAAACAACCGCGTGGAGATAGATATAAAGAATGGGATGTTACATGCGGGAAACCTTTTGAATTACAGACCCAGTAGTTCACTGAATATTTTAAAGAACAACTTGCTTCTAGAAGACAGCTGTTAATTGAAAGTTAAAGATGCGTTGCACGATTGTCGTATAAAGACTTGTAATTCCTCTAACATATCCAGCTCTTGGCCTTTTCGCTCAGCATGTCGTATCTGCAGTCCTCTACCCGTGGGAAACATAAGGTGTCTGAACTGTGACGAAATGTCACGGTAGGTTGTCTGCGTTTCCTCCTTGTCTGTAGCGCGTTCCTTTTGAAATTCCCGCTTCGCGCTCAGTTGTTCCCTTACCGTATCCAGAGGGCGCTGTGGCGTTGCTGCGGCCGGCTGCCTGCCGTGTTTGCGGGAGAGCCTCAGTCTGGAAGAGGGGTTCTAATTGCGGACGTCTGGGAGTATACAGGAGGCCACGCCGTTTTGTTGATGGTTTGGCGTGACCCGTGTCAGGTGTGATGCGTCGTTAAAGCCGTGATAACAGCCAATGTTACTGTCTTGGTAGCAGGTGGATCTAAGGGGATGAGGCCTGGTTGTTCATTGAAACTCCTATCCTACAGATGTCATCGGACTTAAAGTAAGACGTTTTCACCATTATTTGCGTCATTTCCAAGCAACTGGGGATTCCGGCATCTGCAGTAATTCGGCGAAGATTATTTGTTTCGTCGGTGTGTAAATGATTGAACAAGGAGCAGTTTATTTAATGATTACGTTATGCTCGTGTTCTGCGTGTGCTTGACTCTCACCTTTGTCTGTTTATTTTAAGCGCGTCCTTAAATACCGAATCCAGGTAGTGACTTTCAATTAATTACCTGGATTCTTTCTTTCTTCGTCACGACGCGTGTTAAATGGCAAAGTATAATTGCAGACCTTAACTTGCTACCTCATTAGCGTGGCATCAATAACAGAGCCTAACCTGCTAACTAATTAAGGCTTGTGGTAAACAAAGGTATTTAAATATGTTGTTTTAAAATATTATCTGAAATGTGTCAATGATTTATGTTGCGCTAGTTGATTCTGGTATATGAACGGAAGTGTTGGCACGTCTGCCGTGTAACGGAATCCTGCTAATTTTGATTGTTTTTGAAACTTTAATTGAGAGAGAAACTAGTGTGCTTTAGTCCTGCCTCGTGTTAAAGTTATATCCGGGCTCTGGCATTTGTACTGCAAGCTGCAGTATCATCCTGTTGTTCTGTTCTCAAACTGTGTGTTTGCGCTAAACATGCTTTGGGCTGGACGTTTCGTCCCTCAGCGTTATACTTGGGTTTCAGCTGAGTGTTCAGTCTACTGGTTGTCCATTGTACGCCACATCGAAAATGGTCAACCTGTCGTCAGTTGATTTTAATGCTGTAATTACTTGTAAAATGGTACTCGCTCCATTACCTTCTGACTAGGGTTCTTGTTCGACGCTTCTCTTTAAATACGCCGCTAACCTGGTTAGCGTATGTTGTGGCTAGCTCAAATTAATCACTGCTCAATAGCCCAACACAGTTTGTCGGCCGTCAGAAGCCGTGTATGTGTTATTTATTCCCTTATTCTAGTCAATCTATAAGCATGCTATTCTTAATTTTCTTACTCTAGGTAACCATTAAGTAGCCATTTTTAGGGTGTTTAGGTGGAGTGCGGCTCCTTTGAGTATAGATTTGTCAATTTCCAATTTAGTGTTTTTCCACCAGTTTTTAATCGTGCTTATGAAAGGAACTTATTGGAGGTTAACTGTCGCCGTAAGGTGTTGTGGACGGTGTACTTTCCTGTTATTCACCTTAATGTTCTAGTCAATGTGTAGGCTTGTTAGTTATTTTCCCTTTAAATAGAGTGTGCCTGCCTTGATGTTATAAGTGACTGTTTCATAACCAGTTCTTTAACGGGCCTACGCGCATATTTATATATGGGAGAACTTAAATTGTGTTCATCTATTGAACTTAAAAGTGCATAAAACCGAATCAGGTTTTTATTGTTGTTCTAGTGCTATTATCTGTCAAGTGTAACACGCGACATTTTCTTGGTGTGTTATCAAGTGTTACAATAAATGCAAATTGCAGTGAAGTGCTGCGCTATTTCAGTTGTTCCCGTGATTTCCCATCTCCGCATATAATATTTAATTGTTTGATATAAGACTGATTAAGCCTTTCTTGAAATGTTGGAGGAAGGTGCGCGTGTCTCAGAGTCCGTCAGTGTGATAAATAGCAAACAATTACAAAACTATTCTTACAAGTGTGTTCACGAAACCCAGTGCCAAAGTTCCTATCAATTTGAGCCATGTAAACTGAATCGCAGGAACCACATTAATTTTTGTAGACGCCTCAGCTGTTATATTTATTTGGTTTGTCATCAACAGAATTTCATAACAAAACACCCAATTTTTTACGCGCACAGAACCTAATCTCCAATTTCTCTTCCCTAAAAGCTGAGGCCACATTACGATGAAGATCTGTTTCACTGAAGACTTTTTCCTTGTACAAGCATTTAGTGCTGAAATCTAACTCGAGTAATCTATTCTACACTGAATGAAAATACGCACGCATTTGTGCCATAATTGTAGTAATACTGATCATAATATCAGTGGCTGTTGATTTACGATAGATATCTAACGTACGTGGGGCACCCTCTTTTGCATCTAGAAAGCTGAGACTCTCATTATTCTGTAATACAGCAGTGAAACAAATTTCAGGCTACACTCGGTTCAAAGCCTGTGCGACATTCAAAATATCCTGTTCGCAGCCACGGTACACGATCACAATGTCGTCCACGTATCTACGGTAAATATCAATTTTATGTGTGACTGGCAAATTATTTTTGAAGAAGTTTTTTCTCTAAGTTGTATACAAAAATTTCAGTTAGAATACCAGAAAGGCTACACACCATCGCGGACCCATCACTTTCATGATAAATCTTACCACAGAACATAAAATAATTGAAGAAAAGGGTGAGTCGAATAAGCTTGAGGAATTCATGAGTTGGCGGCACTACTTAATTTTTTTATATTTCAAAAAACTGTATATCTTTCTTTGTTTCAGGTCTGTAGAAGGATCTAAAGTTTCTGCCTTTTTTGTCAAAGTTTCATTGGTTCATTGTCCGTCTAAGTGAAAATGGCGTCGTTTTAGGAGAAGGCATAAAGTGTGCTTTGGTGCATAAGTCCATTTTTATGGTGCGAACACAGTTTTGTTCTGTTCACAAGAAAGTTGCACCAGACTCCAAAAGGACAGAAGAATGGCTTAGGCAGTTTCTGGACAGGGGCAGCATTCTCAATCGGCGTGCAGGCGATCGGCGTGTCTCTGAAGAACAAGTTGAGAAAGTCCATTAAGCGTTCCAGCGACGTCGACACAGGTCAGTTCCTCCGGCTTCACGAGAACTTGGATGCCACGAGCAACTATTCGTGACGTCCTCAAAAACGGTTGAGCCTGTATTAATACAAGGTGCTGACTCTGAAGGCCACAAAACACGGTGACAACCAACATCGATACGGCTATGCAAGGGAAATGCCTAACCGAATCGACCAGGATCCTGCTTTCTGGTCAAGTGTTATGCTTTCTGACGAATCCATATTTCAAGTCTCTAGAATTTTGAATAACATAAGCGTCACGTTTTGGGCTCACAGAATCCACACAATTTGATGGAAAAGGTTCGACGTAGCCCGATAGTGAAGGTCTGGAGTGAACTCATGTGCGACAGGACAACTGGGTCTTTGCTCTTTGCTGAGGAGACTGTCGCAGGAGCGATGTACAGGATGCACTGGAACGACGTACCTGTACACGTTGAAAATGTTTGCTTTCCTCCAGAATGAAGACCTGCAACCAGCCTTTCGGTTTCAGGGAGGTAGTGCTTCACCTCACGGGTCGCTGCATGTTCGGACAACTCTGAATCGAACAGTATTCGACGAGGCTGTACCAACCGAGATGGACTTCTTGTCCTCCACTTTCTCATTGGATTGTTTTCTCTGGGGCTACGTGTAGGACAGAATGTTCGCCATTGAAATTCAGGACCATCAAGACCCCCGCACTCGGATTATGAAAGTCATCGGTACCATCCCTTCGGACATGTTTCCGCAGATCTGGATGGACAGTGAATGCAGACTAGACTTTCATTGCGTCGCCGCAAGGGCGCACGTGAAAGTGTCTTTATTAGATGTTGCAATATTTTTTTTAATTAACGTGGAATACATTTTTGATAAGGAAATAAATTCATGTAGGAGGGTCACTCCAAAAGAAATGCACACTATTTTTGTAAAAATACATTCTACATCTACAGCCATACTCCGCAAGCCACCTGACGGTGTGTGGCGGAGGGTACCTTGAGTACCTCTATCGGTTCTCCCCTCTGTTCCAGACTCGTATTGTTCGTGGAAAGAAGGATTGTCAGTATGCTTCTGTGTGGGCACTAATCTCTCTGATCTTATCCTCATGGTCTCTTCGCGAGATATACGTAGGAGGGAGCAATATACTGGTTGACTCTTCGGTGAAGGTATGTTCTCGAAACTTCAAAAAAAGCCCGTACCGAGCTACTGAGCGTCTCTCCTGCAGAGTCTTCCACTGGAGTTTATTTATCATCTCCGTGACGCTTTCGCGATTACTAAATGATCCTGTAACGAAGCGCGCTGCTCTCCGTTGGATCTTCTCTATCTCTTCTATCAACCCTATCTGGTACGGATCCCACACTGCTGAGCAGTATTGAAGCAGTGGGCGAACAAGTGTACTGTAACCTACTTCATTTGTTTTCGGATTGCATTTCCTTAGGATTCTTCCAATGAATCTCAGTCTGGCATCTGCTTTACCAACGATCACCTTCATATGATCATTCCATTTTAAATCACTCCTAATGCGTACTCCCAGATAATTTATGGAATTAACTGCTTCCAGTTGCTAACCTGCTATATTGTAGCTAAATGATAAGGGATCTATCTTTCTATGTATTCGCAGCACATTACACTTGTCTGCATTGAGATTCAATTGCCATTCCCTGCACCATGCGTCAATTCGCTTCAGATCCTCCTGCATTCCAGCACAATTTTCCAATGTTACAACCTCTCCATATACC
The DNA here is from genome assembly GCF_021461395.2 of Schistocerca americana. Lineage (NCBI taxonomy): Eukaryota > Metazoa > Arthropoda > Insecta > Orthoptera > Acrididae > Schistocerca > Schistocerca americana. Next base: position 17,731,524 of record NC_060124.1, read on the forward strand.
ACAGCATCATCCGCAAAAAGCCTCAGTGAACTTCCGATGTCATCCACAAGGTCATTTATGTATATTGTGAATAGCAACGGTCCTACGACACTCCCCTGCGGCACACCTGAAATCACTCTTACTTCGGAAGACTTCTCTCCTTTGAGAATGACATGCTGCGTTCTGTTACCTAGGAACTCTTCAATCCAATCACACAATTGGTCTGATAGTCCATGTGCTCTTACTTTGTTCATTAAACGACTGTGGGGAACTGTATCGAACGCCTTGCGGAAGTCAAGAAACACGGCATCTACCTGTGAACCCGTGTCTATGGCCCTCTGAGTCTCGTGGACGAATAGCGCGAGCTGGGTTTCACACGACCGTCTTTTTCGAAACCCATGCTGATTCCCACAGAATAGATTTCTAGACTCCAAAAAAAGGCATTATACTCGAACATAATACGTGTTCCAAAATTCTACAACTGATCGACGTTAGAGATATAGGTCTATAGTTCTGCAAATATGTTCGACGTCCCTTCTTGAAAACGGGGATGACCTGTGCCCTTTTCCAATCCTTTGGAACGCTACGCTCTTCTAGAGACCTACGGTACACCGCTGCAAGAAGGGGGGCAAGTTCCCTCGCGTACTCTGTGTAAAATCGAACTGGTATCCCATCAGGTCCAGGGGCCTTTCCTCTTTTGAGCGATTTCAATTGTTTCTCCATCCCTCTGTCGTGTATTTCGATATCTACCATTTTTTCATCTGTGCGGCAATCTAGAGAAGGAACTACAGTGCAGTCTTCCTCTGTGAAACAGCTTTGGAAAAAGACATTCTGCATGTGTGAAAGTTTTACAGTGTCCTTCTCGCTTGTTTTCAAAGTTCAGCTTGTTCCCGTGAGTGGCGCCGTCACAGCATATCTTCAAGATGGCTGCTACACTTGACGTTCGTCAGAAACAACGTGCTGTCATAGAATTCCTGTGCTGTGAAAACGAGGCATTGAGAAACATCCACAAGAGGTTGAAAAAGGTGTAAGGAGATTCTGCTGTCGATCGCAGTACAGTTAGTCGGTGGGCAAGCAGGTTACATGATGAAAGCGGGCACGGCAATATTGAGGATTGTCCTCTCAGCGGCAGGCCTCGTACTGCACACACTCCAGACAATGTGCAGAGAGTTAACGAATTGGTGTCTGCTGACAGATGCATCACAGTAGACGAATTGTCACGCTGCGTTGGGATAGGGGAAGGAAGTGTTTGCAGAATACTGTAAGTGTTGGCGTTAAAAAAGGTTTGTGCCAGCTGGGTTCCCAGGATGTTGACAGTGGCTCACAAGGACACAAGAAAAACGGTATGCAGCGAACTTTAGGAACAGTACGAGAATGGTGGAGATGAATTTCTTGGAAGAATCGTGACAGGTGATGAAACATGGCTCCATCATTTTTCACCAGAGACGAAGAGGCAATCAATGCAGTGGCATCACGCAAATTCACCCAAGAAAAAAAAATTCGAAACCACACCTTCTGCTGGAAAAGTTATGGCTACGGTGTTTATCGATTCCGAAGGACTCTTGCTTGTGGACGTCATGCCAAGTGGAATCACCATAAATTCTGATGCATATGTGGCGACCCTGAAGAAACTTCAAGTTGGGCTGAGTCGTGTTCGACCACATCGTCAAAAGCAGAATGTTTTGCTGTTGCACGAGAAAGTGCGGCCACATGTCAGTCAAGAAACCACGGAACCGATCACAAAACTCGGATGGACAACACTGAAACTCCCACCTTACAGTCCTGACCTGGCTCCATGTGACTGTCATCTTTTTGGGAAACTGAAAGATTCTCTTCGTCTAACAAGGTTTGGTGATGATAACTCCCTTGTGCACGCTGCCAAACAGTGGTTCCAACAGGTTGGTCCAGAATTTTACCGTGCGGGTATACAGGCGCAGGTTCCAAGATGGCGTAAGGCAGTTGAGAGGGATGGAAATTATGTGGAGAAATGAAAATATTGTTCCTAAAGGATGTATCTACACAATGTAAAACTTTAAAACATGTAGAATGAAAGATGGATTTTTTTAAAAAAATAGTGTGCATTTCTTTTGGAGTGACCCTCGTATTTTAATTTTGTGTTTGGAGCATCTCTGTGTAGACAACCTGAATTTTTTAGTACCGTAACTTACTGCTCACAGCCGGTCGAAAATTCATTAGGTGTTTGATATCATCTCGACTTTTCCGAAATGGAAGTGTAACAGCCTCTACCCTCGTAGGCGATTTACCTTTCACTGCTCCATTATTACGATAGGACACTGGGAAGTAACTGGTGTTCAGGAGTACAGGCCGTTAACACTTTCATTGCATCTACGAAGGCGCGCGGTGAGGAGATGAGTAACGGCGGGAGTGTAACACAAGACGCAACGGCTAATAGCGCCGGCTGCTGACTTCGCCTGTCGCGACTCGACCTCAGGGTGTGCTGCGTGGTTAGCGCCTTCCCAGCCAACCGCGACCAGTGACTGTACAAGCAGCAGGCAGGCCACGCGCGCAGAGAGGTCCAGGGCTGGCGCCCGCATCCCCTGGCCTGGGGTGGCCATTGTGAGACGCGGAAGCCGCCCAGCCGGCCTGTTTGCCGAACAAACACAGCCCCGGGAGCCGGCCACGCAGCCTCAGTCAGGCACCTGCGAGGCGGCCCGTTACCTGCCGGCCAACGGGTTCCTCTGTCTGCCCGTCTCCGGGTCGCGCTGCTGCTAAAGATCGGCGCTCCGTATCTCACTGGGTTTGTTTAAGCAGCTGTCACAGAGCTACTTTCAAGCATCAAAAAACAGGCGCTACTGATAACTCAAACCCATGCTCGGAATTTGCGCTGCCCAGAAGTTTCTTGTGCCACAGAGCCGTGCTGCGGCTCGCGCTGCTGCCGTGTGCAGGTTTCTGTCAGACTGTATCGTTTATTGGCATGGTTGCGTTATTTGTCTTCTTCTCGTGCTCACTGGCGCCACACGGTTTCCTAAGCGTTAGCTGCCCGCTAGTGGCAGCAGCGGCGCTTATCGATATGTGGTTCTGCTGCCTTGTCTCTGGGGAGACCTCGTGCTTCTTCTGGCTGGTGTGAATGTAGAGTTCGCCGGCCGCGGTGGCCGTGCGGTTCTAGGCGCTACAGTCCGGAACCGCTCGACCGCTACGGTCGAAGGTCCGAAATCTGCCTCGGGCATGGATGTGTGTGATGTCCTTAGGTTAGTTAGGTTTGAGTAGTTCTAAGTCTAGGGGAATGATGACGTCAAATGTTAAGTCCCATGGTGCTCAGAGCCATTTGAACCAAGCGAAAAGCGGCGAGTGGAGCACCTGGGGAAGGCGGATCTGATTAGCCTTTCTGAGCTATTTACTATATTCAGCTTCTTACATTGTTAAGTGCAGCCAGCGGTAGTTTTCTGTCTTGTTACCGCTAACGCCCCAGTTACCTGTCCTGGGGGTTAGTGTATGTAACGGGGGTGTGCATTTCCTCGCCTTGCCGCCGTTGTCCGGTGAGACGTGTAACTTTGACAGCTTGTTGCTTGTAGGTTGGGTGGCGTTCTTCTACCTTAGTGGTAGTCATTCCTTCTTGTTCTGGGAGCTCTAAGCACAGTATTCTGCGGGCGGAGCACAGAACTCCGGCTTTGGCGTAATTTTATATCTTGCATTTGTTTCCTTAGATGTCAGGTAGCCTCACCAAGGTTATCATTAGTCGCTCGTTAGACTGCCACTAGTCCGAGTTACCATCTTGTGTTCTGAATGCAACTCTTGGCTGACTTTCTCTTCACTCGCGAAAGTGTTTTTGATGTGACCTACTCAGAGGTCGATTCCTGGGGCACCACCTGTCACTGGCCCTTGTGTTTTATTTTATTACTGTTTTATTAAGTTACCATCATTTGTCTCGCCTGTTTGGTGATCTGTTGTTTGTTTGTTTTTTTAATTAACTTTTGCTATGCCATTCGCCGTTTGGCAGTATATTTGTTGATTTTTTTTTATAATTGCCATTTTGTCGTTAAAGGCCTTCAGCCGTGATTGTGGTTACTTGCCTTAAAATTCTGATTGCAACCACATTGGGTTGTTTTCAAAAATTATTTGCTGTCTGTATTATATGTTTGTTAAATTTTTTTAATAATTGTCATTTTTCGCGGTAAAGGCCTTCAGCTGTGATTGTGGTTACGTGTCTTATAAGTCTGATTGCGCCCTCACTGGCTTGTTTTAAAAAATTATTTATTAAAATAAATGAGTGAAATTGCAAAGCAAACCAATAGTAACTGATACGGGCCCCATCCGCAATCATAACCCATTCCTGCCTTCCTTAATTACCAGGTTTCACCCACCTTTGCTTGGAATTCCTTTGCTTGGTCACTGCGACGCTAGTTGTGAACGCCTAATTTATTTTTATGCTAAGCTGGATTCCATCATTTCAGACCTAAAATGCCGCCTTTGATAGCTTCCGTATTGCAGTTTGCGTACTAAGAAAATGCCATGTATAGATACGCTGATGTTTCAAAGACCTGTAAAAAGAACATTGTTTTTTTGTGAGTGCAATGTAGTTAATATCGGGAAATGCGACGTTGGTGTATAAACGTGTTAAGTTACGTTGTGCAAGACGCGACAGTTGGCTGCGACTGCGACGCTGCCCCCTCCTCTTTCCCCACCCTGGCAGACGGCGACACGGCCGCAACACGACTGGAGTCGTCGCCGTTTCCCAAGCTCCGGTCGGCGGCAGCGGATTCAAATACATAAGAAAAATAAGAATTCCGATTTTCTTGCTGTAAAAAATACTGTATGTTAATGCAACAAAGTTACATCGGCTCCCAGAGTTAGTTTTTCGATACAGATTCTCCTTTTAGTTTAAAAAATTGAAAAGTATCTCTTCCGGTTTTGCGTGTTTTTTTCGCTGTATATTACTTCTCAATCAATTGTGAGGAAAGTAAAAGGCACAAAAAATTGATGTTTGCGTATCTTACAGTTTCACATCACAGCTTGATAATGAGGTGTCTATTTTGCCGATATTCGTCACAGTTATCCCGATACTTAATTTACAAGTAACCTACTGCATAAAATTTGAATTGTGTACAGTGAAAAATGTGGTCGCTGGCTACTTTACGTATGGTTCACGTTAGGTCATACATCGTTGCCGATGAAAAGAAGCTAACATATCGAAATTATTTTTTAAGTTGAGATCAGATTGATATCGATCTCCGTTTCCGAGATTTGGGCTCATATATCTCCGGGAGCGTCGCGATTAGCCGCCAGTTCTGTCGACGCGCAACGAGAATCGTGTGGTCATCACACGATAGAGAATGCATTTGTTTTGTTTCGCTGACACATTTGGACCTAATGAAACCATTTTATGTCATATTCCTCCGGTATGAGTTACTCATATTTCTCCATATGCTCTTGACAATTTCATTTAAAATGCCACGAAACGTAGGTTTCTTAAAGCCAAGTGATCAAGCAGAACCCATTTTCTTGGTTTTGCTGAGGCATCTGAACCTGTTCCAAGCTTTCTTTCTCGTTTATTTCTCTGATACGAGTCCCGAATATTCCTCCATCTGTTTTTGCACATTTCACCTAAAATTCCAATGAAAGATAAGTTTATTAACAATAAGCGCACGCTAGCTTCATTGCATTGTTTCAAGTTCTTGACAACAAGATAGGGTTACACCTTAAACATCTCTAGAATTTTGATTCTGAACGTCTACAGTATACACTGGCAGAAATGTGGAAGAAATAATGTCCATGCTTGTTCACAAAATTTCCCCAAATTATACTTGTCAATTTCTCCCATGCAGAAACTTTTGGAACAAGCTAAGGCAACTTTCATAGCCGACTGAATCTTTATTCCCATCGAAATGAATTTCCATATTCTTGTATTCTGACAGCATACATCGTTATGGATGACATCAACATTTAATCTTGCCAAGCTGCACTCAAAAGATGACTCCAGGATTTACAAAAGACGAATTTCAATTGTGAACTGTGTCAGACCAGAAGGGCCTTGTAAAACAGTAGTGCACTTTTGGCACAAGTTTTTTGAGCACCATCTTCTACCAATGAATTGAAGTGAATGTGACAAATTACTTATTGCAGCATACTGTTTGCGCAATCTGTTGAGAAACGCCTTCCTCAAAAACGAACATCTATTGATTACAGAAAGCTGTACAACAATCTGGTGGTGGTTTTTCACAACTAGAAGGTATCATCAAGACACCAATCTACCGTTTACTTTCAAAGTGAAGGTATTGTAAAATGTAACTTTCTCGTTGTACTTTAGATTGTTCATTTAATAATGTATTTGCCGTTTTCAATTTTTATCGTCACAAAAAAGAGTAATGCGAAAATTGACCTTCAAGTTCATTTTCATCATTCTAATTCTACATCTGCATGGATTACACTGATTTTCATAACTGGCCTGAAAAATTTGCATTAATGGGAAAATATTATATATTTCACTCACCTGCCAGTTTCAACTGTGCACCAATTTCTTCCCAAATTCTGTCTCTGAACATAGTGTCTCTATATTTAGGGTTCTTCAAATCGTAAAGGCAAGGCTGTTGCGAGACCAGCTCACAGAGCATCACATCCTGTGAGTGGCTCATTTCAGTTTTCCTTGACTGGCTCGACATCTTTCTCGCAGCCGTACGTCTTTGTGTCGTGCGACTTCCGTCGCAACACTGCTCACTGGTGCAGTGCTGCGACAGCTGCCGCAACAGTCGCGCGTCGCATCCCAAACTCGAACTGCGCATGCGCCAGCGGACAATCTCTGACGTCACGTAGCGACCCGTCGCAGTCGCTAGTGTGCGTCGCGTCTTGGACAACGTACCTTTACCTTCAATCTTTCTGTGTTTACGGTTACAAATCAAGCAACATTTTTAATCTTCTATATCACGAAAACTTCGCTTGAACTTACACTTACAAGAATTACGCTGTTCTAGCAGAACGGAAAAATGTTGCCCGTATTTTATCTGTGTTGTCAGCTGTTATAAATGAATTCCTTGATGAAAAGCGCTATTTTTATAAAGGCAATGTTTCTATTGTATGAATATAGTGATTCCTTTCATGTCTTATACTTTGAGCATGGGTATTAATCTTTTACCGGTACTTCCAACTGTCTAGGATTATTTCAATATGTAAACACTACTGAGATGTGAAATAGGTGAATATTGGAGAAAGAGTTCTTATAGTCGTTGCCTTTGTGTGTTCATTTCTCTTTCCAGAGTGAGAACAACGTCTGTCTATTAAACCGGACATGGTAGAGTGTCAGTCTCTGGTCCCATACTGTTTAATGGACAAAGTTACTCTTAATTTTGGTTCAACATTAAAGTTCAGAAAAGCGGTTCTTCATAGTTTCAAGTTGAAACTGAGCTGTTCAAAATTTCTGGCATTCTTACACACACTGATATGCCAGAACACTATGACCACTGCCCACGGCGACCTTTAATGCACGCCTGGTGGCGTTGGGGCTCGTGAAGCAATAAGAAAAGTATGTACGCGGAGCAGTCACGGCCCAGGGGATCATCCTATCGAAGGTCTGGGCTGGAAATGGGGAAATCCATTGAGACAAGTGTTATTACGCAAAGCCTGTGAACGAGTGTCTCGAAAACGATGAAGCAGGTCGAATGTTCACGTGTTACTATCTTGAGCATCTACGGGAAGAGGTGGAAGGACAGCGAAACTACCACTAGGCGCTAAATGTTTGGACATCCACGACACTTCAAAGAGAGTGGGGTTCGGAGGCTTGTCTGCTCTGTAAAGTAGGATAGACGACGATCTGTGGTACCTTTTGCATCTCTGCCGAAAGAGCACAATGCTGGTGTACGGACAAGAGATCCTCGCACATTGTTCGACATCGAGATCCGCGTTAGACTGTATGATGAGCCGCCGTATCCAAATCTTTTCCACGAGGTCTTCCATTCTGCTGTGATTTAGTCGTTTCGCTGAAACTCCACATGAGTTTTCTGTTTGGGGCCATTGGAGGCAGCGACTGGATGAATAGCAAAAGAAATAAACAGGAGGGTAAACATAACTTTAAATACTTTGGGCAAACTAAACAAGATTTAGTATATATACACTGTCAGTCTATAGTAGCTCTTTTGACCTGGATGTGAGACTAGAACGTTTACTGCAGTGAGCCATGTGAAAATGCATATTGGCAGCTGTTAGGAGAGACAGAACTGCTGAGAAATAAGTTCGAGGGCTGGAGTGTTATTGTAGAGCCTAACAGAACGTATACGAGAGATGGACAAAAGTAACACCAAAAGACACATCACAATACAGTGCTCAACACGGTGTAGAAAACCATTTGCCATTCAAAAATGGCTTCCACTAGTTTCGGAACGGATAAATATAGGCGCTGTATTACAGTGGAAACTTATACCATTCTTCCGCTCAAAATGGTGGCAAATTTAGGTAAAGATGATGGAGGTCGACAGCGACCGCAAAATGTAATCACATGTCAGTTCTAGTATAATATATTTGTCCAATGAATGCCCGTTTATCATCTGCATTTCTTCTTGGTGTAGCAATTTTAGTGGCCAGTAGTGTATAAGCATATACAAGAAAAGAAAAAGGAGTCCTCAGATTACAGGCGTAACGGTAATGTGAAGGAGCATTGTTGTTAATCTGTAAGATGGAGCCACTGCAACTTTGCACCATGTACGGAGTCACTACCAGTAATTTGTATTAACTGTTGTCACCTCGAGCCATAAAGTTAGTAGCGATGATAAAACATGAGATATAAGTGTGTACAATGTTGTGCGGGCTGCTGGGATTAAATTTTGTATCCCATAGCGTAGACTGGAGACTAAGGTTTCGCAATGGCGGAGTCTTAAGTGCGGTGTGTCACTACTCGGGATGCTGTTCAAGCATTGGTTAATGAAGTGGCGCAGTTGAAAACAGATAATGCAGACTTGTGTAATAAGCTTGCAACCATGGAGGAAGAACTGGAGCTAGCCGACAACCTGTCCCTTTGTTAGATGCGGCCATAGCGAGTTTGATCGCCCCCTTCTCTGGGAAGTCTACTGATGATGTGATGTCCTTTCTGGATGACCTGCAGTTAACAGCCAATATTTGGGGCTGGTTACACCACGATCAGTTATTACAGGTGACACTGGTACGGCTGGTAAGGGGAGCCAATACGTGTGTCTTTCATTAGCGGGAAACTCCAGCCGACAGCAGAAAAACATTTTTACGAGAAGAGCAATGCGGATTTTACAAAGCTAAATCCTGTCCAGATGCTACAATTCTTCTAAAACGATTTATCAAAAAGTGAAGAGTTCAATGCAAGGGAAAAAGGAGTATTGTATGTAATGAAACGCCGAGATGGAAGTCATTGGTGCGCAAGCTTGCAATTTTTCAAGGATGATGAAGGAAATCGGCTGTGCCCCTATCAGAATAACCATCCCGATATTTTCCTGGAGCTATTTAGGGAAATCACGGGACACCTAAATACTGATCGCCAGACTCGGCTTTGATTCGTCATCCTATCGAAGAGAGTTCAAAAAGCCACAATTTCTGCTCTTCAGAGACTGTGAGAAGGCCTACAATGTATATATGGGAGAGAGATATAATGACTGCAATGTATCTCTAAATGTCTTGAATACCATTAAGTCACAATGCGATAGTACTAAAAGTAATATACATAACAGAAGAATTGTTGAATGTAAACCAGGGATTGAAACAAGGGTGTGGTCTCTCACTAATTCTTTTTGATGTGCAGATGTACTATACCGTGAAACTTCTAGAGGTTACCTTGAAGAACTAACTGAGGATAGTAATAGCGGCAGGCACCATATTGTCTGTAAGTTCGACGCTCAGTAACATCGCTGGATGCAGTTTTTGGACGCGGGTTTCTGTCCTCAACATACCTTCTGCAACCCTTTGAAGCTTGTCGGTATCGTTTTGTAATATGTATGTATCACTAAAGTTTTAGAAGAACGGATTTCTAAGAGGCCCAAGAGCAAAGACCTAGGAAGGAACGAACTTACGGATACTAATGCTATTTTATTTGCACACGACCAGGTTCTCTTCGCAGACAGCGAGAGCGCTTTAGAAGAAAATGTGGTTAAATTGAATAATATTTTACAAACTTATAGAATGGTTATATAAGTAAATAAAATGAAAGTAATGGCAATGAAAGGGAAACTCATAGGAATAAAAAACAGTGATAAATGATAAGATAACAAAAGAGGTAAACTCGTTCAAATATCTCGGGGCAGGTATATCAGTACAAAAAATTAATTCAGATGTGATTCAAATAATACTGAAATTTAACCCTGTAAATTTTTATATGAGGAAGTACCCTTGCAGAATAACATTGAGGCGACAAAAGTCAAAATGGTTCAAATGGCTCTAAGCACTACGGGACTCAACATCTGAGGTCATCAGTCCCCTAGACTTAGAACTACTTAAACCTAACAAACCTAAGGGCATCACACACATCCATGCCCGAGGCAGGATGAGAACCTGCTGCCGTAGCAGCAGCGCGGTTCCAGACTGCAGCGCCTAGAACCGCTCGGCCCCGGCGGCCGGCGACAAAAGTCATTGGATACCTTCTAGTATTCTGCCGAACCTCCTTCTGCTCGGCGTGGTGCAGCAATTAGACATGTAATGCACTCAGCAAGTCGTTGGAAGTTCGCTGCAAAAATATTAAACAATGCTCCCTCGCCGGCCGGGGTGGCTGCGCGGTTCTAGGCGCTACAGTCTGTAACCGCTCGACCGCTACGGTCGCAGGTTCGAATCCTGCCTCGGGCATGGATGTGTGTGATGCCCTTAGGTTAGTTAGGTTTAAGTAGTTCTAAGTTCTAGGGGACTGATGACCTTAGAAGTTAAGTTCCATAGCGCTCAGAGCCATTTGAACCTTTTTTTAATGCTGCCTCTGAAGGCGTCCATAACTGGAAAAGCGTTTTGTATACGAAGTGCCCTCCCGACTATTTCCCTTTAATTTCCAAGGGGCTCATGTCGGGCAGTCTGAGTTACCAAATCATTCGCTCGAATTGTCCACCATCTTCTTCAAACCCATCGCGAATGGTTGTGGCCCGGTGACATAGTGCTTCGTTGTTTGGGAACATGAAGTCCATGACTGGGTACAGACGGTCTCCAAGTAGCCGAACGTAACTATTTCCAGTCAATGATCTGTTCAATTGGACCAGGGGACCCATTCCATTCCTCGTAAACACAGCACACGCCGTTATGGAGCGCCCACCAGCTTGACGACTAGAGTCGATGTCTTCGTGAGGTCTCCACAACACTCGAACTGTCCTATCAGTTCTTACCAATTGAAATCAGAGCCAGGCCATGGTTTTCCAGTCGTCTAGGGTCCAACAAGTATGGTTACAAGTCCAAGAGAGGCGCTGCAGGGGATGTTGGGCCGTTATCAAACGCGCTCGCGTATGTCGTCTGCCGCCACAGCCTATTAACGCTAAATTTCACTGCACTGTACTATCGGAGACGCTCGTTGTACGCCCCACACTGATTTATGCGATTATTTCACGCAGTGCTGTCTGTTAGCGCTGACAACTCCACGCAAACGCCACTGCGTTGTCCGTGGTGAGAGGTAATACCTGAAATTTGGTATTCTTAGCATACTGTTGACGGTTTGAATCTAATAATACTGAATTTCCTAACGATTTTCGAAATAAAATGTCCCATGCATCTAGCTCCCACTAACATTTCGTGTCCAAAGTCTGTTGTTTCCCATCATGCGGCCACACTCACGTCGAAAACATTTCCAAGTGGATCAACTGAGTACAAATGACAGATCCGCCAATGCAGAGCTCTTTTATACCTTGTGTACGCGATACTAGCCCATTTGTGTACGTGAATATCGCTCACCCCATGATTTTTTGTCACCTCATTGTATGAGGAAGGAGAAAACACTTAAGCCTGGTAAACCTATTCTTACGTACGGTAGTGAAAACTGGATTCTACGAAAAGTAGAGGAACAAGGAATTGAAGCAGCTGAGACGAGGTTTCTAAGATCATTTCTTCGATTAATGTTAAGAGACAGAGTGTGAAGTGGACGTAAGACACTAACTGGGAGTGAAAACAGCAATGACAGAAGAGATTAGGTACTAACAAACAGACAATGGTATGACCACATCAAAACGATTCCATCTCAACGCCTGCCACGGAAAGCATCACACTTTAACAACACTGAACGACTCGATACTGGACGACCGATGAAGACATGGCGACAACAGTTCTGTTAAACTCCTTTGCTTTCGGAACGATCCAACATAATCTCTTTGAAATGGAAGAAGGAGAAGTAATCAACATGTAAGATTTATGAACAAATAGGAAAAAGAATATTAAGTACTGAAGTCGAAAGGAAAGACGGCACTAGTATTCAATATAAGATTTCACATGTCATCAAGCCTAAATTAAAATTACAAAATGACATAAAGGAAGCCACTATGGGGTTGGGACGAGCGATAGAGGGAATGAGGACAAACGGTGGAGCATGTAGTCGTGTTACCGCCATTTTATCTAGAGGTGTTATACAGACGGCGGACGGTGGTTGTCTTCCTGTCACGTGGATCGTGTAAATCACTTACGTCCCGCGAACAGTTATTGTCATACTCGATTTTCAAAGGCTCCCGTCACTCCAATAAGTGCGCCTATCACAAGAGACTTGTCCGCAGCTCGTGGTTATGCGGTAGCGTTCTCGCTTCCCACGCCCGGGTTCCCGGATTCGATTCCCGGCGGGGTCAGGGATTTTCGCTGCCTCGTGATGACTGGGTGTTGTGTGATGCCCTTAGTTTAGTTAGGTTTCAGTAGTTCTAAGTTCTAAGGGACTGATGACCATAGATGTTAAGTCCCATAGTGCTCAGAGCCATTTGAACCATTTGAACAAGAGACCCAGTGACGACCGCGGTGATAAAATGTTGACCGTTCCAGGAGCACGAGTGACCCTGCTGCATTGCCACCAAGAAAACAGCAGACTACCAGAATAGGCACTATTTTCTATTGTCACTCTAAACGGTTGTTACTACAACGAGTTATACCAAGAACGTTCTGAAAGGCCTCTCCAAGGCTGTTATGTTATCATTAGCAGGCTGGTCCTAATGGTCAGCTACATCCCATGAAGTATCCTTGAATACAGGCATCCTTCTTCATGCCAAGCCTGAGTAACGGTAACCGCCAACTAAGTGAACACCGATAATTACAGTATGAAAGGGGTTGAATTAAAATTAACCTTGCCTCAAATTGCTCTCGTACTGAGGGAGTGACGATACGTAATTTTCGTCTCACTCTTGCCTCGGGGACACACAGAAAATTGGGATTCAAAGTTATTTTACTATCTTTTTTGCGTTTTGCTTTCATTTGGAAAATTTTGGAAATTTGTGTTAAGTGCCTATGGGACCAAACTGCTGAGGTCATCGGCGCTAGGCTTACACACTGCTTAATCTAACTTGAACTGACTTACGCTAAGAACAACACATACCCATGCCCGGGGAAGGACTCGAACGTCCGAACCGTGACAAGACGTCCTCGACTGCGCAGCTACCCCGCGTGGCTGTTTTTATTAAATATCATAAAAATAGCTGAAGCATCACACGATGCTCGGGACGGCGATGAACACATTTACACTAAGTGGTCAAAATTATCTGGATACCTCTATGTAATAGGAACTGACCAAAAGATTTCTCGAGAGGCGGACTTGCCAGCATGAAATGAGATGGGAGTCCTGTGTTGTTAACAGAGAAGCACTAAGAGCATTATGGGTCATCAGGAAGGTTCAGTGACTTCGAACGTGTCGTCGGATGTCATCCAAGTAACAAATCCATCATGGATTTTTCAAACCTCCTAAAGCTGCCTAAGTCAACTGTTGGAGGTGTGAGTGTGTAGTGGAAGCCCGATGGAACAGCTAAATTAAGCCCAGCAGACCTTGTGCACTAACGCACTGCGACTGTCGAACATTGTGGAGGGTGCTTGTAAAAAGAAAATCGCATGAAATCAGCGGGAGGGGTCATTCTTGAGGTCAAAAGCGCTATCAGCTGTCCAGTTTAAGAAGACGGGGTACAACGGTTGACCAGCCAGACATAATCCCTACTTTTCTGTAGTCAGCTCTAAGCGACTCTTGAGGCGGTGTAAAGAGCAGCGTCTCTAGAGAGTGGTTGACGAAACGCATGATTTGGAGCAACGGGTCACGCTACGTCCTGTTGCAGTCCGACGGAAGGCTTTGGGTTTGGCAATTACGCAGAGAACTTTACCTGCCATAATGTGTCGCGTCAACAGTGAAGTATAGAAGTGGTGGTCTTACTGCGTGGGGGAAACTTTCGTCGTAAAGTTTCGGTGCCCTCATTACGCATAAGAGGACGCTACATGCGGAAGTATATGAAGACACTTTACAGCACCGTACACTGCAAACAGTAGACGAGCTGTTCGCAAACGATAATTTTTTGTATCGGCGTGACAATGCACCCTGTCACAAAGCAGCACTTATGAGACAATGCTTTGTGGACAATAACATGCCTAAAATCGACTGGCCTGCACAGACTCCCGGCCTTCACCTAATGGAATCCCTTGCTGGTACGTAGACTTCAGTTCAGGCCCCAGTGTCCTCTGGTTTCAGCTCTTGAGGAAGAATGGGCGGTCGTTCTTCCACATCTACGTCTACAGCTATACTCTGAAAACCACAATCGAAGATATGACGGAGGGTAAGTCCCATTTTACTACTTATCAGTGTTTCTTCCCGCCCCATTCACACATGGAGCACAGGAAGAATGATTTCCTGAAATCCTCTGAGCGTGACCTGATACTGACCTCACGACAGCTAAGTGAGAGATACACGGGAGGTTGTAGTATATTTGTAGAGTCATCATTTAAGGCCAGTTCCTGAGAGTTGGTCGACTTTGTCGGAATAGTTTACCTCTGTCTTCAAGAACTTACTAATTCAACATCTCTACGACACCCTCACATGGGTCAAACGAACATGTGATCATTCGTGCTGCCCTTAACAGTTTACGTTCAATATCCCCTGTTGGTGCTATATGGTATGGGTCCACACATTTGAGCAATATTTTAGAATGGGTCGCACGGGTGATTTGTATGCAATCTCCTTTGTGGACTGATTGTATCTCCCCAGTATTCTACCAATAAACCGAAGTCCTCCACCTGCTTTTCACCGCGACTGAGACTGTACGATCATTCCATTTTCTATCAAATGGTTCAAATGGCTTTAAGCACTATGGGACAGAGGCCATCAGTCCCGTAGACGTAGAACTACTTAAACCTAACTAACCTAAGGACATCACACACATCCATGCCCGAGGCAGGATTCGAACCTGAAACCGTAGCAGCAGCGCTGTTCCGGACTGAAGCGCATAGAACCGCTCGGTCACAGCGGCCGGCCATTTTCTATCCCTACAAAATGCTGCACCCAGTTATTTCTATGAGTTGGTCGATTGCAACTGTGTCTCACTTGTACTATAGTCATTGTGAAGAGCACAACTTTACATTTCCGAACAATTAGAGCAAGTTGCCTGTGTTTGCACCGCTTTGAAATGTTATCAAGACCTAACTGAATTTTCTCATTTCGAGAGTCCTGAAGGGCGACCTGTTTTAATTGTGAAAAAAACCATTCAACAGCCACGATCACATAAAATATTTATTTATTTAAGAAGTTTCAAAGTTAACAGCAAAACTGGTTGTCTTAAGTAAATAAATATTTTGTGCAATCCTACCTATTGAATGGGTTTTTACAAGATCTGACGCAATATTTATGGAGCTTCTTTCATACAATACTCCATTACAAATAACTGCATCATCTGCAAAAAGTCTGAGGTTACTTACTAATATTGTCCGCAATCTCATTAATATACAACACGAGAAAACGAAGGTCCCAACACAATTCCCTGAGATACACCCGACGTTACTGCTACATCTGACGATGTCTCCATCCAAGATACCTTGCTGCGTCCTTCCTATCAAAATGTCCTCAATACAGTCAAATTTCACTTTGTGCCCCATATGAGTGAACTTTTGACAATAAGCGTAGGTATGGTCCTGTTTTTTGGAAATCAAGACATACTGCATCTACCTGATAGACTTAATCCGAAACTTTCAGTACGTCATGTGAGAAAAGTGTGAGTTGGGTTTCAAATGATCGATGTTTCTGGTATCCATACTGGTTGAAAGTGGTCATTGTGTTGAAGATATCACAGCATGTTGGAGCTCAGAACGTGTTCTAAAATTCTACAACAGATCGAAGTCGAGGATATTTGACGCTAGTTTTGTGGTTCACTTCCAATACCCCATCTTCCACTACGCCATCTTCCAGACAGGTGCTTTCTTCCTACTACCGGACACGGTTTTTTGCTGTTAGAAGAGGGGTAACTCAGCCGCAAATTCATTATAGATTCTGTTTCGGATTCCATCGGGCCCTGGAACTTTGCTCAGTCTTAACGATTTCAGTTGTTCCCCAACATGACTGACAGTAATACCTATTTCACTCATCTTTTTAGTGGTATGAGGATTAGACTGGGGCAAGTCTGCTTGACTTTCCTTTGTAAAGGAACATTTGAAAACGGAGTTAAACATTTCAGCTTCTGTTTTGCAACCCTCAATTTCGTTTTCTGTCTCATTAGCTAGGGACTGGAAACAAACTTTAGTGCCACTAACAGCCTTTACATACGACCAAAATTTCTTTGGGTTCTGTGGAAGATCATTTGACAGTATTCTGCTACGATAGTCCTTGATGGTACCACGCGTTGCTCTCTTGACAGCCAAATGCGTTTCATTCAGCGCATCTCTTTCTATAGCCCTACGCTTTTTTTACTCCCATTATGAAGTAATCTCTGGTTCTTTAGAAGTTCCTTTGCAGTGACTGTATACCATGAAGGTTCCCTACGATTATGAGCTGTTCTACTGGTTACATATCTATCCAATGCATTGCCAACTATTCTTGAGCCAGAGTTACTTTACATGCCCCTCCCCTGTACGTAAAGTTTCAAGTTTTTCATTGAGATATGACACTACCGACTTTTTATCTAGTTTACTGAAGATATATATCTTTCAGCTTGTTTTAGTTGCCTTTATAGTCTGGTAATCATTGTTGCCACAACAGTGTCAAGGTCACTGATACCAGTTTCGATGTGGACATCCTCAAAGAGATCAGGTCTGTTTGATGCCATTGGATCCACTATATTTCCATCATGAGTGGGGTTCCTAACTATCGCCTCTAGGTAGTCTTCAGAGAAGGCATTTAGTAAAGTTTAGTAGAAACTCTTGTCACGCCCACCACTAACAAAACTGTAGTTTTTCCAATAGACTGTTGGATAATTGAAGTCTACACCGATAATTACAATACGATTGGAGAAGCTATATACAAGCAAACTGAGGTTTTCTCTAAAGTTATCGGTTACATCAGAAGATGAGTCTGGTGGGCGATAGGAGAATCTAATTACCTTCTTATGCCCCCACCTGATACAGAGTCTTGTCGAAACAATCTCACATGCAACTTCAATTTCTATCTCGGTGAATCTGAGTTTCTTGTTTACTGCGACAAATACACCACCTTCATTTCCCATTTGTCCATCCTTCCAATATACACTCCTGGAAATGGAAAAAAGAACACATTGACACCGGTGTGTCAGACCCACCATACTTGCTCCGGACACTGCGAGAGGGCTGTACAAGCAATGATCACACGCACGGCACAGCGGACACACCAGGAACCGCGGTGTTGGCCGTCGAAGGGCGCTAGCTGCGCAGCATTTGTGCACCGCCGCCGTCAGTGTCAGCCAGTTTGCCGTGGCATACGGAGCTCCATCGCAGTCTTTAACACTGGTAGCATGCCGCGACAGCGTGGACGTGAACCGTATGTGCAGTTGACGGACTTTGAGCGAGGGCGTATGGTGGGCATGCGGGAGGCCGGGTGGACGTACCGCCGAATTGCTCAACACGTGGGGCGTGAGGTCTCCACAGTACATCGATGTTGTCGCCAGTGGTCGGCGGAAGGTGCACGTGCCCGTCGACCTGGGACCGGACCGCAGCGAAGCACGGATGCACGCCAAGACCGTAGGATCCTACGCAGTGCCGTAGGGGACCGCACCGCCACTTCCCAGCAAATTAGGGACACTGTTGCTCCTGGGGTATCGGCGAGGACCATTCGCAACCGTCTCCATGAAGCTGGGCTACGGTCCCGCACACCGTTAGGCCGTCTTCCGCTCACGCCCCAACATCGTGCAGCCCGCCTCCAGTGGTGTCGCGACAGGCGTGAATGGAGGGACGAATGGCGACGTGTCGTCTTCAGCGATGAGAGTCGCTTCTGCCTTGGTGCCAATGATGGTCGTATGCGTGTTTGGCGCCGTGCAGGTGAGCGCCACAATCAGGACTGCATACGACCGAGGCACACAGGGCCAACACCCGGCATCATGGTGTGGGGAGCGATCTCCTACACTGGCCGTACACCACTGGTGATCGTCGAGGGGACACTGAATAGTGCACGGTACATCCAAACCGTCATCGAACCCATCGTTCTACCATTCCTAGACCGGCAAGGGAACTTGCTGTTCCAACAGGACAATGCACGTCCGCATGTATCCCGTGCCACCCAACGTGCTCTAGAAGGTGTAAGTCAACTACCCTGGCCAGCAAGATCTCCGGATCTGTCCCCCATTGAGCATGTTTGGGACTGGATGAAGCGTCGTCTCACGCGGTCTGCACGTCCAGCACGAACGCTGGTCCAACTGAGGCGCCAGGTGGAAATGGCATGGCAAGCCGTTCCACAGGACTACATCCAGCATCTCTACGATCGTCTCCATGGGAGAATAGCAGCCTGCATTGCTGCGAAAGGTGGATATACACTGTACTAGTGCCGACATTGTGCATGCTCTGTTGCCTGTGCCTATGTGCCTGTGGTTCTGTCAGTGTGATCATGTGATGTATATGACCCCAGGAATGTGTCAATAAAGTTTCCCCTTCCTGGGACAATGAATTCACGGTGTTCTTATTTCAATTTCCAGGAGTGTATAATTAAAATTTCCCCAGAAATCTCACTGCCATGAATTTCAAGGTTCAACTAGCTTTCTGTACCTAGTATTGCGAGCTTCGCTGCTTTTCAGGAGCACTTCGAACTCTGGCACTTTGTTGCGAATACTTAAGCAGTTAAGTACTATGATTTTAATACTCTAATCTGTGAGAGGGATGTATTTCAAACTTACACTGATATTTCTGGGTTTTCTACAGTTATCGTTATTTGGGCAACTCACATACAGTCAGCTATCTGAGTAGCAGCATATGATGTGTAATGCACACCTAACGCTTTTAAGGCGAACCCTACAGTTCTTAGCCTTATGGCGCAAGTCAAGAAAGTCGCAGCCTAGCTTGTCACACAACCATCAAAGTCTGTGATTGTTCTTCGACTCTACTCGGAACCAAAGGAACCACGGTTAGATCTGGGGAACAACGGTGCAAACTGTGAGCTTCTTTGAAACTCCGTGCACAGAGCTGGTCTTCTTTACTTTCTCTGCCAGTCGCTGGAATGATCCAAGTATGGTCTCACAACCCAGACGACAGGCGTCGTTCTTTACAACGTGCGCCACCATCTGCAGTTGGTTGCACCCTGTTCCTTCAATGGTTACCGGAATAGACTCTTCAACATGTTGAATGGGACCCCAAGGCATACACACTGAGTGCAAGGGAGTTCTGTCATATCTCTTGCTGCCATTTCCCTATGGGGTACCAGCATTTGCCGTACTTTTCAACTTTCGATGATTAATAGAGCCCTACCCTTTTGCGTTTGCCTCCTCTCGACACCGGACAAAATAAGTTTCTCCAAAACAGGTGACACGAGTCCCACTGCCTCGTTTCAGATTCAGTTAAAGACAGCACCTCGAACTTGTTGGTTACAGGGATTGGTCTTCTGTAGTGGTCAATCCAAGGATTGGTTTGCAACAGCTACAATGGCAGCTTGTCTCCATTCTGTGCGTCTTTCAGCTTTTTTCTTCATTTCTTTATAGGTGTCACATCCCACATCTTTCACGATTTGATCCATGTACCTCAGTCGTGGTCTTCCTCTTGGTCTTTTTCCCTCGACACATCCCTCTATGATTGCGTTCAGGAGTCCTTTATGTCTTAATAGATGGCCTGTAAATTGCACTCTTCTTTTAACAATGAAACTCCAGAAGTTTCTCTTCTCACCTGCTCTTTCCAGAACCACTTCGTTTGTGACCTTGTCGATCCATTTTATTTTGAGCATGCGTCTATAGCACCACATTTCAAAAGAATTTAGCTTCTGTTGTTCCTCTGTCCCGAGAGTCCATGTTTCACACCCATAGCATGCCACACTCCACACATATGATTTCAAAAATCTTTTCCTGGTTTCAAGGCTGATGCTCTTAGATGTTAATATGTTTTTCTGCTTGTTAAAAGCAGCCTTTGCTTGAGCAATTCTACTTCTCACTTCTGCCTTGCTCCTTCCATCCCTGGTAATATTACTGCCCAGTTAAGTAAATTTATCAACTTGTTCAAGCAGTTCATTGCCTACATGAACTTGGACTTTCACTTGATCTTTTTTGTCGCTGCCATTACTTTTGTTTTTGCTTTATTAAATCTCATATTATATTCTTCACCCATAACTTTATCCATTCTATTCAGTAGGACTACAAGATCTTCTTCACTTTCAGCCAGGACAGCTATATCATCGGCATATCTTATCATATCTATTCGTTGGCCATGAATTACTACACCTGTCTGTGAATTTTCCCTTGCTTTTTTCAGCGCCTCTTCAATGTATACGTTAAAGATAACAGGGGATAGTGCGCAACCTTGCCGGACACCTTTCCGTATCTGCACCTCTTCTTGTTTTGTCCGTCCACGGATTACTGCTGTCTCGTTTTTGTTCAGGTTCCATATCATTTTTCTATCTTTATGGTCTATTCCTACTTTTTTGAGTACCTCAAACATCTTATCCCATTTAACATTACCAAAGGGGTTGGTACAACTCCCAAATTCTTCCCTGATCCCTGCCCTCCCTGTACAGGACGTTTAGATCCACCATTGACATGCGACTCGCAGTCATGTGAACGAGTAATGACATCTCCTGCAGAGAAGCCAGGACCCACAGCGGAGGATAGTAGTTGAGCTACCTTTGGCGCCGGTACGACAGATACGTGACCCTCAGGAGCTCTGCCACCACACCGATTCACAGCAGCCGCCAATCCCCTGACAGTAATGACGGCTACTTCGAGCTGCTTACGAACTTCAACCAACTCATCTCGTGTTCGAGAATAGCATTCGCAGTGGGACTTCAGTCTGGCTGGTGCAACATATAACAGGACAGTTTCTTCCAGAGGCACTCAGATAGCTCAGTGAAAGTGTAGCCAGCAGAGATCAAGGTGTCACAATGCATATCCACTGTGTCCAGATACTTTTGATCAGATAGTGTACGTGGGAACATGAAGATAACATACCTGCCGGAACATCGGGGTAATTGAGCTTGACGATAAAACGTGACTGTTTTGCTTGTGTATAAGTAAGCTTCAATAACCTCTACCTGAAATACTGGAAATAAAAGTGAATTATTTACCTCCCGTATGTCTGCATCTTGGATATTTACTGCTCTTGCTGAACAACAGCACGGAAGACGACAGTCTGTATCAGGGTCGCCAGTGTCTTGTGCGCAGCAGGCAGAGGGCGAGGAGGCGGATGTGACGTGATGTGAAGCGGCGCGCCGCCAGCCATGACGTCCCGGCCCGCACGCGGCTACATACGGCGGAAGCTCTTTGAGTGCCAGCAAGGGCATAATAGCCAAACAATAAATAAAAGAGCGGCGGCTGAATGGAGCGGGACACTTGGCTCTGATGCGCCTAAACGAAGCAGGCGCGCCCGCCGGCCCCACAATCTTCCAGTTAGCGTCGCGTCGCCCGCATTGTACGCCCCACCCCACCCTGGACAGCGTGCGTAATGGCTGGCAGCGGCCGCTTGTTTGCTGATCCTGCCGCTCTCTGCCATTGGCATCAATTAGAGGCGCAGGGCCCGCACCAAATCCCACGTGGCTCACACCCAGCTCACAGGACTTCCCGCAAATGTGACACCATTTCGACGTGACCGTCCCGCATGAGAAATACGGGCCCCCACAACGAACTTGTGACGTCACGCTAGTCGTCTTGTTCGCCACACTTCGCGAACGCTCGGTTCGACGCAGGACCGACGGGAAATCGATATCTAATTGAAAAGGTACACTACGTGATCAAAAGAATCTGGACATCTACTTCTACATCTACATTTATACTCCGCAAGCCACCCAACGGTGTATGGCGGAGGGCACTTTACGTGCCGCGGTCAATACCTCCCTTTCCTGTTCCAGTCGCGTATGGTTCGCGGGAAGGACGACTGTCTGAAAGCCTCCGTACGCGCTCGAATCTCTCTAATTTTACATTCGTGATCTCCTCGGGAGGTATAAGTAGGGGGAAGCAATATATTCGATACCTCATCCAGAAACGCACCCTCTCGAAACCTGGCGAGCAAGCTACACTGCGATGCAGAGCGCCTCTCTTGCAGAGTCTGCCACTTGAGTTTGTTAAACATCTCCGTAACGCTATCACGGTTACCAAATAACCCTGTGACGCAACGCGCCGCTCTTCTTTGGATCTTCTCTATCTCCTCCGTCAACCCGATCTGGTACGGATCCCACACTGATGAGCAATACTCAAGTACAGGTCGAACGAGTGTTTTATAAGCCACCTCCTTTGTTGATGGACTACATTTTCTAAGGACTCTCCCAATGAATCTCAACCTGGCACCCGCCTTACCAACAATTAATTTTATATGATCATTCCACTTCAAATCGTTCCGCACGCATACTCCCAGATTTTTTACAGAAGTAAGTGCTACCAGTGTTTGTTCCGCTATCATATAATCATACAATAAAGGATCCTTCTTTCTATGTATTCGCACCCACAAAAAATACGTTTTTCATGTTCTGTGCATTGTGCTGTCATATACTGCTGGGTACTCCATATCAGCGACCTCATGAGTCATTGGCCATCGTGAGAGACCAGAATGGGGCGCTCGGTGGAACTCACGGACTTCGAACGTTGTCAGGTGGTTGGTGTCGCTTGTGCCATAGTCTGTACGCGAGATTTCCACACTCCTAAACATCCCTAGGTCCACTGTTTCCGATGAGATAATGAAGTGGAAACGTGAAGGGACACGGACAGTACAAAAGCGTACAGGCCGATCTCGTCTGTTGACTGACAGAGACTGCCGACAGTTGAAGAGGGTCATAATGTGTAATAGGCACATCTACCCAGACCATCACATAGGAATTCCACACTGCATCAGGACCCACTGCAAGTACTATGACAGTTAGCCGGGAAGTGAGGAAAACTTGGATCTCATGTTCGAGGGGATGCTCATGAGCCACACATCACGCCGGTAAATGCCAAACGACGCCTCGCTTGGTGAAAGGGGCGTAAACATTTCACGATTGAACAGTGGAAAAACGTTGTGTGGAGTGACGAATCTCGGTACACAATGTGGCGATCCGATGGCAGGGTGTGGGTATGGTGAATGCCCGGTGAACGTCATCTGGCAGCGTGTGAAATGCCAATAGTGAAATTCGGAGGCGGTGGTGTTATGGTGTGGTCGTGTTTTTCATGGAGGGGGCTTCCACCCCTTGGTGTTTTGCATGGCACAATCACCGCACAGGCCTATATTGCTGTTTTAAGCACCTTCTTGCTCTCCATGTTGGATAGAAATTCAGAGATGGCGATTGCATCTTTCAACACGATCGAGCACCTGTTCATAATGCATGGCCTGTGGCGGAGTGGTTACAGGACAATAACATCCCTGTAACGAACTGGCCTGCACAGAGTCCTGACTTGAATCCTATACAACATCTTTGAGATGTTTTGGAACGCCGACTTCGTGCTTGGCCTCACCGACTGACATCCATACCTTTCCTTAGCGCAGCGCTTCGAGAAGAATGGGCTGCCATTCCCCAAAGAACTTTCCGGCACCTGACTGAACGTGTGTCTGCGACAGTGGAAGCTGTCATCAAGGCTAAGGGTGGCATATTGAATACCAGCATTACCGATGGAGGGTGCCACGAACTTGTAAGTTATTTTGAGCCAGATGTCCGGATACTTTTGATCACATAGTGTACCCACATAAAGTCTTGACTTTGTCGTGTGCTATAGAGAGCTTGCAAGCATATAAACCATCAGTCAAGAATTATTAAACTGTCTGAAATATTTACTCGTTCCGCGCCAGAGACGGCTGCTGGCACTCATAAGATCTGCAGTGTCACGTGGTGTGACTTACAAGCCTCAGCTTGTCTTTCTCGTGAGTCTCAGACGTGACAAGCAATATTGAAGCTGGAAAGAGCTGTCTATCGACTTTCGTGATCGTACACTCGATAATACGTAAGGCGAACATGATGATCAATCCAAAACATTCGCCTCAATTAGAGAGAACTGTATTTTCCGTTTTTTCTTTACTGAAGGATACGTAACCTCTAAGTTATGTAATTAAAGTATCAGACAGTTTATTTTCTCGTGCAAATATTGTAGACGTTTTGAAATATTTGGACGACACTTTTCTTATTCTTAAGTTCTCTAAAGTGTGAAGATTTTATAATATAACATTTGTCAAGTTTGCCACACAACCTTTATCAAGTACATCCACAACTACAACTGCTGTGGTCATTAATAAGCTCTATTATCAAAGCTTGTTAGTACTTTCTGCTACTAGACCGAGCGAGGTGGCGCAGTGGTTAGACACTGGACTCGCATTCGGGAGGACGATGGTTCAATCCCGCGTCCGGCCATCCTGATTTAGGTTTTCCGTGATTTCCCTAAATCACTCAAGGCAAATGCCGGGATGGTTCCTCTGAAAGGGCACGGCCGACTTCCTTCCCCATCCTTCCCTAATCCGATGAGACCGATGACCTCGCTGTCTGGTCTCCTTCCCCAAAAACAACGCCAACAACCCTGCTACTAGATTTGGACTTTTTCGTAAAAACGAATGGTGCCTCATTTTCGCCGCTGAGGTGCTTAACTGCACAACAGACAATTCTCACAACACATCTAATTTTGGTATTTCATAAAACTTAAAAAGTAGTTTTGGTCACATATACATATGTATTTAAAACTCGTGACCGGGTTCAATCTATTTTAGATCATCATCAGACCATACTCCAAAGGAGGCAGAAGGAGACAGTACAGGTCCCATCTCCTTAAATTCCTACCTTTTTGCAATTTCTTCAGTTTTAATCTACAGTTCATAACCAATAGGTTGTGGTCAGAGTCTACATCTGCTCCTGGTAATGTCTTACATTTTAAAATGTGGATCCTAAATCTCTGTCTTACTATCATGTAATCTATCTGAACCCTTCCAGTGTCTCCAGACCTCTTCCACGTATACAACCTTCTTTCTTGATTCTTAAAACCAAGTGTTAGCTATGATTACGTTATTCTCCGTGCAAAATTCCACCAGGCGCTTCCTCCTTCATACCTTACCCCCATTCCATATTCACCTGCTACTTTTCCTTCTCTTCCTATCGAATTCCGGTCCCCCATGATTATTAAATTTTCGTTTTCTTTCACTATCTGAATAACTTCTTTTATCTCATCATACATTTCTTCAGTCTCTCCGTCATCTGCGGAGCTAGTTGGCATATAAACTTGTACTACTGTGGTAGGCGTGGGATTCGTGTCTATCTTGGCTACAATAATGCATTCACTATGTTGTTCGTAGTATCTTACCCGTATACCTATTTTTTGCATTCATTATTAAAAATACTCCTGCATTGCCCCTATTTGATTTTGTATTTATAACCCTGTATTCAACTGGCCAGAAGTCTTGTTCTCTCGCCACCGAACTTCACTAATTCTCACTATGTCTAACTTTAACCTATCCATTTCCCTTTTTAAATTTGCTAATCTATCTATCAGATTCAGTAATCTGACATTCCTCGCTCCGATTCGTAGAACGCCAAGAGGACACCATCCCGTTTTGGTTAATATTACAAGGCCAGATCAGTCAATCATCCAGACTGTTGCCCCTGCAACTACTGAAAAGCCTGCTGCCCCTCTTCAGGAACCACACGTTTGTCTGGCCTCTCAACAGATACCCCTCCGTTGTGGTTGCACCTACGGTACGGCTATCTGCATCGCTGAGGCACGCAAGCCTCCCCACCAACCGCAAGGTCCATGGTTCATGGGGGGATCTTGGTATGATACACCGTAATTTTTATTACAATTGAACGTCAAATAATGACTTATCGCCGTTGCAGCTTTTATGAGGTCTAACTATTACGATACGGCAAGTGCCATAACTGTATTTCCTAGATACTTCGCTCAATGGAAGAGAGGCCATAATAAGCGGACACCTGTCTCGACTTATCAGTAAATACTCAGTCATTTCTGATAAAACGAATTTCAAAGGTTGCGAGGTATTTGGTGCCTCTTAGCAAGCAATTACACAAATGGCCAATAAAATTGCTACACCAAGAAGAAAAGCAGATGATAAACGGGTATTCATTGGACAAATATACACTCCTGGAAATTGAAATAAGAACACCGTGAATTCATTGTCCCAGGATGGGGAAACTTTATTGACACATTCCTGGGGTCAGATACATCACATGATCACACTGACAGAACCACAGGCACATAGACACAGGCAACAGAGCATGCACAATGTTGGCATTAGTACAGTGTATATCCACCTTTCGCAGCAATGCAGGCTGCTATTCTCCCATGGAGACGATCGTAGAGATGCTGGATGTAGTCCTGTGGAACGGCTTGCCATGCCATTTCCACCTGGCGCCTCAGTTGGACCAGCGTTCGTGCTGGACGTGCAGACCGCGTGAGACGACGCTTCATCCAGTCCCAAACATGCTCAATGGGGGACAGATCCGGAGATCTTGCTGGCCAGGGTAGTTGACTTACACCTTCTAGAGCACGTTGGGTGGCACGGGATACATGCGGACGTGCATTGTCCTGTTGGAACAGCAAGTTCCCTTGCCGGTCTAGGAATGGTAGAACGATGGGTTCGATGAAGGTTTGGATGTACCGTGCACTATTCAGTGTCCCCTCGACGATCACCAGTGGTGTACGGCCAGTGTAGGAGATCGCTCCCCACACCATAATGCCGGGTGTTGGCCCTGTGTGCCTCGGTCGTATGCAGTCCTGATTGTGGCGCTCACCTGCACGGCGCCAAACACGCATACAACCATCATTGGCACCAAGGCAGAAGCGACTCTCATCGCTGAAGACGACACGTCTCCATTCGTCCCTCCATTCACGCCTGTCGCGACACCACTGGAGGCGGGCTGCACGATGTTGGGGCGTGAGCGGAAGACGGCCTAACGGTGTGCGGGACCGTAGCCCAACTTCATGGAGACGGTTGCGAATGGTCCTCGCCGATACCCCAGGAGTAACAGTGTCCCTAATTTGCTGGGAAGTGGCGTTGCGGTCCCCTACGGCACTGCGTAGGATCCTACGGTCTTGGCGTGCATCCGTACGTCGCTGCGGTCCGGTCCCAGGTCGACGGGCACGTGCACCTTCCGCCGACCACTGGCGACAACATCGATGTACTGTGGAGACCTCACGCCCCACGTGTTGAGCAATTCGGCGGTACGTCCACCCGGCCTCCCGCATGCCCACTATACGCCCTCGCTCAAAGTCCGTCAACTGCACATACGGTTCACGTCCACGCTGTCGCGGCATGCTACCAGTGTTAAAGACTGCGGTGGAGCTCCGTATGCCACGGCAAACTGGCTGACACTGACGGCGGCGGTGCACAAATGCTGCGCAGCTAGCGCCATTCGACGGCCAACACCGCGGTTCCTGGTGTGTCCGCTGTGCCGTGCGTGTGATCATTGCTTGTACAGCCCTCTCGCAGTGTCCAGAGCAAGTATGGTGGGTCTGACACACCGGTGTCAATGTGTTCTTTTTTCCATTTCCAGGAGTGTATTATACTAGAACTGACATGTGATTACATTTTCACGCAATTTGGGTGCATAGATCCTGAGAAATCAGTACCCAGAACAACCACCTCAGGACGTAGTAACGGCCTTGATACGCCTGGGCATTGAGTCAAACACAGCTTGGATGGCGTGTACAGTTACAGCTGCCCATGCAGCTTCAACACGATACCACAGTTCATCAAGAGTAGTGACTGGCGTACTGTGACGAACCAGTTGCTCGGCCACCATTGACCAGACGTTTTCAAATGGTGAGCGATCTGGAGAATGGGCTGGCCAAGGCAGCAGTCGAACGTTTTCTGTATCCGGAAAGGCCTGTACAGGACCCGCAACATGCGCTCGTGCATTATCGTGCTGAAATGTGGGGTTTCACAGGGATCGAATGAAGGGTAGAGCCACGGGTCATAACACATCTGAAATGTAACGTCCACTGTTAAAAGTGCCGTCAATGCGAACAAGAGGTGACCGAGACGTGTAACCAATGGCATCCCATACCACCACGCCGGATGATACGCCAGAATGGCGATGACGAATACACGCTTCCAATGTGCTTCACCGCGATGTCGCCAAACACGGATGCGGCCATCATGATGCTATAAACAGAACCTGGCTTCATCCGAAAAAATGACGTTTTGCCATTCGTGCACCCAGGTTCGTCGTTGAGTACTCCATCGCAGGCGTTCCTGTCTGGGATGCAGCGTCAAGGGTAACCGCAGCCATGGTCTCCAAGCTGATAGTCCTTGCTGCTGCAAACGTCGTCGAACGGTTCGTGCAGATGGTTGTTGTCTTGCAAACGTCCCCATCTGTTGACTCAGGGATCGAGACGTGGCTGCACGATCCGTTACAGCCATGCGGATAAGATGCCTGTCATCTCGACTGGTAGTGATACGAGGCCGTTGGGATCCAGCACGGTGTTCCGTATTACCCTCCTGAACCCACCGATTCCATATTCTGCTAATAGTCATTGGATCTCGACCAACGCGAGCAGCAGTGTCGCGATACGATAAACCGCAATCGCGAGAGGCTACAATCCGACCTTTATCAAAGTCGGAAACGTGATGGTACGCATTTCTCCTCCTTACACGAGGCATCACAACAACGTTTCACCAGGCAACGCCGGTCAACTGCTGTTTGTGTTTGAGAAGTCGGTTGGAAACTTTCCTCATGTCAGCACGTTGTAGGTGTCGCCACCGGCGCCAACCTTGTGTGAATGCTCTGAAAAGCTAATCATTTGCATATCACAGCATCTTCTTGCTGTCGGTTAAATTTCGCGTCTCTAGTACGTCATCTTCGTGGTGTAGCAATTTTAATGGCCAGTAGTGCAGTTAAACTTCAGAGATGGGACACTTTTGCACCCCGGGTCTAAACTCGATTATTATATTTATTTTAGTTTTCCATTTATCTACTCATGTCTGTAGAAGATTACTACACGAACGTGTGCCAGTGTATATTGAAATAACGTTGTTTTGTCCGTCTATTCGTCTACTAACTGCATGCCTGGTGAATGTATTAAAAACAGTAAATCAACGAGAAAATCAGCGGTTATAGCATTTATGAAGTGTAAAGTCACGGAAAAGAGTGTAGCCTACTACAATCTGGTCGTGGTGAAATAGTTATGTTTTTGGAATCGTGTACTGCGAGTTTGCTGGATGCTGGATCACGTCTTTCTACCCAAAATTTTTGCCGCTTTCTAAATGATTCTGCGACTTCCTTATTAACTGAATGGGAATAAGTTCTGTAGTATTCCATGATACATACATATATAGGTGCTCTCTCAGGAGTGAGCTGCCAGTGTTAATAATTTATTAATTCGTATGAAACTTACTGAGAAAGTTGTACTGTTTTTCCTATTACTTCACCAAACCCCAGTGCGGCACAACCTGCTGATTTACAAGCAAGAAACAAGCTGAAGCCCAGCTAGCATTAAACCTATTAGACTTATATTTTCAACAGTGTTCGTTAATGTGTCTCAACAATGTTAAGTTTATTTTTGAAAACAATGGAAACTAGTTTCAGTAGTTGGTCTGTAATTAAAAAAGTTGGATAGCCATTATAGCAGACAAATTAAAGCGGCAACTGATTTAACTTAAATTGTGTGAAAAAAAAATGCTGTTTCAGAACGCCAGCACATCTCTCAAAAGCGTGTCGGTATTAGTACTATGTGTTTTAATAAAATACCTAAATACACCATGTTGGTGGTTAAGGATGTACTTTAATTGAAGAAAGAAATTGGCAAAGAAGTGACCTAAACGAACTAGGTTTGTGGACGGCTGTAGAGGCAGCGTGGCTCAATATTCCTGCAGGAAACTTTGACTTGTTGAGTCCGTGCTACGTCAAGTTGCTACACTGCGACGGACAAAATGAGGTCCGATATGATATTAGGAGGCATCCAATCACTTTCGTCACTCCAGTGTATACTTTGCTCTCGAAGAAAATCGTCATCAGACGTGCTGATGTAGCCATCCTAACCAGACACTTGCCGTCTTCACCATTTGGTTGCAGTTGCTGCAGTTCATTCCACTGAAAAAACTTTGTGATATGGATGATCTGGGCGTGCTTCTTGTGCCCCCCCCCCCCCCCCCCCCCCCTCCGGTGTTTTCTTCCAAAATGTTTTTTATGAAGCTCTTACATCGATCTGTATAGTGTTAATCGCCGCCATTTTCTCTTTAATCCCTTTTAATGCTTCTTTCGGTTCAAAACGGTTTTTTTTCTCCATATCCACATCTCTATTGCCTATATTTATTTTCTTTCCTTATAACCCAGAGTTCGCCCTTCAAAACTGTACCTTAAAATGCTCCAGATAATTATCATGATTAATTTCTTTCTTCCTTCAATATCAAGATGGTTTTTTTGTTAAGAAATTACGCTTATTTCCAGGTGCTGATTTAGTTACTGTAATCTTTCTTTTAATTTTCTTTATACTTCTGTTCTCATGTCATACTGTAAGCCTACTTCCCAAGTAAAAGTAGCAAACTACATTTACTTGCATTAGCATTTTATTTCCAATCTTAACGCTTGCCCTTACTTGTCTGTTCGATTATCTACCACCATTATATCTGTCTTGTTTGTATTTGGTTTCAGTTTGTGGCTATTCAATGCTTTGGACGAAATTTTTAACATAAAGTTCTTGTCCTTCTCAGAATCTGCTGAAATTACTATATCACCAGCAAACTGAATATGGTGATATCGTTTTCTATTAATTTTGACACTTTTGGTGCTCCTGTTCATTGTTTATATTGCAATTTCCACAAATAAATTAATAAATGAAGGAGAGAGAGATGACAACCTCGTCAGACCCATTATTCCAAGCCCTTTCTTAGCGCCTTTGACATCTATCTCTGAAGGCCTACTCTCGTTTTGGTATAGCCTGAAAAAAAAATCCGTTATTTCTCCAGCATATTCCAGTATAATTCAGTTTTCTACGATATATCGTCGCATGTTATCCTTCATATCTGGAAGAGTCCAGATACATCCCTAATATACACTATCTTTCAGATATCCCCACAGCCAAAAGTCACAGGGATTTAGCTCGGAGTCACTGGAAGGCCACACATCTCGAAATGACCTAGAAGTGATGTGGGCGTTATCGAAGGTTTCTCGAAGCAAATCTTTCATCTGGCAAGTGACCCGCTGTGTTGCCCCATTTTCCAAGAAAATGGTGATGTAGACACAGTTGCGTTATTGTAAAGCTGGAATCACGTGTTACACAGGGAAGTCCTTATGACGTGCAGATGTCACTATACACCCATGAGGCCCGCGAGCTGTCATCTCCTCTAGGAAAAACACTCCGAGGAGCTTGTGAAACTACGCCACACAGTCACGTAAGCTGACTGCAGCGAATGTTCTAGCACAACATATCGCTGAGTAGAACCCTACCTGCGATGGTTTGGTCCATTCACAGCACTGTGCAGAGTAAAATGTCCCACGGGAATGGGCTGTCTCCCTCTCCACCATCTAATCCACCTGTTTCTCCAAATGTCTTGATCATATTCTTTAGTCCATTTATTGATGTGGGGCCTCTTCGCAGCTGTTTCTGTCGGCGATATTGCCACAATGTAGCGGTGTTATTGCTGCCGAAAACTTCAACCTTTTTAACACTTTACGCCAATAGTCGTTTTACAAATGAAATCAACATTTATCACCAAGCGATAAGCAGCACATTGACGTCAAAACAGGAAGAGTTTCACATTGTGACTCCTTACAGCCCCATATTTTCACCTGGCGACAGAAAGTGGAACTATTATATTTTCAGCTTATTCCGCGAGCGCACTGATTAATGAGCTTACCTACGATGTTTGAGAATCCTGCGATGCATACCACGTGCTCTGCTGCACTCGGAAAACCGTCAGTTTAACCATAACCACTTGGTAGCTTCCCTGGTTCCCTTTCCTTTCCTAAATACAAACTGGTCTTCACCTAAATTTGGGTGAATCCTATCTTTTAGTCTTTCATTAACACCTAGTGAGTAGAATATTTGAAGCATGGCTTAATAATGCCAAGTCAGCACGTCGTGGTATGGTGGTTAGCTTGCTGATGCTCGATCATGGGGCTCTGGGTTCGACTCCCAGTCGGCTCGAGGATGTCCTCCACTTGGGAATGGTGTGTGTGTGTGTGTGTTTTGCACTCAACATCGTTTCAGCAACATCGACGCACAAGTCGCTAAAGTAGCGTGAAATGATAACACTCGTACCAAGCGGCCGAAGTCCCCATTAGGAGACTCAAGGCCAAGAATGTCATATGTATATTTCATTTCATTTCTGTAATTTGAGCAATCATTGATATATACTTTCTTAGGTGTGGTAATAATTTTAGTTTTTATTAATTCCATTGCTGTTAACTTCATCGTAGACACACATAAATGTGTACAGTTCTTCTTTCTCCTTATCTCCAGCATTCTTTAATAACTCAGCCGGAATGTTAACTGTATACATTCGATGCGTTTTTGTTCAGTTCGTTAAAATAACTGTTGAGTCTGACTCAGTGATTGGTGGACTTTGTAACGCTGCGCTAGTGCACACGATACTCCTTAAAGCCTGTACTATGGTAAGTTGACGGGCTTCACCTTAAGAGAAAGGATTTTTGTATAGATGTTGACCGCGTGTACCTGAATGGAGGCAAATCAGACTTACACCCACTCAGTAATAACAATGATACGTCAAGCAAATACGAAATGCAACTGCACATTAGGCCAGGCAAGAAACAACACAGCAGATGCTACCAATTTGTTAATGATACGGTCGCCAGCCTAATTAGGCATTAACAGAGTTTCTTCCCTGTACAAGTTGATGTACGTTTATACAAAACAACACGTAGTAACACTGCATAATATGGTAAATTTTAGAACCAGAAAATCTATTGAACTGATAATTTCACTTTCTGTACTGATATGGATAAACCGTAAATACATAACATTACACTATAATGTTTACTACAAAACTTCGTACTGTCCATTGATCTGATTAAAATCGGGCATAGGTTACCCTAGAAATAGTACTTTCGAAACACACACACACTGTCAATTTTGATAAATGTAAAACACTGATAAATTTTGGTGTTTAGATTGGCTTTAACTCTGCTGGTCTAATCAGTTTAGAACACTTCAGAATTCAAATGAATAAAAAAGGGGGGGCCTGAAACTGTTATGATCACTGTATTAAAACAGTTTATTATTGAAATCATTAAGCACTCAAGATTTCCAATATATGAGATACTACTCTTTTTATCTTATTTCCTGCTCGTTTAAAATACCATTATATCTGCCTCAAAATAGTTAAACTTCATTACTAATTCAATTTCAAAATTATCTTCCAACTTTGTCAGACCTATGTTATTCGTCTATTATTTCATTAACAACAAAGTTCTTTAAACATCATTCTAACATAGCTAGGTCTGCAGGTAATTATTATTAACATAAACTTTAGTTCTTCATTTCGGGACACTCGGATTGCACAACATTTGGAAAGGACCCTGGCTAGGTTAGTTGTGAGGATAATTAAATGATAGGACAGTTCTGGTAAAAATTTAAGTTGTTATTGAACAGTATGGAACAAAAGTAACACTGGTACACACGAATACAGTACTAAAAGTTTCAACCTGTTCGTATCGATGCTGTGGTTGGCAGGCGGCGGGATGGCGAGGCACAGAGCACACATACAACTACAGCTATGGCTCTTGACGTATTGGCACTTTACTTCTTCATAGCGTCACAATACTTTTCCATTTAGTGCCCATGGAATTTTGCCATGCTGTATAGGCGTCGGAACGGCTTATCCGAGGCTCAATGAAACTGCGTCTTCCAGGAGAGCCTCTTCGATCCAGAACTTGTTGGTCAGACCAATGCCAAACTCCAACTACTGCTGCTGAGCCCGTTATGCCGTGCAGTGCCCGCGTGCATTTTCCCGCGCTCGCCTGCCATCCACCTTTTACCGCTCTCCTACAGACAGGGTATTCACCCGAGGTTTTGCATTCTACATATTCTAATACATTGCCCACGTATGGACCAAACGCACAATTACAATTTTAACATCTTACAGCAGTCTCAACATTTGTTAAACTTCAATTCTATTGCAATATTGCTTGAAATTTGACATAAACATTAAAATTCACATCGAAATTTGTTTACAGTTTTCTTAACACAATGACATGAAAAGAAAAAGAAATGAAATCAGAACATCGATTACACTAATTTATCGAAAATCAGAAGAAAAAAATTTATTATATGTACAATAGTACAGCGTCGTTGTTGTTACAACTTATGAACTCGTTTTCCACCTCTTATGCAATCAGAATTACCCCTGGCTTCCTCTCCATTCATTATGTAGTTCTTCAACGTATCCCAGAATGATCCTTGTCATCCTCTCCATTATATAGTTCTTCAATGTGTCCTTTACACCTATTTGCTATCTTTTCAGGTTCAAATAAAATGTTATTTTTTTATTTTTGTGTTTGTTGTCACGATTTCTACATTTGAACTAGAGTGATCTAATTTTTTAATATATTTGTGTTTGTATGTCTTAGGTCTTCTATGGCTTTATTTATTTGTATCATCCATTTAGCTTTCTCTATGAGGCTCATAGTTGTTATTTCGTTTTCGATTCCAAAACTCATTTTCTTCAAACTATTCCGTTCTTATATAAGACCCAGTATTTCTTGTGTCATCCATTGTTTCCTTGTCAAGTTTCTTCTCCACAAGTACATTCTGTACTCCTTCGGTGATACTTCATATTTCCCTCCAGCTTACAGTTTCATGGAATATCTTGTCCATCTGCATCCTAAATTTCTCAGCTGCGTATTCATTCTTCACTCTTTATATACACCACTTAGCCCAATTGTAATTTATTGCTTCTTAAAGCTAATATTGCATTTGGCTATACCATGAGATCACTATCAACGTCGTAACCATGGTATGAATGACTAGGTTTTAATTGGTTTCTGTATCTTTGTTTGACCAGAATGTAGTCTATTTCATATCTAGCTCTATCTCCAAGTATACCCTCTTCTGTTAGGAACTTTGCACCATGTGTTTGTTAGGACCATTTTATAGTGTTCACAGAATTCTTCATGTTTTCATATCCAAATCTGCCAACCCATTTTGAATTGTGGTGGCTGCCCACACAGGCATTAATGTTTATCATTATCATGACACTGTAATTTTCAGTTGCTATTTCTGGCAATTCTATTTGATTGTACGTATCTTCGCTATGTTCATCTGGACTATTTGTTGTTGGGAAGTATATTTGTATTATGCATAGATTTACTGGAAGGCACTTCACTTTTATTGTCAGTAGTCGATCACTAACATGGTAGGTATTAATCACACCGTTCTTCCATTCCTGTGCATCACTTACCCAGGCTTTCAGCTTTCTTTACCAGCAAAATTAGCTCTGTAATAATTTGATATGAAATCTCCCATGCCTGGCACATTATCTGGTTAAGTATGCTCCAAGATTTCTTTTGGTTATTATAGCTTTCCAGCTTTATTTTAAGTTTCCGTATTCAGTGTTGCAATGTTAAATTTTCTATTGCTTTTAGTTTTTCGAAGATGTGGATAAATGAAGACCTGAGAATGGTTCCTTACTCTACCGGGTCTGCTTGTGAGCAAAGGTCCCATTTTAATCAACGTTATCACCTGTAATGGGGCCGACAGCAGAAAAACAAAGCAAATTACAGCTAGTAACCGCTCCAAGCCGGAAGTATGACTTCTTTGTCCCGTTTCCAGTAAGCTCTCAGATGAAATTTTTGAACGTATCAGCAAATCTAAAGGGCTTCCGCTACACTGCAGTCTTAAGATTCGGCGATTCCTCCCAGGATACCTGCAAATACACTCAAAGACAGAAAAAAAGATAAAAAAACACCACGAAGGAATTATCCGAATTGGAGGAAATTGATAGCGCCTGCGATGGTGTACTCAACGAGGAACCTGCGCGCACGAATGGCAAAACGTCATTTTTTTAGGATCAATCCAGGTTCTGTTTACGGAATCACGGTGGTCGCATCCGTGTTTGGCGACATCGCGGTGAACGCACATTGGAAGCGTGTATTGCCGGCCGGAGTGGCCGAGCGGTTAAAGGCGCTACAGTCTGGAACCGCACGACCGCTACGGTCGCAGGTTCGAATCCTGCCTCGGGCATGGATGTGTGTGATGTCCTTAGGTTAGTTAGGTTTAAGTAGTTCTAAGTTCTAGGGGACTTATGACCACAGCAGTTGAGTCCCATAGTGCTCAGAGCCATTTGAACCATTTTGAAGCGTGTATTCGTCATCGCCATACTGGCGTATCACCCGGCGTGATGGTATGGGGTACCATTGGTTACACGTCTCGGTCACCTCTTGTTCGCAATGACGGCACTTTGAACACTGCACGTCACATTTCAGATGTGTTACGACCCGTGGCTCTACCCTTCATTCGATCCCTGCGAAACCCTATTCGATCCCTGCGAAACCCTACATTTCAGCAGGATAATGCACGACCGCATGTTGCGGGTCCTGTACGGGCCTTTCTGGATACAGAAAATGTCCAACTGCTGCCCTGGCCAGCACATTCTCTAGATCCCTAACCAACTGAAAACGTCTGGTCAATGTAGTCCGAGTAACTGGCTCGTCACAATACGCCAGTCACTACTCTTGATGAACTGTGGTATCGTGTGGAAGCTGCATGGGCAGCTGTACCTGTACACGCCATGCAAGCTCTGTTTGACTCAATGCCCAGGCGTATCAAGGCCGTTATTACGTCCTGAGGTGGTTGTTCTGGATACTGATTTCTCAGGATCTATGCTCCCAAATTGCGTGAAAATGTAATCACATGTCAGTTCTAGTATAATATATTTGTCCAATGAATACCCGTGTATCATCTCCATTTCTTCTTGGTGTAGCAATTTTAATGGCCAGTAGTGTAAATACGACGGCGATCGTAAAAGTAATCTGTCAGAATTTTTATGTAAAAACGCTTAACGTTTTTTTAAATAGAACAAGTGTTACTATCATTCTACGTCTTTATTCGTCATTATTTTCAGTTCTTTGCCGCTAAAGGGCTCCAAACTGCAGCGTGAAACATGGCGGTGTGTAACGTAACTGTCGGTGGGTGAGAAACGGCGTGCTGTAACCCAGTTTCGGATTCGTTTAGTTCGTCCACGCATGGAACACCCTCTCTCCCAGCACGACAGTGTCGGATCACACACGAGCGCTTAGACATTTCCAACAATCCGATGTCCATGCGGTTTCTAAAACTTAAAGAAAACTTAGATAGTGATGAAACTACGTAAACAGAGTTGAGATTGAAGCTTCATCAAAAAGTCTAATATTGCACAGTGACCGTATCAACAAACGTGTCTCTCGTAGGGAGAAATGTGTTCGTCGACAGCGTCACTATGTTGAGAAATAATCATGTAGAGATGAAGAATGAGTATGTAGAATGTTAATAACATTTGTTTTGTTTAAAAAGCTTAAGAATTTTCACATAATAATTTCGGAGGCATTACTTTTCAGCATGCCCTCGTAATTGATGTTCCAGTCTTGTTTCATACACGCCATATATTCACAGTCGTCAGTCATGAAATCTGGTTCTTTTTTTCTTTTTTTTTAACCACAGATGGCTTCTCAGATTTCTTTCCCTAATCTCATTCGTACCCCTATTGGATTCTTCTCGTATTACCATAGACTTTGGGCAGCAGTTGTTGAACACTGTGACCGCTCAAACCACAACGAGTTTACAAAGATCTGTGTCTAGAGATAAGTTCTTCTCTGCACAGTAATCGAAACAGTATACTTTAGATAACTTATCTTAAAAAGCAGGCCTGTGCGGTGTTGCTTGCCGAAACTCTCTGCGGATGTTTTGTGCTCCCCTGTTTTTAGTCGGTCATTCAGCTAACGCCGTCGTGGGGACGACATGGAGATACTATCTGAACCAGCATCGAATTACCGTCAGCTGCCGTCCCTCTCCAGTGGAGGGCTGCTTTGTGAATTAGCCGCCGCCATGCAAACGAAAGCATCTCTTCTTAACAGAGAACATTTAGATGTCGATGGAGACCATGACTGATCAAAATGTAACTGCAAATATTTCTACTAAATTTTTAAATTTATTCAGTGTTCTAGGAACGCCGTTACACGTCATCAAATTGAATGTTGATTCTCCAGTCGTTTTAATGCGGAATCTGAATTCTGTGAATTGTGTAATGGTATAAGAGTCTTCATCAGACAGCTGCAGAAAAACGTCATCGAAGACAGTATAATGACTGGCAAGGAAAAAGAGCAGACGATATTTACACCACAAATATCTTTACTATTGTCTGCACTGCCGTTCAGTTTAAGACGATTACAATTTCCAGTAAAGTTGGCTTACAACATGACCGTCAACACAGCACAGGACCAAATATTCCATTATCGTGGTGATAAACAAATCATGCTTTCCATTCGGCGTCGAGTGCTCACGAGTTGTTTTACCTCAGAATTGTTTAGTCCCAAAAATGAAACTGCAAACATAGTGTACAAACAAGTGTTGTGAGAGAAATAAAATTTTAAATAAGTATATACAATATATTTCTTATTAAATTAAATAAATTTTGACCCTGAGCTGTTTTATTTAAATAATCGTATTTAATTATTATCTATGACGTGCGTTTAATGGAATGTATGAATCTGATAAGTAGAGTGACCACCAACCGTGCAATATATTCTGACCCAGGCAACGCCCGCGTACAGCTACTATAAAATAGTAGAGCAATGTCACGTGTTTAGAGCGGGAAACACTTTCAGGTGTAGTTATGACAACCTCATCACAATTGTCTAAGTTTCGGCGTGGAGGATTATAAGTAGTTGGTGCAAAACGCACCGAGCGTTACGTATGAAACATACTGATACGTTCTATTTTCCTTGAATCACAGTGTCTCGATAATACCTAGCGTGATGTTTTCTGTTAATAACTAACGTTAGCCACGTCTATATAAGATCGTCAGTGACGGTAATTAAGTGGTATTGCCTCACATAAATTCACTTTTAGCGAGTAGTTACCCGATATTTGTTGATGATATCATTGTTACAATTAATTTGGTGCAGTGCGGCAGCAGGCGAAATATCGTCGGAGCGAAATCATCCTTTGCGACGCCTTTGATTTTAATGGGTGTTATGCAGCACGCAAGGAAAGAGTGAAAGATTTCATCGGCCCGCCACCATCCATGTCTATGTTCAGAGTTTTCAATCAATAGCTGTGGAGTATAAGTGGACCAACAGGTTATATATATATATATATATATATATATATATATATATATATATATATATGTGTGTGTGTGTGTGTGTGTGTGTGTGTGTGTGTGTGTGTGTGTATGGTGTCTGTACTTTCGGATATGTCTGAAAGAACTGATACCATTTTGATCCAGCAATCTCTATTAATTAAGACACAAATGAATTACGGACTTTGGCTGTGAGCGGGTATTGATTACATCAATGGGGAAAGTTGAAAATTTGTGCCGGACCGGGCTTCGACCCTGGGCCTACTGCTTACTTGGCAGGTGCGGTGACCACTGCACCATCCCCACACAATGGTCACTGGAACTGCACCGACTACCCTGGCACCCCTCCTGTCAGACTCAAATTCTCAACTCGTCCACACACTACTAATTTAATGCCCCTTGTCCATTCTCCTCATTACTTGCAGCTTTTAGCCGATTACCGTGGGTTCGAGCCTGGTGTGCATCCGCACTGAAGTGATCATTGGCCGACCTCGCCTCAATTGCCTCAGAACGACTACTGCTGTAGTTGAGGCATGGACCATTTTTACCCTGAGAACTGTACACGTTTAGTTAATGTTATCACCACTGGTGAAACTTGAAGACATTGTTTCGTGTAGTATTAAAGAACTACAA
Source organism: Schistocerca americana (assembly GCF_021461395.2). Lineage (NCBI taxonomy): Eukaryota > Metazoa > Arthropoda > Insecta > Orthoptera > Acrididae > Schistocerca > Schistocerca americana. The sequence goes on from NC_060124.1 coordinate 17,771,787, forward strand.
TATTTCCAGAATGAGATTTTCACTCTGCAGCGGAGTGTGAGCTGATATGAAACTTCCTGGCAGATTAAAACTGTGTGCCCGACCGAGACTCGAACTCGGGACCTTTGCCTTTCGCGGGCAAGTGCTCTACCATCTGAGCTACCGAAGCACGACTCACGCCCGGTCCTTACAGCTGTACTTCTGCCAGTAAGTTTGGAAGGTAGGAGACGAGATACTGGCAGAAGTAAAGCTGTGAGGACCGGGCGTGAGTCGTGCTTCGGTGGCTCAGATGGTAGAGCACTGCCCGCAAAAGGCAAAGGTCACGAGTTCGAGTCTCGGTCGGGCACACAGTTTTCATCTGCCAGGAAGTTTCAACTACAATATTACTGAAATTTCACAAGTCAATAGTATTGTAATTATTATGTTTTCATTTACTAATAAATTGGCAGTATTTCACTATGCAGAAAAGTTCTAGTACTTCACGTTTCCACTTTCCCCATAGCTATTTAGACTACGCAAGGGTTGTAGTCGGTGATTGTAGTCGGTTGTCTATAAAGAGAGGTTGTTCAGTATCTTTAATGGGGACGATCTAGCTGATTTCTATGTTTCGTTTAACCTAAAGTGCGAACAAGAGGTACGAAGGTCATATTAATAGTGAATATTTACATTCGAATTCACAATTTGTGTTGCTAGAATACCAAGAGTGCTCAGTGTCCGGTGAATCACCTAAAACTTGCACAGCAAATACTGCGGAAATGAAAAACGCTATTGATGTGAGGTTTTCACAGAACTGATTGGTAGTCACGAGCTCGTATTGTTAGCCAATGCCGGCCGAAGTGGCCGTGCGGTTAAAGGCGCTGCAGTTTGGAACCGCAAGACCGCTACGGTCGCAGGTTTGAATCCTGCCTCGGGCATGGACGTTTGTGATGTCCTTAGGTTAGTTACGTTTAACTAGTTCTAAGTTCTAGGGGACTAATGACCTCAGCAGTTGAGTCCCATAGTGCTCAGAGCCATTTTTTTTGTTAGCCAATAAACAGATTGTGATAACACTTAGAAAGTGTATTTTTGTACAAACATGCAGTTTTTTAAACGGAACAGTACCTATTGACAATAATAAACTAAAAGTAGAGTAAAATAGAATGTCAGTGGTGTTTACTGCAGGAGTCTACGGGGGATCGTGTACGAGATCTCGTATTTTGAAAAGTTTACACTTCGACCCTTGTTAGTGCCATTCATCTGACGGAGTTGTTAGACATGATATTGTTATTATGTTTGCTTAAAGTGTGCTTGTGTGTTTGTGCTTACGTGTTTTTCGAGTGCTTGCAACTTGCTAGTCAGTTAATGTGTGGCAGTCCAAGCAGTACGTCGTGAATAGACGATGGGACTTACCAACGCAGAAAAAGCCGACATGCTCATGGTGTATGGAAAGTGTAGGACGAATGCAGTTCGTTCTTCTACGGTGTATGCGGCAAGATATCCCAACAGACGTCAACCATCTCGGCAGTTAGTTATGGTTCAAATGGCTCTGAGCACTATGGGACTTAACATCTATGGTCATCAGTCCCCTAGAACTTAGAACTACTTAAACCTAACTAACCTAAGGACAGCACACAACACCCAGCCATCACGAGGCAGAGAAAATCCCTGACCCCGCCGGGAATCGAACCCGGGAACCCGGGCGTGGGAAGCGAGAACGCTACCGGACGACCACGAGATGCGGGCAGTTAGTTATCAACCTCTTCAACCACATACGTGAAAGTGGTAGTGTAACGCCTGGACAACGTAACAGAAGGAAACAAGTGACGGGAGACGACAGAAGAGGGGGAAAATAATGTTCTTACCACGATTGCAGTTGATCCGCTCGTTAGCACCAGCGCAGTCGCGTGAGGAAGTGGCATGACTGAGGAATGGCTACTATGCATTCTCCATCACCATAGGTTCCATTCCTATAACGTCTCTCTCCATCCAGAGCTGCATTGAAACGATTATGAGAATTGAATTAACTTGTTTGCATGGGCGTTAAGACAGGATAGTCAGATGTATCATGTATCTTTTTTAGTGATGAAGCCGTATTTACCACCGAAAAATGCACTATTGGTCTGTCGACAGTCTCCATTTGTCTTTTTCAGGTGCAACGTCAGCGACCACGGAGTATAAACGTGTGGTGTGGGGTAATGAACCATCAGCTCAGAAGCTCGTTTTTCATAGACGGAACACTGGACGCAGACAAGTATCGCAGCCTCCCAACATTCCATCTTCCGCGGATGCTGGAAGACGTTGCTCTGCAGACTAGGAGGAACCTGTAGCACCACCATGACGGTTGTCGAGGCCTTACTGCACGTAGTACCACAGCATGTCGTCATGAGTATTTTCAAAATGGTTCAAATGGCTCTGAGCACTATGGGACTCAACTGCTGAGGTCATTAGTCCCCTAGAACTTAGAACTAGTTAAACCTAACTAACCTAAGGACATCACAAACATCCATGCCCGAAGTAGGATTCGAACCTGCGACCGTAGCGGTCTTGCGGTTCCAGACTGCAGCGCCTTTAACCGCACGGAGTATTTTCCAAATGGTTGGACTGTACGCAGAGGAGCCGTAGCATGGCCGTCCAGTTCCCTGGATCTGGCGCCCGTAGACTTTTTTCTGCGGGAAATGCTGAATGACATACTAGCTACAGCCGACGGTTTGCAACAACGTATTACTGCAGCCTGCTCGAACATTTCCGCAACAGCAGGCTGGACGCGCCTGTTGCCGCTGCCGGTGGTCATTTTGAAGACAACCAGTGATGGTCAGTTGTCCCGTTGCTGGTCAGAATCCACATAACTGATACACGCACCTGTGTTATTCTTTATTCTCTATTACCAAAGGGATTGTACAAGTGTCAGTGTGGGCGTTTTTCAAAATTACAACGTTTCGTAAATGGCGCGCACTAGAATCCTGCAACAAACAGCACTGACATCCTAATTTACCCTACTTTTGGTCTGTTAATGTCAATGGGCATTATTCTATCCAGTATTGTTGCACAAAAAATACACTTTCTAGGTATTATAAAAATGTTGATTAGCTAATAATACGAGCCCCTGGCAACCAATCCTTCAACAGCACTTACCATTGCCGCAATATTTGTGGTACAAGTCTTAGGCGATTCACCCCGTGTAAGTATGACGCCGTTAAAGACTTCGTGCACTGATGGCGAGTAGTGCAGATATCTACGTAAATGTGCCACTGCCCGCTTCTTGGGAAAATTTACTTGAATCCGCCCGGTTCGCCCCGAACTCCGACGAAAGGTCTGCGCTTGGTCTGAATTTTCCTCTGCAGAAGTTGGACCTCATTTCCATTAACTAGGAACGTAAAGGTCGATCATGATCATTTTCAACACGACACAAGCCGTTATACAGGGTGATTCAAAAAGAATACCACAACTTTAAAAATGTGTATTTAATGAAAGAAACATAATATAACCTTCTGTTATACATCATTACAAAGAGTATTTAAAAAGGTTTTTTTTCACTCAAAAACAAGTTCAGAGATTTCAATATGCCCCCCCCCCCCCAGACACTCGAGCAATATCAACCCGATACTCCAACTGGTTCCACACTCTCTGTAGCATATCAGGCGTAACAGTTTGGATAGCTGCTGTTATTTCTCGTTTCAAATCATCAATGGTGGCTGGGAGAGGTGGCCGAAACACCATATCCTTAACATACCCCCATAAGAAAAAATCGCAGAGGGTAAATCAGGGCTTCTTGGAGGCCAGTGATGAAGTGCTCTGTCACGGGTTGCCCGGCGGCCGATCCATCGCCTCGGGATAAGGTTTCGTAACTAACCCTTTTCGTAGGACTCTCCATACAGTTGATTGTGGAATTTGCAGCTCTCTGCTAGCTCTGCGAGTCGATTTTCCTGGGCTGCGAACAAATGCTTGCTGGATGCGTGCTACATTTTCATCACTCGTTCTCGGCCGTCCAGAACTTTTCCCTTTGCACAAACACCCATTCTCTGTAAACTGTTTATACCAACGTTTAATACACCACCTATCAGGAGGTTTAACACCATACTTCGTTCGAAATGCACGCTGAACAACTGTTGTCGATTCACTTCTGCCGTACTCAATAACACAAAAAGCTTTCTGTTGAGCGGTCGCCATCTTAGCATCAACTGACGCTGACGCCTAGTCAACAGCGCCTCAAGCGAACAAATGTACAACTAAATGAAACTTTATAGCTCCCTTAATTCGCCGACAGATAGTGCTTAGCTCTGCCTTTTGTCGTTGCAGAGTTTTAAATTCCTAAAGTTGTGGTATTCTTTTTGAATCACCCTGTATTATTGATACGTGTCTTAATTCTTCTGTAAAATCTCCTGTAGAATATTTCTCTGATAATGGAAGAAAATTACGTTGAATTACAAGTTGTTGTCACAATTTGGATGCCTTTAAACGTTAATCATATAGTTCACTTATCAAATATACGGTAGTCCACGATTATGTTCAATCATGTCAACGTGGTACGCTTCTTACTGAATTAAATATTACACTGAGTACTTATAAGTATATAGTTTTTAAAGGAAACTCTAATAAATTTACTATATTTTATATTGAACATTATTTGTGTCGTGGTACACGAGCAGGTGCTAGACCATGCAGCGAGAATTCAAGGGGACGGAGGATCCTGGTAATTGTTCAGATAGCTTTGTGATAGCTTTCGGCAACTGTATAAGTGACCTCCGTTAAGAAACAGGTACGACTCAGGCATAAGCCAGCTGCTGGTACGATGGAAACAGGATGCACGTGTATTTTTTGCGGGGAACCAAGAATTCGAGAATGTCGTTATCTTTAGTTCTTTCAGATGCCAGCAACGAACATACCGCTTCTAGGTCACTTCGCGACGCAGCCAATTTAGTGGCACTTCGTTCCAAACTGGTTATAACAGTGAATTAAAAGAAAAATCGGAGACTCTTGGATAATATTGGTCAGAGGATTGTATCGGACAAGAGTTGTTTCTAAGCCCTAGCATTAGTGACAGCATCTGCCGTGGCACTGCAGTGAGAACTATGGAGCAACAGCCCTACTCACACGATTCACAATCAAAACAATAATGCTTTTCGAAGTTCCAAGAAATTATTTGTCACAAAGTGAGTTTTTGGGTGCACGATCTTTGGAATGATGTGCTTTGTTTGGTTTGGAAGTAAGTAATATTAAATTTTTATTGTATCTATAGATACAACTGGTATTTTGTAAGATACAGGCTATGACAATGCAAAAGAAGGAAGATTAGTGTTTGACGCAACAGATGGAGCACAAGCTCCAATTAAGGAAGAATGATGGAGAAGGAAATTGGTAGTGCCATTTCAAATGAACCATCCCGACATTTGCTTTAAGCGATTTATTGAAATCGCCTAAAACCTAAATCAGGATGGTCAGACGCGATTTGAAGCGGCGTCCTCCCGTATGCGAGTCCAGTGTGATAACGACTGCGGTGCCTCACTCGATCTCTGACACTGTCTAGTACAACTAAAAACCATAGAAATGTTAAAACTATCACAGCAGTACATTCGGATTGCATCAATGTATACAGTTTCAGGCTATGCCGGATAAAACGGATAGCATAAAAACGTAATATTTCCATTTTTGTCCTAAACAGGTAAAGGCAGAGAAGACAGAATACAGTTGGGATGGAAATAACATGAAGGAAGCTGAAGAAAAGGCAGAATTCTTGGGAAGACAACAAGGGAAACGAGTGAGAAATAGTCAGTTCCAAGGAGTATATTACGTGACAGACATAAAGCTTTGCGGGAAAACGAAGAGGAGGCCATGAAACCTGTTTTAGGAAATATTCAGATTTTTTTCTGAAAACATTCAGTGATGAAAAGGAAACAACGTTGTACGATCATGTTAAAAATTATATAAACGTCTTTGAATAAAATGAGTTCTTGAATATAGTGTATATATACACACTCCTGGAAATTGAAATAAGAACACCGTGAATTCATTGTCCCAGGAAGGGGAAACTTTATTGACACATTCCTGGGGTCAGATACATCACATGATCACACTGACAGAACCACAGGCACATAGACACAGGCAACAGAGCATGCACAATGTCGGCACTAGTACAGTGTGTATCAACCTTTCGCAGCAATGCAGGCTGCTATTCTCCCATGGAGACGATCGTAGAGATGCTGGATGTAGTCCTGTGGAACGGCTTGCCATGCCATTTCCACCTGGCGCCTCAGTTGGACCAGCGTTCGTGCTGGACGTGCAGACCGCGTGAGACGACGCTTCATCCAGTCCCAAACATGCTCAATGGGGGACAGATCCGGAGATCTTGCTGGCCAGGGTAGTTGACTTACACCTTCTAGAGCACGTTGGGTGGCACGGGATACATGCGGACGTGCATTGTCCTGTTGGAACAGCAAGTTCCCTTGCCGGTCTAGAAATGGTAGAACGATGGGTTCGATGACGGTTTGGATGTACCGTGCACTATTCAGTGTCCCCTCGACGATCACCAGTGGTGTACGGCCAGTGTACGAGATCGCTCCCCACACCATGATGCCGGGTGTTGGCCCTGTGTGCCTCGGTCGTATGCAGTCCTGATTGTGGCGCTCACCTGCACGGCGCCAAACACGCATACGACCATCATTGGCACCAAGGCAGAAGCGACTGTCATCGCTGAAGACGACACGTCTCCATTCGTCCCTCTATTCACGCCTGTCGCGACACCACTGGAGGCGGGCTGCACGATGTTGGGGCGTGAGCGGAAGACGGCCTAACGGTGTGCGGGACCGTAGCCCAGCTTCATGGAGACGGTTGCGAATGGTCCTCGCCGATACCCCAGGAGCAACAGTGTCCCTAATTTGCTGGGAAGTGGCGGTGCGGTCCCCTACGGCACTGCGTAGGATCCTACGGTCTTGGCGTGCATCCGTGCGTCGCTGCGGTCCGGTCCCAGGTCGACGGGCACGTGCACCTTCCGCCGACCACTGGCGACAACATCGATGTACTGTGGACACCTCACGCCCCACGTGTTGAGCAATTCGGCGGTACGTCCACCCGGCCTCCCGCATGCCCACTATACGCCCTCGCTCAAAGTCCGTCAACTGCACATACGGTTCACGTCCACGCTGTCGCGGCATGCTACCAGTGTTAAAGACTTCGATGGAGCTCCGTGTGCCACGGCAAACTGGCTGACACTGAAGGCGGCGGTGCACAAATGCTGCGCAGCTAGCGCCATTCGACGGCCAACACCGCGGTTCCTGGTGTGTCCGCTGTGCCGTGCGTGTGATCATTGCTTGTACAGCCCTCTCGCAGTGTCCGGAGCAAGTATGGTGGGTCTGACACACCGGTGTCAATGTGTTCTTTTTTCCATTTCCAGGAGTGTATGTAGAACAACTAAAAATAAAGCACCGGTTCAGTATGAAAAGACGTAAGGCTGTTGAAAGCTTTATCCTCAAGTTTTCAGGGGCAGTAGGTTTCAAACAGGAAGAAGTTAAGTCATTCTCTGATTAACTAGATGAGCTGACAGACAAGTTCAAGATTGTATCCATTTACAGCCCAATTAGATTTTCTTTGCAACAAAAATTACTTTTTTTTACACATTAATGCTTAATATTCAAATCAAACTTCCGAAAATTTGGACAACCAAAATTGCAAAGGGTAGAAAAAATACTTCAAAAATCAACCAACGTACAATCTTGTGACATCGAGTCATAAGAAATGATATTATTATATTATTATAAAATTCTACTAGCTTTTTGCCAGCGGTTTCACCCGCTTACGTAGATGTGCATATACGCCGAGAAAAATATTGCCGCGTTGCAGTGTTCATTCTTGCATCCTGGCTGATGTAATAAAAAACGCAAATAGAAGAGAGATTGCACTTCATACTTTGACAGTAGTTCAAGTCAACTAAATACAGGGTTATTACAAATGGTTGAAGCGATTTCACAGCTCTACAATAACTTTATTATTTGAGATATTTTCGCAATGCTTTGCACACACATACAAAAACTCAAAAAGTTTCTTTAGGCATTCACAAATGTTCGATATGTGCCCCTTTAGTGATTCGGCAGACATCAAGCCGATAATCAAGTTCCTCCCACACTCGGCGCAGCATGCCCCCATCAATGAGTTCGAAAGCATCGTTGATGCGAGCTCGCAGTTCTGGCACGTTTCTTGGTAGGGGAGGTTTAAACACTGAATCTTTCACATACCCCCACAGAAAGAAATCGCATGGGGTTAAGTCGGGAGAGCGTGGAGGCCATGACATGGATTGCTGATCGTGAACTCCACCACGACCGATCCATCGGTTTTCCAATCTCCTGTTTAAGAAATGCCGAACATCATGATGGAAGTGCGGTGGAGAACCATCCTGTTGAAAGATGAAGTCGGCGCTGTCGGTCTCCAGTTGTGGCATGAGCCAGTTTTCCAGCATGTCCAGATACACGTGTCCTGTAACGTTTTTTTCGCAGAAGAAAAAGGGGCCATAAACTTTAAACCTTGAGATTGCACAAAACACGTTAACTTTTGGTGAATTGCGAATTTGCTGCACGAATGCGTGAGGATTCTCTACCGCCCAGATTCGCACATTATGTCTGTTCGCTTCACCATTAAGAAAAAATGTTGCTTCATCACTGAAAACAAGTTTCGCACTGAACGCACCCTCTTCCATGAGCTGTTGCAACCGCGCCGGAAATTCAAAGCGTTTGACTTTGTCATCGGGTGTCAGGGCTTGTAGCAATTGTAAACGCTAAGCCTTCTGCTTTAGCCTTTTCCGTATGATTTTCCAAACCGTCGGCTGTGGTATGTTCAGCTCCCTGCTTGCTTTATTCGTCGACTTCCGCGGGCTACGCGTGAAACTTGCCCGCACGCGTTCAACCGTTTCTTCGCTCACTGCAGGCCGACCCGTTGATTTCCCCTTACAGAGGCATCCAGAAGCTTTAAACTGCGCATACCATCGCCGAATGGAGTTAGCAGTTGGTGGATCTTTGTTGAACTTCGTCCTGAAGTGTCGTTGCACTGTTATGACTGACTGATGTGAGTGCATTTCAAGCACGTCATACGCTTTCTCGGCTCCTGTCACCATTTTGTCTCACTGCGCTCTCGAGCGCTCTGGCGGCAGAAACCTGAAGTGCGGCTTCAGCTGAACAAAACTTTATGAGTTTTTCTACGTATCTGTAGTGTGTCGTGACCATATGTCAATAAATGGAGCTACAGTGAATGTATGAAATTGTTTCAATCATATGTAATAGTCCTGTATAGGAAACAAAAACCCGTAGGCCGTTTTCGAATATTTTCGCGTGTGAAACCCTCTTCACACCCACTCGCACCCAAATGGGAAGTAGGGAATTCTTATCCCCCCTCAGACACCTTTGCAAGCGTGCACACAAGAGCTCACGGAAGTTTCATCGCCATCGGATGAATGACACAGAAATGTATAGAAGGCGAACAAACATTCACTTTCATATACGATCCAGTCAGATTAATGTTACCACCTGGCGAAAGCTTGAATAAACATTTCTCGCAGAGCATATGCCCAAGAAGAGAGTCAGTGAGGTTCCGGAAAGTACCCACAGGGAGGTGGAGCAATGCGGACTCCAGCGCCGTGGCCATCTGCGCTAGGTTTCACGGTTGAGGATCCATGACACGAGCAGCCCGATCGAGGTGGTCCGACAGATTAACGATTTGGTGTAAATCCGGAGTGTTTGGTCCCCGGAGACTCATCCTGATGCTCTTGAAGTCACGCACGTACACTGTGAGCTGGGTGACACGTTGCATTGTCCTGCTGGTAGATGCCATGGTACCAAGAAAAACAAATGGCATATAGGTATGGACATGGTCCCCAAAGCTAGATCCATATTTATGTTGATCCATTGTCCTTCCAGAATGACGAGATCAGCTAGGAAATGGCACGAAAATATTCCCCAGACCAGAATGCTCTCTCGTCTGACCTGGAGACTTCAGAAGATTGTTGCAGGGCTGTACACGGCGAAGGGCATCGGTCCGATGGAAAATGAGACGTGATTCATCTGAAAGTCCCACCCGTCACCTCTCAATGGCTTTCAATTTCCAGCCTTCGTCGCCGATGAACAGCAGTCAGCATGGGTGCATGAGCCAGGCATCAACTGAGAAGCCCATACGCAGCAACGATCGCTGAACTGTCGTTGAGACACTATTGGTACATAATTGGCAACCAATGCTGTACAATCGCAATAAAGTCGTGAGATGTTCAATTGACTCTTTTATTAGAACATGTTACGCGTTTCGGGACTGCACCCATCTTCAGACATCACAAACTTCAACTCCTTCGTAACCAACCAGGCGTACAGCCTTGACAACCCAAAGAAAGTGTCGAATAACGTATGACTGCGACACTAGCAGTATACGCTCTGCTTCAAGACATGTTCTAATAAAAGAGTCAATTGAACATCCCACGACTTTATTTGCGATTGTACAGCATTGGTTGCCAGTTATTGACATAAAAATGATCGCATGCCTCAGGCGAGATCTTATGTCCTGTATATCACTATTGGCTCACTTTGTTCGCCTGGCTGGGCAGTCGCTCAACAGTTGCACGTCTATTCGCCCGTACACATTGAAAGGTGGCTACACTGAGCCACAGCGCCAGAGATTGCGCCAAAGAGTATTATTCCGCCGCCTCCACTGGCAGTGCTTGTCGAGATGTGGCAGTAGTCAGTGCTTGTTGAGAAGCAGTAGTAGTGAGTCGGTGTTGAGATGTTGTAGTAGGGAGTGCTTGTTCCATGTTTTATGCAGTTGTTTGATGGGCTAGACAGCAGATGTTGTTCGAATGGAGATATTGTAATGATCAGAGTGCTTTTCGTCAATATATATGAAGGTAAAAAAATTCCTTTTTTTATTATTTCAGTGTCTTAAATAATGCGTCATTACAGGTTCAGTCAACAAAGCATCTGGCTCGTGTACTTGTATTAGAGCGTAATTCTGGCTTTCTTGCGCAATTATAGTATTTCTATTTTTTTAATTACTTCAGTATAAATGGTATTTAAAATTTCTTGTCTTATTGAAGAAGAACCGTGCCAGATGTGTACGTTGAATCATACTTCCACACACAGAACAGTTACACTTGTGCTATGGTTTCGTACGTTTTATAGTTGCTGGGGACTTAATTAATTAATTGTGTTAACGGAAATTTCCTTTCATTCTTTGTTGCTATTCTATGCAGTCAGATTGCGTACTAAAACCAGTCAGGGCTAACCGTTTACGAGACAGCGTAACCGAACAGACAGCTACTAAATCAAAAAATTGAAATTATTTGCATTATATTTAATTAAGCCCCCATGCAACATCTCCGCAGCCGTCATTCACCCCTGTCTCCTATGGCGCATGGTGATGGTGTACCACAGTTGCCACGGCGTCGGTTTTGGATACCGTCAGTTTACCCCACACGTTAGACTTCAATCACGGCGGCACACGAACAGTTTACAAACTTGCCCGTTTAGGGAATGCTTCCAGCCTTGGCCGAAAAACCATTGACAATGCAAAATTTTGTACATGGCTCCGCGTTCAGAGACCGTGAATAGTTACAATCGAAAGAAAAACAGCCCTCGGTCAGTATTTTTAACGCATTAACCGGCTTTCAACACTGTGAGGAGTGTCTTCCTCAGAATTTAAATCAAAGAATGGTCTATATTCTATAACATGGTCGGAGAATTATGACTAAAAACGTATGATAGAGTGTAAGTACGGAATCATCGTGAAAGACTGGCAGTATTTACATGTCATTTATAAAATAATAAATATGCCAAAAAGGCATTAGTCACAAAGATATTTAAGATAAAGAAAACTGTATTGGCGAGCCACTAAGGGCTGCTCGTTACTTGCGTGGTGCCGGTTGCAAAACGGACTGAGGTGCCCGCGTTAACAAATGCAGCCAGGTGAACATGGCACTGCAACGAGCGCGCCATCTAGTAGCCGTAGATACAATTAGGCTACTTCACATTGAAATATAGGCAGAAATGATTATAAATAAACAGTATTGGTACGTAATGGAAAACAATGTTCGTTTGATAGTAGCATACACCACAACATTTTCCCCATACATCAAAGCTTATAACAGTAAGATAAAACATGAAAACATCATTATGAAAATGTAGATAGGACTGAATGACAACTTGTAGAAAGTAATATAGACGTGAAATGCAGCGAAGAAACATTTGATAATTGAAAAACATAGGACAACCTTAGAAGGAAAAGAACATTTCGGCAATCTGCACAAGGAGAGCCAAAGTCAGATATCGAGTAACGGCTTTATACCGTTAAAAATTTTTTTGTTACGTAACTGTAGCTGTTCGTTAAGGATGACAATGCTCATTTGGAGGTCACATAAATCGCTCTCTTTCCGTATTACTACAACGACTGCATTGTTTTCCGCATCCCTCGGCACGCGTTGTTTACCCTCCACTTCTAGTGCTGCCACCTGCCTTCTGTGAGTGGTTACTGCACGTTGACGTCGATCGTAGGCGGCGGTTGCACTAATGTAACTGGACCGTGTATATTAGATTAAGTGACACCACATACGTTTGTTTAGTGCGAGAAATGTTGCAACACAACTTTCAGAAAATATAATTCCGAATCAGACTAAGCGTCCAAAACCACCGAGTCTTCCACTAATTATTATCGATCTCATAAACCACAAACGAAAATGCCCTTTAACTTTTAACAATAGAGTAGTTACTACTCCTGATATCCGCAGACAAATGCGCTGATACTCCCCGTCGGCGCAGGCTTTTATCTGTGAAGTAATTATTAATGAGGATATCCGCGAAGACATCTGTGGATACAGGCAATGCGCCGCTAGCGATACTGGGGAGGGGCGGGAGCCGGCAGCGCAGTTTGCATACGCGCGAGGCACGGCCACGTCACCCCGGGGTGCCTGCCCGGTACCTCCCCCTCCCCGACGGCTGGCCGCGTCACATTCCATCCGCCGCATTCTCCGGGCATAACTCCCCCTCCCCCTCCATCGCTCTTTCTCTCACTTGCCTCTCTCTCCGCCTGACACGTCCCGCCGATGGGATGTTTTAATTCGAGCGAGCTTTGTCGGCCTCGAGGCGGCGAGGCTGCTTTGTTGGTAGGCGGCTGGGCTTCCTATCGCCTCCCCTCCCCACCTCAATCCTCGCTCCCCCAACACTTCTACATCCCTAAACTTGATCCAGCCTTCTCCAGGTGGACGATTCCAGACGGTAAGCGCGAGGCACACAGCAAATGGGCACTCCTTTCCGTGAGTGCGTTATGCGGGTTTTATCGAAAGCTGTTCACGTGCTAAAATAAGAAAAAAAAAATCTTCTTAAGTATGAATGTGTGACAGGAGGCTGTACATAATTTCGTGGGTATTTCTCCAGTATTTGGATGTCATGAACGCCTTTGCACTGTTTGAAATTATAAGCGCGCTGTGTCATCAGAGATACTGCGCCGCCCGGAGGCTTGCTTGGACTATCTCTGCTTTGCAGGGTGCGCGGGAGATGGTGCACACTTAATTGTGAAATGAGGAGCCACAGTAGTCGGCAGTGGTGTGTCATGAGTAGTAGTACTGGATAGGCCGAGTGTTACGGTTGTAATTATATCCCCCGGTAGGAAAAGGTCGTTGATTTTGTAAGTAGGCTGTTTAGGTTCTTATATTGGTAACGCCACGTAGCGCTCTGAAAATCACTGGCTGTGCTGTGTGCAGTCTGTGGCTGGTTTGCATTGTTGTCTGCCATTGTAGTGTTGGGCAGCGGCAGCTGGATGCGAACAGCGCGTAGCGTTGCGCAGTTGGAGGTGAGCCGCCAGCAGTGGTGGATGTGGGCAGAGAGATGGCGGAGGTTTGTAATTTGTCATGAACTGCTATATTTATATATGATGATATCAAGGTAAATACATTGTTCGTTCTCTATTAATATCTTTCATTTGCTAACTATCCCTATCAGTAGTTAGTGCCTTCAGTAGTTTGAATCTTTTATTTAGTTGGCAGTAGTGGCGCTCGCTGTATTGCAGTAGCTTGAGCAGCGAAGATTTTTGTGAGGTAAGTGATTTGTGAAAGGTATAGTTTAATGTTAGTCAGGGCCATTCTTTTGCAGGGATCTTTGATAGTCAGATTGCGTTGCGCTAAAAATATTGTGTGTCAGGTTAAGCACAGTCCTGTATAATTGTTCAAAGGGGACGTTTCATATGGCGACCCTGCCAGGATACCTCACTGGAATCTTCTGATTTTTTTCTTGTAGTTTGTGTATTTAGTGTAGCTTTTGTTTATTGCTAGCGCGTAATTGTAGAGAGAATTTCCTTTGTAGTTGCAGTCTTTCATTGTTGTATAGTAAAACAGTTGTGGCATGCATGTAGATTTGCACCAAGTATTTCGCAGCTGCGCTTGCAATTAACTAGATATTATTTTCAGTGCTATGTTAATGTGTTCTCTTATTTTTGATCTTCAAATTGTGTTTTTCTCTGTTGTCGTGTGAAATACTGTGACAATAATGGCGTGTGAAAAATGTAACACTAGGCTCCAAACTAAACTAGGAAATAATAGTGATGACGAGCGTAGCTTATCAGCGCCGCCGAGTAATGAATTTACTAATGTTCAAAGTAGTAATTTGGTAACTGTGCACAGGGAAATGGAGCGGGCGTCAAACAATGGCGTGGACAGTGAAACAATTAGTGAAGAGGGAAGCATTATCGATCGACCGGTTGGCAATAGCTCGCCTCAGGAAGCCGAAATGACACGACACGATCTCGCAAATACTGTAGATTCAGGTTTTGGATCCTCACCGTTTTCTCGAATAAGTCAAGACACATTTTCTGCTTGTCAAAATGTGAATGTTTCCGGTGTAAATTCACTGCCGAAAAGCACTGAGGAACATGTTTCAGACACCAATGCATTGTTATTACAATTAATACAACAAATGGGACAGACACAGCAAAAGCTTCAAAAGTTAGACACAGTGGAACAAAATCTTAAAAAGTTAGACACAATGGAACAACACCAGAGACAAACACAGCAACAGTTAGACACAGTGGAACAAAATCTCAAAAAGTTAGACTCATTGGAACAAACTCTCGAACAAACACGTGAGGATTTAACTGCTGAGTTACATAACATTGAATCGAAATGTCAAAAAGTCTGTAATGACGTAAAAACTCAAATTTGTGAGCATTTTCAACCTATTTTTTCGCGTCATGAAAATGCATTACAGAATCACGAAGCAGCCATAAAAGAACTGCAAACTATTGTTCATGAAAATCATGATACCTTGCAAGCTAAATTTGACTCAGTTGCATCTACCGATTCGGTTACGCAACTTGCAAAAAGTCAAGAAAACTTAAAGGTCACAGTAGACACGATTGCAACACAAATGGACACTCTGAAACTTGGTTCAGAAAAACATACAGAGGAAATGATTTCACTATCGGATAAAGTAGCCGAACTTTCAGATCAGTTCACTAACTTATCTACAAAGGTAGATGATGATCTGAATGACACAACACCTGTAGCCTTCACTGACACAGAAGAGTATGAACAAATTAGAAAATTCAAACAAAATAAAAATCAAATCAATACACAGTACAAAAGAGAAATCCGGGAAGTGCAAGATCAGTTGGCACAAGTAGTACAAG
Organism: Schistocerca americana; assembly: GCF_021461395.2. NCBI lineage: Eukaryota > Metazoa > Arthropoda > Insecta > Orthoptera > Acrididae > Schistocerca > Schistocerca americana. The sequence goes on from NC_060124.1 coordinate 17,787,378, forward strand.
AATTATGTATTTCAGAGGACACTCGCGCTCCAATACGGGAAGAGGGACTTAGAAATACGGAACAACCACAAAATAATAACACAGGACATTTCGGTAATTATGAAAGAAATTGGCAAGGTGCACCGAATTTTGAAATGGAACCGCCGAAACGATGTAACAATGACCGATATGCGACTCGCCGACATGATGACTTTGACTATAAGCTGTTCATTACTACACGTAAATTCAAAACATTTAAGAATTCTGGGAACGACATTCATCCACAAGCATGGCTCCAACAATTCTCTCATTGTTTTCCTCCCAACTGGTCATTAGAGCACAGATTAGAATTTGTGTGTGGCTACTTGGAGAATGAACCAGCTGTAAGAATGCGATCGGTAATTCACGATTGCCACAGTGAGGGAGAGTTTTACCACGCCTTCTCTCAGCATACTGGTCTCAGGCCACACAAGACCGAGTAAAACAAAGCATCATAATGATGAAACGTTTCGAACAATCTGAATTTTCCAGTCTTATGAAATATTTTGAAGACATGTTGCACAAGAATCAGTACCTGTCAAACCCATACAGCCCCTCAGAACTCATCCGCATTTGCTTAATCAAACTGCCTGAACATTTACGACATATTATTTTGGCAGGACGTTGCAAAGACGACATTGAAGCATTTCAGGGACTCTTACAAGAATTAGAAATTGACACTGACAATCGCGGAACGCGAAACCAGGAACACAGCAATTACAGGTCACATCCGTCGCAATTCCGCGATGAAAGAAGTAATAACTTTACACGACAAGGCTATTCTTACAACGCAAATCGTGACCAAAATAGACACCACCCGTACGACAACCGTTGGCAGAGTAATAATAGTTACAGAGAAAGATCGCATTTCCGTAGTAATGACTATCACAGAGACAATCAGAGAAACAGACAATATGGGAACCAAAACAAGTATTATCAAGGGAGGCAGAATAACTTCAGATGCAACAGTTCGGCGCAGAGTTACGATTCAGGGAGAAATTCTCCACCACATGACCGACAAACAAGAAACTATGTAATCTACCGACAAAACGACAGACGTGAATTTCATCAGAACTGGCGGGATTCTAACGGAGCTGGGCCCTCACGGCAAGGCGAATTTGTAGAAGTTAGGTCTCCTAATCCCAATAACAACGCGCGCCAACAAAGAGACAGACAATGACTCGCGCCGCAGGCACCCACGTGCGCCGGCTGGCTCAGAGAAAAATAACATAGACGCTAACCTTGAGATAAATTCCAGTATTCTTTGCCGACGTATACCGCGTGACAATTGCATTCAAGTTCAAACTCTGAGTACTAGGAAGAGTAAAGGTTTACACCACATTTCACATGTAAAACCGTTTATTGAAAGATAATCTGCTTTTTAACTTTGTCTTTGCCATAAAACTTTTCACTTTACATTACTAGTATGCTGTGTCAGACTTAGAATCTGTTAACATACAACAATGTTTGAAGTTAAATATCCAATCAAGAACCAAGAGAACTTATTTAAACAGAAATGACGAATGCATTGTTATAGTAAACAGACGTCACAGTGTTATTGTGTGTGTACATTCTTGCTTGTTTGTTGCACGATTACGTAACGACTATAAGGCTCACATACTTAGAACATTTACCAGTACTGCTAATGAGATTTTAATGCAACATTTTGGTTTATTTGAAAATACAATTTGAATTTAAAGTGCTTTCTGAGAGATACCAGATGACACAGAGGTTAGTTTATGTGACAGCTACACGATTTTTATCACGACGCTACTAATGAGTGACAATTTACAATGTTGCTTTTGCGGTGTATCTGTTTTATATCTGCACAGTTTTCTGAATTCTTCTGGAAAGAAAAACATGTTTTAGTAGTAACTTTTGTGGTATAGCAACAATGAGACAGCCTTTTTCGTGGCATAACAATACGTTACTGTACAGTACTTTCCTCATCACGGCAATAAGCGTAATAACTAAGATATCTATACGCAAAGCATTTCACTTTTGTGTATCATGAGGTAAGTACATTGACTTTAGCAGAACTTTGCTTACAGAGGACGATAACTACGACAGTTCCACAGAATTATCTTACGGCAAGACGCGCATTTAGCGCTACAGGACACGCATTTGAGTGATTAATCTTATACTTAAAACACTTATTTTCAAAGATTTTTTAATTACAAAGAAAGTTTTCCGTGATACATTTCTTTCCATTGCTGTAATTTGTAACACCTGAGGGTATAATTACATTTATCCTCAGGGGGGTACACGCTTACTTTGTGTACCATGTGTGTGGCAACCACAAGGAACCCTAGCTAATATGGTATTTGCTTATACAACTTTACACATCGGTACCATATTTCTCTAACACACAAATTACACAGCTATCTGATCATTTAACTGAGAGATAAACATTTTTTTACTACATCAGTGACACATGTTTACGCAATACACAGTTGGATAACTTCACACTTATGAAATTGTATTTTGTCTGTACTTTGTGAAATGCTCATATTTTTTTGGAACCATTGTGATACTATGAGAGCTTTGAATGATATATTTGGTAAGGGAGCATGATTTTAAAGTACGTTTGAGGTAGATGACACTATTGAAATGAGCAGAGAATTTTTTTTAGGTTTTGAAATTATTGGAGGAAGCTACAACGATTTTGAGAATTGACTGAGATGTTATGATATTATTATGACGACGATGTGTACTATGCTGTTGAGATATGTTTATGATCAATAAGATGATGCTACCGTTTATGAGGAATAAGAAGTATGTTGGAAACCAAGAATCGTACTTTAAGAGTTATGAAATGTGCGTAAATGCGTGACTGTATCACAATGCTGACGAATATTTTATTTGGACACTTATATTTATAGGATTTTGTTTCTACAGATTTGCAACGCTAATTCTTGACCTGTGAAATATTTTTATGTGAGACTGTCACTGTAGCGGAAACTGCTGTCATAAATATTTCCGTAAGAAAGTTAAGTGACCACCTGCACGTAATGCGTCGCGGGCACCCACCTGGGCGACAGCCGCCCGAAAAAAAAAAAAAGCCATTAGCCTTTCAGCGGCACAGGTAGAAAAAAAAAGGGAGGCCATTATCCTCGCTATTGACGTTCCTTTGTAGAAAGCATCGCAAATATTACACGCTCATTACCTGAAAACATATGGTCACTCGTACTTTGTGCTAATTACTGAAGTGCTTATGAATTGATGGGAAATATTCTTACATCTGCAAACCTGATAATGACAAGTGTCTTTCTACGAGAGTTGAGAGCTACTGACTTATGAAATGCCACACAGCTATTGAATGATGTTTTTATGCTTTGGTTTGCGTAATTGCTTATTTCATTTGACATCTGTTTTCCAGCTGTGTTGCAGCATTGGTTTCATAAAATAAAATTAAATGCATTTGCTAATGTGAACACTTTCTGTCAACAGATCTATTAAATAATAATTTTGTGATCCACATTCTTCAAAAAAGGAGCACTTGGAAAGGAAAGAACAATAAGAAGGGACTAGTAACAGTAACTGCATACATAATATTCTTTTCAAGTACATGGTAATATTTTTTTTAGAATAAGTTGTTGTGGTGCACCACTTTAATTACTTAGACATTAAGATGTGATTATACATTTCCCTTATCTGCATTGTTATCCTTAATGTACTATTTTTCCTGCTTAAGCTGTGTCATGTTTAGATATAAGCTGCTGTTTGCCAGCCATAGTGTTACTGAATTTGACTTTGTGTTACTCTGCTAAGCCAGTTTTACTACTCATTTATTTTTCTTGTTGCTGCACATTGGCTCATATTAGTTGTAATGCTGCATTGCTTGGTAATTTAGATTTACTGTAGCTTGCTTTGCAAATTTCGATTTTTTTGTCATTGCTGTTTGTGTTAATTGTTTTGTGCTGCTGCATTGCCTCGTCCCTTAGTTTACCATCTGAGCTCAGTAGATTTAAGTTAGCTTAAGAGGGGGTAGCCTATAAGAGAATGAGTTGCGATGAATTTGAAGAAATGCACTGAGAGGCTATACGAGAAAAGTACAGAAAGCAGGTATAGATAGGACTTTTGGAAATAATGAAGAACGAAGGGAGATCTCCGAGAAGTAAAGAAAGTTTTGTTTGCAAAATACTGCAGTAAAACAAACCCTGTCCTTTCCTTGTATTATTCCACTACATGTTTGTGTACCCTTGCGTATTTATGTTTTTCCTGTATTTATATGTTTATCTGATAAGACTTATATTGTAGAATTTTTCTAATACTGAGCTACATTCACTATGATGAGAAATACTGTTATCCTCGAATATAATTGGCATTAATAATATGTTATTTACTTTGTAAAGATGTTAGACATTATTTATTCTGTTTTGTGTTAATGCTCATGTGTGAAGTTGATGTTTCGAAAGTTATTCCGATCTTTTATGTATGTACTCATGTCATAATTCCTGTAACATTGATGTATATGTTTATTTCTATTCTTTTGTAAAGCCCCTATTATCTACAAATGTTATCTGTATTATTATGTTTCAATGATGTTTTCTGTATCTTTGTAATTGTATTCTCATGTTATAAAATTGTACTTGACACCAGTTCATCAAATTAAGTAACTTGTGAGTTACATTTCACTGCACATGTTTCTGTTGGTCATAGTATATGGACAATATGTGAGAAGTTGGGACTGTTAGTGTTTGCATGTGTGTTACTAATTCAGCAAGGGACTGGATAACAGCATTGCTGGTTCTAAGGACAATTCCAAAAACTTTGTGAGTGCACAAGTGGTGGTTTATGGACTTGCTATATTCTCCGCAAGACTCTTCGATGGTGAATGTGCACCTGCACAATCGCAACAGATGGCTGCTGGACATTTCTACAAGGACTACAGTGGGTCTGCATCTTTGATGGCCCACCAATACCATTATTTCTACTAGGACTACAGTGGGTCTACACCTTTGCTGACTCACCAGTACCATTATTTCTGCAAGGACTGCAGTGGGTCTGCGCCTCTGATGGCCCACTAATACCGTAATCTCTACCAGGACTGCAGTGGGTCTACTCTGTGATGACCTACCTACCAATGTTCTTCAAAACGTCGAATGACTCTGCTGTGGGTTTGCTATGTTGTGACCCATTACCTGTCAGCATGTCAAGAGTCAGCACTGTCTTTCTGATGGAAGGACACTACTTCTTCAAGACTGCATGGAAATCCACTACTTCTGTGTGCATTCTCTTTTACTGTTCAGACTTTGAAAAAAAGAAGAAAAGCACTGTAATTTTACTGTGATGAATCAGGACTGTCTTTATAGACTGTGAGAAAATTTTAGCTCTTGACCAACATTGTATCAATAAGTGTGTGCATTTGATTTCTTTGTTATTGTAATTATGAAAATTTTTTTCAAATCTGTATTGGCCACTGCCCAAACCAATTTGTAAAATTTTTTGTGGGGAGCATGGGGGCTATGTAAGTAGGCTGTTTAGGTTCTTATATTGGTAACGCCACGTAGCGCTCTGAAAATCACTGGCTGTGCTGTGTGCAGTCTGTGGCTGGTTTGCATTGTTGTCTGCCATTGTAGTGTTGGGCAGCGGCAGCTGGATGCGAACAGCGCGTAGCGTTGCGCAGTTGGAGGTGAGCCGCCAGCAGTGGTGGATGTGGGCAGAGAGATGGCGGAGGTTTGTAATTTGTCATGAACTGCTATATTTATATATGATGATATCAAGGTAAATACATTGTTCGTTCTCTATTAATATCTTTCATTTGCTAACTATCCCTATCAGTAGTTAGTGCCTTCAGTAGTTTGAATCTTTTATTTAGTTGGCAGTAGTGGCGCTCGCTGTATTGCAGTAGCTTGAGCAGCGAAGATTTTTGTGAGGTAAGTGATTTGTGAAAGGTATAGTTTAATGTTAGTCAGGGCCATTCTTTTGCAGGGATCTTTGATAGTCAGATTGCGTTGCGCTAAAAATATTGTGTGTCAGGTTAAGCACAGTCCTGTATAATTGTTCAAAGGGGACGTTTCAATTTACTGATTAATTATTTGAGATGAGGGAAGACAAGGAGGCATTTTGAGAAGAATATTTTATAATGATTATTTTGATGAGTAATAGGAGAGGATTTAAGGTAATTGATTTTAGATTTTGTAATTTCTTTCGCCAGCTTGTAGTTGCGCATTCTTGTTTGAGGCATTCGGAGGCTTTTGTTGTTGTTGTTGTGGTCTTCAGCCCAGAGACTGGTTTGATGCAGCTCTTCATGCTACTCTATCCTGTGCAAGCTTCTTCATCTCCCAGTACCTACTGCAACCTACATCCTTCTGAATCTGTTTAGTGTATTCATCTCTTGGTCTCCCTCTACGATTTTTACCCTCCGCGCCGCCCTACAATACTAATTGGGCTTTAGTATAGGGAAAAATTAACAGCCATGCATAATTCTTAATTTGAACCTGGGGGAGGAATAACTCTTGAACATTTAATGTCATATTTACGAGTTACATTTTTGAAAAGATCTGGGTGTTAAAGACTACTTATGTTTGTCCGCTAAAGAATTGTAATGTTTTTGTGTATTAATGTTTGTGAAGCAAAGAAAGAGATAATTCTTCAGTACAGAACTTTTCTAATCAGAAGACTAATTGCATTGATGTTATAATTTATCCCAAGTCATTGTTGCCTCCAATGTCCGTGCCAAAATGTGAGTTACCATTATCCTTATTCAGATTTGTTATGAACCAAGGATGCATTGCCCCCTTTTTTTTTTTTTTTTTTTTTTTTTTTTTTTTTTTTTTTTTTTTTTAAGGAAAGAAAAGGCGCATTCCACCAGGCGGATCTCAGTAGACAGTTATAGCTCAGGAAGTGCAACGAATTTCAAGACAAGAAGAGCGTCATGGTGTTTCCATTGTGCGACAGCTAAGCCAAAATGAAATAATAAAAAAAGGGAACACTGAGTTTTTCGAGGGTTAATTTATCAGTTTAAAAGTTTAACGATTCGTAGAGTAGAATTCATACAGTATTCTTGCTATTACGAATGTTTAAACAGACGGGAACCAGATAGGCACTCTCAGGTTACTTTCTCGCAGTCAGATTTTGCAAACCATTCACGTATTCGAATTTTTATGTTCAAGGTTTACGAATTCCTCGTTGAAAGCTTACGTGAGCTTACAGGTAGCGTGCACTGCCAGCAAGCAAAACTTTTAAAAGACAACGATTATGTTCTTTTTATTAAGATAATTTTCATGTGTAAACGCTTAGTGCTAGAGCTATGGAAGCCATTCAAAATAGATCGGTATGGATAAGTTTTCACTGGAGTTGTCATTTCCCATATTTGCAAATGGGGTGCCACCCAAAGCCTGGCGAAAGAAGAACGGTGGTTCATTACCGTGACTTAAAGCCTTCTGACAATTCTTCTCTTAACATGTGTCGCAATGTGAAGAACTAAATATCTCATGGGCTACAATTTCAGTTTTAATACCGTCGACTAACGAATAGATTCAAGCTGTTAGAAAGTGTGTCAGAATGGGTAATGTGTCGTTGTTTCGTAAAAAACAGTATTGAACAAAATTGAATATTTTTAGCTACGTAGAGCAGATAACATACGAGGGCAGTTCAATAAGTAATGCAACACATTTTCTTTCTCGGCCAATTTTGGTTGAAAAAACCGGAAATTTCTTGTGGAATATTTTCAAACATTCCCGCTTCGTCTCGTATAGTTTCATTGACTTCCGACAGCTGGCAGCGCTGTACGGAGCTGTTAAAATGGCGTCTGTAACGGATGTGCGTTGCAAACAACGGGCAGTGATCGAGTTTCTTTTGGCGGAAAACCAGGGCATCTCAGATATTCATAGGCGCTTGCAGAATGTCTACGGTGATCTGGCAGTGGACAAAAGCACGGTGAGTCGTTGGGCAAAGCGTGTGTCATCATCGCCGCAAGGTCAAGCAAGACTGTCTGATCTCCGGCGTGCGGGCCGGCCGTGCACAGCTGTGACTCCTGCAATGGCGGAGCGTGCGAACACACTCGTTCGAGATGATCGACGGATCACCATCAAACAACTCAGTGCTCAACTTGACATCTCTGTTGGTAGTGCTGTCACAATTGTTCACCAGTTGGGATATTCAAAGGTTTGTTCCCGCTGGGTCCCTCGTTGTCTAACCGAACATCATAAAGAGCAAAGGAGAACCATCTGTGCGGAATTCCTTGCTCGTCATGTGGCTGAGGGTGACAATTTCTTGTCAAAGATTGTTACCGGCGATGAAACATGGGTTCATCACTTCGAACCTGAAACAAAACGGTAATCAATGGAGTGGCGCCACACCCACTCCCCTACCAAGAAAAAGTTTAAAGGCATACCCTCAGCCAGTAAAGTCATGGTTACAGTCTTCTGGGACGCTGAAGGGGTTATTCTGTTCGATGTCCTTCCCCATGGTCAAACGATCAACTCTGAAGTGTATTGTGCTACTCTTCAGAAATGGAAGAAACGACTTCAGCGTGTTCCTAGGCACAAAAATCTGAACGAACTTCTCCTTCTTCATGACAACGCAAGACCTCACAGAAGTCTTCGCACCCGAGAGGAGCTCACAAAACTTCAGTGGACTGTTCTTCCTCATGCACCCTACAGCCCCGATCTCGCACCGTCGGATTTCCATATGTTTGGCCCAATGAAGGACGCAATCCGTAGGAGGCACTACGCGGATGATGAAGAAGTTATTGATGCAGTACGACGTTGGCTCCGACATCGACCAGTGGAATGGTACCGTGCAGGCATACAGGCCCTCATTTCAAGGTGGCGTAAGGCCGTAGCATTGAATGGAGATTACGTTGAAAAATAGTGTTGTGTAGCTAAAAGATTGGGGAATAACCTGGTGTATTTCAATGCTGAATAAAACAACCCCTGTTTCAGAAAAAAAATGTGTTGCATTACTTATTGAACTGCCCTCGTATATCTAAAAGTTGGTATTGCGATTTAAGAAGCAATAAAATGAAACGTTAAGGGTTGGAGAGGAAGTTAGTTTGTGTTCCGCAGCGGGCATGTCTTAATTGCACATTTCTGGAAATATCATTCTGATCTGTCATTACATGGGCAAAGTGTAGACGAGAAAGACCTACACGCCTTGGATCTGTGAAAATATGGAAGGAACTTGATACTTTTCGAAATTTGTTTACAAAAAGAGATGAATGTGGTTCACGCAGTCAAAAGCTACGAGAGGCGTCCAATAAGTAAGTTTCCTTATTGTATGAAAAATATTACACACAATTTATCATGTTAATATAATTTTATTGACATTCCACAATGCTTCTGTTACTTCTCTACTCAGTCTCCATGGGCTGACCCCCAAGATGAATTTGAGTTCGGCCAACAAGTGAAAAACAGTTGGGACAAGAGTTCACGAATATGGAGGATGCTGGAACACTTTCCACCTGTATCTTCCGACCTCTGCCTGGGCCATCCCAGCTGCATGGGGCCGAGCATTGCCATGAAGGATGAAAACTTTCCTAGACAAAGTACTGAGGGCAGCTTGCAGATTCATCACGACATTACAATACCTCTTTGTATTCTGTGGGGTGTTGCAAGGCAGATTGTGAAGAAGTAAGACACCCCGAGAGCCCTGAACGGGCATGCGTTGCCAGAACTTTCCCACCAAATGTGTGACCTCTGCCTCATTTGGGAAAGGCTACTTTCGCCAGGTTTCTGATATTTTATCACAGGGGTCTATTGATGAAGCCAGGTCAGCCTCACTGACAAGCCGTTTGAAGATCAGATCTGCCTGTCTCTGATGCATTTCCAGAAACAATCTGGTCGAATCCATCCTTTGCTGCTTGTGGACTTCACTCAATAAGCGTGGCACGGCCTGTACGCTCCTCGTCATTCACGTCTTGGCACTCTTTCAAAAACTGTACACGCTAACGTCGGTCGAACTGCTTGAATGTTCATACAGTCTTTTCCATAAACAGGCGTTAACTCCTAACGGATGTCGACAGCGGATAGCTGTTTTACTGAAAAAAAAAAAAAATGATAGAGCGCAGCTCAAAAGCAGATACGTTTTGTAGTGGTAACTTCATGCTAATTAACGGCTTACTGGCAACATACTATAGTACGCATAGTAAGGCGGTGTGAGCGTTGTCAGCACGTACCAATCGATCTCAGTAGCCCTCACATGTCAAGGGAACAGATTGTCTTGTAGAGAGATAAAATAGGAAAACTTACTTACCGGACGAGCCTCATATTTGTGATACAGAGTAGGTTTTGTATTCGCTGAGGTCCAAACGGGTGTTCTAATATATACTTTCCTGTTCGAAAATCGGATACAATGTCAAGGAGTTTTCTTCTATGTATTATGAGCAAAAATGGCATCTCTGGGGTCTCACAAAATAGTTTCATGTGCCACGGACTGTTCAAAATGTTCAAATGTGTGTGAATTCCTAAGAGACAAAACTGGTGAGGTCATCTGTCCCTAGACTTACACACTACATAAACTAACTTAAACTAACATATGCTAAGAACAACACACACACACCCATGCCTGAGGGAGGACTCGAACCTCTGGCGGGAGGGCCCGCGCAGTCCGTGACATGACGCCGCAAACCGCGCGGCCACTCCGTGCGGCTAGCCACGAACTGAAGCCTGTATTTAGGCGCAATGCAAGCACTTCGAACACTTTGCCCCAAAATTCTTCTGTCATCCTTGGAGTATTCCTAATTTACCGGTGCATGACATTTACTGAAGGCAACTTTTTTATTTCTACACCTAGTCGCCACATCTGAATTCTGTTAGTGTATTTATAGTTGTTATCGTTTTACGAACACAAAAAGCAATATGTTCTTTTCATAATTTTGGTCGCTAATTTACTTTTATCAGTTCTGTAATTATTGTGTGTTCGATTCTTCTCCAAAAATCACTGGATTTCATCTAAGGATATTTCCAGTCGTTTTTTGTTGACTGATCTTAAGGGAGGAAATTACAATCAAAGTTGTAGCAAACTTTAGATTGAAAAGGATTTCAGGCGTGTTACAACCTACTTCCCAAACTCGGAAATCACAAAGCATTGCATAACGCAAAGATGCATTCCTCTTCTAAGTAACCAAACGGATGTTCTGTCTTTTTAATGGCTTTTTCTTACGGTAACTGAAATAACACTTTACACATGGGAGGTACTTAATTAAAAAATACGCTACGATTGTTTGAGTATTTTGCTATAGTTTTCTCCATTCCGCTAGGCTTATTCAGTTTATTCCATTAGGTTACTGATGAAGAAACAGAAACGTTACTCGTAAAGGCGACGTCTTAGGCATCCTAACAACAAACAGACCTGAACTTTTCGAATCGATTAACGTAAAGGTCTTCAGCAATCATACGGCTGTGACAGCATCAATGACTATGAGTTTTAAGGAGTCTTAAGAAATGTATAAATATGTTGCTGCTTACCAAGAGTGATAGAAAATAAAGGGTGATAGAAAATAAATTGCAGAGTATTTGAGTTGTCGACGTTAAATATTCTGTTCTGACAAGAAAAATATAGCGCAAAAGAGGACAAAATTCAAGAGCATTGTAACTTTACGTCTGATACCAGCATGTGTTGAGGAAACTTGGGAATAACGGGAAAGATCCACCGTGGTTCAGTAGTCCTGTTAGAAAGTTGCTGCGAAAGCAAAGAAAGCGTCACAGACTTAAGTGATGTCAAAATCTAGTTGTCAAAAAGAAAGAGAATGAAACCAGTATGAGCGTAAAGAGAGCAATGCGAGAAATGTTCAGTGAATTCGAAAGTTATACATTGTCAACCGCCTGACTAAATATCGTAAGGAGTTTTGGTCGGATGAAAAGCTGTTAAGCTGATCTAAAGCATCTGTTCAGTCTCTCAGTGACTATATTGGCACCAAAAAGTAAAAGGGTAGAACGAAGGTCGAAATTCTGAACCAGATCTTCCGAAATTGTTTCACCGCGGAAGAGTTCCTCGTCTGAAATTGCGAAACTGCTGCACCGCAGAAGACTGAGACGAATGTTCAAGGAATGTAAGATGTGCTAAAGTCGCTTAACGGAGGACATATTTTGAGATTCTACACAGATTATGCGAAAGAAATAGTTCCCCTTAAAGCAGCGATTAAGGGTTTGAAGAAAAAAAAAAAAAAACACACAGATCATTCGCGTTTTCAAGAAGGGTCGTTGGAAAGGAGCACTCAATTAGCGGTTTACATCGCCGACGACAATTTGTAGTAGATCACGGAACATGTTTTGCGCTCACGCGTTATGACGTTTTTGCAGAACTGAAAGGTTCTCTACAAAAATCAAAATGGATTACGTAAACAGATATTTTGCGAAACACAGCTCGCTCTCTTCATCCAAAAAAATCCATAGCGCTGTCCGCAAAGGCGCTAAGGTTGACGCCATGTTCCTTGACTTTCGGGAGACATTCGATGTAGTACCACACTGTCGTTTAGTGAACAAAATACGAGCTTATCGGATTTCGATCTGGACTTGAGACTGGATTCGTGACTTTCCAGCAGAAAGCACTCAACTCGTTGGTCTTAAGGGACAACGACTTGGGGTCACAGCCTTTACCAGGCAACTCATCGATCTCAGGGAGGAGTAACAAAGCTGAGAGCCAAGGCCGCAACTGCAGCTGCACGGCCCTGGTCTGGGAATCCGTGGTGCGCCTGCCGGATGACGCGGCGGTTCGCCCGGCTGTCACTGGGGATTCCCCGGCGTGGCAGCGGAATGCACCCGCCGCGCCGCGCCGCCCTCCCATTCGCCGATCACTGGAATGTCAGCACAATGGGCTAACGCATAGCTGCCGTTAATGGCGCCGAATACTAAATACAGTCAACATCGTGCGACGAGATGTGTACTGGAGGCCAAATGTTAAACACAAAAAAAAAGAAAAGAAAAGGACATGATAAAAGATGTGCAGTCACGATAAATGACAGTCTAGATTGCCCAACAAACCAGAATGCTGCTGTCCACATGGGAAAAAAGTAATATAGAGCCACAGCTGCAGAATACTTTTTCAAGATCAAACGCTTTGTCATCTTTGGATGGTTGTTTTGAAAATTAGTGACAGTGAGGACGTGGTGATGCTCATTTCGTACATATACAGGGTGCGTCAAAAAATGTATACACACTTTGAAGCCGGCCGAAGTGGCCGTGCTGTTCTTGGCGCTGCAGTCTGGAACCGCGAGACCGCTACGGTCTCAGGTTCGAATCCTGACTCGGGCATGGATGTGTGTGATCTCCTTACGTTAGTTAGGTTTAACTAGTTCTAAGTTCTAGGGGACTGATGACGTCAGAAGTTGAGTCCCATAGTGCTCAGAGCCATTTGAACCACACTTTGAACTGTCATAGACAATTTATTTCCCGTTCTACAAGGTTAAATATATGTGAGAAAGTAATGTTATGTTTAAGAACCTTCAACATCGCAGCGCGTCAGCAATCGTTGGCTAATATATTAAAAAACTAAAAACCCGCCTCGATTGCGAAAAAAGCGCCTAGTGTTAACCTAGGTTTCGGCGTAGATAACTACACCTTCTTCAGAACAATAAAACCCACAAGTGCCTAAGAAGACCTTTGTCAATGATTAAAAGAACACCACAGCTATACATTTATAAACGAAAAAAGGAAAACACAAACAATACATATGTACAAACAAATTCAAAGTCACTACTTAACTTAATGGTGTACGCTCCACCTCACACAGTCCGCAGCTCGTGGTCGTGCGGTAGCGTTCTCGCTTCCCGCGCCCGGGTTCCCGGGTTCGATTCCCGGCGGGGTCAGGGATCTTCTCTGCCTCGTGATGACTGGGTGTTGTGTGATGTCCTTAGGTTAGTTACGGTTAAGTAGATCTAAGTTTTAGGGGACTGATGACCATAGATGTTTAGACTGATAGTGCTCAGAGCCATTTCAACCATTTTCCACCTCACACCGGCCTATGTTCGATGGGCCATGACCCGCCAGCTGGTAGCTGCAGTTTATGGCGGGTCATGGCCCATCGAACATAGGCCGGTGTGAGGTGCAGCTTACACAATTTAGTTAAGTACTGGTTTTGACTTTATACATGTGTACTGTTTGTGTTTTCCTTTTTTCGTTTATAAATGTATAACTGTGGTGTTCTTTTAATCATTGACAAAGGTCTTCTTAGGCACTTGTGGGTTTTATTGTTCTGAAGAAGGTGTAGCTATCTACGCCGAAACCTAGGTTAACACTAGGTGCTTTTTCCGGAATCGAGGCGGGTTTTTAGTTTTTTAATAAATAATGTTATGTTTCTTCAACAGGTGGCAGCAGTGGCAAGGAAGTAACTGCAACATGGCGGACGTGCGTTCGAGCTTTGAAGCGCGGAAGCAGATAATTAAGTGGTAGTGGAAGTTTGAGAATGTAGCTGCGGTTCGAAGACAGTGGAGAAGTGAGTATGGTACAGAACCACCTTCAAGGTTAACAATTACACGTCTACGAGACAAATTCGAAATTCGTGGAACAGTGTGTGATGTGCATAAAGGTCGATCAGGGCGACCTCGTACAGCTACAAGTGATGATTCCACAGCTGCGGTCTTGGAACAGTTTCAGCGTTCGCCTCAAAAATCTTCAAGGCAAGCGGCACGTGAGAGTAATGTACGAGGGCAGTTCAATAAGTAATGCAACACATTTTTTTTTCTGAAACAGGGGTTGTTTTATTCAGCATTGAAATACACCAGGTTATTCCCCAATCTTTTAGCTACACAACACTATTTTTCAACGTAATCTGCATTCAATGCTACGGCCTTACGCCACCTTGAAATGAGGGCCTGTATGCCTGCACGATACCATTCCACGGGTCGATGTCGGAGCCAACGTCGTACTGCATCAATAACTTCTTCATCATCCGCGTAGTGCCTCCCACGGATTGCGTCCTTCATTGGGCCAAACATACGGAAATCCGACGGTGCGAGATCGGGGCTGTAGGGTGCATGAGGAAGAACAGTCCACTGAAGTTTTGTGAGCTCCTCTCGGGTGCGAAGACTTGTGTGAGATCTTGCGTTGTCATGAAGAAGGAGAAGTTCGTTCAGATTTTTGTGCCTACGAACACGCTGAAGTCGTTTCTTCAATTTCTGAAGAGTACCACAATACACTTCAGAGTTGATCGTTTGACCATGGGGAAGGACATCGAACAGAATAACCCCTTCAGCGTCCCAGAAGACTGTAACCATGACTTTACCGGCTGAGGGTATGGCTTTAAACTTTTTCTTGGTAGGGGAGTGGGTGTGGAGCCACTCCATTGATTGCCGTTTTGTTTCAGGTTCGAAGTGATGAACCCATGTTTCATCGCCGGTAACAATCTTTGACAAGAAATTGTCACCCTCAGCCACATGACGAGCAAGCAATTCCGCACAGATGGTTCTCCTTTGCTCTTTATGGTGTTCGGTTAGACAACAAGGGACCCAGCGGGAACAAACCTTTGAATATCCCAACTGGTGAACAATTGTGACAGCACTACCAACAGAGATGTCAAGTTGAGCACTGAGTTGTTTGATGGTGATCCGTCGATCATCTCGAACGAGTGTGTTCGCACGCTCCGCCATTGCAGGAGTCACAGCTGTGCACGGCCGGCCCGCACGCGGGAGATCAGACAGTCTTGCTTGACCTTGCGGCGATGATGACACACGCTCTGCCCAACGACTCACCGTGCTTTTGTCCACTGCCAGATCACCGTAGACATTCTGCAAGCGCCTATGAATATCTGAGATGCCCTGGTTTTCCGCCAAAAGAAACTCGATCACTGCCCGTTGTTTGCAACGCACATCCGTTACAGACGCCATTTTAACAGCTCCGTACAGCGCTGCCACTTGTCGGAAGTCAATGAAACTATACGAGACGAAGCGGGAATGTTTGAAAATATTCCACAAGAAATTTCCGGTTTTTTCAACCAAAATTGGCCGAGAAAAAAAATGTGTTGCATTACTTATTGAACTGCCCTCGTAAGTGCTAGAAGTGTGCTACGCATTCTGAGGAAAGGCAAGTTTCGTGTGTACATTCCGAGGCTGCTGCAACAGCTAAGTGACGACGATCCAGATCGAAGGTTAGAATTTTGTGAATGGGTTCAGGAGATGGTGAGACGTGAACTGGGATATATGGTAGCATAATTTGGGTCGCATGAAGCCCAATTCAAACTCAATGGAACTGTCAATAGGCACAATTGTGTGTACTGGGCTGAAGATAATCCTCACACTACAGTTGAAAAGGCTGTGAATTTGCCTGGTGTAAATGTGTGGTGTGGTTTGTCTGCAAGGGGACTCATTGGGTCTTTTCACTTTGAAGGTACTGTTACTGGAGAAACGTACCTAACAATGCTTGCTGACTCCACATTCCCAGCCATTCGTGCATTATACGGTAATGATGAGTTGCATTTCCAACAAGATGGCGCCCCGTCGCACCATCATAGGGACGTACGAGCACACCTGGATCACAATGTGTCAGGCCAGTGGATAGGACGCAGGGGACCAATCGAGTTTCCTGCACGCTCTCCAGACCTCACGCCGCTGGATTTCTTGTTATGGGACACAGTAAAAGATGAGGTGTACAAACGCAAACCACGTAACCTGGACACACTTTGGAATGAGATTCAGGCGGTGTACGCAGAAATCTCATTGGACGCTTTGGTACGATGTATGGAATCAGTGGTGACTCGTACTCGGAAATGTATTGATGCTGAAGGCCACCAGTCTGAACATTAATCGGTCGCAGGTTCGAATCCCGCCTCGGGCATGGATGTGTGTGATGTCCTTAGGTTTGTTAGGTTTAAGTAGTTCCAAGTTCTAGGGGACTGATGACCACAGATGTCAAGTCCCATAGTGCTCAGAGCCATTTGAACCATTTTTTTTTTCTGAACATTAATCACATTTGCAAAGTACATTTATTTTTCCAATTGGACTTTAAGCTTTCCATTTCCAGAAATTTAACGCTGTAGAACGGGAAATAAATTTTCTATGACGCTTCAAAGTGTGTATACATTTTTTTGACGCACCCTGTATTATTCGTGAAATTGTAAATTAACGAATTTCTTTTCTGACCTTGGCTCAGCTTACGATCATCCAGCACATACACTCAGACACTCTGCCACATGCATACGGAGGCACATACAGGGTGTATCAAAAAGGATGGCGCTAACTTACACCGCTGAAAATACGCGATACTAGAAACCACAAGTGACAAGTAAACATGGGCTCCAAAACCCATACCTTAAGAACTATGAGATATTCAAGATTTTCAGTATTGTGAAACAAATCTCTTCTACTACAAGCTCTTTGCTTTCCATATTTTGGGAAGTGGCAGTATGGACCAAAACAAGAAACAATTATCGAGTAAACATGTGCTCTAAAATGCATACTTTAAAACTTATGAGCACTTGTTCATTAGAAGAATTGTGTTCCAAAGTACTGAAGATGAACAGCTGCTCATAGATGGTGAGGTATGCATTTTAGAGCACATGTTTACTTGACATTTTTTTCTTGTTTTGGTCCATACTACCACTTTCCAAAATACGGAAACCAAAGAGCTTCCGGTAGAAGAGATTTGTTTCACAATATCGAAAATCAAGAATATCTCATAGCTCTTAAGGTATGCCTTTTAGAGCTCACGTTTACTTGACATTCGTGCTTCTATTATCGTGTACTTTCAGACGTGTAAGTTTGCGCCATCCTTTTTGATACACTGTATACATCCATATATCTGATTTTAATTTCTGTCTCGCACGACGGATAACATTGTCCCAAAAATAAACTAAAATATTTCCAATCCCTCGGTCCTGGCCATGATTTTAGGGAGGTTCCCTTAGTTATCAGGTGAATATCGGAACTCCATACCCCATAAATATTCCCGACTGAGATTTCTTTTTCCCCACTCCCAATCCACTGGAATATTTTCTGAAACCTCACAACACCCATTAAATGCCTGGGTATCAGACACCCTATTCTTGGAGTCGAGAATGAAAAGTAGAAAAAGCGTGTTTGAATCTCCATATACTTCATGTCCTTTCCCAGGATAATTTCAGTTGCATATCATCCCAGAAATCTACCCGCCCTAACAAATACAACAGACCCTACCTCATCCTGTTTCAGTTAATGCCCCAGTCCACTCCTTCTCAACATAACTGCAATCCTACCCACCTAAGCCCACTGAGGTCCCGTATCTTGGCCTTCCTAGATCCTTTCTCACGTAAGTTTCTCTGTGACATGTATATTCAAATCGATCACCTATAAAATGTAACCAGGAGCCCACAATGCCATCATCCTTTCAGTTTCAAGACAACGCAAATCAACATCTCATCAAGCTAACCCTCGTTGTTGTATTGCACTTTATTTTAATTACTTTAATAGAAGGCTGAAAAGCGACAATATGGCTGCTGTCAGTGTGTCCCTTTATTATGGACAATGTAAACAAGTTAAATAAGCAATTGTAACAGAAAAAGTTCTAACATTACAAAAATACTTTCAAATACAAAGAAATCTTACAAAATAACTAATAAGTAATAAGAAACTCACTGATCTCATGCTGCTAAAGCACTAACAGAGGTGCAGAACATATGCCGGCTAAATAATAACTTAAGTCTCCTACCACAGACACGGCAAAAAATTACGATTCTCACAACAGAGCAGCCCCACATACACATAACAAAACCCGTGCACACACAACGAACAACGAATCCACCTTCGAAACTACATGAAAATGCTTATTTTGTCGCTGAGCACATTTCGTTTTATTTCTATAAAAGACAACAAATGGTTCAAATGGTTCTGAGCACTATGGGATTTAACATCTGAGGTCATTAGTCCCCTAGAACTTAGAACTACGTAAACCTAACTAACCTAAGGACATCACACACATCCATGCCCGAGGCAGGATTCGAACCTGCGACCGTCGCGGTCGCGTGATTCCAGACTGAAGCGCCTAGAACCGCTCGGCCACACCGGCCGACAAAAGACAATAACTGGCCGGGAATGAGACATCCTTTTGCTATTTTTCTATATCTAAAAACAGTTCATTGCAAAGGTACTGATTTTGCTGGTGGTATTTTGTGTCCAATTTACGCTCACATCGTGAAAGCGGGTGTTTGCTTGAACTGTTTTGAAGAAACGATCTGTTTCGGTCTGGAAAGCATAACCAAATTCTAGATACCTTTCGTTACAGACCACTGATGGTGTTTTATTTCAATAAAACGAAATGCCATTGATGACACCCTAAGGAACCGCAAACGTTTTTCCATCAAGGCATTCACCATCTTGTGTCACAATGAATGTCACACTAATCCCTTGTCTACATGTCGGTGCTTTTACACCCGCATCGGGGTAACACTTTGTTGCATGTACTGCAGCAACGTCCTCAGACGGAAACTTTTGATCGCTCCTTATATCATCACCGTATGCCAAAAAAGTCTCGTGTACATGCCGCAAATTAAGTCCACTACATGAAAAGAAGGAAATCCACCGGATGATAACAATACGATGGTCGCATTGCGTAGTGGTCTACAGGGTGTTCTAGGACTTATAGAGAGGAGTGAGTAACAATATTTTGAATAGGAACCCATGTTTACAGCCGTTTGAAAACATTGCTACGTAGGTTTGCAATATTTTAGTCATGTTGGGAGGTGCTTACATCGGTTTGACTGATTTGATTTGTCCTCTATTTCTCCTGGTCGAGCCTCGTTTACGTGCCTGAGTGTTGGATGTGGTATGGAGTGTTGGAGGTGGTATGGATGTTGCTGTTGGTCATTCACAACATACCAGATCGTACTGGGAGCAATTGCTCGTTCACTCCTTGATGGGTTCTTTTGCACGTGATGCAGTACAGTCTCTTCCAGTTCGGGTGTGCGGCGTCTCCTTGGTGCAGCACAGTGCCGGTTGCTAACGGTGAAGATATCCATTCTTCCAAGCCGTTGCGTAACTGTTGCGAAAAAGGTGTGCGATGGAATCAGACATTGTACGTAACGGTCTTCGTATAGGCAAAGAACAGCTGTTCCACTACCGTGAGCTTCGCTATACAGAAGGATCATGTCGGTGTATTCTGCAAATGTGTACTTAACCGTTGCGCTAACACGTGAATGAGACTCGAACCAGGTCAGTGAGTGGCTCGAAACAGCATATCCAGACACTAAGGGATGATGATGGCATTGAAACAGAGGATGACACGCGTAAAGCTGAAATACTAAACACCTTTTTCCAAAGCTGTTTCACAGAGGAAGACCGTACTGCAGTTCCTTCTCTAAATCCTCGCACAAACGAAAAAATGGCTGACATCGAAATAAGTGTCCAAGGAATAGAAAAGCAACTGGAATCACTCAATAGAGGAAAGTCCACTGGACCTGACGGGATACCAATTCGATTCTACACAGAGTACGCGAAAGAACTTGCCCCCCTTCTAACAGCCGTGTACCGCAAGTCTCTAGAGGAACTGAGGGTTCCAAGTGATTGGAAAAGAGCACAGATAGTCCCAGTCTTCAAGAAGGGTCGTCGAGCAGATGCGCAAAACTATAGACCTATATCTCTGACGTCGATCTGTTGTAGAATTTTAGAACATGTTTTTTGCTCGAGTATCATGTCGTTTTTGGAAACCCAGAATCTACTATGTAGGAATCAACATGGATTCCGGAAACAGCGATCGTGTGAGACCCAACTCGCCTTATTTGTTCATGAGACCCAGAAAATATTAGATACAGGCTACCAGGTAGATGCTATTTTTCTTGACTTCCGGAAGGCGTTCGATACAGTTCCGCACTGTCGCCTGATAAACAAAGTAAGAGCCTACGGAATATCAGACCAGCTGTGTGGCTGGATTGAAGAGTTTTTAGCAAACAGAACACAGCATGTTGTTATCAATGGAGAGACGTCTACAGACGTTAAAGTAACCTCTGGCATGCCACAGGGGAGTGTTATGGGACCATTGCTTTTCACAATATATATAAATGACCTAGTAGATAGTGTCGGAAGTTCCATGCGGCTTTTCGCGGATGATGCTGTAGTATACAGAGAAGTTGCAGCATTAGAAAATTGTAGCGAAATGCAGGAAGATCTGCAGCGGATAGGCACTTGGTGCAGGGAGTGGCAACTGACCCTTAACATAGACAAATGTAATGTATTTCGAATACATAGAAAGAAGGATCCTTTATTGTATGATTATATGATAGCGGGACAAACACTGGTAGCAGTTACTTCTGTAAAATATCTGGGAGTATGCGTGCGGAACGATTTGAAGTGGAATGATCATATCAAATTAATTGTTGGTAAGGCGGGTACCAGGTTGAGATTCATTGGGAGAGTGCTTAGAAAATGTAGTCCATCAACAAAGGAGGTGGCTTACAAAACACTCGTTCGACCTATACTTGAGTATTGCTCATCAGTGTGGGATCCGTACCAGATCGGTCTGACGGAGGAGATAGAGAAGATCCAAAGAAGAGCGGCCCGTTTCGTCACAGGGTTATTTGGTAACCGTGATAGCGTTACGGAGATGTTTAATAAACTCAAGTGGCAGACTCTGCAAGAGAGGCGCTCTGCATCGCGGTGTAGCTTGCTCGCCAGGTTTCGAGAGGGTGCGTTTCTGGATGAGGTATCGAATATATTGCTTCCCCCTACTTATACCTCCCGAGGAGATCACGAATGTAAAATTAGAGAGATTAGAGCGCGCACGGAGGCTTTCAGACAGTCGTTCTTCCCGCGAACCATACGCGACTGGAACAGGAAAGGGAGGTAATGACAGTGACACGTAAAGTGCCCTCCGCCACACACCGTTGGGTGGCTTGCGGAGTATAAATGTAGATGTAGATTTAGATGTAGATGAAAGACGTCAAATGACATCAGCCAATCCGACGTAAGCATGACTACCCTGTTGCAAACCCACCTAGTACACATATTTTCAAATGGCTGTAGCACGAAAAAGATACGTTTCCGGATATCGCTTCCGACTCAGAATATTATAAACTCACTCTCTTCTACAGGTATAAACAGAAAAATGATATTTTGTGTGTATTACATACTTATTTGTTTTTGGTTTTCTCTCATGATAACACACAGTTCTTTTAGTAGCAAGAAGTCAATAATTCACTCTCTTACTGTGTTAATTATTCACTGACAATTGATAAATTGCA
Organism: Schistocerca americana; assembly: GCF_021461395.2. NCBI lineage: Eukaryota > Metazoa > Arthropoda > Insecta > Orthoptera > Acrididae > Schistocerca > Schistocerca americana. The sequence continues at coordinate 17,809,482 of NC_060124.1, forward strand.
ACCCTTAACGGCTGGATACAACGCTAGGAACATAGTTGCATCTGCCTGGCCGTGAATGACTATCTACTGAAGTGTCTCTTCTCATATTTTGCTGAATAACAATGTCTGTTATCACGGGCCATATTCATGTAAGGCCAATAAACTGGTCTGTAGAATGACTTAAAAGCTAATTCAAAAGTACATTTATTTACAAAATATATTTGTATCTTTACGTAATCAAAAGCAATGTATCGGATTTTAAGAATATGACAACAGTAGCAACAACTTGCACCATTTTATGTTCCGCAACATTACAATTGTGCACAGCATAGTAGATAAAGGAATTCTGCCACTTTGGAAGCAAAATAACGCATAGCGCACTAAGCAAGTAGCATATAAAAAGCAGACTAACACAACCAAAAAGAGCCAAAAATAGGATCCTTCGCTAAAAGAAGTCTACTGGTATTAAATACAGTCCTTGATTTGAGGAAAACAAATTCTGAGAATGCGCATTTGGAGCACAGAATGGAAGTGAATCATGCGTTCTGGGTAATATTAATTTTAATTTTTATAATCAACAGCCTCAGTTGCACCGTTTACCTAGAATTTACCTAGGTTTCAGTCGGGATAACCCAACCTTCTTCAGAAGTACCGTTTGTCCATCGTGGACATCGTCAAGCTAAAACTACAGTTCCAGTACAGCATTCGTGGCTGCCGCATCGCGGTCGCGAAGTGGGGCCGAGGCAGTTCCAGATAAGTTTTACAGTCTGACGATAATTTATGGATTTACCTAGGTAAATTCTAGGTAAACGGTGCAACTGAGGCTTTTGGTTATTAAAGTTAAAGTTAATATTTATACAGTTGCTGACAGGGCCGTGAAATGTCGAAGATATTTACATTCTGGGTAAACTGGAGTAAGGAAATCTAAGCGCTTAAGCCGCGCGGTCTGAGGGGTGTTTTCACGGTTCGCGGGGCTCCCCACGTCGGAGGTTCGAGTACTCCCTCGGGCATGGGTGTGTGTGTTGTCCTAAGTTACTTTAAGTGGGATTTTTATAATCAACAGCCTCAGTTGCACCGTTTACCTAGAATTTACCTAGGTTTCAGTCGGGATAACCCAACCTTCTTCAGAAGTACCGTTTGTCCATCGTGGACATCGTCAAGCTAAAACTACAGTTCCAGTACAGCACTCGTGGCTGCCACATCGCGGTCGCGAAGTGGGGCCGAGGCAGTTCCAGATAAGTTTTACAGTCTGACGATAATTTATGGATTTACCTAGGTAAATTCTAGGTAAACGGTGCAACTGAGGCTTTTGGTTATTAAAGTTAAAGTTAATATTTATACAGTTGCTGACAGGGCCGTGAAATGTTGAAGATATTTACATTCTGGGTAAACTGGAGTAAGGAAATCTAAGCGCTTAAGCCGCGCGGTCTGAGGGGTGTTTTCACGGTTCGCGGGGCTCCCCACGTCGGAGGTTCGAGTACTCCCTCGGGCATGGGTGTGTGTGTTGTCCTAAGTTACTTTAAGTGGGATTTTTATAATCAACAGCCTCAGTTGCACCGTTTACCTAGAATTTACCTAGGTTTCAGTCGGGATAACCCAACCTTCTTCAGAAGTACCGTTTGTCCATCGTGGACATCGTCAAGCTAAAACTACAGTTCCAGTACAGCATTCGTGGCTGCCGCATCGCGGTCGCGAAGTGGGGCCGAGGCAGTTCCAGATAAGTTTTACAGTCTCTAGAGGAACGGAGGGTTCCAAATGATTGGAAAAGAGCACAGATAGTCCCAGTCTTCAAGAAGGGTCGTCGAGCAGATGCGCAAAACTATAGACCTATATCTCTTACGTCGATCTCTTGTAGAATTTTAGAACATGTTTTTTGCTCGCGTATCATGTCATTTCTGGAAACCCAGAATCTACTATGTAGGAATCAACATGGATTCCGGAAACAGCGATCGTGTGAGACCCAACTCGCCTTATTTGTTCATGAGACCCAGAAAATATTAGATACAGGCTCCCAGGTAGATGCTATTTTTCTTGACTTCCGGAAGGCGTTCGATACAGTTCCGCACTGTCGCCTGATAAGCAAAGTAAGAGCCTACGGAATATCAGACCAGCTGTGTGGCTGGATTGAGGAGTTTTTGGCAAACAGAACACAGCATGTTGTTATCAATGGAGAGACGTCTACAGACGTTAAAGTAACCTCTGGCGTGCCACAGGGGAGTGTTATGGGACCATTGCTTTTCACAATATATATAAATGACTTAGTAGATAGTGTCGGAAGTTCCATGCGGCTTTTCGCGGATGATGCTGTAGTATACAGAGAAGTTGCTGCATTAGAAAATTGTAGCGAAATACAGGAAGATCTGCAGCGGATAGGCACTTGGTGCAGGGAGTGGCAACTGACCCTTAACATAGACAAATGTAATGTATTGCGAATACATAGAAAGAAGGATCCTTTATTGTATGATTATATGATAGCGGAACAAACACTGGTAGCAGTTACTTCAGTAAAATATCTGGGAGTATGCGTACGGAACGATTTGAAGTGGAATGATCATATAAAACTAATTGTTGGTAAGGCGGGTACCAGGTTGAGATTCATTGGGAGAGTGCTTAGAAAATGTAGTCCATCAACAAAGGAGGTGGCTTACAAAACACTCGTTCGACCTATACTTGAGTATTGCTCATCAGTGTGGGATCCGTACCAGGTCGGGTTGACGGAGGAGATAGAGAAGATCCAAAGAAGAGCGGCGCGTTTCGTCACTGGGTTATTTGGTAACCGTGATAGCGTTACGGAGATGTTTAATAAACTCAAGTGGCAGACTCTGCAAGAGAGGCGCTCTGCATCGCGGTGTAGCTTGCTCGCCAGGTTTCGAGAGGATGCGTTTCTGGATGAGGTATCGAATATATTGCTTCCCCCTACTTATACTTCCCGAGGAGATCACGAATGTAAAATTAGAGAGATTAGAGCGCGCACGGAGGCTTTCAGACAGTCGTTCTTCCCGCGAACCATACGCGACTGGAACAGGAAAGGGAGGTAATGACAGTGGCACGTAAGGTGCCCTCCGCCACACACCGTTGGGTGGCTTGCGGAGTATCAATGTAGATGTAGATGTAGATGTAGATGTAGATTAAGTAGTGCGTAAGCCTAGGGACCGATGACGTCAGCAGTTTAGTCCCATGGTCCTTACCACAAATTTCCAAATTTCTGAAGCGCTTGAGACGTGATGCTACAGAAGAATGCTGAATACTAAGCGGACTGACACAATAAGAAAGGTGGAGGCTAACCAAAGAATCGGCAAAGAAAGGATCATTTTGAAAACACTCACAAGAAGGAAGCCGAAGATGGCAGCACACGTGTTAAGACATCAGAGTATAATTTCCATGGTCCTAGAGAGAGTAGTAGAGGGCGAAAACTATAAGGGGAGACATAGATTGGAATATGTCAAACAAATAACAGAGAACGTTGCGTGTGCTTTTCTGAAATGAACAGGTTAGTTAAGGAGTTAAAGTCGTGATGGACCGCATCACACCAGTCGGAAGATATGAAGAAAGAAAAGTTTACAACACTTACATTTCACTAGTGTCTTATTAGTTCAGGCTGGTTAAGGATCAAATATATTATTTTCTTTTATTTTGAAGTTAAACATACACACTGTGGCCTGTATCCGAAAAAATTAACACGGAATTCATTCTGAGTCCTTTTTAATCAAGCAGAGAAAAGGAGTAGCAGCCATTTTAAGGTACACAGTGTTGTAGTAGTAGACAGTCGTAATTTGAGTGCATGTAGGTGCCTTTCGAGATTCGTTTTTCTAGAAACAGTGACAAATAGCTTGAAAAATTGTTGTACAAGTGAAAAATTTAAATTTGGCCTGATTTTAGTTTGTGGTATGAGCCAGTTTTCATTCATGTAAATATCGGATTTAATGCCTTATCTATGTAGGTTTACAATATCCCATAAAATACTATTAGGGGAGTTAATTAAATAAGTTAATACATATATCATCATTGTAGCGAGACAGACATGAAAATATTGTAACGTAGCTACAGCAAATATTGCCTGTGTTCATTGGTGAAAATGGACTCGATAAGCAATCTGAGCTATCAGTACATAGAATCTAACCGGCGTAACATTGTGTGCGTGTTGTATGAGTGTCAGTTTCACTGTCCTTTAAACCCTCAAAAGATCGTTACATTGTAACTTAAAGCTAACATTTGGATAAGCTATCTGACTGCGTACTTGAACAAGAATTTACAAGTGATACAGAATCTTACTTGTGTAACGGAATTTACTGGATTGGCGTACATGACATGTTGTGGTGTGTCAGTCTCTGTTTTGGCCCTAAGTTTTGCGCTCACCTCTTTAGATGACTGCCTTTTTTCATGTGGTTTACAGCAATTCGCAGCAGCAGTGGCTAAAGCTTATTGCTACTAAGAATGAATTTAGTAAAAAGGAGTTTTTTAGGGTACTGTTAAATAACTTGTGAGAAGGGATTTCATGGATTACGTCTATTTAAAACTTCAGAATCATCATAACCCATAACCAATAATAGACAATGACAATTACAATGACATAGGTATCAATAATGGCTGAGTGCCAGATTAACAATTTATTTCATTTTCAAAGTTACATTAATATATAATAACCACAGCAGTTATATATTAATTAGATGTGAAGAATAATTATTATTATTTGGAGGATAAGAAGGCTTCTTTAACTGACAAGCAAACCATGGAATTATTGCAAACTCGGACTAACAATCACAAGCCTAACCTTGCAATTGCTTTTGCGCTATGCTTGTGAAGATTACCTTGAATTCTATCTTCAAGCATAGTTAAGCCATCTAAATCTCTCCTGGCTATATAAATGAAATTAGGCCTTGAGTGTGGTAAGGTCTGCCATCACCGACGTGAGGGCAGCGTAACGCGCCTTCTGTCTTCGAAATCTCGACTAACACTACAACTTCCAGTCTCACAGACAGACCTCGTCTCCAAACAATGCTTACAATCGCACACCAAGTTTCACCCTCAGATTGTTACTGTCGATATCTGAGTGCTTACACAATACAAAGAATAGCGATAAGTTGGATATACTCTTTGATGCAACGGAGAGTTCTGACACACTCCTTATTTATTTATTTATTTAACCTGATCAGATTAGGGCCATCAGGCCCTCTCTTACATCGGAACAGTGTTCCACACATGCAGCATTTCACACATCAGAGTAACATCATGAACATAGTTTAAATGAGAAAATTAGCTTACTCTAGTGACAATATGAATAAAGACTAGTGACTAAGACCTAATAAAGTAAATGCGGAAGTATTTTTACAACAGTTGCTATACATACAGATTATGATAAAAGCAATAATAATAACAGTAAAACAAAAAATCAAATAATAATGATAAACATGACTAAGACCTAATAAAGTAAATGCTGGCAGTATTTTTACATCAGGTGCTATACATACAGATTATGGTGAAAGCAATAATAATAACAGTAAAAAAAAATCAAATAATAATGACAAACATGAGAAAGATTGGCAATAGTAATGAAGGTTTGTGCAGATGTACATTAATATTTTGGTGTGTAAAGTAGATGTTTACTAGTATAGCGAGTTTTGGGTAAGGGAGGTTTAAGGAGGGGGAGAGAGGGAAGTAATGAGGTGAAGTGCACTCATGTACAGAGGAAGGCATTACTGTTGCTTAAGCAGATGCGTCATTAACTGTTTTTTTGAAGCCGGTCATGTTTTTAAGTTCTCTAACATAACGAGGGAGGTTATTCCAGAGTCGGGTTCCCGCTACTATAAAGGACTTGGAGAAGGTGACTGAGCGATGCAGTGGAACGGAGAGGATTTTATTACACTGTGTTCTGTTTAACAATCTTTCGTTTAGAAACTGAGGGGAATTACTTCTGCTGCATTTACTTTAAATGATATTTTTCTATCAATTTTACGCCAGTCAGTGTTGATATAACTTTTATGTTTCGTTCATTGACTGTACCGTTTTTGAAATTTTATGCGTTGTGAGTAACCCACAATGTTTCTTGGCTGATGGCTTCGTCAGAGTACAGCAGAAGTTAACATATCCTCAAATATCCTACTAGAATCTTACTAGTCCTTTCGTTGTAGCCAATAAATGTTAAATAAAATTATGTGAGCAGTGGCTGATATAAACTTTACAGCCAGAGTTAATGAGCTCGCGGATGCTCACAGCCAACAATAAGGCAAATCTGGATAAAGTTAATTATATCGTTTTAGCTGTAGGCAAAGAATATATAACATGTTAAAGGTATAATCCGTGTACCTGTTTCGTGCATCCACGGAATAAATATGCCAATTTCCTGACCTACTATGCGTTTTCTAAATTTACGAATTTTACCACAGTGTCTAAAATAAATGGGGCTACATATTCAAATTTTCTAAAAAACCATCATATTTCATCCTTCAGTCAAAAATATGCCAGCATGACATCACTTTACGATATGGCTACAGGCGACCAGAGCTCTTTGCATCTACCGCAAACCCCTTAGTCATCAGACCTGATCCTAAGTGATTTCCATATGTCTGATCCAAGGTGAAGATGTATGCAGAAGAAACATTTTGTATTCAACCACAGAAGTTCAACAGCCCGTGAACGTGTAGTTTGGCAATCAGATTTTAAATTCAAAGATTCTTTGCTCCGATGAACTTGCTTTGAGCGTCAGTCAACAGATGATGAAAACTGCTACATTTTTGTACCGTTTCGACACTATAAAAATATTTGGTTTCCTACACCTCACACGGATCAACAGGCTTCTTAAAAATTACGAAAACTTCAGATCAAACAGTGTGTTGTATACAGTGGGCTGACAAGTTTCAAAACAAAACAGGACACACGACGCAGACTGGGTGATCGATCAATCGATTATCTCTAAGCGGGATTCTGATGTCGCAGCAAGTGATCCCTATCACGGGAGCACGGGTCCTGTGGGGAAGGCTGCCTCGGCGCTGTCAGTGCGGCCAGGCAAGCAGGTGTTCTCGCTTTCTGTTTGGTCCTCCGTGCACTTCCGCGATCAAGATGCGTTACACAAGATGGAAGACTGAAGACACAGAGACATGCACGACGTCTCACGAACTAAAGCACTACGCTGACTTTTCCATCACTGTAGCGTGTACGGGATCGTAATCCTAAACATTGGTTCTTTTATATTTACTGGATGCTTTCTGACAGTATCTTCTCATTCGGTAACCTGCTAAATTCTGCGTTTCGAACTTCTCCCTACTTCATACCATGTCCGAAAAAAGTTGCACAAACACTCAATCAGATCCTGATAAGATTGGAAAGTGGATCAAAGATGAATAACGTGCTTTAAATATTAGAAATGCGAACTTGGTCCCTTCACAAAATGCACAGTCCTAGTGTCCTACGACTACAATATTACCGGGTCACAATTAAAATCGGTCAAGTCATACAACTGCCATAATGTAAGAATTTGTAGGGATACGAAATGAAATTATCACATACTCTGTCAAAATTTCTCAAAACTGGATTACTAAAAATAGAGGAAAGTTAAGATAGTGGTCAATGCTTCAGGTGTTCTATATAGTCTGCACCATCCCCCCCCCCCCCCCTCGCCACTCGATTACAATCAGCATCTCCTAAAAAAAGAAAACAAAAAAGATATCCTGTGCATCGGCCGTCTGCTGATGGGCTATAAATCCTTGAAAATTAGTAAAAAAGTTCCAACCTTTCCATTTGCTCACCTACTCGGGCACTTTTCCATTTTGGGGAACTCTATCGATAATTTTAAAGAAAACTAGTTAGTATATTTGTGCATTGTAAGATGAAAAGAATTTTCGCTTACTGTATTATGCAATGAATTACTGACATGGATTTTGAACATCACGTTGCTAAGATAGCCAAATGTGCGGGAGAACTGCAGATATGATAGCTGCTATTAATTTAGTTTTCGTTCACTGGGTATCTCTATCCGAAGTTTCTTGTCGTTTTACAACGGGCAGCTTACTAAAAGTTTTTACAGCAGAAAACAGAACTGGATACTACAGCCAGACCGATTTGTATTATTAGCAAGAAATACTAAAGATGGAACGTAGTGTCATATGAATGTAAGAAAGTTAACTTTCTTCAACAAGTATCTGCATGACTTTCAATTTCAATCACGATAAACTGTAGTCTTCTTCATTAAACTTAACCTCTTGTAAGAACTTAAACAAAACCAAAACACAGTTTTGAATAAGTAGCGAAGTTCTACATGTGATTTCTTGACAACCATTTCGTCCCCCAGAAACTTAAATACCGTAGTTTCTGGGCCTCCATCGCAATTTCTTCTGTTAAGTCGGCGCTGAACAACGAAACGGCATTTCGGCAGTAAACAAGAGATCACAGGTTGATCTAACACACACCGATCGTTCAGCCTAATACACACAAAGTAAAGAAAAACAATTCACGTTTAATCACGTAGTAATTACACTCACGAAACGAGTTCAGTTACGATATGGAATGCGAATCCTCCTCTGTTGCCTAGGTGTACAAGCTTTCTTATTGTAGGAGGTGCTGGTACAACGCATATAATATTTATACAACCATGTGAAACTGCGAGAAAGGTTCCAAAGTCCTTCTTCGAGATGTTAAACTCCCTGGTCACATTCACACCTTCTTAGCTCATACTGAACATCTGAGACGCACTCTACGTTTAGTCGTTTAGTATTAAGTTGATATTGATAACAATAAGTCTCCGTCACCAGCGATGATTTTTTGCGGAGAAGAACTGTCGGCGTATTTTCATGTCATCGAAGTCGCAGCAAGCTTTCAAGCGTTGTTCTATTTGTTCGGTAGGCGAGATTAGAGGGACAAACTTTGCACACACTTTTCTCTCCTTCAAAACATTCGGGAGAATGTCTTGAACACTTAATTTAGAGATGTTCAATTCATTGCTCCAATGCGATTTGTCACGCAACTATGCCTGCGCGTCCCCTACTAGACACTGCCTGGCCACAAGTAACTGGTCGAATGTACATCTGTTGTTTACAGTTGTTAGTTCAAGCTGCCGCCGTAATCACTCCGTTGACGACGTCGCTTGTAAGCTAAGAATAAAATTGGCCTCAGAACTTTTTGGATGGACAGTGTTGGCGCCTTCGTAAGAAAAGCAGGTTGCAGACTTCGATTCATTGGTAGGATACTGGGAAAACGCTATCGACAAAATAAATTGCTTACAAAATATCAGTGCAACCAACACTTGAATTCTCAAGTGTGTGTGTGTGTGTGTGTGTGTGTGTGTGTGTGTGTGTGGCAAACATCAAGTAATACTAACAGGAGATATTGAACATATAGAGATTGTTCAATAATTCAGTGCCCAGACTGAAAGATATTACGACTGAGCCAACAAGAAATATTTTTCGTTAGGCCACCAGCTGTCAGAAACGTATTTTGAGTGGGCACTAAGCATGCTTAATTACGCCCATGACAAATGAGATAAACAGAACATTTTTGAAACGTTGTTACATTTAATTTGATTTGAGGTACCTAGTGTTGCAATGTCTTGTTGTTTGCATTGAGACAGCTCGACGGGCCCCGGTTACATGTTGCAGAATCAGGATGAGTAGCATTAACCTGTACTCTGAGCAATCGTTGGTACAGACAGAGAGGACATCTGCATTGGCCTGGAACATCCATCGACCTTTTCCCAGCAGACTATATTCTCTGGGGCTACACAAAAGTCTAAATGTATTCTTGCCATAAGAAGAAATTAGTTGTAACAATTCTTGCAGAGGCCATTCACGTGCAGAACACACCACCACACATTTCCCACTGCACTCAGATTATGCTGCTATGGCAATACAGACTCCGCACTGAAGATAATGGTGTTCATTTTGAACATTTGTTGTAACAATGATCTGAACGATAAAGGACTGAAACACTTTTATTATTGTTTTATTGTCAATCACAACCAATACCCTCCTGGATTGTATTTCCAATACCTGGTTGCTTTACAAAATGTATTTGTTATGGTCTCCATCATCATAGCTGTCAGTTTGGAGACTGAATTTTTGAACACCTTGTATAAAGAATAGCTGCAAAAATGTTCACAGGTTAGTTTAACAAATGAGATAGTATGACAAAGACGCTAAAACATCTTCACTGACTGACGCTTAAATATAGACACCAACTACTCCGCAAAATCATACTTACAAGGTTTCAAGGTCCAGTATTAAAAACGGAAACCAGGAATATCCTGGAGCTCCTTTAGCATCGCTCCCGTAGAGACTTCAAACCGAGATTAGACTCATTACAGGGCACACAGAGGCATTTAAACAATTATTCCTCCCGTGCCCCATACTTGATTGAGCGGAAAGTAGCTCTAATAAGTGCCATATTTTTACTCGAACTTTAAATTCGTTTATTATTGAATGTACATACATGTTGCTCCCATGTTTATTTGCTTTACATTTCGCTTTTTCGCCACATATCAAGGAGGGAAACTTGTTTTAATTTCCTGTTAAAAACTGTTTTTTCTAGGAAATTTTTTGCACCATACAATAGTTCCAACAAGTTGGGAGAATTAGTGTGTCCTGCAAATTGCATAACGTCGTTTATGCATGCAATGGCTTCTTCAGGTGTATTAATTTTTCTAGGGACATCATTTTTCTCATCTTCTTCTTCCTTTGTTTCTTCATCATCATTCTATGTGTTGTGGATTTCTATTAAGTTTGTTGCTAAAGTGCATGTGGAGTGAGTTGACAGAAAGTCATCACTTCGAATGTAATCATCTGTACTACATGAAATGTTTCGCATTTTTATTAATTCGGCAACTGCTGCTGCTTTTTCTTAACCTTCGATGGCCACAAAAGCGTCTTGTTCTTAACCCCCAAACCCCGATTTATTGAAGCACTTGGTAACAGTTTCGGGTTTTATTTCATTTACTGCCAAGCCAATCTAATTTACTGCATCCAGAACAGAAATTGACTGTGCAAGAGCAAACACAGTTTCTGCTTCTTCAACACTAAGAAAAAGAAATTGCATCAGTAATCGCCTATAATGACACTTGAGTGTGTAAATAACTCGCTGGTCCATGGGTTGTATGAAGCTGGTTGAACCTGGAGGGAACCAAGCCAATTTTACATTTGATAACGTTACTTTCGGCTGACAGGTTGCATTAGCTAGGAAAAGGAGATGTTGGCGATTTCCTTTTTTCATTTTGGCATTGAAAGATCCCAGCCGTCCTTCCATAATACCACTCACCATCCACGGCTTTTTATTGTTTTGCCACGTGACTGGAAGCTTACTGACGTCTATGTTTTTGAAACAACGCGGTTTGCCGCCTTTCCAGCCACCAAAATGGCTTCTCCATTTCACCTGACATGGATCCACACAGCAGTGCAGTGAGTCTTTCCTTGGAAATTTTTCTGCCGGCGCACTTTTCACCTCGAATTGCTAGCGAAGGCAGCGCGCGATAAAACAGTCTAGTTTCATCGGCACTGAACACGTCTTTCGGTTCATAATTCACAATTAAGTTGGACAGTATTGTCTTCCATTATGTTGCTATACTTTCCTGCACATCCTTAGCTTCCCCATACACTTCATTCCACACGATGTTGTGCCTAGCTTTGAAACTGTCCAGCCATCCTGTGGATGCCGTAAACTCCATAATTCAAAGCTCTTTTAGTGACTTTCAGAGCCTCACTCTACAACGTGGGTCCAGATAAAGGTAAGATTTTTGCCCGCGTACTTACGAACCATTCCCACACTATTTCGTTTATTTCTTCATATTCGCTCTTCTTCGCCTTTCGTTTCACCTGCCCGTTCCTTTTCATCCATTCGCCCCGAATCTTATCCTTGTTTCTTAAAGTCACATAAGTTTGTGTTTTACCGCATTTGAAACGCAACGTAATTTCTCCCACAGAGTTTGCCTTTCTCACATTAATCTTGTCTTTAAGTGGTAAAGACACATATCGTTTGTTCGATATGATGTTACTGTATCTCTAAAAGTGCTACTTGTCATCTGAAACTGGCAGAAAATAATTACCTTGCCGAGTAAAAACCATTGTTTAACGGAACAATACCCACCTCTTTCACTGCGCACATTGCACCAGAGTGTTGGTAGATGCGCAACAATGTTCTTGTATGAGCCGGCGTGCGTCAATGATGAGGAAAATAAGAAAGCCGACAAACAGGGCGAAGTAACCGTTTACTTTGATTATCGACACTGAGTGTAAGTTGTTGTTGCAGGGAGCGGCGCGGTTGTAGGTTCTCACCAGCAGCGCCGCGCTGGACCTCTTTTCTTGGTTTTGCGCCGCTTAACAGAGGTGTTAATGGTAACGTCCTTCTAGAGTCGTGAATAACTAATGAACTGTCATACAGTAGTACTGTATAGGCTCCCCCCTCCCCCGCTTCATGCAATGAATTATTAAGTAATTAAGTATGTTCTAAGATTTGCTTCCCGTTTTCGCGTTAGGCACGTTCCGCTTTATAGAAAAATCAGCATTTAAAAGTGCACTAAATGCGTCTAGAGTGAAATACTTGTACGGTTTGGGCAGATTTCCGAATTATACATGTGCCGTTTTTAGCAAGTTTTACTGTATATAATTTTTTTTTCTTTCAATAATTATCCACGAATACTGGTGAGAGTTGCCTCTAGAATTATTCACAGATTTTGACTGCAGCCATTATGCTATTTCTTGGAGACGCTAAGTGGGATTTATATACCGGCGCGCTGGTGAGATCTAGCCTCTTCCTTAGAACAAGCAGAGAGCAAGACATCTCAGATCACTGATACAATAGCGTAGACTAATTTACCCTTTTTCACTGGTCAGCTTCAGTCTAACGATTTTGTACATCATGAAAGTCGACTGGAAGAGAGAGAAGGAGACGCTGAGCGTCGAGAACACACAGAACGGCCGGTCCGCGGCAGGGAGTGTGGGGGGGGGGGGGGGGGGGGGGGGGGAAGGGGGCAAGTGACGAAAGCTGCACGCCGCACACTAACAAGTCGGTGCGTCAGCACATCTCATTATGGCAAAGTAGTCGCTTGACGAAATATTGTGGCCGTCATACAATGATATCACGCCGCTTGTCCACTGACATATGTTTCTCGATACTTTTTGTAGACCATATAGTTCATTAATGTTTATTTACCGAATAATAGCGGATAGGTGAAAAGGAGGAAAACATTCAACGTCTTTCCAGAGAAGAACTGCGAGAATAACAGGCGTTCACGACCTAGCCCTGCACCTGATGAATTCTGCAATTTGGTTCGTATCAGCAACGGTGCAACCTGTTAAATCTCACTTGATTTACCTTAACTGGTCTGCAATCGTACTGACATTGGAGAGAGCGAGCTGGCGCAGTGGTTGGCACATTAGACTCACATTTGGGAGGGGGACTTAAAATCCGCGTCCGGCTATCCAGACTTAGGTTTCCTGTGATTTCTCTACATCGCTCCAGGCAAATTTCGTGCTGGTTCCTTTGAAACCGCACGCCCAGTTTCCTTCTCCATCCTTGAAGCATTCCGAACGTGGGCTTTAATTATCTCAATGTCGACGCGACGTTAAACCCTATTCTTCCTTCTTTCCTTTGTTCTGGCGTCGTGTTCCAATCGGCAGCACATACACAATCTTTGAATTAGATTATGGGTCTGGAAAGACGTTGGTTGACAGCAAATTAGTACCCAATGCGTCTGGTAAAAACAGACAATATTGTCGAGGCCCTGCGTCCTCCAGTTGAGTTGGTGGACATAAGTAATAATGGCAAATCGAAGGCAAATGTGCAGCACACCAGAATTCATAGAACTTTCATGGAAGCGACCAATTCAATGTGGTCATCTTCCCGACGTAATTTTGATCATCTAGTGATCCTTGTGGGATATCGAACAAAATATGCTACTAAGTGAAACACCAGGGTAGTTCAGATACTGCTTAGCACTTCGACACAGGATTCTCCACTATTATTAAATTTCCATAAGCAGTCGCGACAAGAAGGGCTTCTGCGATTAATTATTTATGACAAAACGGAGTACTCGCACAGTAAGATGATAAGTGTAGCCCTACTTACCTGCACCAATGTGAGATATGACGTAATAGCACGACATAACCTTCGCTCATGTGGTTTCTGTCGCAGTGAAATACATAGCTTTTGAGCTAGGCCACTTCTTATGTAACTATAGAGAGGAGTAGTGCCTCAAGAAAACAACAGATGAACTAACTGTAAAGCTTCTTGCACCACAAAAGGTGACCTAGCACCAGCTACATGGTCTGATTTCAGCGAACACCCGTCATGATATGTGGAGAACAAAGGGGCATTAATCCTATTTGTAACTTTTTAGCAGACTGGCGTCAAACATGTCAATTTTTCTAATTTAGCTGAGTGACGCCTGTGACACGTGTAAACTCATTCGCACACCTTCAGTTGATCGTTCTGTGTACTACAAAGGGCATTTTTATAGAAGGGCTATTTTGTTTTCCCACCCCTCAGGGCGAGGGACGAGTTCATCCTGCGGTTGCCGAGGGGTTTCTTCCCATGAAAACAGTGTCTTAAATTTCAGATTTGATGGAAGTATTCCTACGCCAAGTTTCTAGAATATTCGAGTCGCCTCACTTTCCCTTGTCACTGGGATCTGTCTTTGTATCTTCCGCAGGCGCGCCTCGCCACCTTTCGTGACAATGGTTGAACATCGCTGCGCTCGCCTACCTGAATTCTGATGTGCTACGGAGTTTATTCTTGAACCCAACGTTGGACTGGGATGCGAACTGTATCAAAAAATTGCAAAATCCACAAATCGTGTGTGATCTCTCAGGTTTTTGCAACTACTATCGCATTTCCGTTAGAGTCAGGGAAATATTTCATTAATTCTTCTTTCATAATAATTTTTAATTAGCATTATTTGAAATATTTAAGTAAAAAGTTTTAATGAAAAGGAAGTAAAATGACTAAAAACATAACGGTATAACAGAACAAAACTGTAATACAGTAGTTTGTTTTTGGCTATACGGGCACGAAAACAACACTATTAGCTCATTACTGTCCCGATTCCTGCCCTGTGTTTGCTGTTACTACTGTTCTTGCGACTGCTAATGCTGCATGGTGTGTAGAGTGCAGTACTGAAAATATACCATATTATTTAGAAAGTGCACCAATCACTTTACAGAAGTATAAGCGGCGCCAAATCGGCGTAATTTTCATCATCAAAAGCTAAGTTTCAGAGACTTGAATTTATTTAAAGAGAGAGAAAGATAGATTCTTTACTGGTTAAAACTGAAGATTTGTGATATTTGTCGTTAAATGGAATTATCAAGTGAAAAGTAAAAGGTAAAATTAATTGCATTTTACTGTGAATATTCGATAAAGTTAACAGTATCGAGATCGACATTCAAGTGTCAGTACTGCGGACTGTTAGAATCTTTGGTCTGACGTAAACTTTGCACATTTTGATAACTTGTTGGGGATAACGAATATTTATTGGCGTATGTAAAGAGCGCCAACGGCCTTACCGCAGTGGTAACACCGGTTCCCGTCAGATCACCGAAGTTCAGCGCTGTCGGGCTGGGCTAGCACTTAATACGGGTGACCATCCGGTCTGCCGAGCGCTGTTGGCAAGCGGGGTACACTCAGCCCTTGTGAGACAAACTGAGGAGCTACTTGATTGAGAAGTATGTAACGCCGGAAATGCATATCCTCCTATTTCCATCTATTGTACTATTGTTTTTTTTCCTTGTTTTGTTACCTCAAGATATGACATTTCTGTCTCTTTATGTATTGTAATTGCTTTACTGTTTGTATATATATATATTTATGCATTTATGTCGATGTATAATTGGTTTGTTTCGTAAATATTATTTGTATTTTTACGCTGGGTCTTGCCTAGGGAAAACTGCTATCGAACGATTACATCGATAGGTCGTGTGAAGAATCAAAGTGTGTAGGATCTTTGGTAGTGTTAACTCTGCCGCGTGGAGCGCGGGCAGAGCAGAGAGAGAGTCTGGCGGGAGTAGCGAGTGGAGCAGGTGTTGTGTGACGCTCCCGCGAGTTGCCGCGCTTTCGGGGTTTGGCAGCATGTAATTGCGCTCGACTCGCGATGATAGTTTCTGACATGGTGTCGCGGACGGGAAGCATTAGCTGGCGCACATCAAGAGCCCATTTCGCCTGGTGACCGTGTCGAGAAGAAGGCGCGCCAACATCCAGCTTCTGCAACAGCGACGGCCGACAATGAGTGACTGTCGCCACCTCCTCGATCGACGGCTTCAAACCTTCAATCAACCAACAAGGAAGACTAAAAGCACGTCAAGTTTCAGAACTGTATGGCAGACCTCAGCTTTTCAAATTGTTCCATTTGCCTCGCAAAATTACAGCAAATTAGCATGAACCTTTGTTGCTCATTGTCCCAATTGCATTGCCAAGCAGGGTCCCTTCCTTTTCCGAAATGAACCCGAGTGTCGTTGAAATTCAAACGCCAGCATTAAAATAATATAATTAGATTTCACTGCTTTAATTTCAAAGTTCAGTAGCTGGCTACAATATTTAGGTTACACGAGGACAAATTTAGAGTGCGAGTTTTGTTAGCATATTTTAGCTTACCTGTGACTGCAGCTCAGCTTGGTACGTACTAAATTTTACTATTGTTAATAGTTCAGAATCATTTAATTCAAGTTCAAAGTAAAATCTCTTGTTTCTAAATTGCGTAGAGTCAAGTTGCTTTTGAAATGATTGTTGAGGTAGTCCAAGACTAACCGTATTTTACTGGATTTCGATGTGCTTCAGAAAGAAAGCTCACTATTAACTTCAGTCACTAAATTAACTTTCGATTTTCCGGTTTTATTAATTCTTTTGCTAAATTAAGTCAGAGTGTAGCGAAATTTATTACTTCTGACAAACTTTCAGTTTTCACACTACACGTGTCAACCTTCAGTTGCCACGCTTCTAGTGTTAATTATGTGTGTAATAACCTTTCTTTTTTCAGTTACTATAGTAATTGTCCTTAGGACTGGCGACCGTGATTTCCCCCAAATCTCAAATATCTAATTACCGCTAGTTAATTGTTAACGTAACGGCCGCACATTTACTTTCTTTATTAACTTTACCCCTTTTCAAAATTAATTTCCACCAGTTTCATTTGCATTTTTCCTTTCATTCAGATGTAACCCTTTCCTCCCTCTTTACCGACAGATTAACTTCGGTGACGATTGCTTTTCCAAAATTCCCATTAGGTACACGCGGTTTCATTTTTCACTGTCATTAAGGACGATAAGTGAGGGGGGAGGTTACACGTGGCGACCTGGTGACAGGACAATCTTCAGTTTTGAGGTTGTTCTGGACACGAATTTTGTATGGTGCAAATCTCGTAACAAAGTACTGGTTACGTATAGGGCGTTACGTCAGCGAGAACAAGTAGTGGGAGTAATCCTAATTATATTTGAGATTTGGCAGTTATATTGAAAATTATTAAAATGAGTGAAGGCAACAATTACCAAAATTTGGTAGACTTGAATACGGAACAATCGGTCGAACAGTGGGAAACGCGCACCGCGGTACCCATTGTTCTGGGGCAGGCGGCTAGCATGAAAGACGCGACCGCCGAAACGCAACAAAGAGCAGAAATGGAATTCCAAACTTTAGAAAATGTTTTGGAATCAGAAGTGAAAATCAAATCTGAATCCCTTGATGACGAATACGGGGGGACAATTAAAGAGGAAGCCGCTGCGGAAGTAAAACCGGTAGTTTCCGGGAATTTAACTGCTTTATTGAATGTTTTGATTAACGAAATCAAGAGTCAATCGGCCAAGCAAGAAGATCAGGCTGCCAAACAAGAAGCTCAGGCTGCCAAGCAAGAAGCTCAGTCTGAAAAATTTGAACGGATGCTAGACAATCAGAACAAAGCTATTAACGTTGTTATCAACAATGTTGGAGTTGTTAACATAAAAGTTGATAAAATCAAAGAAGATATTGTTGTAATTAATACCGAAATCGGTAATCTTAAACAGGAAATGATAGGCGTTCAGGCGGAAATTGCGAGCATAAATACTCGTTTTGATTCCGAAATTAGCAGAATCGAGAAAAGTGTAGGAGACGCAGTTGCTCCGATCATCGAGAATAAGGTGACGGAACAAATTCAATTAGTGAGAAAAGAGGATCATCAGAAGGTGGAAACTTTAAAGGCTTTAGTATCCGAAGTAGATACCAAAGTGACGAAGCAGGCTAATACCTGCGGAGAGAAAAAGAGGGAAGTGGAAACGCTTGCGACAACCACTTGCCAAGTGATTACGAGGGTGTCGGAATTAGAAAGGAAACTTGACGAAAAACAGAGCTATGTGCCAATCTGTGCACATAGTTCGGAGTTGTTGACGAAAGAGGAGCGGTTCGACCCCTTGAAAAAAGGCGGTATACACCCGACGGATTTCATTAAAAATTGTGAAAGAGTTTTACCCAGATCATGGACTAATGAGAGAAAAATTAATGCGGTTATTGATGTGTTGGCTGGTGATGCCAAGCGTTGTGGCTTAAACCTCAACATTACGAACCTGACTTTTGACGAGTTTAAAAATTTGTTTCTGGCTGAATACTGGTCAGAGCAGAAACAGCAAGGTGTCTGGCGCGAATTTGTCGTAGCGAGGCCTTTCGATGCGAATTCGCGCGGTTCGATGAAGAAGTTTTGTGAGGGCTGGATCCGCAAGTTGGAATACTTGCGTGATCGCCGCACGGAATCCGAAATAGTCTGGGAACTCTACAAAAAGCTTCCAGATGATACAAAACGCTACGTAGGGAGCAATCACAGGACAATCAATGATTTCCTGGGAAGAGTTGAGGACGAGGACTATTGGCGCAATAATCGCGACAGGGGTAGAGGCCGTGGTAACAACAACGGGTACCACAGCAACCACAACAACGATAACCATGGGAATAATGCATACCGCAACCATGGTAGCAACAACAATAATGGTTCGGACCGTAATAACAATCGGTACAATGCAAATAATAACCGGAATGACGGAAACCAGTATCATACTAGCGTGATACGGGCTGCGCAGAATAGTAATAACGCCAGAGGGTGTGACCAGCCGCCTCAGCAGTATCCGGGGAGCGTATCTGCTGGGACGAGACAGGGAAACCATTAGCCGCGCCGGTGAGGGGCCGACCGGGCGTGGAGAAATTTTGGCGGCCCAATAACAGGAGAAAACCCAGGTGTCGTCGTTATGAAAATTCCGTATGGAATAATCAACGGCGGGAGAGTGTGCCAGTGTTAGGAGAAAGGAGTGCGCCCACAAGTAGTAGATCAGCTGTAGACACGGCAGTAGGAAGTACATTCACTGTCAGTGAGAACAATTTAAGTAGTGTTCCGGAAATCGATTATAAAGTGGCAGCTGTAATACCCACAGCTGAACTGGAGATTGAGTTTAAGAATGATTCGCAATTGTTGAGAGAAGATCAGATGTCGGATAACACGTCCGTCATTGAGCGAGGGGTTGCAGAGAGGGATGAGGTCTGGTTAAGGCAGTTCGGTCGCTTATACGACGAACTAAGAGATTATAGGGGCCTGTACGGGAGAAGCATTTATGGAGAGCGCGGGCAGAATTTGCCGCGTCTCGTCCCACGGGAAGATAGTAGTTGTGAAGTGATAGAAAGTTCTGGCCCTAACCGGCAGACTTTACTAGAAATAGTTGATGTTAATGGGGAGCACGAGCAAGATGCGTCGTGTTTCGTCCCGCAGGAGTTGAATGTTGAAGTAGTAACGGAAAGTTCTGGCCCTAACCGGCAGACTTTACCGAAAGTTATAGTGGTAGAAGTAGCCGACCCATCCGACGCAAACCTCCAGTTTAAACATTGCGAGAGTATTAAGGAGAAAGATTACGAAAATTTTAGTGATAGCCGGGCACAATTGGTAGAAAAGCACATAGATTACAGCGTGTATGAGGTTAGAGCTGACATTGTACAGTCAGACGATAACAGTGTGGGTTGCGCAGATCTAGAGGAAGTAATTGCAGATACTACTGGGCATATTTCTCCAGGTAGATTGGCAGATGAGATCAATCTGACTAAAGACGAATCAACGAAGGTGACAATTAGTGAATTGATAGCAAAGCAACACTCACTAGTTGACGAGTTACAGGAAAAGGTTTCGGTATTGGAGGCGAAGCTACAGACTAAGCCTCAGGACAGACGTGTTGAAATTAAAACTGTAAGTGAACAGAGGCTGAAAAAGCCGCCAGATAAACCGGATTTAGGATCAAAGCCGGATGGTTTGTTCTGGAATGACCTGGATATAGACGAGGATTTACTGTGGGAAAATAAAGAAACAGTCGAGGACAAGTGTAGACAGATAGTGGTGTCTGTTAATATGCACGACCTACAACTAAACGCGTTGATGGACACCGGTGCAGAATTGAGTGCTGTGTCTGGGAAAATATTTGAGTTACTGAAAAACAGACCCGGCATCGTACTTATGCCAGTAACAGGAGTGAAAATTATCGGTGCTACTGGGAAGCTCAGTAAACCGGTCACAAAACAGATTTTTGTCAACTTCGAGATATGTGGGGCACGATTTGAACAAGAGTTTGTCGTCGTGCCAGACTTAACTACGGAAGTAATTATTGGGTTAGATTGGCTATTAAAGTACCGTGCAGTGATTAACTGCGAAAGCAAAACTTTGACATGTATGTCACTAGATAAAACAATGGTAGTTGGTTTTGACGAGGCAGGAGACGGTGTGCATAGGCAATACCAGCCTATACACATTGTTAACTGGCCGGATGACGTTGACGTAGGAATGAGTTTGAACTGCCGTAACATGAGGAATTTCGGCATTGACAAAAGTATAGAAAGTGAATTGGAAGAGATAATCAAATTCCCTCCACGGATTGACATTAGTATTGGTGTGAAAAACGATCGTTTGCGAGAAGTAATGAAGCTAAAAGCCGATGCTCGCATACGTCGTAATGACGCTAAAGTGCGTTTTGCTAAGTTTGCAATCGGAGACTTAGTACTTGTAAAAGCTCATGAGAAATCGAGCGAGATAGACAATGAAATCTCTAAATTTAAGTTTGTTTATAATGGACCATATAAAGTCATTGGTATACCTCACACAAATGCTTATTGCTTAGAGTATCCAAGCTCTGGAAAGCTATTGTAGACCTGAAATTGTACCAACCAAGGATTGATTAGTACCACAGATAGGGTAATTTGTACAGTATGTAGATATAGAGTGTAAGATTTAAGGTTTGCTAGATTGCCATGCTTTTGCCTGACCAAGAGGACATTAAAGAAGTTGTAATTAATAAGTAATTAATTTTGACTAAATGATTTAAGAGTTACTGAATATTAATCAATTTAAAAATCCAAGCTGCTAGTTTAAGTTTTCAGCTGAGTCACAGTAGATTAAGCAATGTAAATATGGTTTTGTAACTAGCTGTAAGATTCCATGAATATGTGTTTTACTAGTCATTGCCGATGTACTTAGACGCTGTTTTAAGTTTCAGGCTAGTACATGCGTGTGATGATGGACAGTGTTGAGTTATCCACTGTGATAGTGTTTATGGACTCCTTGAGATTTCTCGGGAGTGAGTTTTTCCGAAAGAATTCAGTGAAACGGACGTTCTGGAAACGCCGTTACAAGGGCGAGTGAGATCAAGCGTGCCGCACAGGTGGGCGCAACAATACTTGCGAGGCGAAGCCGC
This sequence comes from Schistocerca americana, assembly GCF_021461395.2. NCBI lineage: Eukaryota > Metazoa > Arthropoda > Insecta > Orthoptera > Acrididae > Schistocerca > Schistocerca americana. The sequence continues at coordinate 17,831,114 of NC_060124.1, forward strand.
TGTCGGCTCTTGTGCCGCTGTCGGCTCATGTGCCGCTGTCGGCATTCTTTGCACTTGCGAGTACGAAAGGCGGAATAGTTTTTCTTCCCGGACAGCTGATGTGAAAGAATTCTGCTCTCAATATTTATATTTTTTTTCGATCTGATGTGTGTTATTTTCTTGTTTAGCGTTTAATGGACTCCCATGACGAGAATATTAATTATGAAAGGGTTACGTAAAAATGTGTATTCTATGTAATTAATTATTAATTTGCGTATTTTGATCTACCTGTTTTTATGACCATGTACTCTGATTAATTTTGTAAATAGTATTCCATTTCTTGATACTGTTAGGAATTTTGACAATTTTAGAATAGCTAAACCATTTTCTATGTATTTTAATATGTTGTCAACCTGTTTTATTTTGTGCAAGATGACAGAGTGGAATAAAATTAGGAGTGTCTCCACTCAATTATTATGGTCTAAAAATTGATTTATGCTTAATTAGACGAATGCTAAATTTTGTTGATGTTTTGAGCATATGCATTTCCGCTGTTTCTTTTTTGGGACATTTTCTGAGTCTGTTTACGTTACACGAACATCCTCAGACAATGTGGGGCACGTGTAACGCCGGAAATGCATATCCTCCTATTTCCATCTATTGTACTATTGTTTTTTTTCCTTGTTTTGTTACCTCAAGATATGACATTTCTGTCTCTTTATGTATTGTAATTGCTTTACTGTTTGTATATATATATATATTTATGCATTTATGTCGATGTATAATTGGTTTGTTTCGTAAATATTATTTGTATTTTTACGCTGGGTCTTGCCTAGGGAAAACTGCTATCGAACGATTACATCGATAGGTCGTGTGAAGAATCAAAGTGTGTAGGATCTTTGGTAGTGTTAACTCTGCCGCGTGGAGCGCGGGCAGAGCAGAGAGAGAGTCTGGCGGGAGTAGCGAGTGGAGCAGGTGTTGTGTGACGCTCCCGCGAGTTGCCGCGCTTTCGGGGTTTGGCAGCATGTAATTGCGCTCGACTCGCGATGATAGTTTCTGACATGGTGTCGCGGACGGGAAGCATTAGCTGGCGCACATCAAGAGCCCATTTCGCCTGGTGACCGTGTCGAGAAGAAGGCGCGCCAACATCCAGCTTCTGCAACAGCGACGGCCGACAATGAGTGACTGTCGCCACCTCCTCGATCGACGGCTTCAAACCTTCAATCAACCAACAAGGAAGACTAAAAGCACGTAAAGTTTCAGAACTGTATGGCAGACCTCAGCTTTTCAAATTGTTCCATTTGCCTCGCAAAATTACAGCAAATTAGCATGAACCTTTGTTGCTCATTGTCCCAATTGCATTGCCAAGCAGGGTCCCTTCCTTTTCCGAAATGAACCCGAGTGTCGTTGAAATTCAAACGCCAGCATTAAAATAATATAATTAGATTTCACTGCTTTAATTTCAAAGTTCAGTAGCTGGCTACAATATTTAGGTTACACGAGGACAAATTTAGAGTGCGAGTTTTGTTAGCATATTTTAGCTTACCTGTGACTGCAGCTCAGCTTGGTACGTACTAAATTTTACTATTGTTAATAGTTCAGAATCATTTAATTCAAGTTCAAAGTAAAATCTCTTGTTTCTAAATTGCGTAGAGTCAAGTTGCTTTTGAAATGATTGTTGAGGTAGTCCAAGACTAACCGTATTTTACTGGATTTCGATGTGCTTCAGAAAGAAAGCTCACTATTAACTTCAGTCACTAAATTAACTTTCGATTTTCCGGTTTTATTAATTCTTTTGCTAAATTAAGTCAGAGTGTAGCGAAATTTATTACTTCTGACAAACTTTCAGTTTTCACACTACACGTGTCAACCTTCAGTTGCCACGCTTCTAGTGTTAATTATGTGTGTAATAACCTTTCTTTTTTCAGTTACTATAGTAATTGTCCTTAGGACTGGCGACCGTGATTTCCCCCAAATCTCAAATATCTAATTACCGCTAGTTAATTGTTAACGTAACGGCCGCACATTTACTTTCTTTATTAACTTTACCCCTTTTCAAAATTAATTTCCACCAGTTTCATTTGCATTTTTCCTTTCATTCAGATGTAACCCTTTCCTCCCTCTTTACCGACAGATTAACTTCGGTGACGACTGCTTTTCCAAAATTCCCATTAGGTACACGCGGTTTCATTTTTCACTGTCATTAAGGACGATAAGTGAGGGGGGAGGTTACAAGTAGCGGCTCCGGTCTCGGAAACTGACAAACGGCCGGGAGAGCGGTGTGCTGACCACGTGCCCCTCCATATCCGCATCCAGTGACGCCTGTGGGCTGAGGATGACACGGCGGCCAGTCGATACCTTTGGGCCTTCATGGCCTGTGTGGGAAGAGAAAATTTATGTAAAGAACAAAACAGAAAGGTAAGGCAATAAACTTTGCAAATAATATAATTAAAAATCAGAATCAATAGCGAGGGCCAAATAATTACGTCGACGCGGGCTGTTCTGTAGTGTGTGCAATAAACAGTTCATTAGTATCACACGCAGTGACTATAATATAAACTATTTTAATTAAAACGACCTGCATCTTCTTGAAGCGATGTGTTCCTTCTTAAACTGAGGTCTTGTAAGTGACCAGAGTATAACAACTGAACTGAAGCTTCGAATAAAACAAAATAAGAGTTGGCATACAGAATGAGATTTTCACTCTGCAGTGGAGTGTGCGCTGATACGAAACTTCCTGGCAGATTAAAACTGTGTGCCGGGCCGAAACTCGAACTCGGGACCTTTGCCTTTCGCGGCAAGTGCAAGGTAGAGCACTTGCCCGCAAAAGGCGAAGATCCCGAGTTCGAGTCTCGGTCCGGCACACAGTTTTAATCAGCCAGGAAGTTTCAAAAGTTAGTACACCCCGGCTACACTACGTGCGTTTAAGGTCGAGATCTGCACACACGACGACGCCACAAAGAGAACCACATATTAAAATATCTACAGCCAAGGCTTGACCACGGCAGCCCAGCAGCAGCTTCTTTCTCGTCACGATCGATTAAGAGTGAGCTTTCGGATGTATATCTGAGTTGTTCTTTCCATTTTTAGTTCAATATTTCGGCGACCGACCGAGCTGTCATCTCCAGGCATTGTAAGTTTTGCTGCTAGGTGCACTTCCTACCTGGATTTGCCATCTGCACGAACAGTTCGACGACGTTTGCAGCTCGGAGACCATGGCTGCGGTTACCCTTGACGCTGCATCACAGACAGGAGCGCCTGCGATGGTGTACTCAACGACGAACCTGGGTGCACGAATGGCAAAACGTCATTTTTTCGGATGAATCCAGGTTCTGTTTACAGCATCATGATGATAGCATCCGTGTTTGGCGACATCGAGGTGAACGGACATTGGAAGCGTGTATTCATCATCGTCGTACTGGCGTATCACCCGGCGTGATGGTATGGGGTGCCATTGGTTACAAGTCTCGGTCACCTCTTGTTCGCATTGACGGCAGTTTGAACAGTGGACGTTACATTTCAGATGTGTTACGACCCGTGGCTCGCACGACCGCATGTTGCAGGTCCTGTACGGCCCTTTCTGGAAACAGAAAATGTTCGACTGCTACCATGGCCAGTACATTCTCCAGATCTCTCACCAATTGAAAACGTCTGATCAATGGTGGCCGAGCAACTGGCTCGTCACAATACGCCAGTCACTACTCTTGATGAACTGTGGTATCGTGTTGAAGCTGCATGGGCAGCTGTACCTGTTCACGCCATCCATGCTCTGTTTGATCAATGCCCAGGCGTATCAAGGCCGTTATTACGGCCAGAGGTGATTGTTCTGGGTACTGATTTCTCAGGATCTATGCACCCAAATTGCGTGAAAATGTAATCACATGTCAGTTCTAGTATAAAATATTTGTCCAATGAATACCCATTTATCATCTGCATTTCTTCTTGGTGTAGCAATTTTAATGGCCAGTAGTGTAGCAGCAGTGGTGGTCAGACGAAGTATCATTCAGATAAGTGATCTGTTTCGCCCCAAAGTAGTGCGACACAGGAGACAGGGAGAAGCAGGATTCGAATCTCTCTTCGGCCAGCTTGATTTAAGCTTCCTCGTTGAATGACAGTTAGTTTCACGCGTACTATTCAAAACGGTTTTCCATTCTCTGTCTTTGTCCTGCCGAACTGCTGTTCTGTCAGTGGTCAGCACACTGGACTTGCATCCTGATTTTTCTAAAGAAAATGCCGGGATGGTTTCTTTGGAAAAGGCACAGACGATTCCACCCCATCCTCCCCCAATTTGAGCTTGTGTTGCATCTCTAATGACTTCATATTGACAAGACACTAAACTCTGATATTCCTTCCTTACGTCTGTTAGGTTACTAATGACACGGACGTAGACGGGAACATTCATTGGATCCTGCTCCGCGTTTGAAACTAAACCCGGATTCGTCGTTTACCACTGGCGACGCACGGTAAAGAAGATATGAAGTGTTGCTACGGCACGCTACGACAATAATTCACCGCACGCTGCGGCCGTCCGCGCAGGTGGTGAACGCGTTGCGCGACGAGGGAGGCCGGCGAGGAGTGTCTGGTTTGGTGACGGAGAGCCGGCCGCCCCCTGGCGGCCTAACGGCCCGGCGTTACCGCGCGTAAATCGCCGGCGACGCGCCGCTACAAGCAATTACCGCCGCTTACCGAACAGCCAGCGGCTCCCCGCTGCGGCTGGTCCCGCCCTCCACATCACGACCAGTTACCGCGCGCCGCATCAGCCCGACATGCGATCAGTCCGACACAAGGCTTAGGTAGACACGAACTTGATAACGCTGGCTCTACAGTTAGTAGTCGGCACTGCAGATTCCTGACCTATCTGGACCGGGGCAGTCTCAAATTTTTGCAGGGTGGAATCATTTGTAATTGGTTAATTCCAGCATTGTAAACGGTGAGTTAAATACACCGAGGTGATAAAAATCACTGGATACCTCCTAATATCATATCGGACCTCCTTTTGTTCTTCGTAGTGCAGCAGTTCAATGGGGCATGGACTCGACAAGTCCCTTTGCGAAAATATTGAGCCATGCTGCCCCTATAGCCGTCCATAATTGCTGAAGTATTGTCGGTGGAGGACTCTGTCCTCGACCTGTTCTCTCAATTACATCGCATCAATGTTCGATGTGATTCATATTGGGTGTCTGGATGGCCAAATGACTCTCTCGAGTTGTCCAGTACGTTCTTCTAACCAGCTGCGAACAGTTGTGGTCTTGTGATGGCAGTGCAGGATTTTGTACACGAACTGACCTCTCAATTGTGTCCCATAAATGTTCGTGTTGGGCGATCGGGGGTGCCAAATTGTCCAGAATGTTCTTCAGCCCAATCGCGAACAATTGTGGCCGGTGGCATAGTGCATAGTCATTCAGAAAAGCGCCATCGTTGTTTGGCAACATGAAGTCCATGAATGGCTCAAAATTGTGTCCAATTAGCCGAACATAATCATTTCCAGTCAATTATCGTTTCAGTTGGAACGGAAGACCCTGTCCAATCCAAGTAAACACAGCCCATACCACTGTGGAGCCGCCACCGGCTTGTGCATGCTTTGTCATCAACTTGGAGCCATAGGTTCGTGAGGCCTGCTTCACACTCCAAACCTACCATCAGCTCTTACCAAGTGAAATCGGGATTCATCTGACCAGGCCACGGTTTCCCAGTCGTCTAGGGTCCAACCGATATGGTCACGAGCCCAAGAGGGATGCTGGAGGTGATGACGTGCTGTTAGCAATGGCACTCGCGTAGGTCATCTGCTGCCATAGCTCATTAAATCCAAATTTGCCGCATTATCCGAACTGATTCATTGATTTCTGCAGTTATTTGGCGCAATGCTGCTTATCTGTTATCTTTAACAACTCTACGCAAACGGCACTGCTCTCGGCCGTTAAGTGAAGGCCATCGATCATCGCGTTATGCATGGTGAGAGGTAATGCCTGAAATTTGGTATTCTCTGCACAGTCTTGTTACTTTGGATCTCTCAATATTGAACTCCCTAAAATTTCCGAAATGGACTGTCCCATGTTCAATGTGTGGTAATTCTCGTCGTGGGGCCGTAATCACGTCGGACACCTTTTCACATGAATCACTCGTGTCAAATAAAAGATCCGCCAATGCATTGTCCTTTCTTACCTTGAGTACACGATTCTACCGCTATCTGTATATGTTTATTCTTATTCATGAATTTTGTCACCTCAATGCTAGTATAGCGCGATAAGCTCTGGAAGTGGAGTTGAACTGAAAGGGTCGTTCCGGGATGAGCCACACGGAATTACACTGATGTGCAAAACTTAAGGACGACAATAACTTTCGCATGATGTGTCACAGTGTAAGTAGGCTGTTTAGGTTCTTATACTGGTAACGCCACTGCCACATAGCGCTCTGTATGAAAATCACTGGCTGTGCTGTGTGCAGTCTGTGGCTAGTTTGCATGGTTGTCTGCCATTGTAGGGTTGGGCAGCTGGATGTGAACAGCGCGTAGCGTTGCGCAGTTGGAGGTGAGCCGCCAGCAGTGGTGGATGTGGGGAGAGAGATGGCGGAATTTTGAGAGCGGATGGTCTGGACGTATGTCCATCAGAGACAGTGCATTTGTAAGACTGGATGTCATGAACTGCTATATATATTATGACTTTTGAACACTATTAAGGTAAATACATTGTTTGTTCTCTATCAAAATCTTTCATTTGCTATCTATGCCTATCAGTAGTTAGTGCCTTCAGTAGTTTGAATCTTTTATTTAGCTGGCAGTAGTGGCGCTCGCTGTATTGCAGTAGTTCGAGTAACGAAGATTTTTGTGAGGTAAGTGATTTGTGAAAGGTATAGTTTAATGTTTGTCAGGGCCATTCTTTTGTAGGGATTATTAAAAGTCAGATTGTGTTGCACTAAAAATATTGTGTGTCAGTTTAGTGTTGATCAGAATAAGTAAAGAGAGTAATGTCTGACAACGTTCAGTTTTGCTCAGCTATTTGAAAAGCAAATAACGTAAGAGGTTTATCAGCACAGTAATTCATTAGTTTTTCTAAGGGGATATTTCAACAGCCAAGAAACATAGCTCGGTGAAACTGGGACCATACGTAGAAAGAAGTGCTATGGTATAAAGCACATGGGAACTGAAGGAACTGCACAATTAGAAGAAAAGAAATGACACTTTCACTCAAAGATAACAATAACACTGAAGTGACCGTCATTTAGGGTTGACCCCTGAACATTGCAAAAAGTGAGTCATAGTTTTTAACAGTGTGTGTGATCACCTCGGACGACAATGCAAGATGCATGCTCTGCAACGTGATCCCACGCTGGCCACTAGATTGGTAAGGAGTACCTGTGGCAGGGTATCTCATTCCCCCATCACGGCTGCTGGATGGTCGTCCGTGCATGTGGACGTTCTGCGACGCATTCCACACGTGCTCCATGGGAACGGGCACTCGCCGAATATACCCTCGTTCCATGAGTTCCTCCACCTGCGTTGTTGGATGAGGCCGCACAATATCATCCACAAACATGAAACCAGAGCTGAATACACCCCTGAAAAGACGTACATGGGGAAGGGATACAGCGTCACTGTAACGTTGACCAGTGAGCGTATCGGAGGTCAGTGCGCCCCTCCAGCTTTATGCTTCCCAGCAGCTGAGCACCTGGACCACTAAAACGATCATGTTCGACCATTTTCCTAGGTACATTATGTGTTCCCCCCTTTCGCTATAGGAGGGTATGTCCAGAAACATTACTCAGACTGAATCTGGCCTCATCCGAGAAACTCAAGCGATCCCACTCGTCCTTGGTCCAGTCCTCAGGCTCTAGACACCACCGCCGGGTGCCAACGGAACACAACGTGCTGGCTGTCGGGCGAAGAGACCATTCACCCACTCACCACTCAGTTCCGTCCCAATGTCGAAGATTAGGTCGCGTACTTTTCAGCCCAGTTAAATGTGGTTGCAACCGCACCCGCTGTCTGACGTGGCTCCGTTCTTGCCTGTTGCAGTGTGTGGTGGTTATCTGCTGCTGATGCTGACCGTAGTCGGCCACTGATTTGGCAGCAGGGCCTGTTGCTCGGATCGCTCCCCATGCACGTGAAACAATGGTGTGAGCACTACCAAACTCCTGGGTTAACTCGCCATACTTCGTCCCAGTTTCCCGATGGTTCGTCTTCATGTGAAGTAATCCATATGTTGTATCTGGGCGATGCTCTACTACAGCGCAGTATCACTCGTACTGTAACTGCTCACTGGTTGATGCACACAATTTTTTTCCGTTCCTACAACTGCCTCAAGTTTCATTTATGTTAATTTATGTACTTCGTCCTTATTTTCTGCAGAGCAGTGTACATCTAATTTGTAAAATGCGTACTTAGAAACATATTTATTATCAGAATTCTGTCTGACAAAATTTTTTTACGATTCTTGCTGTTATGACAGATAATGAAAGAAAAGATTTATAAAATGTCATTTGACAAAATTCGTTATAGACAGAAGATTGCAAACAATCCATGATTGTGCGGTATAAAGAGATCACTTGAAAAAAATTATATCTACACAAGATGTAGTTAAAACAATTAGGGCACAAAGTAGCATCTTTGAAAAGGAGTGACTTAAAACCATGTAAAGACACATTAAAACTGTAATACAAGAGATTATTACAGTACTGTATATCAGGGCACGTTCCGCTGTCACCGTGCTTCAAGAAAGAAAACCGAACGAGGTGGCGCAGTGCTTAACTCACTGGACTGGCAATCGAGAGTACGACGGTTCAAATCCGCGTCCAGCCATCCTCATTTAGGTTTTCCGTGATCTCCGTAAATCGCTCAAAGCCAACGCCGGGATTGTTCATTTAAAAGGGCAGTACCCATTTTCTTTGCTCGTAATTGAAACATTCCAGTTTTTGATCCGTCTCTAATAACCACCATGTCGACAGGACGTTAAACCCTAATATTTCTTCTTTCGGGAAAAAAATGGAGAATTCACATTTAAAAATTGAAGAGAACTGTACACACCTGGCAACACATTTTGAAAAGCTTTTGACCTGTGAAAAACCAACCAAGTAAATGTATTTACATGACAATATTGCTAATGGAAACTGAAAACCGCCAAGTGTCGATGTGATTAAATGTTACATAAAAATTTAAAAATAAACTAAGCCCCACGTGGAATTCTAATAGCTAGTGGAAATCTAGGTGTCACAGTTAACTAGATAAGGTCCAAGCCACCGAAACAGTTTCAGAAAACTGGAAGGTCGCGTAAATTCACCCACTTCATAAATAAGGAAACAAAACTTATATCAATCAATAACTACACAGGATTTTATTACTACATTAGGATGCTTAAGATCTTACCGAAATAGCTACTGGACAAATTAAATTCTCAATTAGATAAACAAATCACATAGTATGAATCTGAATTTAGTGGCATCAGATCCTGTCCAAAGCAAATTCTAAACGTGAACCAGATAATTAGGGATATGAAAATATCAAACAAAAAGATAGTGCTAATGTTTGTTAACTTTAAAACGGCTTGGGATTCGATAAACAGAACTCACTCCTCAGTGCCACGATGGAACTCGCACTGGGTAGGAAAACCATGGAACTAACTATACAAACTCTTACGACACAAAATCTTAAGTTGAATTTCTAGGAACAACTTTTAGCTCTTTCCATGTTGTATCAGGACTCAGACAGGCAGGCGGTTATTCAACTGTATGCTGGAAAAAGTTTTAAGAGAGTGGAAAACACAGGAAGAAAAAATGTTAATAATTGTCTGAAGCTGGATGGACTGAAAGAAGGAATAAATTGTCTGGCTTTTGCAGACGATCTCGTAATTAAAGACGGAACTTTGGAAAATGCAAAGAAAAGACTTGAATTTCTGAATAAGACAGCTGAAAAGGCAGGTCAAAAAGCCTTTTGCAAAATCAAAATACAGGAAACATAAAAATTACTCACCAGAAATTTTAGAAATCAGGTATGTCAACATCAAGAAAACAAACAGATTTGAATATTTGGGAGAAAATATAAAAGCATGCAAAATCTCCAGGAGACTGACTGAAGAAGGAAGCGACACTTTCAACAGCTCGAGCCTTTATTTGGCCCAAGCAATTTATGGAGGGTCGTGAGCAACGTGAGAATGAAGGCCACTGTCACCGACCCCGTAGCAGCCCGTGCCGCGCGGGATTAGCCGAGCGGTCTTAGGCGCTGCAGTCGTGGCCTGTGCGGCTGGTCCCGGCGGAGGTTTGAGTCCTCCCTCGGGCATGGCTGTGTGTGTTTGTCCTTAGGATAATTTAGGTTAAGTAGTGTGTAAGCTTAGGGACTCATGACCTTAGCAGTTAAGTCCAATAAGATTTTAAAAAAAAAACATTCACCGTGTTCAACAACCTCCTTAGGGCGACAGGCGCTTCACGTTGCCAAAACATTAGCCATTTTCATAGCCGTGCTAGTGTTTGGGAAAGACTGCACCAGGTGGGTTTCTCGCGTTTCGATAACTGATCAAAAATCGAGTAGTTAGTGGTGTGTGAGTTTGGAGGAAGACTCGTTTCTCACTGACATTACCATCCGTAATGAACCATTGGTGCATCATTAACTCCTGACTCAAGAGAAGCAAACAGATAGTGGAGAAAAAAGGGGGAGCCCGGCCCTGTGGAAGCCAAGTCACGGTTGTCAGTTAGCAAAGCCATAGCAGCTGTTTTCTTCGGCGTGCATATATGCGCGTTCTTTTCGCACGAACACTGGACAATGAACACTGCTTGCTACTGCGAGGTTTTGAGAGACATTAGAGAGACATGTGGCGGGAAACGACGGGAGCTATTGATGATAGAAGTGATTTTTCCAGAAGACAACCGACGTCTCAGTACAGCAGCTTGACAAAACAAAAATTGGAGCAACTCGGATGGGAAGCACTTGAATAGACTCCCTAAAGCCCAGCCCAGGTCTCCCTGCGACTGCCATGTCTTTGGTCCAGTCAGATATGTTTCGAGAGGACAAAGGCTCAACAATGACTCTGGGGTTGAGGCCTCCAATGTCTCTTCAAAAGTATGGGTGGGGATGGATTTGGTGGAGGAGACCATACAGCTGGGTCATCGGTCTCATCGGAGTAGGGAAGGACTGGGAAGGAAGTCGGCCGTGCCCTTTCAAAGGAACCATTCCGGCATTTGCCTGAACTGATTTAGGGAAATCACGAAAAACCTAAAGCAGGATGGCCGGGCGCGGGATTGAACCGTCGTCCTCCCGAATGCGAGTCCAGTGTGCTCCACCTCGCTCGAACCTATATAATGCGGAATTGACCACTAGCGCCGGCCGAAGTGGCCGTTGGTTCTAGGCGCTACAGTCTGGAACCGTGCGGCCGCTACGGTCGCAGGTTCGAATCCTGCCTCGGGCATGGATGTGTGCGATGTCCTTAGGTTAGTTAATTCAAGTAGTTCTAAGTTCTAGGGGACTGATGACGTCAGCAGTTGAGTCCCATAGAGCCATTTGATGACCACTAGCTAGCCCTAGGTATAAAAGGAGGCGGGAGCTGTCAATAGAGAAGGAGTGATAGCACAATGGGTCGGTCAGGATGACTGGATGTCAACTGTGTAACAAATCTATCAAGAACATTTCCACCTTTCTAAAGCTGCCCAAATCGACTTTTTTGGTGGGATTGTAAGGTGGAAACGCGAAGGAATAACAACAGCTAAGCCAAGTACGTCCAGAATTGTGGGGTGTGGTTGTGAAAAAATCTCATAATATCAGCGGAAGATATCGCTCATGAATTGCAAAGTGCTATCAGTAGTCCAGTTAGCACAATAACTGTGCGTAGGGAGTTAAAACGAATTGGGTACGATGATCGAGTAGCCCTTCTTAAGTCACACATTTCTGTAGTCGATGCTAAGTGACCCCTTGGGTTGTACAAAAAGTGACGCTACTGGTCAGTACCCCCCCCCCCCCCCCCCCCCATGAACCATGGACCTTGCCGTTGGTGGGGAGGCTTGCGTGCCTCAGCGATACAGATAGCCGTACCGTAGGTACAACCACAACGGAGGGGTATCTGTTGAGAGGCCAGACAAACGTGTGGTTCCTGAAGAGGGGCAGCAGCCTTTTCAGTAGTTTCAAGGGCAACAGTCTGGATGATTGACTGATCTGGCCTTGTAACAATAACCAAAACGGCCTTGCTGTGCTGGTACTGCGAACGGCTGAAAGCAAGGGGAAACTACGGCCGTAATTTTTCCCGAGGGCATGCAGCTTTACTGTATGATTAAATGATGATGGCGTCCTCTTGGGTAAAATATTCCGGAGGTAAAATAGTCCCCCATTCGGATCTCCGGGCGGGGACTACTCAAGAGGATGTCGTAATCAGGAGAAAGAAAACTGGCGTCCTACGGATCGGAGCGTGGAATGTCAGATCCCTTAATCGGGCAGGTAGGTTAGAAAATTTAAAAAGGGAAATGGATAGGTTAAAGTTAGATATAGTGGGAATTAGTGAAGTTCGGTGGCAGGAGGAACAAGACTTTTGGTCAGGTGATTACAGGGTTATAAATACAAAATCAAATAGGGGTAATGCAGGAGTAGGTTTAATAATGAATAGGAAAATAGGAATGCGGGTAAGCTACTACAAACAGCATAGTGAACGCATTATTGTGGCCAAGATAGATACGAAGCCCACACCTACAACAGTAGTACAAGTTTATATGCCAACTAGCTCTGCAGATGACAAACAAAATTGAAGAAATGTATGATGAAATAAAAGAAATTATTCAGATAGCGAAGGGAGACGAAAATTTAATAGTCATGGGTGACTGGAATTCGAGTGTAGGAAAAGGGAGAGAAGGAAACGTAGTAGGTGAATATGGATTGGGGCTAAGAAATGAAAGAGGAAGCCGCCTCATAGAATTTTGCACAGAGCACAATTTAATCATAGCTAACACTTGGTTTAAGAATCATGATAGAAGGTTGTATACATGGAAGAACCCTGGAGATACTAAAAGGTATCAGATAGATTATATAATGGTAAGACAGAGATTTAGGAACCAGGTTTTAAATTGTAAGACATTTCCAGGGGCAGATGTGGACTCTGACCACAATCTATTGCTTATGACCTGTAGATTAAAACTGAAGAAACTGCAAAAAGGTGGGAATTTAAGGAGATGGGACCTGATAAACTGAAAGAACCAGAGGTTGTACAGAGTTTCGGGGAGAGCAGAAGGGAACAATTGAAAGGAATGGGGGAAAGAAATACAGTAGAAGAAGAATGGGTAGCTCTGAGGGATGAAGTAGTGAAGGCAGCAGACGATCAAGTAGGTAAAAAGAAGAGGGTTAGTAGAAATCCTTGGGTAACAGAAGAAATATTGAATTTAATTGATGACAGGAGAAAATATAAAAATGCAGTAAATGAAGCAGGCAAAAACGAATACAAACGTCTCAAAAATGAGATCGACAGGAAGTGCAAAATGGCTAAGCAGGGATGGCTAGAGAACAAACGTAAGGATGTAGAGGCTTATCTCACTAGGGGTAAGATAGATACTGCCTACAGGAAAATTAAAGAGACCTTTGGAGATAAGAGAACCACATGTATGAACATCAAGAGCTCAGATGGAAACCCAGTTCTAAGCAAAGAAGGGAAAGCAGAAAGGCGGAAGGAGTATATAGAGGGTCTATACAAGGGCGATGAACTTGAGGACAATATTATGGAAATGGAAGAGGATGTAGACGAAGATGAAATGGGAGATACGATACTGCGTGGAGAGTTTGACAGAGCACTGAAGGACCTGAGTCGAAACAAGGCCCCCGGAGTAGACAAAATTCCATTGGAACTACTGACGGCCTTGGGAGAGCCAGTCCTGACAAAACTCTACCATCTGGTGAGCAAGATGTATGAAACAGGCGAAATACCCTCAGACTTCAAGAAGAATATAATAATTCCAATCCCAAAGAAAGCAGGTGTTGACAGATGTGAAAATTACCGAACAATCAGTTTAATAAGCCACAGCTGCAAAGTACTAACACGAATTCTTTACAGACGAATGGAAAAACTAGTAGAAGCTGACCTCGGGGAAGATCAGTTTGGATTCCGTAGAAATACTGGAACACGTGAGGCAATACTGACCTTACGACTTATCTTAGAAGAAAGATTAAGGAAAGGCAAACCTAACGTTTCTAGCATTTGTAGACTTAGAGAAAGCTTTTGACAATGTTGACTGGAATACTCTCTTTCAAATTCTAAAGGTGGCAGGGGTAAAATACAGGGAGCGAAAGGCTATTTACAACTTGTACAGAAACCAGATGGCAGTTATAAGAGTTGAGGGACATGAAAGGGAAGCAGTGGTTGGGAAAGGAGTAAGACAGGGCTGTAGCCTCTCTCCGATGTTATTCAATCTCTATGTTGAGCAAGCAGTAAAGGAAACAAAAGAAAAATTCGGAGTAGGTATTAAAATCCATGGAGAAGAAATAAAAACTTTGAGGTTCGCCGATGACATTGTAATTCTGTCAGAGACAGCAAAGGACTTGGAAGAGCAGTTGAACGGAATGGATGGTGTCTTGAAGGGAGGATATAAGATGAACATCAACAAAAGCAAAACGAGGATAATGGAATGTAGTCGAGTTAAGTCGGGTGATGCTGAGGGTAATTAGATTAGGAAATGAGACACTTAAAGTAGTAAAGGAGATTTGCTATTTGGGGAGCAAAATAACTGATGATGGACGAAGTAGAGAGGATATAAAATGTAGACTGGCAATGGCAAGGAAGCGTTTCTGAAGAAGAGAAATTTGTTAACATCGAGTATAGATTTAAGTGTCAAGAAGTTATTTCTGAAAGTATTTGTATGGAGTGTAGCCATGTATGGAAGTGAAACATGGACGGTAAATAGTTTGGACAAGAAGAGAATAGAAGCATTTGAAATGTGGTGCTACAGAAGAATGCTGAAGATTAGATGGGTAGATCACATAACTAATGAGGAAGTATTGAATAGGATTGGGGAGAAGAGAAGTTTGTGGCACAACTTGACCAGAAGAAGGAATCGGTTGGTAGGACATGTTCAGAGGCATCAAGGGATCACCAATTTAGTATTGGAGGGCAGCGTGGAGGGTAAAAATCATAGGGGGAGACCAAGAGATGAATACACTAAGCAGATTCAGAAGGATGTAGGTTGCAGTAGGTACTGGGAGATGAAGAAGCTTGCACAGGATAGAGTAGCATGGAGAGCTGCATCAGACCAGTCTCAGGACTGAAGACCACCACAACAACAACAACAACTGGTCAGTAGATTGGAAACGAATGATTTGGAGTGATGAATCAAGCTATAACCTGTGGTAATCCGAGGGAAGGATTTTGATTTGGCAAATGCCTGCAGAACATTACCTGCCGTCATGTGTAATGCCTACAGTGAAGAGCAGAAGAAGCTGGAGTTACGGTGTAATCCCTTTCTTGCGTTTAAGAAAACATTAAATGCGGAAGGATATGCATACATTTTGTAAGATGGTGTCTCGGTCCGGCACACACTTTTAATCTGCCAGGTAGTTTCTTATCAGCGCACACTCCTGTGCAGAGTGAAAGTCTCATTCTGGCAATAATTGAATTTTAGAAGATCCAACGGAGAGCAGCGCGCTTCGTTGCAGGATCATTTAGTAACCGCGAAAGCGTTACGGATTTGATAAATAAACTACAGTGGAAAGCTCTGCAGGAGAAACGCTCAATAGCTCGGTACGGCATTTTGCTGAAGTTTCGAGAACATACCTTCACCGAGGAGTCAAGTAGTATATTGCTCTCTCCTACGTATATCTCGCGAAGAGACCGCGAGGATAAAATCACAGAGATTAGAGCCCACACAGAGGCATACCGACAATCTTTCTTTCCTCGAACAATACGAGACTGGAATAGAAGGGAGAACCGATAGAGGTGCTCAAGGTACCCTCCGCCATATACCGTCAGGTGGCTTGCGGAATATGGATGTAGATGTAAATCGTGTACTGCATAATGTAGAGGAACAATTCGTAGACAATGACTGAATCAGCGATACAGTTATAGAGCAGCATCCGTGAGGCAATGGTTTGTGAACATTCCTGAAATTGTTTAGTTTGCGTGGATTCCCTGCCTGAAGCCAATGGAACACCTTTGAGATAAGTTAGATCCTCGTCTCCGCTCCAGCGTCCCTGATCACTAGTTTCTCTAGTTTCGGCTCTTGAGGAGGAATGGGCTGCCACTTCTAACAACCCTACCACAACAAAGGTCAAAATTTAATGATTGTGGTGTTGCTCACGCTGCTAAATACTGCATTTTCGGGCAACAACAGTCATATTACGTGGCAGGTGTCATTAGAGCACAGTTAATTAAGTCATTTCATGTAATAATGAATAAACTGGGCACTCATCTTTTTGTGTTTCCCACGCTGGTCTCGTCGTAAATCATGGCTCCGTTGAAAATCTAGGTGGTTATGATTCCAAGCTCGGATGCAAAGAGGCCTAGGTTTTATTCTGCTATATTCAAAAGTTTTGTAGATGCGCTTCTGAAACCATTCTTGGAGATTAAACCTTTCAAAGTTAGCACAATGGTCATGTAAAAAAATAATCAGCACTCCGAATTTAAGTTACACTTCCTTTTAACTGCTTTTATTGCAATATCACGTGACACACAAACATCACTTCACAATACAAAACATACTTGAAAACATCTTCCTCACATTTTATAAGCCAACTACAATATGCATCTTTCCAACATGACATCCAAGACTTGACTTTCTCAAGGTCCGATTCTCTAACAAGTTCACAACTAACTAACAATCGCTTACGCGCCCAAAAATCAGAGTTACAACTACGTCAAAGATCATAGTGACAAAAGAAATAATACACATAAGAATAATATCATTGCAATATAAACATATCGATGTATCACAAATGAAATCAAATCTGAATGTTGTTTCAGAAATATGCTAAGTAGTTAACAGAAACACAGTAGGATATTACTGGTATCGAGAGGTTCAGATGAGGTGCCGTAATGGTTGCGTAATTCAAGTACCATTACACACTCCTCCGCAGACCTGCAGACACCTCGTTGAAATGTCCTCAGTAGTGTTCACCATAAAGGCTCTGTGTCATACACAACTAATATCGGTTAGCGCTGACAGATGTGCGCACACTTTTGATCAGATAACGTGTTTGCGCAACAGGCAACTTCATTCTACGAGAACGAGATATGGAAGTTACCAATTCGCTCGGGAAAATGTGTTTCGAAAGCAGGAAGCTATGTAGAGAAACGACCTGCACTTCCCGTGCTTTTTATTGGAAAATAAAAAAATCAGAAGAACGATGCTCGTTTATATTGCGGTACCCACCTTACAGTCTCTAGTGGCAGGAGGTGTGCTATTAATTCGCCACGTCGGCCGGCGAGCGGCGAGCCCTGTGCGTTCGCACGTGCAGCGGTGCGGGGCCGGAGCCCGTGGTGGAGCCCTCAGCCGTGGCCGAGCCGGCGGCGTCGTTGCGAGTCGCGTGTGGGACCCGCGGCGTGATGGACTGCGGCGGACCGCGGGGGTCCCCGGCGGCGGCCGCCACATCCTTCTTTCTGTCGCCGCGCTCCCTAAGCGCCGGCCAGCTCTTGCTCCTTTTCTGCCGGAGCCGCCGCGGCCCGTTCGATTACAAGATAACACGGAAAGGAGCACTGCTTTAAAAACAACACGCGGAACCGTGCCGCGTCCCAACAAGTCGTTTCCTAATTTGGATGTGGCAGCGAACGGAGAAAATACGAGTAATAAGCTCGGCGAACAAAATACTACCCGTACCCTTGAAAGAGCAAACTGGTCGCTTTTGAGAGCTGGAGATGCTGCAGAACTGGTCATGTGAGCGTCCACCCCGGCCGTCAGAAATGGGGTAATGTGGTCCGTATTTGCCAAGCGTTTTATGGAATCATCAGCACAGCAAGATGAGTCAGCGTGGAGACGTTACAGAATGGCAAAAATGATGTGTCGAGTTTGTAGACTGCCCGACAAAAAAAATGCAACGCCCTCAAGCGCAAGATCATTTCGTTGACAAGTGAGGTGACAGGTAGCTCAGCTTGATAAATTCAGACCAAACGAAAAACCATTTAGGCTTTCGTAAACATCGCAACACAGCATCGGCTTTAAAAAATGTAACAGATGACCTGAACCTTGCCACAGATGCACAAGAGAAAGCGTTTCGCTGTAGACTTCGACATTTTGCTTGCCAAACTTAGCAGTCTAAATTTCGCGCCAAGTGCAGTGCAATGATTTCGCCTAAACTTGACGTCTTTCCAGCAATGCGTCACGTCCAGCGTCATAAAGTCACAATAAAGGTAGATAAAATGACACTTCCCCCAGGGTTCAGTATTAGGTCCTGTACTTTCACTGTACGTAAACCATGTCTCACCAGTTTAGTCCCACGGCAAATATCACATTTACGTTGATGACCTCCAGTTGTATCTAGTTGCAAAAACAATAAACCTGAAGACAGCTATCGAGAATCTCAATACCGACCTGTGTGCACTATCACTGTGAGAGCAGGTTGGGTTGGGCTGTTTGGGGCGAGGAGACCAGACAGCGAGGTCATCGGTCTCATCGGATTAGGGAAGGACAGAGAAGGAAGTCGGCCATGCCGTTTCAAAGGAACCATCCCGGCATTTGCCTGGAGCGATTTAGGGAAATCACGGAAAACCTAAATCAGGATGGACGGACGCGGGATTGAACCGTCGTCCTCCCGAATGCGAGTCCAGTGTGCTAGCCACTGCGCCAACTCGCTCGGTGTGAGAGCAGAAATAGGGCTAAAACTCAACCCGTCCAAAACGCAAGCGGTACTGGTTGGTCACTCTAGGCTCATCAGCCCGAAATATCGAAATCCCGACCGTCTTTAACTCTTAAGTGGGACCAGCATCAACTTCAGAAAATAGTCTAGGATTGATAATAGATGAAAATCTAAATTGGAGTGAGCACCTTACTGCAGTGTTCAAGAAGGCATCAGCATCTCTCCATGCCTTACAAAAACATAAAAAGCTCTTCCCTCTTGACCTAAAAAGAAGAAGCTCGTACAAACACTAATACTTCTAATTATTGATTACAGCGATGTTATCCTGCAAAGTTTTTCTCAGGAAAACCCACGGTTCCTGTAACTGGTTATGAATGCCTGTGTTCGTCATACCTGTGCTGTTCGACTCTTTGATCACATTTCATCATATGCACACGCATCTTGGCTGCATGCGGACAAGCGCAGAGATTTCAATACCCTCTGTTCTCTTTACTGTCTTATTAATGAACACTGTTCCTCATAAATCTCCCTGACCTTAACTATCTTTCCTCAACAACACGGCAGAAATACCCGTTCGCATCAGAGCAAAATCCTTTCTGTCTCACTTCATCGTTCAGGCACTTTCTTAAATCCTTCTCAGTAGGAAGAACACGACTCTGGAATAACCTCCTGCATTGTATTAGAGCACTGAATTAATCTCCAGCTTCAGAATAGAGTTAAATAAAATTTCGTGTGACTAGGGCCTCCCGTCGGATAGACCGTTCGCCGAGTGCAAGTCTTTCGATTTGACGCCACTTTGCCGACTTTCGCGTCGATGGGCATGAAATGATGATTATTAGGACAACACTACACTCTATCCCTGAGCGGAGAACATCTTCCACCCAGCCGGGAATCGAACCCGGGCTCTTAGGATTGACATTCTGTCGCGCTGACCACTCAGCTACCGAGGGCGGACAGAATAGAATTAGTAATATATCTACTAAAGCAACAATAATGGTTACCATTGTCTCTGTACGCACTCGTTGGCATTGTACATCCCTCTTTCCAACCCTTCTTTCCAACTTCTCTTCCTCATTTTCCAGCATTCTTAGCCGATGCGGTCTCTTCATCTTTCTTTTCCCCAGGACTCGTTACATCCAATATTACAAGTACTGCCAGTATTATCTTTAATATCACAGACACTTATAATTTACTCACACTGCCACTTCAGACAATGAAATCACTTAAATAGTGTAATCTCTGAATTAACTATGATACAGACTGACTTGACGTTTGTCTGTACTAGGCCCACTTGCGGAACCTGGTCTACGTATGTGGAAATGTTTCACTGATCACTGTTGAAAGTAGCACCATACCGCCGATACTTTGTGCCCAACATGTGCAGCAGTCTGTCGATACGTACAGGCCTACAACGTTCAGATCGATGAAGCTGACCAGCTGGAGTACATACTCGTTGGTGGGGCGTGGTTGTACCCTAGAATGAATGTGGCAAACACAGTTCACTTCTGCAATCAGCATTGTTACTGCCTGAAGGGTCAAGTCTGAGTGTGCAAAGACAGGCCTGAGTGCCGATGACCGTGACAAATGACTCATCGACATTGCAGCCCCTCAGTATGAGCATATTATACAATGGTGCTGGTGAACACAGCTCTTGAAGGTATAGCATTGTTTTGTCGGCAGTGTCTGTGCCCATGATTACACAGTAAATGAAGTTGCTTTATTTGATGGGGTTAGCATCGCGGACTGTATGTCTACAAGTGTAACGTATTTCCCGGTCACCCGTATGGGCTAGCCCCATTCCGCCTAGTCGCCACGGCTAACTCCGCTTGCTGGGGAACGGGCTTTTTGTTCCGCTGAAGATGATGAGCTGGGCTTTCTCCAACTCTCCTGAATGGCTAATGGTCGTGTACGACTAAGTTCGTTTCAAAGAAGAGCGTTACCCTCGACCATCGTTGCAGAAAATTTTGATAAAGTTCTACCAGGATGCAGCACCTTACTGCAGCGCTTTCAGAAGGAGCATGAAATGGCGAATAAAAATGTCTACATTCTGCTCTTGATTCTAACTGGCTGAAAGGCCTATAACAGGGTGATTCCGAGGTGGTGCTGCAAACTTTCATGGGTGATGGGGAAGGGTAAAGGTATCAATCTGAGGTAAGGGACCCTGATCCGGCAACGATTGAGTCGAAATCTGTAGGCTAAAATCGTTCTGATACGTCTGACAGTTGCATACACGTACCGGTATTATTGTTGCTACGACTGTAGGGTAGGCAACTTCCAGAGGTGATAGTATGGACCAAAACAAGAAAAAAAGAATAGGTAGCTAACATGGGCTCTAAAATGCATACATTAAGAGCTGTGAGCACTTATTCACCTTCAATAATATGAAACACATGTCGTCTACTGCAACCTCTTTGGTTTCCGTATTTGGAGGCGGTATTGTGAGCCAAAACAAGAAACATCCAGTAAGCATGGGCTCTAAAATGCATGCCTTGAGAGCTATAGGCACTTGCTCAGTACTGGAGATGTTTCACAGTAGCGAAGATGAATAAGTACTCATAGCTTCTAAGGTATGCAGTATAGAGCCCACACTTTCTCGACATTTTATTCTTATGTTGGTCCATATAACCTCCTCAAAAAATGTGGGCCCGCATCTCGTGGTCGTGCGGTAGCGTTCTCGCTTCCCACGCCCGGGTTCCCGGGTTCGATTCCCGGCGCGGTCAGGGATTTTCTCTGCCTCGTGATGGCTGGGTGTTGTGTGCTGTCCTTAGGTTAGTTAGGTTTAAGTAGTTCTAAGTTCTAGGGGACTTATGACCACAGCAGTTGAGTCCCATAGTGCTCGGAGCCATTTGAACCATTTGAAAAAATGTGGAATCCAAAGAACGTACAGTAGAGGACATGTGTTTCACAGTATCGAAGATGGACAAGTGCTCATAGCTCTTAATGTATGCACATTTTCTTCTTGTTTTGGTCCATACCACCTCCTCAGAAATGTGGAAACCATAGAACTTGCAGTAGAAGACATGTGTTTCACAATATGGAAGGTGAATAAGTGCTCATGCCTCTTAATGTGTGCATTTCACAACCCATGTGTACTGGAAACTTTTTTCTTGTTTTGGTCGATACTACCACCTCAGAAAGGTGCCTGCCCTAGCAACAACGGTACTGGAAAACGTATTTCACTGTCAGATGTTGTAGAACGATTTCGGCTTATAACTATCGACTCGGTTGTTTCCTGTCCAAAGTCCCTGACCTCAAACTGAAACACTTACCTTCTTCATCATCGCTGAAAGTTAGTAACATCAGCATGGAACCATCCTGTATGAAGAACTTAACGCCTTCCTAACGGAAACAGTCAGAGAAAGGTGAGCTAACTGACCTAAATCAAGGAATCTTGTGTAATCCCAGCTTATTTCACTTTCTTTCGTCTGTGTTTCTTCATCATTATATTGCGTGCCTGGCAGATACACAACTTACAGGTTTAAATGACAGAAAACTGCATAAACTAATACCGCTAGATAAATCTGTTTTGTTATAGTGTGTCTATGCCAGTCTTACTTATCAGAGCGACTGATTGTATGGAATGTGCTAAAGGGCCAATAAAAAAAACCCATCGGGTGTTATGATACCTGTTTCACAGAGACTTCCCACCAGGATAAAAATGTCGCTTAATTGGTGCATTTGTGAGAAGGCGCACATCTGCTGAGACTGTCTATACTCTGTTCACCATAAGAATAAACCTGATGTAAACAAACACAAGCGCGATGGTTGGTCAGAAGCCGTAGCACACATACACTAGTGTTGTTACGCTCTTGGAAGTAGGTCCTACTTATGTATTAGATATATCGTACTACTAAGTTACATTAAATGAAACTTTAAGATATTCTAATGCAGTAACAGCCATCAATGTTTTTCTCAATCACGCTTTAGTTATGTAGTTCTTATTTCAAAAATCGTGTACAGTCGCAGTCTCTGTACTATTGTGGTCTAATTGTCGCGCTGATAATTTGCAGTATGCAAATGGCTGGGCTGCTTCCTGCCCCGTAGTGAAACATGCGTGTGGAATACGGTTAAAATGTGCCGAGAAATATGTTGTTCTTGATGACTTTCGTAAATCTACAGATCAACATCGGCTGTGAAGTTTCCCGAGGCACTATATTTACTACAGTTGACACGTAAATACAAATCGGATATATAGCGTAATCGATAGCAGCCGGCACGGTAGCTCAGCGTGTTCGGAAAAATTTGAGTGAAAGGTTCAATAGCTAACTTCAACGGATGTCATATGACGTTCGCTAAAAAAAAAAAAAAAAAAAAAAAAAAAAAAAAAAAAAAAAAAAAAAAAAAAAAAAAGCGTAGTAAACTGATAAGTTCAATTTGAAATACCTTCATCTCGTAATTGTAAAACTCATTATAATCTTTTATGAATAATGCAAGTCTTCTTGTTTTTAATTGCAAGGTGATCAGAAAGTCAGTATAAATTTGAAAACTTAATAAACCACGGAATAGATAGAGAGGTAAAAATTGACACACATGCTTGGAATGACATGGGGTTTTATTAGAACCAAAAAACAAAAACAAAGTTCACAAAATGTCCGATAGATGGCGCGTGAAAGATCTCTTGCGCGTCGCAGGTTCGAATCCTGCCTCGGGCATGGATGTTTGTGATGTCCTTAGGTTAGTTCGGTTTAACTAGTTCTAAGTTCTAGGGGACTAATGACCTCAGCAGTTGAGTCCCATAGTGCTCAGAGCCATTTGAACCATCTCTTGCGCGCGTCGTTTGGTGATGATCGTGTGCTCAGCTGCCACTTTCGTCATGCTTGGCCTCCCAGGTCCCCAAACCTCAGTCCGTGCGATTATTGGCTTTGGGGTTACCTGAAGTCGCAAGTGTGTAGTGGTCAACCGACATCTCTAGGGATGCTGAAAGACAACATCCGACGCCAATACTTCACCATAACTCAGGACATGCTTTACAGTGCTGTTCACAACATTATTCCTCGACTACAGCTATTGTTGAGGAATGATGGTGGACATATTGAGCATTTCCTGTAAAGAACATCATCTTTGCTTTGCCTTACTTTGTTAAGCTAATTATTGCTATTCTGATCAGATGAAGCGCCATCTGTCGGACATTTTTTGAACTTTTATATTTTTTCGGTTCTAATAAAACCCCATGTCATTCCAAGCATGTGTGTCAATTTGTACCTCTCTATCTACATTATTCCGTGATTTATTCAGTTTTCAAATTTATACTGACTTTTTGATCACCCAGTACATATTGCACGCGGAATTCCCTTTTTGATTTCCAATATAAATTCTTGATTATCGATATGTTATGAAAGATTGTTAATAAAGATTCCTTAAATTAAAAAAAAAACATAACAATTCAGTTTTTTGGACAAAAATAGAAAACCAAATACTCTTTATTTGGACTATGTGCATTGTTTTATGCCACAGATGTAATCTGGTCGTAGGAACATGAAAAACAATAATTTTCACGCAATCGAGAACAAACCTGGATTTTTATATTTGTCGCTGAACCATTACAATATGAACCCAACAGAAGTGTGCCAGACGCACTGCAACCAACGCACGCAGCCTTTCCACATTCCACTGCCGAACGAAGGCGGGATGCAGAAGAGGAGAAAATGCGGCGCCTGGTTAGCTTCGTGGATTCTGTTGTTGATCGACTCGTTATCAATGTAGCCAGACGAAAGTTCAAGAAATGAAATGTATTTATCGGATTCGGATAGGGAAGGATTAAGAGATTACCAGTCAGTGGCTTCAGTATTCAACAACACGGTGAATTGCCTGCTGTATGCTCAGAAAAATTACCTTGTGTTTAGGAATTTTCATCTCTCTTGTTTGTAATTAGAATAGTTCGGTGAGAACGAGAGCATTTTACGCTTTCCGTCTGGTCACCTAAGAAGTGCTGGAGTTTTGCCGAATATTATTTCACTCTCTTTAAAAATTAAATGACATTAGAAGCTGTATTGTTGCTCTGCTCGTCTCTTTTTACGCCTGAACTACAGCTCCATACATCACTACTGGTTAGTTGGACCAGCTGGCTGGCCCGTGTAGTCCATGTTATAGGCCCCGGCAAATCTGTCATCCCGCACTATCGCTCCGTCTACGTGCGTGTAACACAGCGTAAAACTTATCCTTATTACTGTACTTGACTGTACTGAACACAGCTTGCCTTCCGCTCCAAGTGAAACGAATTCCAATGAGATTCAAGCATATGGGGAAGAATACATGATGTAATGTTTGCATATGGTTTATTCCTATGATGAACAGAGTATAGTACTAACTTTCGTCTTCTTGATGTATTGTAAAAAATGGAATAATAATGTGGCATTACTGGGTGGGAGCCTCCGTCTGGGATTTTCCGCCACCCTGGTGCAAGTCTGTCAACTTGACGCCACATCGGCATTTGTGCATCGACGAGGATGAGATGAAACGATGAGGACAGCATAGGCGAAGACATTATCCGGCCCTCCTGGAATCGAACCCCGAATCCGGCGGTCTAGTGACAGCGATGCTAACAACTAGACCACCGCCTGCGGACAGAGGAGTGTTATTTCGCCTCATTAAGTATTTGAACATTTTTTTTAAATGTAGTGCGCCTGGAACGTATTGCGAATTAAGACATTGTTGCCGGAGCTAGTCCGTGTTGCCAGCGCGACCGGGAGCCACTAACCTACTGAGAGTCTGGTAGTGTTAGGGAGACACCGGCGGATAAAAATGTGAAACGCTTTAAGCGGAATAATTACAAAGTATGGCCATCTGCTATGACAATGTGTGTCCTGATCAAAAACCGTTATCCAGCATTATTGATAAACTTCATCAAAATTAACAAACCGAATTTAGCCTCCGATGGAGAGACATGTTAACTGATAGTACGTCTGCCGTATTTCTGAACTGTATTTCGGTACTGGATGGATAAACATTTAGAATTTACTTGTTCAATAATGAATGATAAGCAATCCGCCCTCAGAATATAAATTACTGGATTTCAGGCCCATCTGCTATGCAAATAACTGTTATTTATCAAACCCCAAACATGTTTCGGTATCTTTGTGCCATCTTCAGTGGGTACTTTTGTTTACTTCTGTAGAACGTAAACATGTTTTAAGTAATAATTGTTGTAACGAAATTAGGCATAGAACAGTTTGCCTGTCGTAGTTATTACTTTATTTTTCTACAATATTGGATGCAGTAGGACTCTCTTTACTTTTCTTTACATTGGTAGCTTGCAACCGCAAATAAACGATGTTACTATGAGTTTGGTTGGCGAGTTTGCAAATCGCTTTAGCTATGAAACGTGACTATTGTGTGAATATGTTTCGTGATTGTATTTTGCGATTACTTACAGTCAGTATTGAAGTTAAATTCTTCGTTTGTTTGCCCATAGTGTCCGTAGTTGCTTTATTATTCGTGAGGGTATTTTTGTTCTGTCGTTGCAAGTACAAAAATGCGTGATTTTTTTCATCAGACGCGTTTTACTTTATACAAGTAAAGCATCATCAGTGGTCTGTAATTAAGTTATTTACATTTTGATTTGCGTTTTTTGATCGAAAACAGTTCGTTAAGAATTAATAAGATGGTTTCAACTGTTTTATACAAATTAACATGAATCTTCGAAAACTGGTAATAGAGGCTAACTGGAAATGCTTCAGAAGGCGACATTAAATTCTTCCTTTGTTTGGCCATAGTGTCCGTAGTTGCTTTATAATTCTTGAGGATATAACTGTTTTTCGATCTAAAAATCAAATCAAAATGTAAATAATTTAATTACAGACGCTTTTCCTCAATTAAGCGAAACGCGTCTGGTGAAAAAAAAAATCACGTATTTTTGTAGTTGCAACTATAGAACAAAAATACCCTCAAGAAGTATCGAAATTACTTACAGTCAGTATTGGAATATCCGCTCCCAATTACATTTCAATTGTTGCGGAAATGCACCCCCGCCCCCACACACATGACACATGCTTTTGCGGAACTCCATTTATTAATTATATTTTTTGACTTCATCAAACACAGTACTTATATCTCTGCTCAGTCTCTAGTTGTTGCTGTGTGTCCAGTCCCTGTTGACTTTCACTTCTTATCGTTTGAGTTTGGTGCCAAATTTGAACTTTGTCTTCCTTCTTTCTCCTGTGTGTGTGTGTGTGTGTGTGTGTGTGTGTGTGTGTGTGTGTGTGTGTGTGTGTGTTTGTATTTGCGTGTTTGCACTCCAGCGCCTCTACGTGTTTTCTCTGCTACACTTCACAGATGAAGCTATTTGCTAGCTCACCAACCGAAGTCACTGTAACATCATTTAGTTGCAGATGATAGGTTATCAATATACGGTAATACATACATCAAAAAAAGTTTTGCATCACCCCCGCTCCCAGAACTCCTGAAGACAGACGTTCACAGTGAATATTGTATCACAGACACACTCCCTTTGAGTGTTCAGAGATGTCACTAAACTCGCTCAAAGATGTAAACCGTGCATGAGCAGCGCCTATTAGACGGAGGGGGTCCGACAGCCGATCATTTCCAATCATTCTACCAGGAAGAAGGTACACACACAGCTCGTGTTGTCTGTAGTTCAACCATGCCTAGACTGTCAATACGGCGATTCGATCGCGTCCCCATTGTTACTTTGTGCCAGCAAAATCTCTCAACAAGGGAAGTGTCCAGTCGTCTGGGAGTGACCCAAAGCGATGTTGTTCGGACATGGAGGAGATACAGAAAGACAGGAACTGTCGATGACATACATCCCTCAGGCCGCCCAAGGGCTACTACTGCAGTGGATGACCGCTACCTATGGATTATGGCAATGCAATGTGTGGTTTTCATGAGCAATAAAAAGAGCGGAAATGATGTTTATGTTGATCTCTATTCCAATCTCCTGTACAGGTTCCGGAACTCTCGGCACCGAGGTGATGCAAAACTTTTTCTGGTGTGAGTATAAAGAGGGTCCCACAGAACACAACAATAGAAACATAAGGTAATAACCAAAACAGACATAAACTGTTATCAAGTATAATGTCGTTAGAATAAACATTAATTAAAACATGCTTACATTTTACAGAGCTGAACAAAAGCACACACTGACTATGGTGCACAGGTGCTGAAGGCGTTTGGGCATATATAAATACAACAGTGGTTTGTATAATAGGTGGACTTGAATTCGCATAGTTGTACATACACAGCTACTGATAGAGCTTCAAAACAAAATGATGCACAATGTTGAAATATACTCGAGTACCTTTATGAACTTGTGGAACATTATTGGAAAGATTGCCATACTGAATGTACGTTTCTGGCAATTAAAACTTCAACATCTGGAAGGGTTGCAAATGAATTTATTTATTGCTCGTATGTAGTATAACGAATAAATTATTGAGTTTGTAGGTGATTAGGGCGTTATATAGCTTGAGTCTTTTCAGCCAAGTCCTAGCAAACTGGATGTGAGGCTGAAGGGTCCCAAATTGGGAATACTTTGGAGGTGATTACATGTACTGGGAATGCTCCAAAAAACCATGGGCGGAATTGGAACTATAGCTGGTTATGTTTGTCCTAGACAAAAATATGATGGATAAGTGTTCGTACGTGCATTTGTTAGTGAGTATTACAGTGTGAAGTTGCTGTCCCGTTCGTCACTTAACGAGACAGACTTCCCATTACAGTATTGATCGGCATATAATTTGATCTTGACTTTTAGTTCATTTATAGTTGTTATGACCTGAGTGAGTATCTTTAATGTTTTCAGCTTGATATCTCATTGCTCCCCACCTGAACCATGGACCTTGCCGTTGGTGGGGAGGTTTGCGTCTCTTAGCGGTACAGATAGCCGTGCTGCAGGTGCAACCAAAACAGAGGGGTATCTGTTGAGAGGACAGGCAAACGTGTGGTTCCTGAAGAGGGGCAGCAGCCTTTTCAGTAGTTGCAGAGGCAACAGTCTGGATGATTGACTGATCTGGCCTTGTAACATTAACCAAAACGGCCTTGCTGTGATGGTACAGCGGACGGCTGAAAGCAAGGGGATACCGCAGCCGTAATTTTTCCCGAAGGGGTGCAGCTTTACTGTATGGTTAAATGATGATGGCGTCCTTATGGTTAAAATATTCCGGAGGTAAAATAGTCCCCCATTCGGATCTCCGGGCGGGGACTACTCAGGAGGACGTTGTTATCAGGAGAAACAAAACTGGCGTCCTACGGATCGGAGTGTGGAATGGCAGATCCATTAATCGAGTAGGTAGGTTAGAAATTTTAAAAGGGGAATGGATTCAAATGGTTCAAATGGCTCTGAGCACTATGGGACTTAACATCTGAGGTCATCAGTTCCCTAGAACTTAGAACTACTTAAACCTAACTAACCAACTAACCTCAGGACATCACACACATCCATGCCCGAGGCAGGATTCGAACCAGCGACCGTAGCGGTCGCGCGGTTCCAGACTGAAGCGCGGGAAATGGATTGGTTAAAGTTAGATATAGCGGGAATTAGTGAAGTTCGGTTGCAGGAGGAACACGACTTCTGGCCAAGTGAATACAGGGTTATCAACACAAAATCAAAGAGGGGTAATGCAGGAGCAGGTTTAATAATGAAATTAAAAAAATAGGAGCGCAGGTTAGCTACTAAGAACAGCGTAGTGAAGGCATTATTGTAGCCAAGATAGACCAGGAGAAATTTGCAGAGAGTTTCATAGAGAGCTTTAAGGAACGATTGACAAGAACTGGGGAAAGAAATACATTAGAAGAAGAATGGATAGCTTTGAGAGATGAAATAGTGAAGGTAGCAGAGGATCGATTTGGTAAAAAGAAGGAGGCTATCAGAAATCCTTGGATAACAGAAGAGATACTGAATTTAACAGATGAAAGGAGAGCCAGCCCTGACAAAACTCTACCATCTGGTGAAAAAGATGTATGCGACAGGTGAAATACCATCAGACTTCAAGAAGACTATGCTAATTCCATTCCCAAAGAAGGCAGGTGTTGACAGTTGAGAAACCATCAGTTTAATAAGTCACAGCTGCAAAATACTAACACGAATTCTTTACAGACGAATGGAAAAACTGGTAGAAGCCGACCTCGGGGAAGATCAGTTTCTATTCCGTAGAAATCTCGGGACACGTGAGGCAATACTGACCCTACGATTTATCTTAGAATATAGAGTAAGGAAAGACAAACCTACGTTTCTAGCATTTGTAGACTTAGAGAAAGCTTTTGGGGCCAACAGCCTTGCGGCAGTGGTAACACCGCTTCCCATCAGATCTCCGAAGTTAAGCGCTGTCGTGCTGGGCCAGCACTTGGATGGGTGACTATCCGGTCTCCCGAGCGCTTTTGGCAAGCGGGGTGCACTCAGCCCTTGTGAGGCAAACTGAGGAGCTCCTTGATTGAGAAGTAGCGGCTCCAGTCTCGTAAACTGACATACGGTCGGGAGAGCGGTGTGCTGCCCACATGCCCCTCCGTATCCGCATCCAGTGAAGCCTGTGGGGTGAGGGTGACACGGCGGCCGGTCGATACCGTTGGGCCTTCAAATGCCTCGTCAGACAGAGAGAGAAAGAAAGCTTTTAACAATGATGACTGGAATACTCTCTTTCAAATTCTGAAGCTGGCAGGGGTAAAACACAGGGAGCTAAAGGCTACTTACAACTTGTACTGAAACAAAATGGAACGGGCATGAAACTAAAGCAGTGGTTGGGGAGTGAATGTCTTTCAATGTTTAAACTGAGCAAGCAGTAAAGGAAACAAAAGAAAAATTTGGAGTAGCAATTAAAATCCATGAAGAAGAAATAAAAACTCTGCGTTTACCGATGACACTGTTATTCAGTCAGATACAGCAAAGGACCTGGAAGAGCAGTTGAATGGAATTGATAGTGTCTTGAATGGAGGATATAAGGTGAACACCATCAAAAGCAAAATGAGGATAATGGAATGTAGTCGAATTCAAACAGGTGATGCTGAGGGAATTAGATTAGGAAATGAGACACTTAAAGTAGTAGATGAGCTTCGCTATTTGGGGAGCAAAATAACTGGTGAAGATCGAAGTAGAGAGGATATAAAATGTAGACTGCCTATGACAAGGAAAGCGTTTCTGAAGAAGAGAATTTTGTTAATATCGAGTATAGATTTAAGTATCAGGAAGTCTTTTTTGGAAGTATTTGTATGGAGTGTAGCCATGTATGGAAGTGAAACATGGACGATAAATAGTTTAGACAAGAAGAGAATAGAGGCTTTCGAAATGTGGTGCTACAGAAGAATGCTGAAGATTAGATGGGTAGAGCACGTAACGAATGAGGATGTACTGAACAGAATTGGACAGAAGAGCAATTTTTTGGCACAACTTGACTAGAAGAAGGGATTGGTTGGTAGGACATGTTCTGAGGCATCAAGGGATCACCAATTTAGTATTGGAGGACAGCGTGGAGGGTCAAAATCGTAGAGGGAGACCAAGAGATGAAAACACTAAGCAAATTCAGAAGGATGTAGGTTGCAGTAGGTACTAGGAGTTGAAGAAGCTTGCACGGGATAGAGTAGCAGTAGGTACTGGGAGATGATGAAGCTTGCACAGGATAGAGTAGAGCAGCTTCCCATTTTCAATAATTTTGCTTTTACCTCATTTTAGTACGTTCCAAAGAACGAAATAGGTAATGATTACATGGGAAACTAGCTGTCTTTTGCCGCGCTTTTCATATTCTGAATGCAACAAGGCACCGGTTACTGATGTATGTCCCACAGAATCATTGAAGACGGTATGAGTAATTGTGAATACAGACCACCGTGACGTGACGTGGGAATACGCGGACTAACGTCATAAAGCACGTGATATAAAAATGCAATCAGGGTTTTGTGCGCACATGTTTATATTGAGATGACGTGACGTGAGAATGCGTAGGAAGAATATCAAGATATCTAGACTTTTCGTCAGTAGTGGGAAGGCGTCAAAAAAGTCAAGTGGTTTCTCCTGTATCATTTCCAGTTATTATTTGAAGATGGATGAAATGTTGATTGGGTACGTTCGGTCAAGTCCGGTTTGTATGATCCTACAATCCGGGAAAATCGTAACCAACATTCACGGAAAGAGGTTTAGAACGAAATAGGAGAAGAACTCAGCATTGAAGGTTAGTGAAAACAGTTATTTTTTCCATATATTTTATTAGTTTGTTCTTTTTTTGCTATTTATAATATCTCAATAGACTTTATATTTGATAGTGATAGGAAAAAAAAGTATCAATCAATATAAAATAAAACCAGATATGAATATAACAGATATTTATTGTATAAATTAGGCGCTACAGTCTGGAACCGAGCGACCGCTACGTCGCAGGTTCAAATCCTGCCTCGGGCATGGATGTGTGTGATGTCCTTAGGTTAGTTAGGTTTAATTAGTTGTAAGTTCTAGGCGACTGATAACCTCAGAAGTTGAGTCCCATTGTGCTCAGATACATATAAATTAGGTTATATGAATTTATAACTAAAAATAACACCCAAAATTGAAACTGAAACTAGGTTACATTGAACTTAAAACGATCAGTTATAACGAATGCGCCTATTAAATAAATAACACTGGATGTATCACGGAGCAAATCTACCCTTTCGAATGGAGTGCCATTGCCAAGGACAACTGGTTGAACCATAATGAGAAACGAAGTACTTTTTGAACTTATCTCTGGTAAAGACCGCTTGTCTTACGAAATTTCTACGAATAGGTTCGAGGTTGGCTAGGTTGGCTACACCATGAATGTGTTCACTTCCCATCCGAATTTTTTCTCGAAAGAGGAAATATTGGTTGTTGTATTCCGAAGCATGTTGTGTAGACAGGTAGAAGGTAAACTATTACATCGGCAGTTTCTGGTTTAGTTTCAATAGGCTTTAGAAATAGTCTCCAGCGCCCAGCTAGAATTCCGAATGCATTTCCTACAGTCCGTCTAGCTCTTGAATGGCTGTAGTTGTTTACCTTCTCTTCGTCACTTTTAATGGCTGCTTTACTGTATGGACACATCTAATAGGTTTAAAGAGGGAAGGCTTCATCTGCAAAAATTACATAAAGAAACTTCTCCATTGTTGGTAGTAGCTCTTTGTCTTGTGGAAGGGGTATTTGTTGCTTTCAGATGTTTTCCCCATCTCAGATCGCTCAAAAGTTCCTCCATTGCTACTTTTGCCGTAAGCTCCAACGTCAACAGCGTGAATTTATAATTTGCATCTACGAAAGCCAATAAAACAATGGAATATGTGCCTCTGTAGTTATAGTACAACGAATCAGCACCAGCTGGACATTGGATTTAAACGTGCTTGCCGACCACAGTTTCCATGCAGCGTGGATAATTCCACTTCTCATCATAACCGTTGGCGATCTGTTTCCATTCGTCTTTCTTTGGTTCTGATCTGTAAATCGGCTTAGAGTTTTCCAAATTACTTCGCAACGGTCTTTAACTATTTCTCAAATAGTTGAAAATCCAATGCGAAATTAAAAACCTACTGTTCTGTAAAAATTTCCAAGTATCAAGTACCCGTGAACAGCGAAAAAATGCCCAATTATTGAAGTACAGGGTGAGTACAAAGTATTGCCCTGATTTTAAAACTTTATTACAGAATAACCGTTTGACATAATAAGTTACATTTGATGCCGTTACATACGTTAGTATGTAATGTCTGGAGAGGGGAGTAATGTCCGATTCGGTGGATTCGAAGGAACGGTCCAAGCTGTCCACCCCAATCTCTAGACATTACGCCCCTTGACTGTTTTTTCGGGGGCTATATCAAGGACAGAGTCTTCGTCATACCAGTTGTTGACGTCGACGAACTGAGGACTACGATACAAGCTACTGTGGTTACTGTGACAGAACACATGTTACGAAACACCTGGCGGGAACTGGAATACCGCCTCGACATTCTCCGAGCTACCAAGGGAGCACACGTTGATGTTTACTAACGTAAGTGGCCTTAAGAAAAACTAGTAACACCAGCCTATGTAACGGCACCAAATGTAACTTATTATGTCAAACGGTTATCCTGTTATAAATTTTTATAACCAGGGTAAGACTTTGCGCTCACCCTGTATTACTCTTTACCTTGTTCTTCGGGATTTAGGCATCTTTTACTGTATTTGGGCGCCAACGGAGAATAAATGAATAACTAATAGATAACTAAAGACTAACCTAGAATTCTAAACTAATTTCACTGTTCTAAGTAATGAATGTAAAGACAATTGAAATAAACTACGGAAAGTGTACATCCAGGCTAAACACCGTAGATCCACAAAATCAGGTCAGGCAGCAAAGAGGTTGAGCAAATGGAAATTTGAAGATGAATTGGCTTTTTTGAATCCAACTTTCGTAACAAGAAAAACCCGTAAGGCCTTATGTTGGGAAAAAAAACGTTTGCTGTCATCCGTACAAGAAATGGCTAGAATTATGAAAGACAATCAAAGCTTCTTCAAAGTGCACCCAGTGAGTCAAGTAGCATCGTAGACGACGAATGCGAATTTTTTTTCCTCAGCATGGTGAAAAATGTGAAAACATTGCATCCTGGTGAGCAAATCAGAGTGAAGATGGAAGTGAGCAACATTGTTTTGGGGGCAGCGTCGTAAGCTGCATGTGGGAGCTCATTTCAGGTGAACCCTGGTTACCACAATACTCTTAATGCAAATCCATCATCATTCCATCAACCCTTCTCAACACCATCTCCTCAGCAATCTGAACACAGCTTGGATTGCTCAACGGACTCAACGTTCTCCTACACTTGGCAAGAGAAACAGCGAGAAAACTTTACTAATTTGTAATTACCTGTCTGATGTATAACAAAAACGCACTCTGTGAAAAGGAATTCAATAAAAATTCCAAAATGCCACTGAGATAATTTTTTTCCCTCCCAGATAAATAACTAAATAATGGGTTAGCACTTACCTGAAGCAAATTGCAAGTCGTATCTCTATTATCTGACCAACCCACCTCAGGAGATGATAGAATTTTGTCATTCTGTAATAGCACTTAAACCGCTCTTCATCTGCTATTAGTTGAGGCTTTAAATTTTGGAACTCCCCGAATTCATCTCGCTCTATATTGATAGAATGCATCCATTCCCTAGACGAGCAAATGGATGCAATACCAGAGCAGTTATTTCTTCTTCTTCTTGTTCTACCAGCACGTGAAAAACACGGAGTACATTCATTGTTGCAGGTTCTAAACTAACTGTCGGGAAACGCAATGCACACGAAGTAGTTGTTTCATATTGCTACACGTCAGGCCGACGTGAACACCGCTTCATGTCTGACGTGGTCCCACGGTGCCTGACGTGACGTGGGAACACGTCACGTAAGAGTAGTCTGTATTTACTCTAAGGTACTGTCATCACTTTACAGAGTGGATGCATGTTCCATAAAATCGCACAACATACCACCCCTGATTACGAATTTTAACCTTTCTCATACAGTCATCCGAACACTATCAGCTCTGAGGGAAAAGTTTTATTGTGAATAAAGCAGATACCTCAACAGTCTCTTGGACAACGTTTGAAAGAATAAACACAGCTTTATTTTTCACCGCTGAATGTCAAGCAAATTTGAAAGATTTTTAAATTCATAATTAAATATAGGAGATCGACATAGAGTAGGTGAGAGATGATCGTTTGGAGCAAAGTACGTAAGTGACGAGGGAGAACTACCAGCGAATTTTCGAGAATTAAGTCTGGACAACTTTTATGAAGGTGCTCCGTAATTTCCAGAATGAAAATGTTTAATCTGAATTTTTTACTTTTTAATTTGTTTATAGCCTCTATCCACACATGGAGATACCCAAATATTGATATCAGTATACTGTGTTCATTATCACAAGAGGCTGGCGCAAAAGATGTAATTATCAGACACTCAAAACTTGTTACTGTCCATCTGTTGCTACGCCCAATATATAAGTCTTGAGGGGGTAGTGTCAGGCAGAAACTGAGGCAGACGACAGCGGGTCAATATTCCGAAGGAGCTGTCAACGAAGACCCCCCAAGCAGCACGGGAGTCAGTACGGGAAAAAACTGTCCTGCAATGAAAGCACAAGGTCCCAGATGCATCGCTTGAATATCTCCTCAGCACACTGGTGTTTCTTTTTTAACAGTTTAAGAAAGCGTTTCCGGCTACGGTGGAAGTAACTGATTACATAGTCTTCATGCATTTCGTGTAGTACATAACATTAACAGAGTCACTGCTTGTGATAAATACTGCGAATCTTAATTTTCTGTCTCTGTCCAGAGACTTATTTGCAAATTTTATGAAACTGGCGATATTAGCACTTCATCAAGCTAGAATTGTTCTGTCTTACGTATTTATACTACGACTCGTTTTACGACCCTCAGTACCAGGGTCTAGAGAAGTCAGTGACTATATTAACAGACGATAGCCTCGCCTGAACTTTATGTTTTGTCATTGTGTGGACGCGGAGCTTAGCCAATAAGTCAGTCACCACGTTACTTTATTGCCGGTGTTAAAGCTCTCGGTGAAAAGTTATTGCCTGGAATCCCACACAGGTTCCAACTTAGGAGTGTGTCGAATGCACGATGATGTTTCGTTTTCTTCTTGGTTGTGTTTTGAAGTCCTAATGACCCTACATACACTACGTCTCCCTAGAGATATAAAATGAGATACGGGAAAAAAATATTTACGAAGGAATTCCGTGTCCTGTGCAGGAGGCCGCAGCTGGGGCTGGGGACATGTGTAAAGGCAGAGCACGTCGTTTCGCTTGTCTGCGAAGGAACCACAGGCGACAAGACGTAAACAAGGAGAAAGGGAAGCTGAAGACGAAGAGGAGCTCAGGAAAGAACAGGTGGTACGGCATTTACACGTGCTGTTAACAGGCGCTCTCCATGCGCAACTACGATGTCTAGGAACGCTTGTTGATGACCAGCTACGGATGTCAAGTCTGCAACCCTAACTGGTTAAGTGATGTTCACAGACGAAGTAGGTGTATCAGGAGACTGACAGATCGCCTTTGCGCGTATCACATATTGCTGAGAACAATTACTGACGTCTGGCTGCAAAGAAGGCCCTCCCCAACCGTTACCCTCTATACAGATGTACCGCTTTCACACACGCACACAGAACACAGACACACATAAGCACACAGACACTCTGATGGTTGGGTGTTAAAGGGTCACTTTCAATCCATCGACATTATTAAAATATGTGTATGTTCCACATGTACACCTAAACTACTTGATCGGTTTGAACCGAACTTGGTAGACATATCACTTACTATCTGCAAAGAAACGATGTGGGGATAACAAAAACCTACCTGGCAAAGGAGTGCCGATAGGGATGAAAAAAGAAATGTAACTCACGACGCCCACACACCCGGACTATATTGATCCAGTTTTTGAAAATGACAGCACTCAGTCACTTGCAACAAACTTTACACATGATTTCAAGCCTTTAAGAAACTTTTTCTCGCTGACATTCCTCATAAAATACTGAAAGGAAAAAGTTTAAAGATGACTAAATTTTCGCTGTTTATGCAGAAATACTGTCGCATCAGACACAACGTTTTAATTCCCTACTTCTTTACTAGTAAGTCTATCCGAGACACCTTTTACACACAGTATTCGCATATATCATTGAAAGTATCTGCAAAATTATATCATTTTACGACACGTGGTTCAGGAGATATGACGTCTTTAGCATTGAGCTCGCTGAAGTTTATGAGACTAGTCGCAAAGAACCACTGCGCAAAGAAGTGAGATATGACAGTAATAAGGAATGAGGTGATACGCTTGAATTTTCTGCGGTTGTAGACACTGCGATAATGCATAGCTCAGTAGGCACCTCATATGAAGAGGAGTGGACAGCAACCACAGAAGTTGGAAAGAAAAACGTAGTTACAAGGAAGGTAACTACGAAGAAACCATGGAAAACAGAAGAGATACTTCGGTTGATTGACGAAATAAGGAAGAAAAAAACGTGCAGGGAAATTCAGAAATAAAGAAATATGTCACTTACGGACGAACAAAATTGGAAGTGCAGAGAAGCTAAGACGAAATGCCTGCATGAAAACTGTTAAGAAATCGAAAAAGAAATGATTATTGGTAAGACTGACTCAGCATATAGAAAAGTCAAAAGCAATTCTTCTTCTCACATCCTTACAAATTTCTCTTCAACATTTGGATCACATATTCTCAATATTTCCATTTCTCTTCTTTTTCTTGATTTAGATGGAAACTGCTCCATTTTCCCACCTGTACAATATAATACAAAAAATGCTAGGACTTGTAACTTAACAGAACGTCTCAAAGAAAAAGAAATTAGCGCCACGTAGTTCTACTCACCGAAAGTAAAAGCATAAATTTTGGAAATACGTGTCTAATAAACACGCAACAGAACTTGCATTACTGGAAATACGTGTCTCGCAAACACTGTGGTATTTGGGAAAACAACAATTACTTCACTTACGAACGTCACCATCAACAATCGATCACACCACAAGGCTGACAAAGAAGTTGTGTGAAGCAACAGAGGCATTCCCATTGTTGCCAATCTAACAAAATATTCCTTTTAAGGGTTAAAGAGTTGTTACCTAATATTTTAAAACAGGTTGTACATTTCATAGGTTTGTTCGTGTAATAAGAAAATCTTTGCGCATTATGAGAACAAATTGTTCTCAGAAAAGGTAAAACACGTTATTAATAATGTGTTACAGATAAAATTAGCAAAATATAAGCGCAAATTAGTTACCAGAAAAGGGGTCTTAAGTAAAAAATTTTGTTATTTTGAAGAGAATAAAATTAAGGTGGCAGAGAGCAGATAATATGGTTGCCCACCACCGTCAATGATGGGAAAGGAAATTTTGGAATTACATCAAGCTATCCTATCGACTTGACACTGCAAATTTTATAACTACATAATTTGACTTTATGTTAAAGGCTAGTCACCTAAATTAGTTACACGTTTCAGTTTACCCTCCTTCAACAATAGCGGATCAATGCTTACAGGCTATTATGAAATACAATTGAAAGACACTTATATGGTAGTTATTACTGTAAACACTTCATGGCGCTTCTCAGAAAGGCAGATAACGGAAGGTTATCAAGTACGCATTTCTGAACGGAATTTATTTTGTCTGTAAGGTCCTATGCAGCTGCGTTTGTATGTATTTATATCTCTAATATTATTTTAAGTGTTAATGTGGTCTTGTAGCTACGCTTGTATTATATCTTATCTTGTCTTTTAGAGTATTAAATACTGTACAGCTAGTGTTTTAAAGTTAAAAGAGAAAAAAAGATCCAGATGAACCGGAGAATCAGTTTAAGGAGGTTTCATTGTACTATCATTACTACTACTGCTACTACTGGCTGTGGCAGAAAAGCGGGTTCCTTTAATTAGTGCCTAAAAGCGGAGTGCTACTATTGGCAACGCGGAATGTTTGTAATATGTTTCAGATATGTGCGCCATTAGCTGAGATGGTGTGTGGAACATACCTGAACGCGCTGTTACTGTAAAGGACTTGTACAAAACGGTGTTGCCGCTGCTAGACGGGAATACCGTCGTCATTTCGACCTCAGACAGAATGATCTTGTACCATCGACACATGCAATCAGGTTACGGGTGAAAATTTTGAAGCAACAGGAAAGCTTAAGCTGAAATCGCCCGGACGACTCAGAAGTCGTCGCTCACAGAAACGACACTCTAGAGTTCTTTGAGTCAAACGGCGGCAGTACTGGTGAGCTCCAACCGTAGTGAAAACAGAATTTTATGGAATTATTTAAAGTTGCAAGCGTACGAGATACTGTTGTGCGACAGTTAAATGTAAGTGCTATTAAAAGCGAATGACTGACTGTGTTGGACTGTTGAAAAAAATTAGGGACAATGAAGGTTACTTAAATTAAATTTGCTATGGATGAGTGAAGAGCACATTTTTATCTCAGTGGTCATGTCAACAAACAGAACAACTGTTACTGTTCAGCAACTTCGACAACGTGCTTCTCTGTTTTCTGACTGTTTTGATGCGGCCCGCCACGAGTTCCTCTCCTGCGGCAACCTCTTCAACCTCTTCATCTCAGAGTAGCACTTCCAAAGTACGTCCTCAATTATCAGCTGGATATACTACAGTCGCTGTCTTCACTTGCAGTTTTTACCCTCTACAGCCCCCTCTACTACTATGGAAGTTATTCTCTTATGTCTTAGCGGATGTTCTACTATCTTGTCCCTTCTTCTTGTCAATGTTTTTCATACATTCCTATACTCACCGATCATGCGGAGAATCGCTTCTTTCCTTACCTGATCTGTCCACCTAATTTTCGACATTCGTTTGTAGCGCCAATCTCGAACACTTCGGTTCACTTCTGTTCGCGTTTTCCCACAGTTTACGTCTCACTACCATACATACATACCATTTCTCAGAAATTTCTTCTTCAAATTAAAAATTATGTTTGATACCAGTATACATCTCTTGACTAGGAATGCACATTTTTCTAGTGCTAGTCTGCTTTTGATGTCCTCCTTGCTCCGTCCGTCATTGGTTATTTTGTTGACTAGGTAGGAGTATTTCTTATCTCATCTACTTCGTGATCACCAATTCTGATCTTAAGTTTCTCACTATTCTCGTTTCTGCTACTTCTCATTCCTTTTGCCTTCCTTCCATTTGCCGTGAGTCCATATTCTGTACTCGTTGGCTGTCATTCCATTCAGCAACACATGTTATTTTTCTTCACTTTCACTGAGGATAGCAACGCCGTCAGCGAATCTTATCAATGATATCCTTTCACGTTGAATTTTTCGTGTAGAAATCAGAAATATTCCTACACAGATACTTGAGCGTGTCATGAATGATTTACATTACAGACAGTCCGACTGTCAACGTACCAGTGGTGGACACCTACAAGACATCGTTTTCAAATACTCATTTTTTGAATTTGCAGCTCTTGTATTTTTTTCTTTGTTGTTGTTGTTTGCAGTTACAGTTACTGGATATAGGCTCCGCCTTTTATGCGAAACACAGTTTTTCCTGTTACCCAAACATATTTCGGCACATCTGTGTCATCATCAGTGGGTTTCGTTTATTGAACAACTTGAAAAGTGAACACATATTACGTTGTAACTGATTTAACAAAATTATTCCTAAAGAATGTTTTGTTTGTTTTTGTTCTAAACCTGACTTTACATTACATGGTTTCGCAGGACCATCTGTACGGTGTCCTGCACTGATAGCGTATCACCTCCAAACCAAACGACGCAAATGTGAATTTCATACGTGAATTATCACATCCCTTGATTTTTAAAATCGTGATTTTGATGTGCACAGTGTTTTGCATATATATTTTGTTATTACTCCCGTTTTGTTGAAACTGGTCCTTCTTCCGAGTTCTGAGGGCACTGCACACACGTATTAAACGTACTTTGTGCAATTTCGGTTTCACAAACGCCTTTTCACTTCACAAAACACGATGTGCGCGATATTGTCCTGTGCCCTAACCCCGTCGGCGCTTATTTGTTCGCGAGTGAGTTTGGCGCTTTATTTGAATTTTGTTTACTTTGATCTCTCTTTTCCTATTTTGTATTTGTGTATGTGTGGTGTGTGTGTGTAAGCTCCTTTAGCTACTGTAAAGTTCCTTGTGTTAAATAATGTGCCTTTACAGATTGTAGTGTATTCATTTAAAACTTGTTTTCCTTCTGCTATTGCCTTCTGTATGTGGAAGTTTTCTTCTATTTTTAGTTTGTGGTATAGCCTGTGGCTGGAGTTCTGTATTTTTAAATCTGTTGCTGATGTAGCTGGATGGTGGTTATGGGCTATTGGGTGGTCAGCAAATGTGCCATGGGTGCTGCTAATTTTTTAGGGCTCTGTTCTGAGTATCTTGTTTTAATTTTCCTGCATGTTTGTCCAATGTATACTGACTGGTAAGTGTTGCATGTGAGTCCATATATTCCTGATCTGTTGAATTTATCTGTGGGCGTCTCTTGTGTTCTGAGTGTTTTGTGTTTTGTTGTCTGTCCTGTATCTTATTTGAAGTCCCTGTTTCTGTAATATGTTGCCTATTCTGTGAACAGTTTTGTTATTGTAGGCGAATATTTGCCATTTTGTTTTGCGTGTGTCTTGTTGCATTGTTGTGTCTTGTAGGTGATTTATTGTTTGTGTGTTGTGTTGTTCTGTGAGTAAGGTTTTGTGTTTGTGTGGTGCATTAATTCTTTTTCCAATTACAAATTCGTTGGTTTAATTTCTCCGACATATGGGGCTCATAACCATTTTCTTCTGCTATATGTTTTGTTGTGTTTAGCTCCTGTGTGTAATTCTGTTTGCTTATGGATGTTCTGTTCAATCTGGGGGGGCATGAATCGAAGGCTGCTGGTTTGTGTGCCATCGGGTGGTTCGATAGATTGTGAATGGTGGTGCTCGTTGTTAGTTTCCTGAATATCACCAAGTCATGGATGTTAATTGTTTTTCGTCTGATGAGATCGAGAAAATTTAGTGTGCTGCCTGTTTCTAATATGAAGTGAATTTCTGTGTGTTAAGTTGTTTATTTCATTGTGTAGATGTTTGTGTTTGTGTGTGTGTGTGTGTGTGTGTGTGTGTGTGTGGCTAAAATGGCTCTGAGCACTATGGGACTTAACTGCTGTGGTCATAAGTCCCCTAGAACTTAGAACTACTTAAACCTAACTAACGTAAGAACATCACACACATCCATGTCCGAGGCAGGATTCGAACCTGCGACCGTAGCGGTCACGCGGTTCCAGACTGTAGCGCCTAGAACCGCACGGCCACTCCGACCGGCTGTGTGTGTGTGTGTGTGTGTGTGTGTGTGTGTGTGTGTGTGTGTGTGTGTGTGGGTGGGTGGGTGGGTGTGGTTCATCAATTAGACATATTATGTCATAGAAGTAACGATACCAGTAAATAATTTCGTTTTTTTTTTTTTTTTTTGTTTTATTACGTGTGTGAAGATCTTGTTCTCTATGTTGTTCATGAGTGTGTTAACTAGAAGGTCACTAATTTGTTATCCTATTTGATCCCATTGGTAGTCCTCTATGTTGGGAATAAAATTCTTTGTTGAACATAAATTAATTTTGTGCCCTTATGATCTTGAGTATGGTTGGTATTTCTTTAATGCGTGTATGTGGTGTGTTTCTTGGTTGATTAGTCTTTGTATGATGATGTTGATTGTTTCATTTATTGGAAGGCAAATGTGCACTGATGTGACACCAAATGACATGAGACTTGCTGTGTCTGTTATGTCTGTGCTCTTGATGCTCTCTTCTAGTTCCACTGAGTTTTGTAAGTTCCTGTTGTCTTCAAAACTGTATACTGTATTTAGTACTGTGTGTGTCTCTTGGGCTCGATGGTACAATGGAGCATTTCTGAAGCTGATGGCTGATCTTAAAAGGGTATGTTGTTTGTGCATCTTTGGTAGGGATTTTAGAATGGGTGCCTTGAGATTTTTTATGTCATTCTTTTTATCTGGCGTTTCGAGAATGTGCAGTTTTTTCAGATAGTAGTTCAGCATACATAACGGTATCATCTGCAAAAAGTCTGACGTAACTATGAATAATGTGTGCCAGATCACTAGTATGCAGAATGAATAGCAAGAGTCCACATAATTAATACATAAGATGAACAGCTAGGATCCCAAGACAGTTCTCCGGGCACACCTAAGTTCTACTGCATGTTCCAAGATCCGATCCCTGTCCATCCTAGCCCTAAATCGAGAGTCCAGTGCCAAATTCCGTTTTACATTTGCATGGCAGTATTTTCGTTAAAAGGTGTTTGTGTGGTACTGAGTCAAAAGCTTTTCGGAAGTCGCGTTATACTGCAGCTGCTTGACTGACTTGATCCATGATTTTCAGTATATGTGACAAACGCGCAAGTTGCGTTTCACATGCCTTATGTTTTCGGAAACCGTACTGGTTGGCATGTAGTACCTCGTTTGATTCTTCTGCCACGCGTGATTGCAGTGCAGTCTTTTTGGTCGAAATACGTGCGTCTCGAGAACTGAACGCTAGGATAGGATAAAATGAAAGTGGGAAAAAGAAGGCCGGGGAGAATCCCGTCCCAGTT
Source organism: Schistocerca americana (assembly GCF_021461395.2). NCBI lineage: Eukaryota > Metazoa > Arthropoda > Insecta > Orthoptera > Acrididae > Schistocerca > Schistocerca americana. Next base: position 17,874,836 of record NC_060124.1, read on the forward strand.
ATTAACGTCCGCTTAACGCTGGACAGCCTTAGAACAGCCAGTAATCCGAGAGCGGCACGTCTGGGGATCAACAGCTCCTGCCTGCCTCCCTCCCCTACCTGAGCCTTCAGCCGTCCCGCAGGATTGAGCGGCGCAATAAATACGCGTTGTTTAAGGCGCTGGCAGCGGCGACGGCGTTAACTCTCGCCACCAATTGGTCGCGTGAAGCTTTTAATACAATTTATTGCGCGCGAGGCGGCCGCCGGCTCCTTCAAAAGCCCACACCGGACCCGGGGGGAATTTTTATTTCTTAATCACGACTGGATATTAGGGAGGACATGGCAGCCGGCAACAACATCCCGCGCTCGTAACGAATGGAGGCCGCGGAGTACACAGAGGGGCAGGAGGGGGGCCGCGTGGAGGCAAAAAGCCGATGGCCCGTCCATGAATCCCAGCGTCGAAAGCGAGCGCACGCCCGATAGCGCGTGTGAAAGCCCGTGCTCTCCTTCTACGTTCTCCCACTTCTTCTGTTCGTCCTAGTCCTGCCTCCTCTTAGTTCGTCTTTCCACTCTTTAAAAGTCCTTTGTTTTACTTAGTTTGGCGTGGACAAACCAACCAGCAAACCACGCTACTTAAACATGCAGCTTATAGATTGGCGACTCCACGGAGTGCTGTGTGCACAACGACCATATAAATTAAATGTAGCTTATATCAACATGGCATGACCTCCGGTTCAGATCGTGTACCAGTCAGGTTCCTTTCAGAGGATGCTGATACAATATCTCCATACTTGGCAACCATATACAACTACTCGCTAATCGACAGATCCGTACCTAAAGACTGGAAAGTTACTCAAGTCAGAACAATACCCAAGAAAGGAAATAGGAGTAATCCACTGAATTGTGGACCCATTTTACTAATATCGATTTTTAATAGGATTTTGGAACATACACTGTGTTCGAACATTATGACTTACCTCGAAGAAAACGACTTATTGACAAATAGCAACCACGGATTCATAAAATATGTAAGTAGGCTGTTTAGTTTTTTTTTATTGGTAACGCCACGTAGCGCTCTGTATGAAAATCACTGGCTGTGCTGTGTGCCGTCTGTGGCTGGTTTCCATTATTGTTTGCTATTGTAGTGTTGGGCAGCTGGATGTAAACGGCGCGTAGCGTTGCGCAGTTGGAGGTGAGCCGCCAGCAGTGGTGGATGTGGGGAGAGAGATGGCGGAGTTTTGAGAGCGGATGACCTGGACAGAGACAGTAAATTTGTAAGACTGGATGTCATGAACTGATATATATAATGACTTTTGAACACTATTGAGGTAAATACATTGTTTGGTCTCTATCAAAATCTTTCATTTGCTAACTATGCCTATGAGTAGTTAGTGCCTTCAATAGTTAGAATCTTTTATTTAGCTGACAGTATTGGCGCTCGCTGTATTGCAGTAGTTCGAGTAACGAAGATTTTTGTGAGGTAAGAATTCATGAAAGGTATAGGTTATTGTTAGTCAGTGCCATTCTTTTGTAGGGATTACTGAAAGTCAGATTGCGCTGCGCTAAAAATATTGTGTGTCACTTTAGTGAATGTCTGAGTACGTTCAGTTTTGCTCAGCTGTTTGAAAATCAAATAACATAAGATGTTTATCAGCACAGTAATTCATTAATTTTTCTAAGGGGACGTTACAAGTATCGTTCCTGTGAAACACCACTACCTCTTTATTCTCATGCAGTAATGAATGCTAAAGACAGGGAAACCAAAAGGCTTTTGACCCCGTGCTTCACAAGTTACTTCTAATCCAACTGCGGGCCTATAGAATATCGCCTCAGTTGTGCGACTGGAATCGTGAGTTCCTGTCAGAAAGGTCAAACTTCGTAGTAACTGACGGAAAGTCATCGAATAAAACAAGCAAAATCTGGCGTTCCCGAAGGTAGTGGTGTACGCCCTCTGCTGTTCCTGACCTACATAAACGACACACATTGAGTTGTGGGATACCTCCTAATATCGTATCGGACCTCCTTTCCCAGCAACTCGACGTGGCGTGGACTCAACAAGTCGTTGGAAGTCCCTGCAAAAATACTGATCGACGCTGCTTCTATGGGCATCCATAACGGCGAGTGCTACCGCTGCAGGATGATCCGCACGAACTGACCTCTCTTTTATGCCCCATAAATGTTCGACAGGATTCATGTCGGGCTTTCTGGGTGGACATTTCATTCGGTTTAATTGTCCAGAAGGTTCTTCAAACCAATCGCGAGCAACTGATACGACGGCCTTGTTTAGGAACATGAAATTCATGAATGGCTCCAAATTCTCCCTAAGTGGCCAAACATGAACGTTTCTATTCGATGATCGGCTCAGCTGGACTACGGGGGCCAGCTCACTTCGTGTAAACACAGCCCAGGCCCCACCATTATGGAGCCACCGCCAGCCTGCAAACACAGTACCTTGTTAACAACTTGGGTACATGGCTTCGTAAGGTCTGTGCCACACAAGAACCCTACCATCAGTTCTAACCAATTGAAATCTGAACTCATGTGACCACGCGACGCTTTTCAAGTCGTCTAGACTCCAACCGATGTGGTCCAGGAGAGGCCCTTGTGGCGATGTCGTGATGTTTCGAAGGCACTCGCGTCGGTCGCATGCTGCCATAACCCATTAACACCAAATTTCGCTGCACTGTCCTAACGGATACCTTCGTCGTAGTCCCATACTGATTTCTGCTGTTACGTCACGCAGAGTTGCTTGTCTGTTAGCACTGGCAACTCTACGCAAACGCCGCTACTCTCGGTCGTTAAGACCGTCGGCCTCTGTGTTGCCCGTGGTGAGAAGTAATGCCTGAAATTTGATATTCTCATCACTCTCTTGACACTGATCTCGGAATATTGAATTCCCTAACGATTTCGAAAATGGAATGTCCCATACTTCTAGCTCTAGCTACAATTCCTCGTTGAAAGTCTGGCAATGCTTGTTATGCGGCCATAATCACGGCGAAAACCTGTCCAAATGAATTTCCTGAGTGCTAATGACAGCTCCGCCAATGCACTGTTCTTTTATATATTGTATACATTTATATCTCGTATACTCTCTTTCAATTTCTGAAAGTGGCAAGGGTAAATTATAGGGAGGGAACGAAAGGGAAGCAGTGGTTGAGAAGAGAGTGAGAAAAGGATGCAGCCTATCCTCAATGTCATTCAATCTGTAAATTGAGCAAACAGTGAAGGAAGTAAAACAAAAATATGGAGTCTGAATTAAATTCAAGGGAGAAAAAATAAAAACTTTGAAGGTAGCCGATGATTAATTCTGTGAGAGACAGCAAAGGAATTGGAAGAGCAGTTGAACGGAATGCACAGTGTCTTGAAAGGAGGATATGAGATGAACATCCTTTCTGAAAGTGTTTGTATAGAGTGTAGCCATGTATGGAAGTGAAACATGGACGATAAACAGTTTAGACAACAAGAGAATAGAAGCATTTGAAATGCGGTGCTACAGAAGAATGCTGAAGATTAGATGGGTAGATCACGCCTATGAGGAGCTACTGAATAGAATTGGCGAGAAGAGAAATTTGTGGTACAACCTGACTAGAAGAAGGGATCGGTTGGTAGGACACATTCTGAGTACTACAAAGAGAACTGGGCTGGATGGGTGACCATTCGGTCTGCCGAGCGCTGTTGGCAAACAGGATGCACTCAGCCCTTCAGAGACAAACTGAGGAGGTCCTTCATTGAGAAGTAGTGACTCTGGCCTCGTAAACTGACATACGGCTGGGAGAGCGGTGTGCTGACCACATGCCCCTCCATATCCGCATCCAGTGATGCCTGGTGGCTGAGGATGACACGGCGGCCGGTCGGTACCGTTGGCTCTTCATAGCCTGTTTGGACGAAGCTATATTGCAAGTTAAGTTTGGCTTTTCAGAAACATTTGACAAGTGAAGTTACATTGGGCAAAAAAAGAATAGATCATATTTACTAGTTGATACACAAACAATGAGATTTTTACAGCAAATGTTATCTAACCTATTAATCCAACATTAATGCAGATCATCAAATTACATTTAGCTCTGGTAACAAATCTTAGAAGCATTACAAAAGTGAAATATGTAACTAGCGTTTTTATCAATTGGTTTACGTACATTCTGGGGTTACTCAACAATTACAAATAATCAGCCAACTCATCTATACTAACACGCTGGCAAAACCAAAATCAGAATTATTTAACATCTTTACCTTGTTTCCATGATGACTTAAGCTTCCATGTTCTCCTAATTCCTTCATTAAACTAACACTTGGTGGCTTCACAGAGCACACCACAAAAACTGCCTACACCATTCTCTTTCTCTCACAGACAGATAACTATGCGCCCAGCGCTCTCTTACTCCAAAAATACTAAGACTCAGACCAGAAGCAGTCGTGAACAGTCAGCGATCCGCTTTATAAAGCCTATCAGTGACATACATCGTTTATAGTTTCATAGTTTCATTTTAGTTTGCATTAATATTACTATCACATTCGGCTGTCACATACAAGTGTACCCCAGTAGACTCCCATCAATCTGGAGATCAGTACGTCGATGCAACATTAGGCCTCCCAAGAGCATAACGCTAAAGCGAACATGTTCAACAATGTTCCTCGGTGCACTACGTGTTCCCACGTCTCGCCATATAGTGTACATAAAGCAAAAAATGGTTCAAATGGCTCTAAGCACTATGGCACTTAACATCTGAGGTCATCAGTCCCCTAGACTTGGAACTGCTTAAACCTAACTAACCTAAGGACATCACACACATCCATGCCCGAGGCAGGATTCGAACCTGCGACCGTAGCAGCGGCGGGGTTCCGGACTGAAGCGCCTAGAACCGCTCGGCCACCGCAGCCGGCACATAAAGCAAATATGGAAGATTATCGACCATGATCCAGATGTTATGGTGTGGACACGTATAATGTTGCACGGGCAGGCTGACCTCTAAATCTTTGGACACAGTGTACCCATTGGTCATTGTTATTGTGACAATGTAGTCCTTCCCAACGTGCGCTTTTCCAGGGCTACGTTCGGGGGTGACTTCATTTTTATGGGCAACAACGTGCGACTGTGCCGAATAGCGTAGGGCAGGAGTTCTTGAACGAGTGAATTTTCTGCAAAGGGAACTTGCCTGCTGGGAACTGGAATTTAAATCGGGCGAATCCCCCATTTAAATTCTTTCGAGTACGTGCGGGATGCGTTGACAAGACGTATTACAGAATGTCCGCCATACACCAATCACTATCCAACAGTTGTCAACCTCTCTCGTGGAGTAATGGAACACCCTACTGTAACAAATCCTTACCAACCTCGTAGCACGTTGCAGGGCGTGCATTGCATTCCTTGGTGGTCACACACACTGTTAAGACCCATGGCCAACCTTTTGTAATGCTCACGGGACATCATAAATTGCTAGGACTTACATGAAATTATTGTCTTTGATTAAAAGTGTTATTTCTGTTCGTCTCGTTGCGTATTTCTTTCAGTTACCCTCTTCCAATTACAAAAAAACGCTGATGACAGGCGTGAATGTTTACAGAAAATTGGAGAAACAGGTAGATGTCGACCTTAGGGAAGATCAGTTGGGATTCAGGAGAAATGCAGGAACAGGGCAGGCGACACTGCTCCTACGATTTCTCTTAGAAGTCTGGTCAAGGAAAGGCAAACCTACGTTTATAGCATTTGTAGAATTAGAGAAAGCTTTTGACACCTTTGACTGGAATACTCTCTCTAAAATTCTGAAGGTTAGCAGGGGTAAAATACAGGGATCGAGAGGCTCTTTACATCTTGTAAAGAAACCAGATGGCAGTTATAAGAGTCGATGGACAAAAAGGGGAAGCAAAGGACTTGGAAAAGCAACTGGACGGAATGGACAGGGTGTTGAAAGTAGGATCAAAGATGAACACAAACAAAACAAAACAATGGTAATGATATGTAGTCGAATTAAATGAGGTGATGCCGAGGGAACAAGATTAGGAAACAAGACACTAAAAGTAGTAGATGAGTTTTGCTCTTTGGGCAGCAAAATAACTGATGATCACTGCAGTAGATTTAGTCTTTCCTTGAAGGTACTTGTCTATAGTGTAACCATTTAAGAAAGTGATACAAGGGCGATAAACAGCTAAGCGAAGAAAAGAACAGAGGCTTTTGAAATGTGTTGCTACAGAGGACAGCTGAAGGTAAGGTAGGTAGATCGCGTAACTAATCAGACGGTACTGTATAGAACTGAGGAGACTAGAAATTTGTGGCGTAACTTGACTAAAAGAAGGGATCGGTAGATAGCACGCATTCTGAAACATCAATGGACCACAGATTTAGTACTGGAGGGAAGTGTGGGGCGTGAAAAAAGTGTGACTCCCTATTGTGCGTAAAAAAAAGTTTGATTCGCTATTATACTGCCTGTCAGACAAAAAGAATTTGTGGTGATTTCAACGTAAACTTTCTAAGCAATTCTGATAGGAAAAGTGAACTAGATGTGTTATTTATGACATATAACTTAGAATCAGTGATCAGTTTCCCTACACGTATAGCTTAAGACAGTAGCACTCTAATAGATAATGTATTTGTGCAAAAAGGGAATGTAAAACTAACTTTCCCTGTGGTAAATGGATTATCAGACCATGATGCACAACTGATTAACTTACGAAGCTTAACAGGATATACAGTTCAGAAACAATTAAGTAAAACTGTAAGGCTGGTCAAACGAGTATTTACAGAGCACTTCAAATAAAGTTTAAGAAATGTTAATTGGGGAGAGGTATATAATGAGAAATATATATTAGAGATGAAATTAACAACTCGGGCAATGAAATCAAATCAGTATGGAATGTTGTTAGAAGGGAGACAGGAAAAGAAACCACTGGGGTAGGTAGTGTTACTAGTATCATTAAAGAGAATGAGACCATCTTATCCAACAGTACACAAGCAGCTAATGTGAAATAAGGAAAAGCATTAAATCTTTGAAAAATAAATGTTCTGTTGGAGTACATGACGTCTCTAGCAAGATATTAAAACAATGTGGAGCAGTTACAGCTGATGTTCTGAGTCACATCTGTAATGCATCACTAACGCAAGGTATTTTCCCAGACAGGTTAAAATATGCCATTGTCAGGCCTCTCTACAAAAAGGGGGACACCACAAATGTCAATAATTATCCGCCAGTATCCTTGCTTACAGCATTTTCAAAAATCTTCGTGAAAGTAATGTACTTAATAGTGGTTGACCATCTCAGCAGTAGTGGGATACTTAGTAAATCATAGTTTGGATTTCAAAAATGCTGTTCCACTGCGACAGCAATACACAGTTTCACTGCCCACATAATAGAGTCTTTAAATAGTAAAATGTCACCAATAGGAATTTTCTGTGACTTATCCAAAGCATTTGCTTGTGTGAACCATGACATTATGTTATAGAAATTACAATTCTTTGATATAAATGGAACAGCATATTAGTGGTTTAAGTCTTAACCTACAGAACAAGAAGCAAAATGGTTTAAGTGATTTAACGAAGTTTCCCACTTCATCTAATTGGGTGAAATTACATTAAGTGTTCCACAGTGTTCGATCAAGAGTCCCCTTCTGTTCTTGATGTATGTGGATGACCTTCCTTCTTATCTGAAACAAGAAGCTAAACTGACACTGTTTGCTGATGATACAAGCATCATTATTAATCCAGTAAAAGAAACTCCAAAAGTAAATGACACAAACAGTTTCTTTGGAAAAGTTATTGATTGGTTTTCTGCAAATGGGCTTGCTCCGAACTTTGAAAAAAAACGCAGTACATCCAATTTTCTACTGCCAGGAGTACAGTTCCTTCAATAAATATAGCACAATGTAAGTCTGTAGCCATGGTAGAGCATACTACGTTTTTGGGTGTGCATATAGACGAGAATTTTAAATAGAAAATTCGTATTTTGGATCTCCTAAGACGACTAGGTTCAGCAACGTTTGCAATCACAATAACTGCTAATTTTGAGGCTATAGAAATTATCAAGCTAACATACTTTGCATACTTTCACTCTCTGATGTCATACAAAATAATATTTTCGGGAAACTCAACACTTAGGCAAAAAGTATACACTGCTCAAAAGAAAGTGGTTAGAATAACGTGTGGGACTCATGGTCGCACATCTTGTAGGCATCTCTTTAAAAGGTTAGGAATTCTTACAACAGCCTCACAGTACATTTACTCAGTTATGAAATTTGTCCTCAACAACACGGACCAGTTTAAAAACAGAAGTGACATTCATGATTATAATTCCAGAAGAAAGAGAGACTTACACTGTCCTCTACTTAACCTATCTCTGGCACAGAATTGTAACAGTTTTAAAAATAAATTGAAATCATATATCATTGACAACTTCTATACCATAGATGAATTTTTGAATAGGAATAAATATGCAGTTTGTGCCATTTAACGGAATGGGGTAGGTACTAAAAATTATAAGCTTTCCAAAACAAAAAAATCATGTGTGCATTTCTTATGCACTTGACACGTTCCACATCATAACGGTTACCGTGAGATAGATCAAAGGAACACGTAACTATCTAACTAACTAGAGGCAGACTAAGAAATGAATACAGTTAGCAGGTGCAGATGGATGAGTGTTGGAGTAGTTAGTCTGAAGAGCATTGTATAGAATGGAGTAGCTTGGAGAGCTGCATCAAACCAGTCTTTGGATTGAAGGCCTCATCAACAATAACAACACCTTCTGTTCTATACCTTAGCAGTTCTTTCTATGTATGGTCCAATTTAAATCGAGCTATGTTCCTTGGCAGTGACACATAAAGAGAAAGATATTTCGTCCTTAAATTTTACGCACCCGTCCGTTACAACTCCGTGTATGTCGTTCTCTTAGAGACCGCGAAGACAAGATTAGTAAACTAGAGCGTGCACAGCGGCGTTTGCCGAACCTATCAACAACAGAATCCACGAAGCCAACCAGGCACCGTATTTTCTCTTCTTCTTTTATGACGAGCCGTTCTACATCCCGCTAGCGTACGGTAGTGACGTCAAAAAGCAGCGTGCGTTAGTTCAAGTACGTCTGGGAGCTTAACTGTCTTACTACTTCTCGGGCCAAATGGTTCAAATGGTTCTGAGCACTATGTGACTTAACATCTGTGGTCATCAGTCCCCTAGAACTTAGAACTACTTAAACCTAACTAACCTAAGGACACCACACACATCAATGCCCGAGGCAGGATTCGAACCTGCGACGTAGCGGTCGCGCGGTTCCAGACTGCAGCGCTTAGAACCGCTCGGCCACACCAGCCGGCTCGGGCCAAATCCCGCAACTTGGCTCCAGATCAGTTCTGTTGGGTTCATACTGTAATGGTACAGTAGCAAATGTAAAAATGTAGCATCTGTATGATGTGCTCGAGGCTGTGAAAATGATTGTTTTTCATATTTCTACGATACTTATCTACCTCTGTGGTATAAAACGATGGACATACGCCAAATAAAGGGGATTTGATTTATCATTTTTGCCTTAAAAAATTGAATTATATCTTTCCTTAATTTCAGCATCTTTTATGAACAATCTTACATAAAACATCGATAATTAACAATTTGTATTTGAAATGAAAACAGGAACTTCGCGTCCAATATGTAATTAGAAACAAAAATACTTACATTATTCATAAAAAATGACGATGAGTTTTATAATCTGACCGACAAAGAAAAAAATTATACTTCTGGGGGTGATACGAACGAAGCATTAATCTGCGACTGATTAACATTCCATTACGCTTCCGACTGCGCTATTCATACGATGTATGTGTATTTTTTAACTGTAGTAAATACAGTGGCTGGGAATCTTTAAAGCCGATTATCCCCGTAAATTTGTGAAAAACATTAAGAACAGCCTATTTCTCGGCTCTTTTTAACCGCATCCCATACGCGTGTTTCATTACGGAACAGAAAGCAGCCTCAACCATTTTCGTACTGCGCATTAACAGCGCGACAATCAGAGCACAACAGTACGGAGACTGTGAATGTACACGATTTTTAAATAAAAACTACGTAGCTAAAGCGTGATTTAGAAAAACGTTGATGGCTGTTAATACATTTGAATATCTTAAAGTTTTATTTAACGTAACTTAGTAATAACGTATCTGATGAACAAGTAGGACCTACTTTCAAAAGCGTAGCAACACCAGTGTACGTGTGCTACGGCTTCTGACCAATCATCGCGATTGTGTTTGTTTACATCAGGTTTATTCTTATGATGAAAGGATTATGAGACCTGGGGCATTAACTGAGTGACGTGGTTGCGGTGGTAAGCCAACCACTGAACTTGCATTTGGGAGGAAGGCGATCAGGTCCCACTATCTACATACAGGTTTTCTAAGGTTTCCCTAAATCTTTTGACGGAAATGCCTGGTATTCATCATCTGAATAGGACATTCACTTTTCTTTCCCATTCTTCCCCGGTTCGGGCTTGTACTCCGTCTCCAATGACATCGTCGTGGACAGGACGTTATACCCTAATCTCACTTCCTCCCTTTCAGAAGTGTCAGATGTATAGAATAAAATCCCTGTTTTTCATATCACATTAAGCTGCAGCCCACTGCTGAATTTTAGTAAATGCTCGTAGGTACTTAACTTTTATTAATTGTAAGTTATAGTGGCATATCATTCGTCTTTAAAATTAGGTCTCTCCTCATTTCCTCTAAATTTGTAATGAGACTTTCGTATGTATCACTCCCCTTAGTTTTTCTCTATCGTGCAAGTTTTAGTATGCCTAATAGCGTTTATCTTCTGTGACGTGCATGGCAGAGGGTGACAGAGTTTTAACCGGTTACTTTCACGTGTGGAGTGCTGGAAGAATGACTGCTTGAAAGGTAGCTGTCTTATTTGCCATTACGATTTTCAGGAAATTTTGACCATAAATGTAAAGGAAGTTGTGAATTTAATAACCGTATTCAACCGCTGTAGTACTGTTATAACCATAATCTTTGTAAGTCTGTTCTTGAAACGGCTGTTGGTCAGAGGGGTTACTTCTTTTGAAGGAACTATTTGTGTGTTGCACAGTCTGGCAATGTACGTGGTCTGAAAACGATGAAGCTGACCTGTCATTTAGTGGAGGCAACATTATTTAAAAAGGGATTGTTTTAACATCATATTTTGAGGAAACGAGATGACAAGATGCAAGAATGACAAAAGGCAATATTTAAGGTAATCCAGTATTTTAAATTTGTAACTGTATAGTTTCTTGTTGTTATAACATTGTGTATGGCTAAAGTTTGCCGCTGAAATTTAGTAATGAAGCACATGGACATATCTGATAGTTGCAATAAGTGTCAAGGAAGGCAATTTACACAAGAAAGTTATTAAAAAATATTTTGCTACTTGTCTGGGTGTATTGTTGTCATGGTTTAATGGTTCAAATGGCTCTGAGCACTATGGGACTTAACAGCAGTCTCCTAGAACTTAGAACTACTTAAACCTAACTAACCTAAGGATCACACACATCCATGCCCGAGGCAGGATTCGAACCTGCGACCGTTGCGGTCGCGCGGTTCCAGACTGAAGCGCCTAGAACCGGTCGGCCACATCGGCCGGCCATGGCTTAATGAAGAAAACTTGGAGTCCTTGTCTTCATTTATCAGTCGTTAAGATGAATTCCCCATTTCAATTTACTTTCATGACTGTGTTTGCCTACTCGCATTACACTAGGCGAGTTTTGTACTCAAAAACATTTTTATGAAAATTTGTATGATACCCTCTTGCAGTGCACAAGTATGGCAAATGAAATTTGGTTTTGGATAATCAAATCAGTTCTCCTGATAGTGCCAGGTTGCAGAGCAGTCGAGCGTTCCTCGCGTGTAGATAGGCCAAAAAGTTTAACTGCCATTAAAGTTTATGTACATTATGAGGCACAGTGGTTGTCAGAGTGTTTTGTGAGAAAATCGGTATCAGTTCGGATGCTTAATAGCGGCAATAGATTTCAGTAAAGTGCTCTCTTGTGAATTTTCAAGCAGTTTTATCAGAAAATGAGTTAATTTTTATGTTAATTTGCTCTGTAATTGCAATTAACAACTTCGATTCAGTGATAGTTTGCAAGACAAAAGATAAAAATCAGCCATATTCAGGGGCAACATTTCTAATCTGAATCGTTTTTTCTTCGGTCAGACAGATTATGTAAATTTCATTGGAAACGGGTTGCCTTCTCGCAGGCGAAGTGTTTGATGTACCGACTAGCCTGGATTTCACATCGCGTAGCGTGAGCTCCAAATATTTCCGTTCAAAATTAAATTTTCACATGATTCTGTTGCCCTGCACTGAGCTTTGCATGTTTCCATGTCAAAGTAAGTTTTAAAAAATTTTCAGATACCAACTTGACACTTACAAACATAGTTTAGGAATAGAACAATAAAGTTTCATGCTTAAACGCCTCTGTGCCAATCTTGTCCTCATGAACCCTAAGGGAGCAATATGTGGGAGGTTGTATTATATTCCAAGAGTCGTCGTTTAAAGGAAAGTCGGAGATTATTTACTAACGACGTTCAATAAGTAATGCAACAATTTTTTTTCTGAAAGCAGGTTGCTTTACTCAAGATTCCAATTAACCATATTATTCTCCACTCTTTTGCGTGCAAAACTCTGTTTAACAACAAATCAGTGTTCAACACGACGGCATTTCGCCACATCACAGGGAGAGCCTGTTTGCCCGATGGTACCACTCTGTTGGTCGGCGTCGGAGCTAACGTCTTACTGCATCAATAAACTTACCATCGCCCACGTAATGCTTCTCGCAGAGTGCAACCTCCATTGGACGAAACAGACAGAAGTCGGAAAGTGCGAGGTCCGGGCTGTGGCGTGGACGAGGAAGAACTGTCCAATGAAGTTTTGTGAGCTTCAAAAATGGCTCTGAGCACTATGGGACTTAACATCTGTGGTCATCAGTCCCCTAGAACTTAGAACTAATTAAACCTAACTAGCCTAAGGACATCACACACATCCATGCCCGAGGCAGGATTCGAACCGGCAACCGTAGCGGTCGCGCGGTTCCAGACTGAAGTGCCTAGAACCGCTCGGCCACTCCGGCCGGCTTTGTGAGCTTCCCTCGGGTGCGCAGACTTATGAGGGGCCTAGCGTTGTCAAGGAGAAGAAGTTTATTTGCATTTTTGTGGTGACGAACAAGCTTAACCCATTTCTTCAGTTTCCGGAGTGTAGCACAATACACTTCAGAGCTGATCGTTGCACCATGCGGGAGGACAATCCCTTTAGAGCCAAGAAGACGGTTGCCATGACTTGACCGGCTGAGTGTGTGACTTTGAAATTTGTCTTTGGAGGATAGATGGTGTGGCGCCACTCCATGGAGTGCTGTTTTGTGTCCTGTTCGAAGTGGTTAAGCTATTTTTCATCGCCTGTGACGATGTTCGACAATTATTGTCACGATCAATCTCTTTAAAGCGAGCCATTCCGCGCTGATAGTCATTCATTGTTATGTATAGTCTTTTGTTAGGAAGCGAGGAACCCAGTGGGCACACACCTTTGGGTACCCCAGTTGTTGGACGAGTGTGTCAGCACTAACAACAGAGACGTCCAGTTGTGCAGCGAGGTGTTCCATTGTGATCTGTCGATCACTTCGAATAAGTGTCCGCATGTTCCAAGGTTGCACGAGACACCGCTGTATGTGGTCGACAAGCAGGGGATCGGACAGGTTGATGCGGCGATGACAGAGGCTCCGCCCAATTACTAATCGTGCTTTTGTTCACTGCTAGGCCTCCGTAGACATTCCGCAAGCCTCTAAGAATACCTGGGATACTCCGGTTTTCCGCCAAAAGAAACTCAGTGACAGCTCTCTGCTCTGTTACAAACGTCATTTTGAAGATTGCATTTGCGCCGCCACCTATCGGAACTTCATGAAACTACAGGTGCTGAAGCGGGAATATTCTACAACGTCCCATAACAAATTCTGCATATTTTAAACCGCAGCTGGCCGAGGAATATGTGTTGCACTACGTTTTGAACGCCCCTCGTATTTTACGGGGGTCACTCCAAAAGAAATGCATACTATTTTTTTTTTTAAATTCGTCTTTTATTCTACATGTTTGAAAGTTTTACAGTGTGTAGATACATCCTTTAGGAACAATATTTTCATTTCTCCACATAATTTCCATCCCTCTCAACTGCCTTACGCCATCTTGGAACCAGCGCCTGTATACCCGCACGGTAAAATTCTGGACCAACATGTTGGACCTACTGTTTGGCAGCGTGCACAAGGGAGTCATCATCTTCAAACCTTGTTCCACGAAGAGAGTCTTTCAGTTTCCCAAAGAGATGATAGTCATATGGAGCCAGGTCAGGACTGTAAGGCGGCTGTTTCAGTGCTGTCCATCCGAGTTTTGTGATCGCTTCCATGGTTTTTTGACTGACTGTGGCCGTGCATTGTCGTGCAACAGCAAAACATGCTGCTTTTGCCGATGTGGTTGAACACGACTCAGTCGAGCTTGAAGTTTATGCAGTGTCGTCACATATGCATCAGAATTTATGGTGGTTCCACTTGGCATGATGTCCACAAGCAAGAGTCCTTCGGAATCGAAAAACACCGTAGCCATCACTTTTCCAGCAGAAGGTGTGGTTTTGAATTTTTTTTTCTTGGGTGAATTTACATGATGCCACTCCATTGATTGCCTCTTCGTCTCTGGTGAAAAATGATGGAGTCATGTTTCATCACCTGTCACGATTCTTCCAAGAAATTCATCTCCACCATTCTCGTACTGTTCCTAAAGTTCGCTGCATGCCGTCTTTCTTGTTCCTTGTGAGCCACTGTCAACATCCCGGGAACCCACCTGGCACAAACCTTTTTTAACGCCAACACTTCCAGTATTCTGCAAACACTTCCTTCCCCTATCCCAACGTAGCGTGACAATTCTTCCACTGTGATGCGTCTGTCAGCACACACCAATTCGTTAACTCTCTGCCGCTGTGAGTACAATCCTCAATATTGCCGTGCCCGCTTTCATCACGTAACCTGCTTGCCCACCGACTAACTGTGCTGCGATCGACAGCAGCATCTCCATAGGCCTTTTTCAACCTCTTGTGGATGTTTCCCACTGTCTCGTTTTCACAGCACAGGAATTCTATGACAGCACGTTGCTTCTGACGAACGTCAAGTGTAGCAGCCATCTTGAAGACATGCTGTGACGGCGCCACTGACGGGAACAGGTAAAACTAAGTTTGAAAAAAGCGGGAAAGATCTATCTCCACACTGTAAAACGTTCACACGTACAGAATGAAAACTGTATTTTTACAAAAATAGTGTGCATTTCTTTTGGAGTGACCCTCGTATTTTATCCATAGTGCCTGAAGATTTCCACAGCTACTTAGAGGCACAAAGGGAGATAGAGAGAGACAAAGAGAGAGAGAGAGAGAGAAGAAATCTTTATAGTCAGTTCTCACAAGAAAATTCGGAGTACAGAAAGCGCTTTGAGTAATTTCAGAAAACGCTTCGCATCCCAGCACCCTTTTACCACGCAACAGAGCATTTTTTTCTTAACGTACCTGAAATACATGTTGTTGTTTGAAGATGATCTTCTGTCTGTAAAGAATTTAACTTTTTTAACTTTGCACGTTTCTCCCCTGTCTTGCATCCATTTAACAAAGCAGAACGCAAGTATTTAAAAACGACACAGAGGAGATTCGGCAAGTCAGGTATCATCCTTTAAACGAAGGCTAAGTAATTCTATTCAAAAAAAGTAAAATAAAGTGAAATAAATGTAGTCTCACAAGAAATAAGTTTGAAACTGAGTCGTCCTTTTGCAAAATTCAATATGTCCACGTTTTGCGTAAAACGAGATAACACTGCTATCTTGTTCTGATTGTCAAGACCTACATCCCAGCAGTGTCGAAATTCTACAAAATACTCAACTGTATCGAACTGAACGCATAAATCGGACGTAACCGACACGATGAAAGTTTCTGTTTTAGCGGGAATAGTGTTTTGTATACGGTGCAGTCCCCGCTGTTGCCCCTCGATCGATACGAGAACAAAATAATAGAATCTCCCTGAACTGCGACAAACGCGCAGTCGAACATCTAGGTGATTGTTTTATCGTTGCTTGTTTTGAAGCGTACGCCAGCGTAGAAGTCATTGAAGTGGTGTGTACATAGGTGATTCGTCGTGGACAGCGGGCTGGGGGCGGCATTCGAATGATAGCTGCGAAATGTACTGAATGTTACGGTCACATGTCGGAAGAACAGTAATTCTCAAGTGGGCAATGTCGTCCAAGTCTGAAGCGTCCATGAAAGTTGAAGTTTTATTCAAATTTCGTGATTTTTTTACTTGACAGAGGACATAATACACTAATAGTGACAACTCAGTCCATTGTGTTTAATGAACTCCACCCAATCAATCATCAAATAATGCAGAACTATCATAATCGACAAGGAGGGGAGTAATTTTGTCTTCAGTAACATTTTGTAGATGTTTTCTAGTTCTGCAGCTGGCCGAAGTCGGTAATGTGATTCTGACATGATAATTTATTACCGAATACACCATAAAATATTTTAAAGCCTTTCCCCTCCGCTTTGGAGCAATGTCTTCAACATCATAAAGACTAAAGAGAAAAAGAAAGTAAGCCCACGAGAGTAAATTATACAAGAAAGAAATTTAAAAAAACAGAAGACAATCATTCGTACAACATTCCATTCCAGAAACTGTTTCTTTTGGTTTTAATATGTTTTAGATTCATTAACGGAGTTATTCATAGTCTGTTGTGTGACTCACGTCATGTGGCAAAATAGGACACACTTTTCTGTATGTTACAGCCAATAACCACGCTCAGTCCATTATTATACTGTCATCGCAGTCTTTGGGCAATTGAGTTCTAGTTTTGGTGTCGATTAATAGCACATTCTTGTCACAGCCGCGTTAATAGTGGACCCTAAAGGGATAAGCAACCACTACAGTGTTCATGAGTTTCTTTAAGCGCACTAAGTAGTCCATTTAGTGTGTGATTGTATTCTGGCTACTCTCAGGCACACAAAATATGCAAAATGTGTACGTTGATCATCTTGTTCAGCCACATCATTAAATTAAAATGGGGACAAGAAAGACACCACTCACTCTCTAATTACCCTCATATTCGGTATATAAATACTGAACAAAGATGAACCTGATGTTATCACAGGGTCTACGAACATATAAGTTCGTTTAACTAAGTGCAGCTTCAATAACTGGAAATAAAAGATAAAAAGTTGCAACGCGACATTTACTTTCTTTCTCAAGCGGGTGCTGGACTTCTTCCATTTTAGCAGGAATATAATACTGTATATTAAAAAAGTCATTACTTCTGGGACTATCCTTCTTCCGTAATACATTTGCGGATTGTAAACCACGGCATTACAACTAAACGAAAGAAGCAACAAAATTACTTCGACAAAAAAGTTAACTTACCCTATTTTTTCCCCTTGTGGCTTTGAGTAAATTTTGAACGATATTGTAGTAGACCCCGAATTAATAACCCAAAAGCGAGAACACATAAAAGTGACAATACTTTTTGAATTTAATCTAAATCAGAGAATGTGTGCGTGCATTTCGTTACTCTTCTCCGTTTTAATTTATCGAATTCTTATCGAGATTGCTGAATGACAATCAGCTGTCTGCAACCGAAGCAATCTAAATTGTTGTAATATTGCATTGTTACGACAATCTGACGTACAACAGTCATATAGGTAGCCTATAGAAGCATTCTGCTTTCCTTTGCTTGTACATCCCTCTTTTGATGTTTCACTAATTGCTTCACTCCAGTCACTATTTTTCTTTTATTAAAATCTTTAACGTTGAGTTCCTTTCAAACGTGTATCGTGGACACCCGCACTACGACTGCAGTGCCTGAAAACTGTTTCTGTTCTCGTCGTCTTGCTGGACTGTAACACATAGAGGTGCGAATGATGGAGGGAATGCGATGTGGGCACCATTACGCAACATTACAAGCGAAAGCCACAGCGAGTCATCGTACGCTGTAAATTTCTACCTGGTTGCACAGATTTTGATTCAGATTTGATTAACAGGTACGATGCAAAGTACTATTAAATGGAAGAAACGTTTTTATACCATTGTTTGTTTACTTGGGAACTTATTAGAAATAGATCAACCGAGTTTCGACTGCAGCCGAGAAACGCCACTTGTGTGGTTGGATCTCGTATTAACGGTTAACGAAATTATTTTTGTATCACCATCCGCTCTGCTGCTTCAATGACCGTCGCCTTCTTCGTTATGCACTTCATCTTTCACCGAACCGCTACCTAAAAGACGGTGCGAGCTATATTAAGTCCCGCTCCATCGACAAGCAGTCACAGGTTTGCGGTCAAATTAATGCGAAGAGAAGAGAAAATTTGTCAAGTAGCGCCGACGAAGAAGTGAAAATTTATATGTCTCTCTTACTAGTCTTTTATTAGTGTATACGCTGTGCGGTCTACCTATTGCAGATGAATACGTTTTTTGAGTCTCTTCGAATGTCAATATGTAGTTCAACAAGTCTTCGACTTCCGCAGATATCATACTTATGTTTTAGATATTGAACCTCGTTACTCTTCTAGGCGTGGCAGACGCACCATTTCTCTTCGGATGTCGACGTAGGTTTTATAACCATGGCCAACGAGTAAAATAAATGAAATCTTCGTGTAATATGTTTTTTATCACTTCCCAATAAAATATGTGCTAACCAAAGATATTCACTGAAATCTGAAGAAGGTTGAAATCAGTGTTCTCAACACAAAAGACTAGTCACACGATTACGCCAACAGCTACACAAATAACGCACGCAGCACATTTCGTCTCTTCCTGTAACCACTGCGTCCTGCCTACTTTCAGCTGTGGCAGCATTTTTACGTATACGTCATGACAGCACTCGAACTATATATTGTAAAACCGTTTTTTGTTTGATGTATTAGGCTTCGTTTCTGTACCCTTCAGCGATTTGAAACATAAAAAGGGAATCCTTCGCAGAGTGCAGGTTTTATACGCATTCAAATCGTGTTATAAGACTAAACGGAATCTGTTTTACCTTCCTACTTTCACTGTTTCGCATAAAGTGTTAATGGGGTTAGTGGAGCCCACATCGGCCATCATGCAGAGCTGCCGCATTCTGTAGTGTCGGGAGTGAGCGCAGAGCTGGTTCACATCGTTGATTTTGCTGTTTCAAGTCTGTCATATTGCCAGCTAACAGCTATGAACTAGCATTCTTTTAAAATTTGTTAAATATTTCAGCGGAGAATTACATGCATGTAACGTGGGAGAACTCCATGTACAAAGAGTACTAGGAAAGTTTTTCGATACAGCTTTATTTATTTAATTTTTTCGAAGTAATTTCCGCCACATTGACTACATCTCTCCATCCTCTGAAACCACTCCCCAACCCAGTTCTGCTAAGTTTCTGTAGGGAGTAAGGCACACGCGTAGTCCCAAGCCCTCAGGAGGTCCACATCACTTGAAAATTGCACTCGTTTCACCTTCACTTTCACATGCAGAAACAGTGCAAAGTCACAAGGAGCTAGGTCTGGACGGTAAGGAGGGTGCTCAAGATGTTTCAAAGCTGTACCCTCTAATACACGGTGCATTCTTTGGCAAATGGGCTGGAGCGTTGTCGTGATGGAGGAACCAAGTGTCCATTCTTGACTTCGGTCGTAGGTTCTTCAAAGATTGGATGTCTTTGGGCAGGCACTGATCAGTATCACTCATATGTGACTGTCTTCAGTGTGTCCAAAACGACACGCTCCACATTTCCACTTAATCTGAAAATAAAACAGCCATTATTTTCTTCTTTACTGATTGGGATTTTCTGACAGCTAAGGGTGTTCACGGTAAATGATAACAGCCAAACAGTTGCAGGATAAAGATTTATTGAAATCCTTGACCACTGTTTCGGTATATCTAAATATACCTTCATCAGAAGCAAAAATGCACCTGAACAGGAAGACGCCCTCATTAGCAAAAACCTTAGCACCATCACTGAAATGGAAGAAAAAAAAACATTTATAGCTTTAAGTAATCACGAAAATTACCAAAGTATTACAATTACAAAAACTTTTAGCCACTTACTAAAATCACATCCTGCAGTGGAGATACATAAAACAATCGTGCCAAAGGCGTCGTCAGCAGTTAAAATATGACCTCCATCTGTATAGCATAATTATGAAGTGATGGCGGATGCGAACACGGCATATTATCAGTGCTTAGCCTGTGAACTAGCGTGAAGAGGGTGTGGAAGCACTAGGGCAGACAGTTTCACCAAGAGAGGGCACTTTTGGTATGGGCGAGACACTCGCGCACATCAAAACCCAGGAAACATACTCATGCGTGTCAAAATTTTAAAGGTTGTGCTAATTCAAAAGATCTGTCTTAATAAATAAAACATATAAGAAACATTTAAAACACATACATACAATAGAAAATATGAACACCAATTTGCCTGTGTCCTAGTGTCAAGCAGGTGAAGCTTGCGCTAAGGAACACATCTAACGAGAGAGGGCACTAGTGTTATGCGCGAGAATCCTGCGCAAATTAAAGACTAGGATACATTGTAGCGAAAACGAACAAAATGTAGTAGTAAATCGAATCATCTGTCGTCATGAATAAAAAACATGACAGAATCATTTAAACCACACATACACATCGAAAACCGCGAACAACAATCATCAAAAATACGTAAAATCCCAACAAGACAGGAAAGGAGCATCTCACCAGCATCAACAGACAAGAAAACTAGTTTATAGTCAGCCAGACTATATTACGTTAGAGCAAGAAGGGGTTTGAAACTACTCAAAAAATTTTTGTTTCTAAGCTGCACATGTTCGTTAAGAATAGATCCATCTTTTTGAGATACATGTTTGAAAATTTGTAGTTCCTCAAACAGGTCCAGTTTGCAACCCTTACTCATTTCGTGTACCAATTCTACGTCATCCAATTTTCATGGCGTACGCTGTAAGAGCAATAGATGTTCAGCAAACGTGGAATTGTACACGTTTTCCCTATTATATTTAAATATACCGAAACCGTGGTCAACGATTTCAATAAATCTTTATCCTGCAACTGTTTGACTGTTATCATTTACCGTGAAGATTTTCAACAGTTTCTGCTTCAGCCATGTTTAAAATTTTGAGCTAAGGGTGTGTCATCATCTTCAGAGTGTCAGACTTTATTTTGAGTCTTCGTCGGCACCTCATAATAGTACAATCAGGTCTAATCAGCTGTCACGATGTTATTCTCATACTTTGATCGTCCCTTAGAAAACTTCTTTAACACCTCCAGGCACCAAGTCACACGTCTTGTCGCCTGCTCTTCCGCCAGTCTATGCGGCACCTCAGAGGCAACAAAGTTTCCTTATGTGGTGTCACCGCCAGACACCACACTTGCTAGGTGGTAGGCTTTAAATCGGCCGCGGTCCGTTAGTATACGTCGAACCCGCGTGTCGCCACTATCAGTGATTGCAGACCGAGCGCCGTCACACGGCAGGTCTAGAGAGACTTCCTAGCACACGCCCCAGTTGTACAGCCGACTTTGCTAGCGATGGTTCACTGACAAATTACGCTCTCATTTGCCGAGACGATAGTTAGCATAGCCTTCAGCTACGTCATTTGCTACGACCTAGCAAGGCGCCATTATCATTTGTTATTTATCTTGTGATGCATGTACCGTCAGACCGATGTTCACCAATTATGGATTAAAGTTAAGTATTCCAGAAGCTACGTACCTTTTTTGCTAGTATAATTACTTTACCTGTTCCAGACCTCACGCCAGCCTGCGTGAGCTTAAACGCGTGCCTTTCGGCTACCCGTCACAGTGGATTGGCTGTCTTGCCAGTCCACAACACCTTATTTGCAAATCATCCTGCGGAATAGAACGGATTGCTGTTACATCCAGCCCTAAGGTATCCGCTATCAGCTTATAGGTTATTCGCCTGTCTTCGTCCAGCATTTTTCTCACAGCATCAATGTTTTCCTCCGTAGCTGATGATCGTGGCCGTCCCACCCTCTCAGCATCCTCCCCAGAATGAAATTTCCTCTTTGGAATTCTCTGTGCCACCTGAATATTGTTAGTTGTACGATGTGGACACCATCACCGAGTGCAAAAGTCATTTCTTCAAAGCACTGGTCTATGTATAAACACGCACGAAGTTGAACCACAAAACTACCCGAATCTCACTTCGTGACTACGATGCCATAGTAAGCACTTCAAACTAACGGTGCTAGTGAACGGCTGTGCCGACAGATTTGGCACAGCGGCTACAATGCAAGTACGAAGTATTCTCAGAACACAGCAACAATCATCCTCCAGCGACTTACTGTTGCTTCGTATTGCGAAACTTTCCTAGTACCCTTTGTATATCGAAACTACCGTGTTTAAGGACTCTTGCTTAGAAAGTCGCATCACTCATGTCGAAGCAGAATAGGAGCCATATTGAAACAGCACATGCGCTTCACACCAATGCTTATATTTTCTTTCTTGCTGGCACTTTATTCCTTCCAATTGTTTGGTCTCGTGACCTGGAATCCGGGTGTGCAGGCCCTCTGTAAGTTGGACTTTTCACTCACTAGGTTATTTGTAACATTAACGTGCTTAGTTCTATGTTCGTCTCTTTGAATGCTTCGATCTGGATGTCTTTCCTTGCGTAATTTCCATGTGTGTTGTCTTTGATTATGTTGCACGCACATAGGTTTCATCGTTGGTTTTTTAAATAGCAAACGTAAATGTTTAAATTGAATGTTTGGCATATATATATATATATATATATATATATATATATATTGGCGTGCAAATATTTAGGAAATAAGTCATTTTCACATGATGTGTCATTGCTGAGTGACTGAGTGACAGTTCGACGAAACATGAACCTTACATAGAACGAAATGCTATGGTATAGTATAGAACGTACCTAAAAGAAGTACGGAGTTAGACGAAAAGAAATGACACCTTTATTCAAAGACAATAATTACTCTGAAGTCACCGAGATTTATGGTGGTCCGCTGGAATTATAAAAGGCATGACATGGCTCTTACTAGGGTTTTTGTTCATCACGGATGGCAGTGCTTATTCCGCAAAGTGCTTCTATGCTGGCTAGAACGCTGGTAAGGTGTTTTTGTGGTAGCGCCCTCCATTCCTCCACCAGCGCTTTTAATGACTGCTGGATGGTCGTTGAAGCATATGGATGAGCTGCGTTTCCCCAACACTTCCCACATGTGCTGGATGAGATGTAAGTCTGGGAACACGGACGCCAGTCCATTCGCCGAGTATACTCTCGTTCCAAGACCTCCTCCATCTGCACACTTTGATGCAGTCGCGCGTTGTCATTCATAAAAGTGAAAGGGGGAAAGGAAGATTAGAGCTTAATGTCCCGTCAACAGAGCGGTCATTAGAGACGGAGCACAAGCTCTGGTTGCTCCAAGGGCGGGGGAGAGGAAATCAGCCGTACTCTTCCAAAGGAACCATTCCGGAATTTGCTTGGAGCGATTTAGCGAAATCACGGACAACCTACTAAATCTGAATGACCAGACGGTAATTTGAACCGTCGTCCACTCGAAAGCGAGTCTGGTATGTTAACCACTACTCCACCTCGCTCTGTTATAAAAATGAGGTTCATGGCCGAGTAGACCCCTAAAAAGAAGGGAGTACAGTGTAGCGTTGACCGGTGAGTGTAACAGTTTCAAAGATTTGGACGTCAGTATATGCATGCAACATTATGCTTCCCCACATCTATAAAACCAGAGTACCAAAACGATCGTGTTCGACAAGATGATCCTTGGTGCATTACATGTTACCACCTCCCGCTATATGATGGTACGTCCAGAATCATCAGAGTAAATCTGCAACTAGGGAAATATGTTATACCGAAGTCAGCCACAAAGTCGCAGTTATGAAGCAAACGGCTTGTTTGCGGACGCACGTTTGCTAGAACGACTTTGCTGCTGTTATCGTATTCTTTCACAGTTGCAATTTTTAATGTTGTGATCCACCCTGTATAAATAAGGACGTCTTTTTCGCTGAAAGATAACAATGATCTCAGGAATTGCCTCAGATGGAAGTGATTTGTTTCTTCTCTTGATATTTAGAACTGGAATAACATTTAGGAATATATTTCTGTTGAGAGGAATTTCTGTATAGCACTTCTTTTAAAAGAGAAAACAACCCACTGCCACCATCACTAGATTTAGATTTACTTTTAAAGTTTGACAATACTACAATGTGCAGGAAGGGAGACTTAAGTCTGAGGAAGGCATTAAGTGTGCATGCGTATGTGTGTGTGTGTGGGGGGGGGGGGGGGGGGGAGGAGGGGGCGGCGTATGATTTGTCGCTTGTGGAGCAAAACATTTCTTTAGCCGACCGTGGAGACTGGACAAGGGTTTACTGTGTGAAGTGTGACCGGTAGCTGCTGTACCGATAAATTGGTGGGCATCAGATCTTTGTGCGCTGGAGTACCATACGTTTGTGTGTTGTTGTGCTACGGGAATACTTTAGTAAAAGGTATTTTTTGCATTGATAATGTTTCCTTCACATTGCGGTGACGTTCAAAAGCATGATGATATATTTTAGTCTTCAGAATGAGATTTTCACTCTGCAGCGGAGTGTGCGCTGATATGAAACTTCCTGGAAGATTAAAACTGTGTGCCCGACCGAGACTCGAATTCGGGACCTTTGCTTTTCGCGGGCAAGTGCTCTACCAACTGAGCTACCGAAGCACGACTCACGCCCGGTACTCACAGCTTTACTTCTGCCAGTACCTCGTCTCCCACCTTCCAAACTTTACAGAAGCTCTCCTGCGAACCTTGCAGAACTAGCACTCCTGAAAGAAAGGATATTGCGGAGACATGGCTTAGCCACAGCCTGGGGGATGTTTCCAGAATGAGATTTTCACTCTGCAGCGGAGTGTGCGCGAATATGAAACTTCCTGGCAGATTAAAACTGTGTGCCCGACCGAGACTCGAACTCGGGACCTTTGCCTTTCGCGGGCAAGTGCTCTACCAACTGAGCTACCGAAGCCGCGAAAGGCAAAGGTCCCGAGTTCGAGTCTCGGTCGGGCACACAGTTTTATTTTAGTCTTATTTGTTTCTTTTATTTGCAGACAGCCTCATAACACACTGCAGAGGTTTCTTGCCGCTGCTACTAAAATTTGCAGGCTCGTTTCCAGTTCACCATTTGATACATACGAATCTTCGAAACACTGATGCTTTTCCTAGTTATCATACCCGCTTTAACGCAGCCGTATACTTCACTTCACTTTTCGCTCGTTCGAAACAGCTGTCGGAAGACTTCCCCACTTCTTTTACAAAACTTGTGTCAGAATATGATATGGTATTGTTAATCAAAGAGCCATAACGATTGAATTTCGGCTGCGGTTTTGTACTTTATTAACAAGCTTTGTATTGTACAATAAAAGAGACAACTTTTATAATTGCTGTCAGTTGTATTACAAAAATGGCTCTGAGCACTATGGGACTTAACTTCTGAGGTCATCAGTCCCCTAGAACTTAGAACTACTCAAACCTAACTAACCGTAGGACATCACACACATCCATGCCCGAGGCAGGATTCGAACCTGCGACCGTAGCGGTCACGTGGTTCCAGACTGAAGCGCCTACTAGAAGTTCATGAAAGCTAACTACTCTTTTCTGCAAATGAATTTAATTTTGTCCTCTGCGATTTCAGTTATGTTATTGTTAGTGTGTACGTATTAATTCACATAGATAACACTCAGAACCGACTACTGTTAATACGAGTAAATACAGCTATGTGTACGCTCGTGGAAACGGAAGGCAGTAATAGAAAAAAAAATTGTATGTGTGTATGTTTGTGTGTGTGTGTGTGTGTGTGTGAGTGAGTGAGTGAGTGAGTAAGTGAGGGAGAGAGAGAGAGAGAGAGAGAGAGAGAGAGACCTGCGGCCATCCTTTTGATGTCATTTATTATGTAGCTATCAGTTTCGGTGTTTCAGTGCACCATCTTCAGGCCTTAACTCCAGCATATATCTCGTGAAATACTGTACAACGATTTCAGTTGGATGTGCAGGTTTGCAGCTTGGCGGGAGTCGGAGGGTGGAGGGAGAGGGCTGGGGAGGGACGGGGGGAGGGCAGAATAGCCTGGGATGCAGAGAAAGCGGAGAGAAACTGTACCTTATCCACCCCCGCAGCGAAGGGTCGTGTCCATGAGCACCACAATCCACAAAATTCCCCAGGAGGTCCTAACTGCCCACACACATCCAAGGTGACTGATACTGCAGGACACCAAGGAGACCGTGAGAACTTCGTGAACTCCATACAATTAAATCTTCGATTTTCTCCTCCTCCTCCTTCTTCTTCTTCTTCTTCTCCGTCTCCTGCGTCGTCTTCTATTTCGTCTTCGTCAGGGAATTAAGCACTACAGCCAGATGCTTTACTGATCACTACATGTATTACTTCCATCACTAAGCTCCATCATGTTCCAAATGAAATGCACTCCATCCATTCAGAACCTTAAATCCCTTCTCTGCTTCAAGTTAACGGATAATGTCTTCATAATCTACACCATTTGTGTTTCCTCCAGAATCTCCACGCCTACTCCCAGTACTGCTTAAGCTAGTCCCTCTTGATCTCAAAGATTTACCTCTTTAGATCCGGAATTCACTGATGGCCACCTAAAGTATCTCACACTACTGCAGACACCAATCAACAAAGCTTCTGCTTGGTATCTGTCAGACATTCAAAATTAAGAAGTGCCTCCATTGTAAGCTAGGCAGCTGTGTGAAAAGCACAATTTATGTAAACGAATAAGATTATAAAAAGCCTTTACAGACAGACAACGTACTGTTTAGATACTGCAGAACCAGATTTCCTCCATATTTTCTTACTGAGATGTCTAAAATATCATCACCACTGGGAATCAGTCACTGAACGTCCTTCCATTTACCACCAAGATAGCAAAAAAAATCATCACATCCTTTGCAAGGATATAGACTGTCAATCTCAATGGCCTGGGATGAGGAATCTCTTACCAAAACTTTGCCCTGGTACCTCAAAGTTGTAGAGGACTTGCCCACGAAAGGTAAAGGTCCCGAGTTCGAGTCTAGGTCCGGCACACAGTTTTAATCTGCCAGGAAGTTTCATATCAGCGCACACTCCGCTGCAGATTGAAAACTTCATTCTGGATCAAGCTTAAAGTGTGCATGACACTAACATTTCATTCCAGTCAGGTTGTATCGTATGAACAGATATAAAAATCCGTTGCACAGACAAATCGCTTACAAGTTCCCAAACAGTAAAACCACAAGAGAAGTAACACTGGCACCTTGATCCAAGGTTTTGATCGAATGAAGACGTATAAACCGTTACAACGAAATGTTGCTGTTGTTGTGGTCTTCAGTCCTGTGACTGGTTTGATGCAGCTCTCCATGATACTCTATCCTGTGCAAGCTTCTTCATCTCCCAGTACCTACTGCAACCTACATCCTTGTGAATCTGTTTAGTGTATTCATCTCCTGGTCTCCTTCTACGGTTTTTGCCCTCCACGCTGCCCCCCAATACTAAATTGGTGATCCCTTGATGCTTCAGAATATGCCCTACCAACCTAGCCCTTCTTCTAGTCAAGTTGTGCAACAAATTTCTCTTCTCTCCAATTCTATTCAATACCTCCTCGTTAGTTAGCACATAATAATTCTTTTTAAAGACACCAGTTGCCTGCTGCAACACAGCAGAAGTTGTGAATGATACGTAGCAGCGCGTAATCGATCCAGGATCCGTTGCTGAAATACGAGTGCTCGCTATACCACGCAGTGGCTCTGCAAGTACGGCAGAACTCTGAGGCTGTAACGTGGTTTCAAGACAGTTTGACGGCACTAGGCAGATCCTCACTGCAACAATACCTGCTCGGACGTGTACAAAAACTGTCCATCCACAAATGGCCTTTCCTCCTTCACGGCACCGCTTGATGACGTTTCTGCTGCTGCATCCTGCTCTCAGGCATGAACGGTAGGGCACCCAGCTTTCTGCCGTTACCTACCGAAGAAGTCGCCGCTTGCCTCCTTGCGCCCACAGTAAAGCCGCCTCCAATGTCCCGGCGCCGCCACCGTGCCAATGCATTCTCACCGAGCAGAGATACAGTGTTTATAAATTAACAATGTAGGAAAAGACAGATTGCTACTTACCGTAAACATAATACGCTAAGATGCAGACAGGCACAATTAATAGACGCACGTAAGCTTCTGACCACAGCTTTCGTCGGAAGAGGAAAAACACAAACGATTCATTTACACAAGCAAGCACACCTCACGCACACATGACCTCCAACTCTAATAGCTCGGGCCAACTTAATGTTTGTCTGCGGTTCTCACAATATGACTCCCGCCTCCCAAGCCATCAAATTAAAACACAACGCTCAGTGACAACTAGAAGGATGGCCCTTCCTTCATCCTGCAGCGATCATTGTGCCCCCCGACCCACTACAGACAATAAAATAATGATGGCTGCAAGAGCAAGATATCTTACACAAGGCACAGCGAGTTTGCTAAGTGAGCAGAACTTGCAGGGGTCTGTTATGTGGCGCCCGACTGCTGGCAGACCGCATAGCCTCAGTTGTCGCAACCTTATGTAAACTGCCAGTTGGCTCCTTTTGAAAGTACAGTGTGTAAACTTTTAGATGGCAGACCTCTCCCTAGTCCTGAATCGGTAGAAGTCGGTACACGTCGGTAGGCTTCGGTAGGCACGCAGTTTCGACTGCTGCCAACATCACGTAGCAGACTGTGTTGTACAAGGTAGCCATTGTAGTCTGCTTCGTTATTGTTTGCGCTGTACTGTTCTGCGTGTTTTTATTGTGCAGTTGTGCTAAACATTATCAAAATGAGTGAAGAGGCAGTTGCTGGCCCATCTCGGGAGTCGCCAACAACCCCAACCGGTAGGCCTACGGTTAGAAGGAAAGCAGTATTACGTAGCGATGCTCGCAAAATTATATTACCACATCAGATGTGAGTGAGGAAGACTCAGACACACAAACGGAAGACAGTGACAGTGAAAGCGACTGATCATATCGCGTGAAATGTTTTTACAAAATATCACAGCTTGAATAAATAACAAAAACAATCTCCTATTATTTTGTTGTAAATTGTGTTTCTGTTCTATTTTAATCAAACACAGAAACGGAACATAGTGGCAGTGAAAGCGGTGGACCACATGGCTTTAAATTTTTTCAAAAGTATGACATCTCGAATAAATACGAAAAACAATCTGCCATTCTTTGCGTCGTAAATTTTATTTCTATTTCAGACTGTTTCCTTTCCTTGCGATAAGCGTACTTCATTCCTGCAGTTAAGATATTTATTACACACTAGCTGTACGCCCGTGCTTCGCAATGGAAGAAATCTCGGAAAGTTGTTGACCGATTGATTTAAAATTTTAGCACAACGTTTTTTAGGAATACGCCCGTGGTTTTATATACTTTTTTAACACGTTTGCGAAACGTGTTGCGAATAGTGTTAGTAGTGAAGAAATAATAGAACAATACGTCATGCCTGACGCGGCACTTTTTCACGAATCTCGACGTTTACCACGTCATATCTCCTGAATTATATGTCGTAAAGAAACATAAATGTGCCGACCCATTTACTGATATATGTGGATACTGTATGCAAAATATGTTGCGATTAGAGCTAATAGTAACGAAATAATACATTAAAACGTCATGCCTATTGCGGCAGATTTACGGTATGTACTGAGAAAATGTAGTAAGCGACAACCTTTTTTCCTTTCATTGCAATCGGATGAATGGTTTGTGAGCACATAGTAGACAAACATACATACATTCATTTTTATATATATAGATTTTAATGTACATGACGATTTCAGTTTCGTTTACGAACAACAGTTAAAGCGAGTTTTACTTCCAAGCCTTTCGTCTGCTTTCGTGTAAGCATGACGCGCAATTTGTAGTGCCAGCACTGCAACTGGTAGCCGAGCCTTGTCCCCCCCCAACGGCTCCTCTCCCCTCGCCGGCCAATGCTTGCTTCCTCCTCTCCCCGCACTCCCCTCACAACTCGGCCTTCTTATAGTTAACACACTGTAAGCAGTACTCATTATAGGTATAAAATTGGCTCAACGGTTTCTGCAGTAATATTTGCCCACCAGCCGTCTTGAGCGAAATGTGGTCATGTCTGAGTTTTGTAATGAATTACTTGTGTACAACGTTACTAGCGCCAGTTCACGAGTGTCTCCAGCTCGTCTTCATCGTATCAAGGCAAAGTCTGTGACTTCAGTAAAACTGTATTAAGACATGGACTAGTGAAAATAGTAACTGTGTTAACACATACTGGCCTCCAAAATTAAAGCAACAAACAGATATTCTGCAAGGTTGCATTTATTTTGCCACAAAATAGTAGACACAGGTGACAGTAAAGGAGAAACAATGTAAATAGCACAAAAAGTAAACAGCTGCAAGATGCATAACGGTAGACAAAAATGTTCTTCCTTTTTTCTAACGTAATGGATTTGCACACACATTCCGACCACTGGTTAATGTGCTCAGTGTGGGTATGACTACCTCTGTCAACAATACAGGCCTGACGAAGAAGGGGCATGCTGTGCATCATTTGTTGAGGAAATAACACCCATTCTTGCATTTGAGCTAGTCACTGTTCTTGGAGAGTGGTTGGTGGATGCAACCCGTCTCCTTAATGCGTCCCAGACATGCTCTATGGGATTGAAATCGGGAGAGCGAGTGGGCCACG
Source organism: Schistocerca americana (assembly GCF_021461395.2). Lineage (NCBI taxonomy): Eukaryota > Metazoa > Arthropoda > Insecta > Orthoptera > Acrididae > Schistocerca > Schistocerca americana. Next base: position 17,905,525 of record NC_060124.1, read on the forward strand.
TCATAGGTGTAATGCCTTCCTTTTCGAAGGAAACATCAACCACCTGTGCTCTAATGGCGTCGACAGTTATCGTCCATCACTACGAAGCCTAGCAGCACAGCACCTTGATGTCCCAAGATCTTACCACGATAACTGACAGCAGCTAAACCTTGCCGAGTCACCCTCTAGAATTACGTGAAGAGGTGTTCGAGTCGTCAACGTAATCCCTGCCGCACTTCCTCGATATCAGTCTCTTACCACAATGTTTGGACTCCGACATCGTGTTCCACTTTCCCTCCAGAGGCGAATCCGTCGAGAATCACTCTCCAGACCAAATAGAGACTCATTTGTGAAAAGAATATCGGCCTACTGTTCGATCGTCCAGGTGGGGGATGTTGACGACTCCACTTTACAGGGAGACGTGGCTTAGGCACAGCCTGGGGGATGTTTCCAGAATGAGATTTTCACTCTGCAGCGGAGTGTGCGCTGATATGAAACTTCCTGGCAGATTAAGCCAGGCTAAGCCATGTCTCCGCAGTATCCTTTCTTTCAGGAGTGCTGGTTCTGCAAGGTTCGCAGGAGAGCTTCTGTAAAGTTTGGAAGGTAGGAGACGAGATACTGGCAGAAGTAAAGCTGTGAGACCGGGCGTGAGTCGTGCTTCGGTAGCTCAGATGGTAGAGCACTTGTCCGCGAAAGGCAAAGGTCCCGAGTTCGAGTCTCGGTCGGGCACACAGTTTTAATCTGCCAAGAAGTTTCATATCAGCGCACACTCCGCTGCAGAGTGAAAATCTCATCCTCGATGGTGAGTATTCATAGGAGGTGAGGGTATCGTCTGGAGTGCCCCAGGGAATCGTGGTTCAAATGGTTCAAATGGCTCTGAGCACTATGGGACTCAACATCTTAGGTCATAAGTCCCCTAGAACTTAGAACTACTTAAACCTAACTAACCTAAGGACATCACACACACCCATGCCCGAGGCAGGATTCGAACCTGCGACCGTAGCAGCCTTGCGGCTCCGGACTGCAGCGCCAGAACCGCACGGCCACCGCGGTCGGCGGGAATCGTGGTAGGTCCGCTGTTTTCCATCTACATAAATGATCTTTTGGATAGGGTGGATAGCAATGTGCGGCTGTTTGCTGATGATGCTGTGGTGTACGGAAGGTGTCGTCGTTGAGTGACTGTAGGAGGATACAAGATGACTTGGACAGGCTTTGTGATTGGTGTAAAGAATGGTAGCTAACCCTAAATATAGATAAATATAAATTAATGCAGATGAATAGGAAAAAGAAATCCGTAATGTTCGAATACTCCATTAATAGTGTAGCGCTTGACACAGTCACGTCGATTAAATATTTGGGCGTAACATTGCAGAGCGATATGAAGTGGGACAAGCATGTAATGGCAGCTGTGGGGAAGGAGGATAGTCGTCTTCTGTTCATTGGTAGAATTTTGGGAAGAAGTTGTTCTTCTGTAAAGGAGACCGCTTATAAAACACTAATACGGCCTATTCTTGAGTACTGCTCGAGCGTTTGGGATCCCTATCAGGTCGGATTGAGGGAGGACATAGTAGCAATTCAGAGGCGGGCTGCTAGATTTGTTACTGGTGGGTTTGATCATCACGCGAGTGTTACGGAAATGCTTCAGGAACTCGGGTGGGAGTCTCTGGAGGAAAGGAGGCGTTCTCTTCGTGAATCGCTACTGAAGAAATTTAATGAACCAGCATTTGAGGCTGACTGCAGTACAATTTTACTGCCGCCAACTTATATTTCGCGGAAAGTCTACATTGATAAGATAAGAGAGATTAGGGCCCGTTCAGAGGCATATAGGCAGTCATTTTCCCCTCGTTCTGTTTGGGAGTGGAACAGGGAGAGAAGATGCTAGATGTGGTACGAGGTACCCTCCGCCACGCACCGTATGGTGGACTGCGGAGTATGTATGTAGATGTAGATGTAGATGTAGAAGTCCAGTGGATGCTGCGAGGTCAGATGCCAGTTGCCGTGCTGTACTAAGGCGGTACAGTCATGCTCGTACAGCCAAACAACGGTCCTCTCTTTCCTATGTGACACGGGGTCGTCCCTGTCCTGGTCTTCGGGATACAGTTTCGGTCTCTATAAACTGTCGCCATATCCGAAAAACAACAGAACGATTCACATTACGTCACCAGGCCACTTCAGTTTGCGATTGTTCTGCTTCCACTCTTCCTATGGGCCTTCACCGCAGAGTCTGGTAGGCGTCCTCTCTGTGCCATGCCGTCCGCAGCTCGTGGTCGCATTCGCGCTTCCCGAGCACAAGGTCCCGGGTTCGAGATGACTGGATGTTTGTGTTATCCTCATCATTTCATCATCATTCATGCACGTGGTGAGATTGGTCTGAGACAAGGTTGGGAATTTGCTCAGGCGCTGATAACCGCGCAGTCTAGCGCCCCACAAACCAAACGTCATCATCATCTGTGCCATACTGCACCGTATGTGACTGTTTACACAGTGATTGTGGATGTAGGACTATCCAGAAAACATCACCCCGTTTGATAGGTTCAAAATGGTTCAAATGGCTCGAAGCACTATGGGACTTAACATCTGAGGTCATCAGTCCCCTGGGCTTAGAACTACTTAAACCTAACTAACCTAAGGACATCACACACATCCATGCCCGTAGCGGTCGCGCAGTTCCAGACTGAAGCGCCTAGAACCGCTCGGCCACAGCGGCCGGCTTCATAGGTTCATGATGTCATAGCTGGCAGGGATGTCCATCGGCGAGAATGCCATCTGCCGTGCAGAACACGATCGTACGGACATCTGTTGATAGTCTGCATGATTATATTGTGAATTAGACAGAAAACGCGGAAATAGTGGTTTGTTGCTTTACTTTTGGACGCCAGTGTCTGTTCAAAAGTGACTTCTGTGACAATTTATTTACCTAGAAACTCTAGACCGTTATTTAGATCATGTAAAAGGCCTGTAAATTACTAATGCTAATTAACATACCAAATTTCAGTTCAAAGCATTCGACAGTTCTCATTAGTACAATTTGTAAAATACTATTTTTCTTTGTTAACTTTTAGTACTTTATTTAATTTCATGTAGCTGGATATTCGCTGTTCTGTTGTAATGTGTTGCTGTGTTTGCTAGCATTTGTGTTAAATTTGTGTTCTTTTCATTGATGTGTCGTTGTAAATCCGTTGTAGCACCTTTGTGTTTGTTATTGTCTGAGAATCGTCACTGTTGAAGTTTTTATGAACAAATATAATGTAAAAGGCTTGCGTGAAGAGGTAATTGCACTAAATGCGCAATGGGCATCACCTAAATTGCATATGATTAATGTTTGATCATTAACTATCTATTTCTACATAAAGATATCAGTGATTTTAATGATCAATACTGAGTGAACAGCTTTTGAAATGCCAAAGTAGTTGGCTAGTCGTTCCCTGTATGGTGTAACTAATGTTCCATAAATTTATGCATATACATTTATGGGAATTGATATTCATAGAATTTGCCAGTAAACTGTTAACATTAATACACAAATAAATACTTTTGAGTAGAAGACGGTTTGCATCTGCTCAATACCTAAGCCTTTTCTTAAAATCACCCAATGATTCAATGACTTGATATCTTGCAAAATGAAATTTTACTTCTTTTCCTAAATTTTCCCCTTCAATCAAATACTTTACAAGACTTCAGCGTTATAATCAAATAATCTTGGCTGAAGACACTACAGTACAGAAAATATAATATTTATTCCAAAGACACCTGGAGCCGCTATCGAACAATCAGCTAATCGAGATGTTGGTTTCCATTTAATAAGGTCGTGCAGTGTCTGTCACATCGACAGCCTATGTTCCAGAACAAACATTAGCGAAACTCGTTAATGTTCGGATGCCATCATCTCACTATAGCCTCCGTGCAGTTAGTATTCAGCTCTTTCGAGTAGTTGAGCAACGAATATGTTGACTGTATGCGCAGTTACCGTCGGTAAATAAAACAACTACCCCAGCAGCGTCCGAGGACGTCTGCAGCGGTAGAAGTCTCAGAACAATACCGCACTTTTTGTATCTTCGAAAAAGGAAAGGAAGAAAAAAGAACACCTATAACCCTCACTAAGAAAGTAAGAAGGTTTTTAACAGTTGAAATGGGCCGAGAACCATAGAGTAGAAATGTCTCTGCAGTGGCCATGCAGATGCGCAGAATTGGTTTTGTGTTGTCAACATACGTTGCCACCGTTGTCACACAATCGAGGGACGGCGTCCGTTTGTCCGTATATACCTATAGAATTCGAATATCATCATATCTCCAGTACAGACAGATTCTCTTCGTAAGAGTTGTGGATTTGGCACAGTCGTTTTGTAGACTCCATAACAATTTGCATTTGATACCTGGAATAAACTTAGCTCTTTGCTGTGAAGAGCAAAATGAACGTATATGACGTCACAGCACCGTCACATCGGGGTGTATTCAGACTGTCTGTCAGGTCACTTCACGTGAATTCGTTCAGCCCCGTACCGAACGGCGAAGGTGAGCTTATCAGTCACCATCCGAGATACAAAATGGTATAGCATCGGAACGGACAACGACAAAATTTATTAATGGCCGAAGCAAACTTCATAACATGAGTTATTCATGATATTTTACTCTCGATATGTTAGCGAAAATTCATTTTTAATGCCGGTGGTACGCATAAAATATCATCCGAAATTGTGCTAAACGCATTCTCTGAAAATTATTTCGTGCAGTTTGTTCATGAGCCCACGCGAATAGAAATGGGTTATGAAAACACACGTGACCTCTTAGCAACAAATAATCCCGAGTCAATAACGAGCATCAAAACCGATACAGGGATTAGTGAACACATGGTTGTCGTAGTGAGGCTGAACATTGTTATCCCCAAATCCTCCAAAAATAAACGAAAGATATACCTATTCAGAAAAGCAGATAAAAATTCACTTGACGCCTTCCTGAAAGACAATCTCCACTCATCCCAAATTAATAATACAAGTGCAGACCAGATGTGGCTTGAATTCAAGGAAATAGCGTCGGCAACAATTAAGAGATTTATGCCAAATAAATTAAAAAACGACGGAGCTGATTCTCCTTGGTACATAAAACGGGGTAGAACACTGTTACAGAAACAACGAAACAAACATGCCAAATTTAAACAGACGGAAAATCCCCAAGATTGGCGATCTCTTACAGAAGCTCTAAATTTAGCGCGGACTTCAATGCGAGATGCTTGTAACAGTTTCCACAACGAAACTTTGTCTCGAGACCTGGCAGATCATCCAGAGATATTCTGGTCGTATGTTAAGTATGTTAGCGGCAAGAAACAATCAATGCCTTCTCTGAGCGATAGCAATGGACATGCTATCGAAGACAGTGCTGCCGAAGCAGAGTTACTAAACACAGCCTTTCGAACTGCCTTCACAAAAGAAGACGAAGTAAATATTCCAGAATTCGAATCAAGAACAGCTGCCAGCTTGAGTGACGTAGAAGTAAATATCCTCGGAGTAGTGAATCAATTTATATCACTTAATAAATGCAAGTCTTCTGTTCCACTCTGTACACCAATTAGGTTCCTTTCGGAGTATGCTGATGCATTAGCTCCATACGTAACAACCATATACAACCGTTCACTCGGCGAAAGAGCCGTATCCAAAGACTGGAAAGTTGCACAGGTCACACCAATATTCAAGAAAGATAGTGGACGTAATCCACTTAATTACAGGCCCATATGGTTAACGCTGATATGCAACAGGATTTTGGAACATATATTGTGTTCAAACATTATAATTACCTCAAGAAAATTGTCTGTCGACACACAGTCAACCTGGGTTTAGAAAACATCGTTCCTGTGAATCACAAGTAGGGATATCAGACCGATTGCGTATGTCTGGATTTCAACAAGGCTTTCGGTACTGTACCACACAAGCGGCTTGTAGTGAAATTGCGTGTTTATGGAATATCGTCTCAATTATGTGACTGGATTTGTGATTTCCTGTCAGAGAGGTCACAGTTCGTAGTAACTGTCGGAAAGTCATCGAGTAAAACAGAAGTGATTTCTGGCGTTCCCCAAGGTAGAGTTATAGGCCCTTTGCTGTTCCTTATCTATATAAACGATTTTGGAGACAATTTGAGCAGCTGTCTTCGATTGTTTGCAGATGACGCTGTCGTTTATCGACTAATAAAGTCATCAGGAGACGAAAACAAACTGCAAAACGATTTAGAAAAGATATCTGAATGGTGCGAAAATTGGCAGTTGAACGTAAATAACGAAAAGTGTGAGGTCATCCACCTGAGTGCTAAAAGGGATTCGTTAATCTTCGGTTACACGATAAATGAGTCTACACTAAAAGCTGTAAATTTAACTAAGTACCTAGGTATTACAATTACGAACAACTTACATAGGAAGGAACACACAGAAAATGTTGTGGGAAAGGATAACCAAAGACTGCGTTTTATTGGCAGGATACTTAGAAAATGTAACGATCTATTAGGGAGACTCCCTACACTACGCTTGTCCGTCCTCTTTTAAATACTGCTGCGCGGTGTGGGATCCTTACCAGATAGGTCAGGACGGAGTACATCGAAAAAGTTCAAAGAACGACAGCACGTTTTGTAATATCGCGAAATATGGGAGAGAGTGTCACAGAAATGATACAGGATTTGGGCTGGACATCATTAAAAGAAAGGCGTTTTTCGTTGCGACGGAATCTTCTCAAGAAATTCCAATCACCAACTTTCTCTTCCGAATGCGAAAATATTTTTTTCACACCGACCTAAATAGGGAGAAACGATCACTACGCTAAAATAAGGGAAATCGTGCTATACGAGATTGGAATAATAGAGAATTGTGAACCCTCTGCCAGGCACTTACCTGCTAGAGAAATGTATACATGCAGACACAAGAAGCAATAACTAAAACGATAGATGGAACCTGTTTATACTGACTATTATGTTTTTTCTATATAACTGATGATACAAACAGCTCTGTTTTTCTCCTTCATTGAAGCTGACCTTTTCGTTCTTAAATATATATATTGTGAGCGGCAGTTCTGTTATTCTAAAACCTCAATAATTTATCGCTTTCAGATATCTGACATCGCTTTTATAAGAACACCCAATGAAAAAGACAAATAAATCATCACTGAACGTTTGCAATTTATCACAAAACAATGTATAATAACAAAATAAGTATTATGAAGATACAGAAGCATGAAATCCACTACTATAACATGATTGAGTGCTTCAAAAGTCCGTTGACTTAACGATATTAGCAGACGACGATACCGTCAAAACTTTCCTTCCGAGAAACCTTGACGGGACGTGACGCGCCGTGCCATGACGTCACGCAACGTGACGGACCGTCGTCCTCTGCTAATGCCGCCATTTGAAATGGGTTATGGAATGTTTTGACGTGACGATCAGTGTGAACTAGCCTTAAAGAAACAGCTTCGTCCTGAGATCAGGTGACAATTCCAGCTTAATGTTAACAACATGCGTAGAAAGCAATGCTCACTCTAGAGATACTTCTTCTCTATGCCGAGAACCAGAGGTGTTCTACGAAATCGATACAGGGTACGTGTCATGTACTAAACACGGTACGGCGACTGATTGGAGCGACCGTAAAGGCATTTCCCATTTACAGCCGCTCCCATCAGCCATGGCGCCGAGTGTCAACTTTGTTTGCGCGAATATTACGTATTCCTCAAACAACCATGACAAAACAACAATGATAGTAACTTGCTAATTGTAGTTATAGTTGATCGACCCGATTTTTCTGCACATTTAAGACACATCTAGAAGAAACAGCAATATATTGTAATATCTTTTCTTTTGATATGTTTATTTGTTCGCTGTTTAAATTCCATGTTCAACAGCATCACAACAAGACAGCAATATTTTGTAGTAGGCTAGTAGAATTTTAATATTTGAATGTAATTTGCTACTAACATAAGAACGCTAAATTTTACTCGTGGAAGAGGGGAGGGGTATTATGTGTACATTTTTTGATGTTTTAAAATAGATCGTTATCTACAATGTATGAGAAGCCATAATGTATGCAGATGATTAAATAAGGTACAGATAGGTTGTTAACAATTTGGCATTCAGTTATGTATCACCGAAATGTAAGTATTAATAATGTTTCTCATCCATTTTTCATCCCTTATACTAGTAACGGATTCCATTCAACTTAAATAAATTTCACCATAATCGCATCATGCTTGATATTCATTGCGATGTAATCATATATAGATATCATCTAATTATCATGACCTCTTCCCTGAGAATTAGCTACCGCGTAAATAAGCATTTCAACAAAGAAAAGGCTGTTTTCCCTAAGATAGGCCTCCATAAAGGAATATTTTATTCAAACGGTTCGTTTCCAAACAGATACTATTGCCTTTCCGGTGTAATCATGTGCCAACATACCACGACAAATGCAACTTTAAGAGCTTGCAGCCGAATAAAAAATAGTTCACGAAAATAGTGGGACGTCAAGCTGCTATTTCTTGTGATATCGTTCTCAGTAAAATGTAGATCACCACTAACGACTATTTTTTAAGCCGGCGCAACAAGAATTCAAAAAAACACGACCAAGACCCACTCTTCTTTTCACTTCGACACACTTGAGACGGGATGTTACATACACGTAAAACAGTACGAAAAGGTAGTTACAAAGACAACGTTATTCAAACTTAGCACATCATATTTCAACTCAGTGTGCCAGACAGCAAGTAAACTTAGTTAGTGCAGAGCTTTTACTATGTGGAAAGTTCCTCCGTAGGTGGAGGGGTTTTATGCTTTACCACCTTTTTCGTTAACAACTCGTAGTTGGCTCCAATGAGGGAGTCCAACTTCTCGCCAGCCTTTATGAACACGAACGTTGGGATGCTACTTATCCCGTACCTCTTGACGATTTCGTCGCACTCGTCGACGTTAACCTTGATGAAGATGACGTCATCGTGGGCATTAGCGAGGTCCGTGACACGTGGGGATATGATCTTGCAGGGGCCACACCAGTCGGCGAAGAAGTCGACCACCACCAGCTTATCGCCTGCCTCTTCCAGCAGTGTCGCTAGCTCCTCCGGGGTGGATATCTCTTTTACTTCAATACGTGGTTTCTTCTCTTTTGTTTTCACCTCCTCAGTCATGACTGCATATGAGGTATCACGAGTTTGGCTGTATGTTTCTTTACGAAAATGTACCAGCTCTACGAATTTTAATTGAGATAACGACTTCGGAACAACGTCTTTGACCAGAGACTATTTACGTTACTCACGGAATATTTTATCAGAGTAAAGATTACTTTAAAGAAAAGAGAGTCCGACAGTGCGTCAGAATACTAATATCGATGGAAAAAATCTTGGGCCTAGTGCAGCAGGGGATACAACCCGTCGGCTTTGAACAATGACGTCATTCCTTAGTCATAGATCGTAATGTCTTCACTTCGAGGCATAGATAATAAAGCAGTTCTGTGTTCTAATAAGCACTATCATTAAAATAATTGAATGTTAATCTAAAAGCGATCGCTTGATATTCGGTACATCATTAAACGTGTGATTTAATTAACTTAATTGTTTGTTTTTTATTCGGCCGGTACTTAATAATAACCTGATCCTAAGATACAGATGCTTCAGTAGCTGATAAGTGGTTTTTGGCTTTTTTTTAAAAAAAAAATCTCACAGTAGCTGATAAGTGTTTTTTGGCTTTTTTTTAAAAAAAAATCTCACGAGATAGAATAAACTGATCCTACTTTATTAAGCAATCAATAAAAAAACTAAACTAAAACATAACAGCTTTTGATGTTATGTTTTAGCAGTAGCTGATAAGTGGTTTTTGTTTTTTTTTAAATCTCACAGTAGCTGATAAGTGTTTTTTGGCTTTTTTTAAAAAAAATCTCACAGTAGCTGATAAGTGTTTTTTGGCTTTTTTTTTTTTAAAAAATCCTCACGAGATAGAATAAACTGATCCTACTTTATTGCTTAATAAAGTAGGATCAGTTTATTCTATCTCGTGAGATTTTTTTTTTAAAGCAAAAAAACACTTATCAGCTACTGAAGGGAGCTACAACACTAAGAAGAATCGCTTCTCGGCTTTTGACAAGATCAATGTTTATCTCTCTCGCATTCCTTTGTTTCTCAACATTCTCCTCAGCTCTTTCATCTTTGTAATACATGGTCTCTGGCGACTTGTGACGTCATTGTTCAAAGCCGACGGGTTGTATCCCCTGCTGCACTAGGCCCAAAATCTTTCACGTCTCGACTCAAAAAGTCACGTGATTACAGTGACGCTGCCAATCTGAAATGTCATACATTGTCAGTACAGAGATATTAACTTCAAAAGTATCGCATATTTTGTAGACTCGGTACGTCGAAGACTTAATAATCTGTGTTCGATACCTGGAATTATCCTTAAGCCTTTGAAGAGATAAACGTAAAGGTGTTTTCCCTGTTAACGAAAAGCGTCCCAGCTCATGTCGTATTTTGTTCATATGATCGGAATGGATAGCAACCGCTGTCCTTAGGTTTTGTACTGCATTTCATTGTTCTGCCGAGTCTCGGCTCTCCTAATCATGCTGCAGCTGCATTGCAAGATGACAAATGACTTCCTAGCGCGTCAAAGTGAAAGCGTTCCATAAAACAACGAAGTTACAGCCGTGTCATGCAGCTAATTGATATATTTTTACGGATTTAATACTTCCGCTTTTATTTACTGTTAGTGCTTGTACCACAATTTCCTATTGTGACTGCTTTAAAATGAAGCATAAAAATTTGGAAATCTGTATAATACTGAGGTAACAAACAATCTGCCGTATTTAAATCACAGCTGCAGGCGAAAACGACATCAGATCTTGTGTGTTTGCAAGAGATTTCCTGGTTTCTAAAAAAATCCACTGCTCTACTGCTAAAAAGCAAATCATAGGACAAATCTCTTGTTTTTATCACGTTTGTGTCTATTCCTCCAAAGTAATTTTTATTTCCGCGAGTGTTGGTACACTACTTGCTTAACTCTACTGCTCGGGAAAAGTTTTGGAAGTCCTTTCTGTGAATTCCTCAGTTTTCCGAGTACTGACTCAGGTTGCTTAAGTTTATTCTTCGCATGGACGTTATTTAAAAGCCTTCGTTTATCTCTTTATAAAATGAGCCAGAGGAACGATAATTAACCCTATACCTGACTACAAGAGTATGGTGTGCGAAAGTGAAATAAATATTTCTTCGGGAAGGAAAATTGTTCTTGACAGTATAGTGTAACGACTCACAACAGTCTAAGTTGAAAGTAAAATACCTGTCATTTATTTTCCTATAATGTTCTCAAAATAAGTCTGCAGTAGCCTCTTCGTTATTCGTTGCAAGAAAGTAAAGTTGTTGTTCTGTATTCTTGCAGCTAAAATTATGCGAAAAACGTGGGTAACAATGATTAACGTGCTTGCAAAGCTATGGCGTCGAAGCATAATAATGGTGATGGTAAGATGTGTCGCTTGGTACCAACTGTATGGAATTATTGGAAAGTTATGAGTAAATGGTTTGAAAACGTAAATAATGTAGTAAAGTAAAGTACATTCAAAACTACATAAGCGAGTGAGAAAGTAAAGCTATATATAAGTGTTAACTACAACGTAGTAAAAAGTGCGATAATTTTGCGCACTGTAAGGGATGTGAAAGTGAAATAAATATTTCTTCGGGAGGGAAAACTACTATTGACAGATATGTAGAAACGCAGAAGCATGTGCAATGTGTTGCAAGACTGGTAGGGCAGAAAACGTTTAACTTCATTTTCATTCCGGGACTCAATGTGAGCGACAAAGTTAAGGAGGCGCAAATAAGTCTCTGTGCATTTATAGCTGAATATAAAGTGTCTTTCAACATTATAGAACATCTGCCTGCATTGTTGAAGTCAGCATGTTCGCATTCAGAAATCGCCGAAAAAGTTACATCGCCACTGCTATTGTGAAACAAGGTGATGAAAGTAAGTGAACCTAATTTGCTTCTCAAAAGTAAGTTTTTAGTAATTGTTGCTGAATCAACTGATCTCAGTAGCACGAAGCATCTTAGTGGTGTCGCTAGAGTGGACCTAGGACATGGAAGGATAGGGGATGAGATTTTAGAACTCATTGCAGTGGCTGAGGGCAATGCTGTTAATCTTTACAGCGGTCTGATTGAATGCTGCCAATGGAATTAGTGTCATGATTGACAAGCACAATTCCCTGTCTGCCCTTTTGAAAAGAGATATCCTTTGTTTTTTCCATAATGAACTCTGTGGTCTTCCAATTACTTTCATACCAGCGCTAAGTGAATAGCTGCATTACAGGAGTTCCAAGAGTGTCAAGCTGCACAAAATGCTACAGCCAAGCCAAACGAAGGTGGATCTCTTGATGAGGTAGTTTCTCGAGTAGTAGAGCGATATGATATGACTCTTTCTTTCGTTCTTTCCTTTAAGCATGCTGCTTCAGAAGATCGGTTACTTACTTGTGACATCATTCTTCAGACACTTTATAATAAACTATATTTAGCGTTCTTAGAATTCGTTCTACCGATTTTCAATCAACTGAATAAGCATATTCAAACCGAAGATTCTCAGGTGCATACATTACGGGACAATATTTCTTAAAAAACTAAAAACCCGCCTCGATTGCGAAAAAAACACCTAGTGTTAAGTGTTAACCCAGATTTCGGCGTAGATAACTTGAAAAATATACCAAATACGGAAAACATATTTAGGCATTTTTAGTTTTTTAATATATTAACCAACGATTGCTGACGCGCTGCGATATTGAAGGTTCTACGATATTTCTTCTTTATCGCTCACATTACTTGAGTGCTACGTCAAGCCTGAACATCTGCAAACCTCAGAGTTGGAGAAAATTAAGTGCAGAGATACTCATACCCTTCTTCCTCCTGAAGAGATGTATTTCGGTGTGATGGTGCAGATACCTCTGGAAAAAGATGAAAGTTTCGAATCAGGACATCAAGGCGGTCAAAGGTCGTTGCTCAGATTTATAAACTGAGGCAGTCCAGCAAATCTTGTCCCGTTTCTTTTTTGAGGATACTGCAATTAAGTCACTGGGAGTAGCTTCCAGTTACTGGCTCCGGTTCCAGCGTTTTTCCAAGTATTGTGGCTAATAACGAACTTCAGCAATTAGCTACTGAATAGCGTCTGCTTCGGAACACACAAGCTTCAAACAGCCCTACTGAAGGCGTCAAGGGCGCCCATACTATAGTTTGTAGGGGGCGGCCTAGACCTGGCTTATGAAACATTGCTCCAGGGCGCTTTGTCACGGTCCGTGCGACTCCCCCCGTCAGAGGTTCGAGTCCTCCCTCGGGCATGGGTGTGTGTGTTGTCCATAGCGTAAGTTAGTTTAAGGTAGATCAAGTCGTGTGTAAGCTTAGGGACCGATGACCTCACCACAAATTTCCAAAAAAATTTATGAAATATTTGTAATATGTTGGAAGACGGTTGGTGATTTAAGTATCCATTAAAAAGATATTGTTCCGACTCTGTTAAAACCTGCGTAATGCTGACTTTTAAATCATTTTCTTGAACAAAAACCACCGGACTACACTGTATTTCTTCCTTTCCCTGAGAGCCTGGGGGAAAGGGTGTGGCCCCCATTGCCCTAAGGTATCGGTGTCCTTGGTTGAGATACAGGAATTTTGGAAGAACTCTGACTCAAAGCCTGAATTTCCTGTACTCACCAAATTAGTTTGGTGCTTGCTAAGTCTTTCCCACTCCAGTACTGCGGCAAGAATAGTATTTTCTGCAATTGGGCTAACAGAGACCAAAAGTAGAAGTATGTTATCTTCCAAATTATTATGGGGATTATTGCAACTACAAATATTGCTGAAAGATTCCGAGTGTTTTTGCTCTGAAACTACAAATTCAGTGACAAAGAGACACAGGGGCCTAACAGTACTACGTAAGCCGACAGTGAGGAACAATAAGCACACATTTCAGTCTTCGATGGGAAAATTTCATGACACATGTAAATGGTGAGCGATTTTTATCTGTTTTCTTACATTGTTGCTTCTGAGGGTAGTAAGTATTACTACGGACTTAAGTTTTAATACTGTTGTTTAATCATATAAAGATGTAAATTGTCGGTATCAAAAGTGTTTCGATAAGTTATATCTCAAACGTCGCAAAAGTGTGACAATGAAAATCGTGCACATTGTCATCTACGGACGTTTAATGCCTAGTCATTACATCGAATCACTTTTGTGTGTACTTTTATTTTACTGTGCGGATAATAACAACAACAGTAATAGTAATAATTAGTAAAAGAGATATATTTTTATGAAATCACTATAATAGTAATTTTATAAGTTAGTGCGACGATTATATATATTAGCATGGAGAATAGAAAGTCTAATATCTACTTCTGTCTCCCGCTCATTCGAGTTTCTATTTCCTAGTAGAAGCCGACCTCGGGAAAGATCAGTTCGGATTCCGTAGAAATATTGGAACACGTGAGGCAATACTGACCTTACGACTTATCTTAGAAGAAAGATTAAGGAAAGGCAAACCTACGTTTCTAGCATTTGTAGACTGAGAGAAAGCTTTTGACAATGTTGACTGGAATACTCTGTTTCAAATTCTAAAGGTGGCAGAGGTAAAATACAAGGAGCGAAAGGCTATTTCTTCTACTCTTGTGAAGGAAACAAAAGAAAAATTCGGAGTAGGTATTAAAATCCATGGAGAAGAAATAAAAACTTTGAGGTTCGCCGATGACGTAATTCTGTCACAGACAGCAAAGGACTTGGAAGAGCAGTTGAACGGAATGGACAGTGTCTTGAAAGGAGGATATAAGATGAACATCAACAAAAGCAAAACGAGGATAATGGAATGTAGACGAATGAAGTCGGGTGATGCTGAGGGAATTAGATTAGGAAATGAGACACTTAAAGTAGTAAAGAAGTTTTGCTATATGGGGAGCAAAATAACTGATGATGGTCGAAGTAGAGAGGATATAAAATGTAGACTGGCAATGGCAAGAAAAGCGTTTCTGAAGAAGTGAAATTTGTTAACATCGAGTATAGATTTAAGTGCCAGGAAGTCGTTTCTGAAACTAATTGTATGGAGTGTGGCAATGTATGGAAGTGAAACATAGACGATAAATAGTTTGGACAAGGAGAGAATAGAAGCTTTCGAAATGTGGTGCTACAAAAGAATGCTGAAGATTAGATGGGTAGATCACGTAACTAATGAGGAGGTATTGAACAGAATTGAGGAGCAGAGGAGTTTGTGGCACAACTTGGCAAGAAGAAGGTGCCAGTTGGTAGGATATATTCTGAGGCATCAAGGTATCACAAATTTAGCATTGGAGGGCAGCGTGGAGGGTAAAAATCGTAGAGGAAGACCAAGAGATGAATACACTAAGCAGATTCAGAAGGATGTAGGTTGCAGTAAGTACTGGTAGATGAAGAAGCTTGCACAGGATAGAGTATCATGGAGAGCTGCATCAAACCAGTCTCAGGACTGAAGATTACAACAACAATAACATCTCCTGATTTCGAAATTTCCCCTGTAATTTTATGTTTTCATTAAAAGTCTCTTGAAATGATAATTTTAATTAGACGTTTGTGGTACTTACCTATGTGAGGCAGCAACAGTTCATTGTCTTTCTTGTTGCTAATGAGTATCACTGTGGAACTGGGTAAATACGGGATGTAATGACGTTTCGGTTATAGCCCAAGATAAAAACACGTGACAGTTTTAAGTTCATGTTGTGGAATGTATGTGGATAAAACTGGCTCAGTGCATATAGTAGCAATATTTGTCCACAAGCAAGCTTGAGTGTAATATGGTCATGTGTGATTGTAGTATGAAATTATATGTGGACTATTAGCGCCAGTTTACGATTGCCTCCAGCTCGTCTTCATCATATCAAGGGAATGTATGTACTTCAAGTAGAACTGTATTAGAACATGGACCAGTGAAAATATTGTGTTAGTATATGTTCAGGTAAGATAGATACTGCCTACAGGAAAATTAAAGAGACCTTTGGAGAGAAGAGAACCACTTGTATGAATATCAAGAGCTAAGATGACAACCCAGTTCTAAGCAAAGAAGGGAAGGCAGAAAGGTGGAAGGAGTATATAGAGGGTTTATACAAGGGCGATGTACTTGAGGACAATATTATGGAAATGGAAGAGGATGTAGATGAAGACGAAATGGGAGATAAGATAGTGCGTGAAGATTTTGACAGAGCACTGAAAGACCTGAGTCGAAACAAGGCCCCAGGAATAGACAACATTCCATTAGAACTACTGATGGCCTTGGGAGAGCCAGTCCTGACAAAACTCTACCATCTAGGGAGCAAGATGTATGAGACATGCGAAATACCCTCAGACTTCAAGAAGAATGTAATAATTCCAATCCCAAAGAAAGCAGGTGTTGACAGATATGAAAATTACCGAACTATCAGTTTAATAAGTCACAGCTGCAAAATACTAACGCGAATTCTTTACAGACGAATGGAAAAACTGGTAGAAGCGGACCTCAGAGAAGATCAGTTTGGATTCCGTAGAAATGTTGGAACACGTGAGGCAATACTAACCTTACGACTTATCTTAGAAGAAAGATTAAGAAAAGGTAAACCTACGTTTCTAGCATTTGTAGACTTAGAGAAAGCTTTTGACAATGTTAACTGGAATATAAAATTCTTCAGGGTATCAGACCGCATCGTCATAATGAAGAATTTTATTGAAGAAGACAACGGCCGCGGAAGCCTACGCTTACATTTAACTGGAATACTCTCTTTCAAATTCTGAAGGTGTCAGGGGTAAAATACAGGGAGCGAAAGGCTATTTACAGTTTGTACAGAAACCAGATGGCAGTTATAAGAGTCGAGGGGCATGAAAGGGAAGCAGTGGTTGGGAAAGGAGTGAGACAGGGTTGTAGCCTCTCCCCGATGTTATTCAATCTGTATATTGAGCAAGCAGTAAAGGAAACAAAAGAAAAATTCGGAGTAGGTATTAAAATTCATGGAGAAGAAGTAAAAACTTTGAGGTTCGCCGATGACATTGTAATTCTGTCAGAGACAGCAAAGGACTTGGAAGAGCAGTTGAACGGAATGGACAGTGTCTTGAAAGGAGGATATAAGATGAACATCAACAAAAGCAAAGCGAGGAGCCGGCCGAAGTGGCCGTGCGGTTAAAGGCGGTGCAGTCTGGAACCGCAAGACCGCTACGGTCGCAGGTTCGAATCCTGCCTCGGGCATGGATGTTTGTGATGTCCTTAGGTTAGTTAGGTTTAACTAGTTCTAAGTTCTAGGGGACTAATGACCTCAGCAGTTGAGTCCCATAGTGCTCAGAGCCATTTGAACCATTTTTGAACCAAAGCGAGGATAATGGAATGTAGTCAAATTAAATCGGGTGATCCTGAGGGAATTAGATTAGGAAATGAGACACTTAAAGTAGTAAAGGAGTTTTGCTATTTAGGGAGTAAAATAACTGATGATGGTCGAAGTAGAGAGGATATAAAATGTAGACTGGCAATGGCAAGGAAATCGTTTCTGAAGAAGAGAAATTTGTTAACATCGAGTATAGATTTAAGTGTCAAAAGTCGTTTCTGAAAGTATTTGTATGGAGTGTAGCCATGTATGGAAGTGAACCATGGACGATAACTAGTTTGGGCAAGAAGAGAATAGAAGCTTTCGAAATGTGGTGCTACAGAAGAATGCTGAAGATAAGGTGGGTAGATCACGTAACTAATGAGGAGGTATTGAATAGGATTGGGGAGAAGAGAAGCTTGTGGCACACCTTGACTAGAAGAAGGGATCGGTTGGTAGGACATGTTTTGAGGCATCAAGGGATCACAAATTTAGCATTGGAGGGCAGCGTGGAGGGTAAAAATCGTAGAGGGAGACCAAGAGATGAATACACTAAGCACATTCAGAAGGATGTAGGTTGCAGTAAGTACTGGGAGATGAAGAAGCTTGCACAGGATAGAGTAGCATGGAGAGCTGCATCAAACCAGTCTCAGGACCGAAGACCACAACAACAACAACATGTTCAGAAGTGGCTTATGTGGCAACCCATTTGCCTGGAATTTCTAAACCGTAATTTAAATCCTTTACATGTTCTATAAAGTACCAAAGTTGCATTGCTAAATTAACTTAAGTATCAAATTTCAGTTCAAAGTTTGCAACAGTTCTCATTAATACAATTTCAAAACTATGATTTCATTTTGGAACTATTAAGTAATTTATTTAATTTCATATTTGCTGTTCAGTTGTGATATGTTCCTATGTTTCTGCAAGTTCGTGCTATTTTCTTTGAGATGTGGTTACAAAGGTGTTGTAGCAGCTTTATTGTGTTTGTTATTACCTAAGAATCATAAATACTTAAGTTAATAATACAAACTTGCATGGTTTTGAGTAATTGATACTGAAATGGATGTTGAAGTATACGTTAAGCTCGTCTAGCACACTCCAAGCCATCCCACCTAAATGACATAGGTTTGATTTCAGTTCATTAACTACCTATTTTTAGATAAAGGTCTCAGTGTTTTTAAGGCTTATTACTGCAGTGAACAATTACTGAAAATTCTACGTAGATTGTGAGTTGTTCTCTGTATTTTGATCACTATCTTTCTTATATTCAAGTGCACAAAATTTACACTTATACGTAGTTCAAAACAGTATTTGTCTTTACTGAATGACGCCTGTTTTGGTGCCTCGTTATTTAAAATAACACAGAGAAAGAATTTTGACAATATCTCATTTTAATGAACTGCTACCTATCCCTGTAAATTTAATAATACTGCAGAAACCTTATACACATGATTATGTAAAACGCAATCGGCTATTTCCAACTGAAACAGACGTGGTGCTACGTTAGTTGTTGCCTGTCGTATAGGTAAAAACCTTGTAATGGGACGATAATTGGTTGCCCGCTAACGTTTGAACTTAACCATTGTCTCCATACTTGGGCATAACACCGGATTTGGTGGCTTCTTATTTCATTGATTTTTTTGTTTTGTAACTGGAAGATCATTTAGGTTTTACAATATCAGGACAAAGAAAAATTCTACACGGCACAAAAATAAAATGAATCGACGTCCTGAAAAAATCTTTGTATGGAAATTGCTTAATATTAAAAGTCAGCTCGACCGAATAAGAAAAAGCTATTTTTTTGACGTTATTTGTAAATTGGAAAGAAGTGTAGAAGCAAAGAAAACAACGGGCAAAAGTATGATATGTTCTGCATTTTGAAAAGTTGATTTATTTGTTGATCTCAATGTTTGCTGCGTAGTGTGAGATGCCATTCCGTCTGACGTGAATACACCATCAGTCACCGTCTTGCCACAAGACATTCGTTTGACGTGTAATGTAAATCCGCCTTCACTGGTAACCGGGAGTTGGTCAGATAACATCTTCCGTACGTTACCAAAGATCACTGTGTCGTTCGAAGACCTCACACACACACATCCACACCCAACCACCCACTCATCTGATCGTGACTGGGCAAAATATCTCACGAAATAAGCGTCAAACGAAAAATCTACATAGAACGAAACTTGTGTAGCTTGTAGGGGGGAACCAGATAGCGCTATGGTTGGCCCGCTAGATGGCGCTGCCATAGGTCAAACGTATATCGACTGCGTTTTTTTTTAAATAGGGACCCCCATTTTTTATTTCATATTCGTTGGTACGTAAAGAAATATGAATGTTTTAATTGGACCACTTTTTTCGCTTTGTGATAGATGGCGCTGTAATAGTCACAAACCTGTAAGTACGTGGTATCACGTAACATTCCACCAGTGCAGACAGTATTTGCTTCGTGATACATAACCCGTGTTAAAATGAACCATGGGTGAAGGTTCACGAGCCTGAGTAATCTTGGTTCGATTCCGGCGCAAAGCAAAGGGCCTGGAATGGTTTTTAGTGTCCGATCTGAGCTTTTTCTGGCAAACACTCTGAACATGTCCTTTTTTATTACAGAAAAAGCAAATAGCTTGGGGTGATGGGCAATTCTCACACGAATGTCTAGTCGCACACTGCGGGCATGATTTCCCTGCATTTGCCTGCTACCGCGGGACACGTGGTTGATAGCTTGGCGGCAGCTGCGCGGACGAGCGCGAGGGCTGTTTACCGTTCTGTGCAGCTCGCCCGGCGGGCCGGTTAACGTGACACACAGCTGGCGAAGTTGCAAATGATTCCTGAGCAAAGTCAAGTGTGTCCTGCCTATCAAATATGTCTATCACTTGTTGAAGCGAGGGATTGACTAGTTTCAAAATTTGCTCCCGTATACGAACATCAGAAACGTTCTGTGCAATTGCATCACGTATCATAGTATCTGAATAAGGGAGTCCACATTCACACTCAAAAGCACAATCCCTAGTAAGGTCTTGCAAAGTTGCAGCCCACTCCCTATTGGTCTGACTGGCCGTACGTTTGGTACGAAAGAACGTATACCTTTTTGCAACGACATTGACTGATTCCGTGAAATATGCATCTAATGTAGACAAAATTTCTTCGTAGGACAGAGTTGCTACGACGCGGCGGGGAAATAATTTCACTATCACACGGTACGTCTGCACCCCTACACACACCAATAAGTGAGGCTGCCGCTCATTACCTTGAATTCCGTAGGCGGTGAGATGGAATCCAAATTGGCGTGATCACTCCGTCCAGCTTTCCAGTGCCGCATCGAAATGACGAAAAGGTGGTGCAACTGCATGGTGTGGCTGCGGTAGCGGTGGACCGGCTGCTGCCGCATCGTTCTGCATTGCACGTTGACCCTGGACGAGCTGTCCAAGCGCATCCAATACCGCCTGCGTCTGCTGATTCTGCAAGCGATAAAATTCGGACAGTACATCTGTAGATTGTTGCGAAGCCATGACACAAGTAAATTAGTTATATATAAAGGAGACCGCTTGTATCCGAGTCGCCACTTTGTAATGTTGGCAGAAGAGCCAACACTGTTTTTCTAGATGAGGCCGAAGTGCACGCGTTTAATTACACGCTGACTGGCGTGAGGTCTGGAACAGGTCAGAGAAATAAGACTAGCAAACAGGAGGTAACTGGTAGAATACTTAACTTTAATCCACAATTGTAGAACATCTCTAGTTACGGTACATGCTTCATAATATTAATTATCAATTGAATACGGCGCCTTGCTAGGTTGTAGCAAATGTAGCTGAAGGCTATGCTAACTATCGTCTCGGCAAATGAGAGCGTATTGGTCAGTGAACCATTGCTATGAACGTCGGCCGTACAACTGCGGCGAGTGCCAGGACGTCTCTCTAGACCTGCCGTGTGGTGGCGCTCGGTCTGCAATTACTGACAGTGGCGACACGCGGGTCCGGCGTATACTAATGGACCGCGGCCGATTTAAAGGCTACTACCTAGCAAGTGTGGTGTCTGGCGGTGACACCACAATTTGATCCACTGGTTCTTTTTCTGAAGGCCTGCGGAATAACATCTTTCATAGGAACCAATCCTAATTTGGCAATATCCATATTTGATGATGCTGTGGAGAACAATGCCACGGATTGAGAAAAATACGTATCTCCAGCTTCAATATGACATTATTGTCCTAGTTGGAGACTGTGTTAACGACTTCCACATAGTGTACGTTAAGAAAAGCTATAATCAGACAGACCCTCGTTTATAATTTTTTCTTGGTGTTGACAGTGTGGAAGGTTGACTTGTATACCAGTCCACTTTTGTGAGTTCTTATTGTTCCAGTAGTCGTATTTCAGAACAGTATTGAACACAACACGCCAACTGTTCTGTAATCTATCTGACAGCCCACACAGAGGACAGCAGATCACATTGAAAATATTATTTGTTGGCATTTAATACACTTCCGCAGAGTCAAATACACCATCCATTCTGTAGTTTTCGATGATGCTGAGCCACAGTCGTACAGTGTATTTTGAAAGAATGCGCCGCCATTTGGCTGTATATTGCCGCATAATTCTTCTGTACAATCTAGATTTCGGCTTTTACGCCTTTATCGACTACATCAGATATGACGTCTTATTGGTCTAAGAACTTTTAGCATGTAATTGATAATGGTGTAAAAGCCGAAATCTAGATTGTACAGAAGAAAAACACCATAAAATACAATCAAATGGTGGTGTATGCTAAAAAAAAGTGTACTTTATCCCAAGAAAGATGTAAAGCTTTCTTGTAGGCACGTATCACGGCACTTCTTACAATCAATAAAATTGTTACTGATATCGTTGTTCACTCCTCTGCTTGTGATCTGACAGATACTCTTGTTCCACATTTTTATTGTGCGAGTAATGCTCGTCCACATTAAACTGCCTATTCTGACTTCTTATCGTTGTTCGCAATAATACTGCCGTTTCCTGAAAATCTTATTGTACACAGAAAATCCAAGTAAAATATGGCATTATATCCATGTCCATACAGTAATAGTCATCTACACAGAGTTGCTGCAATTTGCTTAGCAGCTCGTCATGATGAGCACGTCACACGTTACCTTTTTTAGCAAAACAGGTCGTCCCCTTCTCTACTTGTTCTTGTCTGTCCACCAATACAGAACTGCATCCCCCCCCCCTTCTCTAGCAGCAATGTGATACATGAGCAGCCCGTATCTCTGTAATCTGAGAAATAAGACATGTGCAAGAACGAACACGTCAATAACACTCAAATTCTTTGAGATATTATTGACTAGCCATAAATATACACCTTAGCACTGTTCTCTTCATACGAAACACATCCTGTAAGGACGGAGGGAGGGGGCTGTATGAATGTGACATCAAGGGGACTATGCTAAAATCTGTACGTATTGTCACAGGGGAAGAATATAAACTGCTACTGGAAAAAGAACAAGCCATTGCACATGTGTAAGCAAGACTTAAAAAATATGTTAAACAGAGTATATGGAAAATTTACATAAGACTGGAAAATAAACGATTATCAGCATGTATGTACGTAAATAGCATGGTAACTAGCCATAAGCAAGATTGCCCGTAGAATGCGATAAATCTAAGGATGTTCGCTATATTAGAGGATACACAAAAAAAATCTGTTCATAAACCTCCTTTACAGTTTCCACCGGCTGAAAAGGCTGGTTACACTGTATCTGTATTTTGTGGGCTGAAAATTGTGCATCTAGAAACACAAAAGAAATCTGCAGAATTTGAAACTGGTAAAATAACTCATCTATCTGCAATTCATTGGCTAATGTGGTAAACTTAATGCTCTGTTCGCAAATTCTACTAAAATACGGGGGAGAGCTGCCATCTTACATCCAAGAAGACATGGCTTGCTTTAACGATAGTGCAAAGCAGGGAATAAAAGAAAAAATTAAAATCATCGAATGCTTTTGGCTGGAAAAATTTCAAGAAGTAACTTAGCTAATTATTAAGGCGAGAAACAGCTTACAAGGAAAAAAAGTCAGATATTAGAATTCGAGAACATTGTTGTTGTTGTTGTCTTCAGTCCTGAGACTGGTTTGATGCAGCTCTCCATGCTACTCTATCCTGTGCAAGCTTCTTCATCTACCAGTACTTACTGCAACCTACATCCTTCTGAATCTACTTAGTGTATTCATCTCTTGGTCTCCCTCTACGATTTTTACCCTCCACGCTGCCCTCCAATGCTAAATTTGTGATCCCTTGATGCCTCAGAATATGTCCTACCAACCGGTCCCTTCTTCTTGTCAGGTTGTGCCACAAACTTCTCCCCAATCCTATTCAATACCTCCTCATTAGTTATGTGATCTACCCATCTAATCTTCAGCATTCTTCTGTAGCACCACATTTCTAAAGCTTCTAATCTCTTCTTGTTCAAACTACTTATCGTCCATGTTTCACTTCCATACATGGCTACGCTCCATACAAATACTTTCAGAAACGACTTCCTGACACTTAAATCTATACTCGATGTTAACAAATTTCTTTTCTTCAGAAACGCATTCCTTGCTATTGCCAGTCTACATTTTATATCCTCTCTACTTCGACCACCGTCAGTTATTTTTCTCCCCAAATAGCAAAACTCCTTTAATACTTTACGTGTCTCATTTCCTAATCTAATTCCCTCAGCATCACCCGACTTAATTCGAATACATTCCATTATCCTCGTTTTGCTTTTGTTGATGTTCATCTTATATCCTCCTTTCAAGACACTGTCCATTCCGTTCAACTGCTCTTCCAAGTCCTTTGCTGTTTCTGACAGAATTACAATGTCATCGGCGAACCTCAACGTTTTTATTTCTTCTCCATGGAGTTTAATACCTACTCCGAATTTTTCTTTGGTTCCTTTACTGCTTGCTCAATATACAGATTGAATAACATCGGGGAGAATCTACAACCCTGTTTCACTCCCTTCCCAACCACTGCTTCCCTTTCATGTCCCTCGACTCTTATAACTGCCATCTGGTTTCTGTACAAATTGTAAATAGCCTTTCGCTCCCTGTATTTTACCCCTGCCACCTTTAGAATTTGAAAGAGAGTATTCCAGTCAACATTGTCGAAAGCTTTCTCTAAGTCTACAAATGCTAGAAATGTAGGTTTGCCTTTCCTTAATCTATTTTCTAAGATAAGTCGTAGGGTCAGTATTGCCTCACGTCTTCCAACATTTCTGCGGAATCCTAACTGATCTTCGCCGAGGTCGGCTTCTACCAGTTTTTCCATTCGTCTGTAAAGAATTCGCGTTAGTATTTTGCTGCTGTGACTTATTAAACTGATAGTTCGGTAATTACCTTCCATGTATTGAATTACAGGCTGGAAAGAAATTAATTATTCACTTGTAGATTTAAATTGTAAGTCAAGAATTAAGCGGGGTGTTATTACAAATACACCAAACAAAACTGAAGAAACTGTTGTTTTCTCTGTGTAATGAATATGTAAAAATTAATAAGGATTTTGCACAAGAATAATAGTTTTCTGATTTACTACCAAGCCACAATCCCAAAAAAGAGTCTCCTATTTACAATAACTTGGACGTGTCTTTTGGTGGTGACACTGAAACATAGTTGAAAGTAGGTAGTTTGGTGACCTCGAAATGCAGTTGACATTGGGTAGTTCTGTCATGTGAGCCATTTCTTACATACATTAGGTGAAGCATTTCCATGTTAGCAGTAATAGCTGTGTATTATGGAAATACGTGTTTAAAAGATACACCACACGAAAGATCTGTCCAGTCATGGATATTGTGATTAAAGAAGCATTTGTGTGTGTTTGTGTGTGTGTGAGAGAGAGAGAGAGAGAGAGAGAGAGAGAGAGAGAGAGATTTAATCTGAGAGTCCATTGCCTTCCACCACGAGGGGTGAGAAGGTCGAACCACAGTCATTGCAAACTAGCATTAACCTGTATGTTACACCACAATGTGCATAAGCTAAACCAAATGCTTTTTTTATCGTTATAGGACAATATTATATACATTTTAAACGTGGAAATAACAATTCGACACTTAATTCGAAGGCCCAGTGCACTTTGAACTAAGCAGGATGCATAGATCGAATTACACTTGTCGCCAAGTGTACCTTATACTGTAAGTCTCAACTGTAGTGTCAATAAAGTGAGCCCTGTATGTTTTGTAGAGTTATAAAATAGTAATACAAACAATTTAGACGTAAAAACAACCTGGTAGCACTAAATTTGTGAGTCTGCAGCAGTGCTTCAGGCGCCAAGTGTATCTTAACTTGGAAGTTACACCAGTAGTGTCAATAAAATGAGCTAATTTCCTTTTTAACTGTTGCAGGACAAAATACAGAAAATTTAGACATGGAAATAAAATTGTAGGATTTAATCTGCGGTCCATTGTCTCAGAACCAACGTGGGTGCAAGGATCGAACTGCAATCGAATTTGGGCGCCAGATAATAAAATAGCCGGCTCTATAGGTACATTGGTAGACTGATTCGATTTTAATGGCTGGTAAAATGCTGGGCTGTGACTGGGCGAATTAGACCCTGCAGGATCACGCAAAGCTTCTTAATTCTTTTTCCTTTTTTTCCACATCGCTCTCATATTTTTTGCATGGGCTCTCTTCCCTTCCTCTGCCTATTTTGTTCCTGTTTTCTTCAGAGCTTCGTTCTCTGACTTAACTTCCACATCCGTCAACTTTCCTGCTTAAATACTTTTCTGTCCAAAATACCTGAATAACTTATCTGAGATTTTGGTAGGCTCTTATTGACCTCTTGTATCCAAGGTATAGTTTTAAGTCCTTCTATCTATTTAAGAATTTTGAGCTTTAAGTTTTATTTTGGCGAGCCTAGAGACGTGCCCATCAAAAAGTGGTTGTCTGTCAACTGAGTCGTAAGCCTTTTTAAAATCAACAAACGTGCAAATTATTGGGCCGTTTCTGACTGCTTTGTATTTTAGCACGGTCTTTATTGAAAATATGTTCTGTGCGGGATCTACTGAGACGAAAGCCAACTTGGTATTCACCAGTTTTGTTTTTCAGTTGCTGTTGTGCTCTTTGTAGAAGACAGGCCGATAGAACTTTGTATGCCACCTGAAGCAGGGATATGCCTCGATAATTATTTACATCATGTGTGTATGTGTGTGTGTGTGTGTGTATGTGTGTGTTTGTGTGTGTGTATTTGCTTCGGACAAAGCTGTGGGGATTCTGCAAATGCTTATGAGGCTGTGTGTATTCTCTGAATGTTAACGAAGTGGTGTTGGTTTTGCTAATGAAGCAGCCCACCACACCCCTTCTTGCAACAGCCCTGCCCCTGGATGTATGCAAGGCGATGTTTCAAGGTCACTATGTGTGCAAGTAGTTTATTGTTTTTCACCTTATGGTATACTTACCGTTTATCTGTGGATTCCCCTATTTTGCTACACTGTGCATCATCAGTTGAACATTCACACAGGACTGGGAGACAACATGTTCATTTGATAGAAACTACTTCATCTTCAGAAAAGTATTCAAATATAAGTGTAAACAGCGTAAAAAGTACATGCACTGAAACGATGCTTAGAAGTAGACTTCATTAGGAAACGTTGATTAGAAAACTGTAGTAATAAGACAAAAATAGCGCTAAAACTTTGTCGCCCCAAAATCTTTGTCATCATCGTGTCAACGCAAAATCCAGCTTTCAACTCACATAATGCATGACAATATTTGTTCAGATAACCTGGAACAGGATCATTTTCGTAATAAGAGCCTTTCGTCAGTTCGTCTAACATGTAAGGGTAGTCAAAAGATATCTTGTAGTATACACGCGTTTCATTACAAAATCACAAAATTTCGTGTCTCAACACTGACCCATTCACATGGATAGCAACATGTTTTTGTACATCCTGAATACCGTCCTAGTAATGTCTGAATGACCTTGAAATCACTGCAGTATTATTCCGTTTTCGTCATACTTGTTGCTTGTTATTGATATCTTATTGTTCTAGTGTGCTTCTTCTTGTAAATCTGAGATGGGCACAGGGATACACCCATACATGTTCCCTCTATACAACAACTTAACCCTGGTGCTCACTTTGGGAAAAAGGTAGCAACACATTTCCCACCGGGTAGAATTATGTTCAGTTCAATAGAAGTGCATTAAGTTCTTGAAGATCTGCCAAAGGCTTCCGAATATGTGTTATAGGAAAAGATCAGTTTTCTTACGCGTTCAGGTATCAGAAATATTAAATTCTGAGCCAAGAGCAAAGAAGTCTAGTTGATTCATAATGCTAGCAGATGTGCCGACTCGAATGTCACAGTTATTTCCCCCGGCATTAGTGATAGTGTTCTTGGGTATGTGGTGCTGGTGACACTGGAGTGCGCTTGCTGAGGGATATGTGACCACTAATGCAGAGTGAGGAGAGTGCATGGATGACGGTGGTCAACCTGCAGTACACCGAGGAACTGACAACATATCATCTTCTGGTCGGCAGCGCTGGTGCTGCTATTGAAAGGGTACAGTACCGCCCGACATTGAAAATAGGTACGACATACTTCATTATTTTTGTCAGAACAACACATTTTTTTTTGTAAAATAACTCAATTTCAATTAATACAGCGAAGCCGGATACCAGTGTGGGAAAGAATGACAATTTATTTATTTAATTGATCACATGTGCACTCCCACAAAATAAATCCCTACATCCAGTTTGGTGAGATCTGTGAAATGAATGAATGTATGGTCGTCTGCTAACCGCAGATAGTGAATGTGAATATATGATCATCTTTGAGACGATCCTTTGGCCACCTTTGGTGGCACCAAAGAGATGAAACTTACCTGAGCTTTGAGCGCCTGAAATGTGGCTGACCAATACGGTAGCAAGGTGCTCCCCCACTTCAGCAGAGGTAGGAGAGGACCTAAAGAACGGCTATGTTTCAGCACTGTGCCGCTGGATCTTGTGCTGTTAAGACCTTTTTTAGTTGTGCTCCGTAATGACAAAAGAGTGGAGACATGGTATGCATGTGGAATATTTGAGAGCAGTTTGAAATAATAATTTCTCTATTTCAGGAACTTTTGTGGGGAGAATTAAGTGTCAGGCAGGTAATATTAATGGGATTGTAGTAATTTTCGGAAGTGACCAACGGTCACAATGAAACCACGTGTAGCAATAAGTTGAAATACTTCTGTGTGCTTAAGTTAAGCTGAATTACTAGCGTGTGTACAATAAGTTGAAATATTTAAGAAATAGCGTGTGTGCCATAAGTTGAAATATTTAAGAAATGGCGTGTGGAGGACTTGAAATTAGAGACGAGTACTTCCACGTGGTGAGTACTGTGTGAGTCTCAATCTGTGTATGAGACAAAGGATAAAGAGAAGTACTCGTCCATGGTATCAGTTGAGGACTCGCGTGTGTGATGAATATGTTCTTAATATTACTTTGCGTGATATGATTCCGTGTGACGCTAGATTCAAACTCTGAGAGAGAAGCAAGGTGAGCCGGCCGTCTATCCAACAACGCCACTTGGCTTGCATTGCACAGGAAGACGTGCAAATATCTCCAGAGTTCATAGTAGGAAAGTAGAATTACAAAGTGGGGCAGTGTCGTGTGAAACTGGGATAAATACTAATTGAAGTGGGAAAGCTGAAAGTGATAATATAGTGACTATTTAGTGTTTTGTATTCCATGTCGTAGTGTGGTGTATGTCATGTAATTTGGGTATGTGTGGTTTGCATGGGAGAGTAGCAAGGTAGTTTCAAAAGATTAGCGGGTTATGCTTGTTCCTTCTGTACTGCTCGGTCTGGAGGATAGTTTCGTGATGATGATTGTGAGAGTCGAAGTGTGAGAAATAATAAAAGATCCACCATCCTATCCAGAAAGTGCACTGTAGCGTTAAATAATTTCGAGACCATAAGGTAGAGAATCACCAATGTTAAGCCATGCCCACTGGGCGGAATTTCTCCTGTGTTATTGTTGTAGGTTATAGAATTTGTGTGTTTAGGTTATAGAATTTATCGGAATAAATAAGTTAGTGAAAAGAAAAAGATTGGTGGACTTTTCCTTCGAATTGTATGTTGTCATGATGTCCCGAATTTATAATGTGTGCGCCATTCATATTCAGTGCGGTGGCCACGTGTTGATAAAAGCCGTTAAATAAAAGACAAAAAGAAAATGTGGTATTGCCAGTGCAGTGAACAGTCAGAGTTCTGTAAATTACTGATAGTCAGATGCATGTTTCCGTTGCGTATTATTCATACAGGAGGATAATTTGTAACTAAATTGTGAGTATGAGAGTTCATGTTACTCGATAAATAAGAATGAATCCACTCGCTTGCAGGCCTGGCTGCTTGATGCCACAGTATGAGCAAGGCATGTGGGTGCCTCTCACTATGGAAGCAGCTGCGAACCATGTGGCGCGTCGCCAGAGGCCAGGCATTGGCGCGACGGCCGAGACTGTGTGATTGGCTGCCTGTACCTGGAGATGTTGCAGTCAAGAGGCCAGTCTACTGTACCAAGAGGAAGCGACTACTTCAACTTTAACCAGCGCCGGAGACCGCTGTTGGGTAATGGCTGACAAGTTTTGGGCAGGAGCTGGGGCATTGTACACTAAGATAACAAAAATCCTGGGGTACTTCCGAGTATCGTGTAAGACTTCCTACTGCACGGCGTAGTGCTATAGCTCGACGTGGTACGGATTCAACAAGTCGCTGGAAGTCTCCTGCAGAGATATTGAGCCATACTGCCTCTAAAGCCGTCCATAGCTGTGGAAGGGTTGTCAGTGCAGGATTTTGTTCACAAACTAACCTCCCAAGTATGCCTCATAAATATTCGATGGGATTCATGTCGGCCATTCTGGCTGGCCGGATCATTCGCTCAAAATGTCCGGAATCTTCTTGAAAGCAATCTCGAACAATTATGGACCACTAACATGGCGCATTGTCATCCATAAAAATTTCATCGTAGTTTGGGAACATGAGATCCATGAATGGCTGCAAATGGCCTCCAGGTTTTTTTTGGTCATCAGTGTACTGACTGGTTTGATGCGGCCCACCATGAATACCTTTCCTGTGCTAACCTCTTCATCTCAGAGTAGCAATTGCAACCTACGTCCTCAATTATTTGCTTGACGTACTCCAATCTCTGTCTTCCTCTGCAGTTTTTGCCCTCTGCAGCTCCCTGTAGTACCATGGAAGTCATTCCCTCATGTCTTAGCAGATGTCCTATCGTCCTGTCCCTTCTCCTTATCAGTGTTTTCCACATATTCCTTTCCTCTCCGATTCTGCGTAGAACCTCCTCATTCCTTACCTTATCAGTCCACCTAATTTTCAACATTCGCCTATAGCACCACATCTCAAATGCTTCGATTCTCTTCTGTTCCGGTTTTCCCACAGTCCATGTTTCACTACCATACAATGCGGTACTCCAGACGTACATCCTCAGAAATTTCTTCCTCAAATTAAGGCCGGTATTTGATATTAGTAGACTTCTCTTGGCCAGAAATGCCTTTTTTGCCATAGCGAGTCTGCTTTTGATGTCCTCCTTGCTCCGTCCGTCATTGGTTATTTCACTGCCTAGGTAACAGAATTCCTTAACTTCATTGACTTCGTGACCATCAATTCTGATGTTAAGTTTCTCGCTGTTCTCATTTCTACTACTTCTCATTACCTTCGTCTTTCTCCGATTTACTCTCAAACCATATTGTGTACTCATTAGGCTGTTCATTCCGTTCAGCAGATCATTTAATTCTTCTTCACTTTCACTCAGGATAGCAATGTCATCAGCGAATCGTAGCCGAACATAACTATTTCCAGTCAACGATCGGTTCACATGGACCAGAGGACCCAGTCCATTCCTTGTAAACACAGCCCACACCATTATTCAGCCACCACCAGCTCGTACAGTGTCTTTTTGACTACTTGGGTCCATGGCTTCGTGGGGTCTACGCCACATTCGAACTCTACCATCAGCTCTCACCAAATGAAATCGGGACTCATCTGGCCAGTCCACGGTTTTACAGTTGTCTAGGATCCAACCGATGTTGGTCCAGGAGAGGTGCAGCAGGCGATATCACGCTGTTAGCAATGGCACTCGGTCGTTTGCTACCGTAGCCCATTAACGCCAGATTTCGCCGCAGTGTCCTAACAGATACGTCCATCATACGTCCCACAATGACTTCTATAGTTATTGCACGCAGCGTTGATTGTCTCTTAGCACTGACAACTCTACACAAACGCCGCTGCTCTCGGTGGTTAACTGAAGGCCGTCCACCACTGCGCTGTCTGTGGTGAAATGTAATACGTGGAATTTGGTATTCTCGGCACACTCTTGACACTGTGCATCTCGGAATATTGAATTCCCTAAAGGTTTCTGCGTTCAAAGCCCAGTCGTGCGCTCATAATCACGCTGGAAACCTTTTCACACGTGTCACCTCAGTGCAAACGACAGTTCCGTCAACGCGTTGCCGAATACCTCATGTAAGCGATACTACCGCCGTCTGTACACATGCATAACGCTGTCCCATGACTGTCATCCCAGTGTATGAAGTTCGACCAATATTTGTTTGGCCTCGTCTTGGTCGACGCAGAGGTTCGCCACGGAGCAGTCAGCTCCTGGAGAGACACGAACAAGCCTGGTCTGCAAGGGGCTCAATAAAGGGAGCCTCACGGAGATGGTGCAGAACAGTACCGGATGCACAGTGGTCAGTATCGACGGTGGTCTTCTGGACATCAACCTGAATGTGTTGGTGCTATCTTCCAACTTTACACGAACAACACTCCTGTGAAGGTGAGGAATGGTTTCAGCAGATTACTAGGAGCACAAGCAGAATGCTTTCCGAGTTAATATTATATTTTGATGATGTTGGGTTTAAGTCGAGGTACAATGTTGTGAAAGTGCATTAACTGCTGTCGATAGGGCTAGTGAATATTGTGTCATTAGGCATGCCTGGACGTGCGACTATACTAGTTAAATGAGAATCTAAGAGTGTTTCTATTGAAACAGCGGTTCTGTTCCGTAAACAGTGATTTTGAATTGTACTTTGATTTTGTTGCTGTCAAACCAGTGGTTCTCTTAAGTCTAGTGAAAACTGTTGTGTTGCCTTAAGCGACTGATACATCATATGTGTAACTGGATTACTTATCATTTGGTCACAGGGCTGATTAGATGGACAGTGTTGTTACTAGAATGAGATTTTCACTCTGCAGCGGAGTGTGCGCTGATATGAAACTTCCTGGAAGATTAAAACTGTGTGCCGGACCGAGACTCGAACTCGGGACCTTTGCCTTTCGCGGGCAAGTGCTCTACCAACTGAGCTACCCAAGCACGACTCACGCACCGTCCCCACAGCTTTACTTCTGCCAGTACCTCGTCTCCTACCTTCCAAACTTAACAGAAGCTCTCCTGCGAAACTTGCAGAACTAGCACTCCTGAAAGAAAGGATATTACGGGGACATGGCTTAGCCACAGCCTAGGGGATGTTTCCAGAATGAGATTTTCACTCTGCAGCGGAGTGTGCGCTGATATGAAACTCCCTGGCAGATTAAAACTGTGTGCCGGACCGAGACTCGAACTCGGGACCTTTGCCTTTCGCGGGCAAGTGCTCCGGCACACAGTTTTAATCTGCCAGGAAGTTTCAGTGTTGTTACTAGTTGATGTCTTGGTGATTGGCTTTAATTAGTAGTTATAGAGCAGGGAGTAGCAGTTAGTTGCTATATTACTTAGTCTCTATCCTACATAAGTTGAGTATGTACTAGTATAAGGACCTGCTAGTGTCACGACTCGGGCCAATGTTCATATACTATGTTACGTTGTTTTTGGTTGCCCATTGTGAGGCCTGGTTATTTATTCTATGTCAGATGTTTTTCAAAGAGGGTATTTTGTGTTATTACTTGAAACCTGCTAAGGTTTATTTGGGCTATGAAGTGTCAATTGTTTTGCCAGAGTGATTTATGTTTTGTATATAGTACTGATATTCTGTATGTTAAATAAATTTTTATTGAAACTGAGCTCACATCTTCACAACTGCCCGCCCTAACCCCACTGCACATAAACCCCATGCACCACAACAATTAATACAACTGCAAAAATTAACAAGGAACTGTTGTGGTTATATAAATAAGCGCTTCCTACATCCATGATGGTGATACAAAAAAATAACATTTACCTATGTCAAGTAAAAAAAGTTACATGCCACAGTCGTGGGAATTCCATACCATATTATCACTAAGTCGAAAATATGGCTAATAGTGCATTAGTTTCAGTTCAGGCAAATCATGCAAGCTGATATATAAATCAAATACTTAAAGTGAAATTGAGCCTTACATCCCTAGATAGGAAATATAGAAGACACAGAGAAAGTTCAAAGAATGATGTTTCACTTTGTTTATTTACTAACGCTTGTCAATCACACACAACACGTAAGAGCATTTAACTAAAAACGTGATTTGCAAACATCAACACGTTTAAATGAAAGACAATTTATATGCAGATATGTTCTTCTGTTTTAGTTATTCCTTGGAACCTAATCTGGGGAAAACCGAAAAAAGGGAGCTCGTTTCATAGACACAAAGACGAAAGACAGTATAACTGATGTATCACAAATTTGTGTACATACGTATATGAAAAAGATGTTTGTAGTACTTACCATTAAATTTGTAACATTAACACGCAAATAAGTACTCTTAAACAGAAGACAGTTTGCACCTGCTCAATAACTATGTCATTCATTAAATTCAGTTAATAATTCAACGACTTGATTTCGAATGTGCTAACAAAACTATAACATATTTTACTGTGATCCATCAATTTTCCCGTTCAGTCAAACGTTGCACGATAATTAATCATTATAATGGAAAGCTCTTTACCGAAGACACTACCGAACAGAAAATCTAATATTAATTCCAAAAGCCGCCCGCAGTCAGTATCCACAAATCAGATTACCGACTTATTAGATTCCGCGTAAGGATGTCGAGCGATGTCTATCTCATCTATAGCCTAAGCTCCAGAAAATACAGCGTCGGTACTCGATAATGTTCGGATGACGTTACGTTACGATGGTCTCTGTGTAGTCATGATCTCGGCAGTTGCGAGTAGCTGAGTTTGTAATTTGAGGATTTCATGTGCATTTAACGTCGGAGAACAAACCAGTCATGCCGTTTTGGACCATCGTAGAAAAAAAGATGAAACTATATCCCAGAATATAAGTTTCACGATTATTATCGATGGTAATGGCCAGAGAGCCGGAAATGATCTACGAAATCTATAGAGGATCTGTGTATCTCATCAACCATAAGAAAACAATAATGATAGTAGATTTGCATTGTCCAATGTACTTACATTTAATTGGCACAAGTTTTCTGTATGTGTAGGACACTTCTAGACGAAACAGCGATCAATTACAATTTCACAGTAGAATTAAAGACAAATACAGTAACAGAGGTGGCTCTATGTCTACATCAGGCAGCACTGTGGCAGGAATAGCTCCTCCAAACTCTGTGAAATATGTCAGCATACCATTGATAGGTGAAGTGTAATGTCAGATGGGCAACTTACCCCGCGCTAAAAATATCAAAATTAGTTTTCCACAAACAATAAAGTGAAAGGCAACGTTGTTCATAACTTAAATTTAGTGAATGAAGTACACCACAAGTCTGAATTTTCATATAAACTAAATGGTTCTGTAGTGCCCAAAATTTTACGTTGAACGAACTGGGAGGAGTTTCAACGTACAATACTGAGAATACATGAATGCTCTCAGGCCCAACGATCTAAATAAATCAACTGTCACTGCTCACTTCGTCCGACAGGGAAACAGAGAGACAAACGTCGAATAAAACTTGGCGATATTACATTTTGTAGAAATGAAATGATCATGTGGCATTGTTGGCCGGGAGGCCTCATTCGGGGGAGAAAAATGCCGCAGTATTGCGAGTCCTTTTTAGGTGACGCCACATCGGCGACTTGCGAGTCAATTATGATGAAAGTGATGAAGGAGACACAACACCCAGACCCCTGCCGGGAATCGAACCCGGGCCCCCAAGAACTGCAAATAAACATGTTGGAAGAATTAGAAATACAAAACAATATTCAAAACAAACATGAGTGCGTCCTGAATGATTAACTAAATGTAAGAAACCATTTGTACCTTCGAAATTTCATACAATTCTTATAATCTGAAATGATACAAATAATACTTAACAGAGAGGATATTCTTCATCGACCATTACCAGCAGCTTTCAAATCTAAATAATTAAGTGCACAAATTTAAAATGATGTATACGTCGCAGAAGTATGCCATACCAGTTCACATATCATATTCTTTAACACATCACATCAGCAGTTGACATAAACAGATGTATCCCCATCTTCTATTTAGTTTAGCTCATGCATCAGCGTGGATCAAAAACGAGAATCAATAGCTCTCTCTGACAATATACAGGGTGTTACAAAAAGGTACGGCCAAACTTTCAGGAAACATTCCTCACACACGAAGAAAGAAAATTTGTTATGCGGTCATGTTTCCGGAAACGCTTACTTTCCATGTTAGAGCTCATTTTATCAGTTCTCTTCAAATCACATTAATCATGGAATGGAAACACACAGCAACAGAACGTACCAGCGTGACTTCAAACACTTTGTTACAGGAAATGTTCAAAATGTCCTCCGTTAGCGAGAATACATGTATCCACCCTCCGTCGCATGGAATCCCTGATGCGCTGATGCAGCCCTGGAGAATGGTGTATTGTATCACAGCCGTCCACAATAGGAGCACGAAGAGTCTCTACATTTGGTACCGGGGTTGCGTAGACAAGAGCTTTCAAATGCCCCCATAAATGAAAGTTAAGAGGGTTGAGGTCAGGAGAGCGTGGAGGCCATGGAATTGGTCCGCCTCTACCAATCCATCGGTCACCGAATCTGTTGTCGAGAAGCGTACGAACACTTCGACTCAAATGCGCAGGAGCTCCATCGTACACGAACCACATGTTGTGTCATTCTTGTAAAGGCACATGTTCTAGCAGCACAGGTAGAGTATCCCGTATAAAATCATGGCGGTGAATCGAGGAAGTACAGTACATACTGACAAAACTAAAATGAGCTCTAACACGGAAATTAAGCGTTTCCGGACACATGGCCACATAACATCTTTTCTTTATTTGTGTATGAGGAATGTTTCCTGGAAGTTTGGCCGTACTTTTTTGTAACACCCTGTATACAACATATTAGCACAATGGTTGAACGATGAATTACGTAGCTATCAAGACGAATTTGGTGAAAACTCAACACCTGCGCGTAATTCTCTTCCGACCACAATTTCAGGTAATGCATTTTAAGAAAAAAACGAAGCTTTTATGATAAAGAGTGAACATGACTCAAACTCTGGATTGTTAGACAGCGAAGAGATTCCTCAACATGAAGTTGAATTGAATGAAGAGACTGTTTACCAGAAATATTTAACCGGAAAATCAGGTGCACATGGGCTGAAACACCAGTTGCAACAAATACTCGTCTCACGAGTCACAGTATAATCACACTGCATTGTACCACCTCTCGATCAAGACGTATTTGGTCCAAATGAAACATTCGAGATAACATTTGATGCGGTTATCAAGAATAAACTGGATGAGAAATTTGGAAGTGTGGATGTCTTCATTGCAGTTTCATATACTTATATTATACCTTCGCTTCGATAAACCAGAAGACAGAGAAGAACGGAAGGAACTGACGCAAATTGCATAAATACAGAAATTGAAAATACCTACAGTAAGAATTCCCAAGCGAATAACACCGTCTGTGCTAATGTAACTATTGATTAGATATTGCTCGCTTTGACGGGTCACTGTTCCTTCAAAATGTAGATTCCTAGTGAATCCAATAAATATTGTCTAAGAATATTGTATTTTAAACATTAAGAAACGTACTATCTATTCAGTACGCATTTGTAATGTGGAAAAAATACCTAGAGCTTCTCTTTGACAAAAGAAGAGAGAAAATGTTCGATACCAGTGAAAGTACGTCTGCGATTATATGTCAGTTTTCAACTACAGTAGTAACATCATAAGGGATACCTGTCACACATCGATAGAACTTACTAGTGTTGTGAAGTCTAACTGCTGTCGGTACCATAAAGAAAACCAAGTAAGAAATTCCAAATGATTCTTTGCCTACAAGGGTAGACCAATCAGCTCATGACTACGGGTTTACAGTTATGAGTTAAGTACAGAACAACAAGTCAGTCATTCATATGTCGCCCATGCTTTACGATAACGCCGTAGTGAGTCGACTAACAAACCAGAAATAATTCTTCATTGTAATAGTACATGATGATGTGTAGATTCTGCCGACCAAATGTGTTCAACATATTCAAGCAGTCGCAGAAGGCGTGTCCAATGATTGTCTTTTACACTCCGTCTTCAGGCCACACGTAGCCCACCGGGACCATCCGACCGCCGTGTCATCCTCAATTGAGGATGCGGATAGGAGGGGCGTGTGGTCAGCACACCGCTCTCCCGGTCGTTACGATGGTTTTCTTTGGCCGGAGCCGCTACTATTCGGTCGAGCAGCTCCTCAATTGGCATCACGAGGCTGAGTGCACCCCGAAAAATGGCAACAGCGCATGGGGGCTGGATGGTTACCCATCCAAGTGCCGGCCACGCCCGACAGCGCTTAACTTCGGTGATGTCACGGGAACCAGTGTATCCACTGCGGCAAGGCCGTTGCCATTGTCTCATACAGAGTGCTCAAAATTCCCTTTACAAACTTCTAGCACATGTAGAGGGGACCGAGTGGACAATATTATGAACCGTAACCCATGCACGGTAACGTACCGTTACCATACTACAGCCGTTTGGAAGTATGTTTGCTAGTTACCTACGTAACAGGGTAGTTTCGGTGCGAGATACGTCGGAGCGTCTGGTATTTGACGTCTAAACTACCTCTCTGATCTGGTTCGAGACTCATTCACGTGTCTGTATGTGTTATAGCAACATGACTGAGTGCACATTTGCAGAAAACACTGACGTGATCCTTCTGTTTGGCAAAGCTCACGATAATGGAAGAGCTGCTCGTCGCCTTCCTCAAGAACGTTGTCCACAATTTCCAACTCCATCGCAAGGTCACGCTACGGCTTCGAGAAAAGAGTGCCTTCACCGTCAGCAGGCGCGACTGCAAGGAGACGTTCTTCACCCGAATTGGAAGAGACTGTACTGAACTACTGATCGTATGGCGTTTATTGGCCGGGATATCCCCTTCGTGGTTCGGCCGCCGTATTGCAAGTCTTTACGCAGACGCCACTTCGGTAACTTGCGCGTCAGTGATAATGAAAATGATGATGGACACACAACACCCAGTCCCCCTGCCGGTAATCGAACCCGGGCCCCCTTACGTTGTAGGCGGCAACGCTACCGTTGCGCTACGGGGGCGGACAAAGACTGTACTGCATCTCGTTGAAGAGACCTCGTCAACGAGGACACGTGCATTTGCGCTTGCAATGGATGTAATTCACAGAACCGTCTGGTATGTACTGGGTTACGAGTAATAAATTACTTGTAAAAGTGGTTGCGTTGCGAACATGTCTTCAAATGGTTGTAGCACGAAAACGGTACGTTTCCAAACATAGATTCCAATTCAAAATATTATCTACTCAGTTCTCTCTATAGCCCCTAGAAGTTTGTGAGGCGAATTTTAGAGCAAGCTGAATGCATCTATTAGTCAACTGGGGCACGAAAGAATGGAGAGATAGAAAAGGATGAAGTTTTTGAAAGTGCTTGCAAACATTTTGTGTGAACCTTACTTGAAACAGATATGCTAAAACTTCAGTTGGTAGTATAGGAAAATGATCAAGGCCCCATAAATAGGAGAGAAATAAGAGAAAGAGATGGTCATTCAGTCCACCTAAGAAAAGAACGCAGACTGTACACTTGTGTGCTATGTGCTGGCTACCTATTTTCTGTACTTGCTCTAAACTAATGTACAAGTCGTGCAGGTAAACTGAGTCGTTTGGATCACCGTCAGAATTTTTATAAATGGAGATTTTAAATTTTTTGGTACTTTTAAAAAGCACATTTTAAAACTTGCGACAGAAGTTTAATTAGTTTTTTACCTTTGTTTAGTATTTCTATGCCATGTTCCTACTTTAGGCTGAAATTAGAGAAAATCAGGGGAAAAAAAAGGTTCCTATCGTTGGTTACGCTAAGTGCTACATTTTGGTCAAGTATTAGTTCAAAGCTTAGTAATTTTTTTAGAAGTAAAACATTTTTATTTTTAATAGAATATCAAATTAGCTGAGTCCTGCGCACCAACGACTACAGAAGCATTACTACTTTTCACAACTACAGTTAAGGGTTAAAAATGTGCAGTTCACCAAAGTGCTAGTAGAAATATAAGCCTAAAAAAATAAAGTAGAATCCGCTGCTAAATTCAGAACGACAAATCTGGATCAATACTGTTATTACTACTCTTGTAATTGAGAGGGATGTGTACAGCTTTTGACGTTTTAAAACAAATCATACATTACAATGAATGAGAAAATATTATGTTAGCAAATGATTAATTGAAGTACCGGTGGGTCGTCAACAATTTGACATACGATTCCGTATCACCGAAATGTAAGTATTAATAATGCTTCTGGCCCACCTTTTATCGCTTTTATTAATAACAGATAGCATTCAAATTAAATTACTCTCACCATAACTACATCTTAATTGATAATATTCGTTGAGATATAATCATCTTTTGAACACCATCTAACAGTCATGAGCTGTACCTTGAGAATAAGCTAACGCGCAAATAAACATATCTAGGAAGAAAGACCGGCTTATTGTTGTTTTCTTCTGCGATCGTCCTCAGTAAAGGAAGATTCTGCTCAAATGATTACTTTCCAAACACATGCTAACATCTCTCCGGTTTAATCACGTGTAAACGCCACCATTTTATGACAAACTCTGCTTTTAGATCATGTAATCTATTAAAAAAATATTCCACTATAAAAACAGGCAGGTCCAGCTATTATTTCTTGTGGTATCGTTTTCAGTAAACTAAAAATCATCACAAGCTGCTAACTTTCAAACCGAAGCGACAACTACTCAATAAACACATGGGCAAAATTCTGTCTTCTTTTCAGACCCGCACATTTCACACGGGATGTACACATGCATCAAACAGTAAGAAACGGTAATTATAAAGACAAAGTCATTCAAGCTTAGCGCATCGTATTTCAACTCAGTATGTCGGACAACGAGTAAAATTAATTAAAAGCAGAGGTTTTACAATATGGAAATTTCCTCCGTCACTGCCTGTATTTTGTGCTGGGCCACCTTTTTCGTTAACAAATCGTAATTGGCTCCAGTGATGGAGTCCAGCTTCCGGCCAGACTTTATGAATACGAACGCTGGGATGCTGCGTATCTCATACCTCTCGACGATTTCGTCGCTCTCGTCGATGTCAACCTTGACGAAAATGACATCTGTGTGGGTCCTGGCGAGATCCAGGACGAATGGGGATATCAGTTTGCAAGGAAAACACCAGTCGGCAAAGAAGTCGATCACCACCAGCTTATCGCCTGCATCCTCCAGCACCGTCGCTAGCTCCTCCTCGTTGGATATCTCTGTCACCTGAACATGAGATCTCTTGCTGTCTGATTTTCCAGCCTCGGACATGACTGCAACCGAGATACTATGTGGTTTGGCTGTATGTTTATTTGTAGATAAGTACCAACACTTGGAATTTTGACTGAAATAACAACTTGAGAACAACACCTTTGACCAGAGACTATATATGTCATCTTACAGTGCACTTGAAAAAAAAAAAGAACTGCTCGTGAGCGCATGGAGGAGAAATATCTCTGGAGTGAGTATTGCGTTTGCGCATGTTGCCATTAAGCTGGAATCGTCACGTGATCTCGGGATAACGCTGTTTAATTAAGGCCACCTCACACTGACATCGTAATTTCCAAGAATGATTGCCTCTCGATGTCTCGGGGTCCAAACGATGCATATCGAGCGGTCGATCCTAAATCGATCACGCTACTCTGGTGGCGGGCGTTATGTGTATGTTTACGGTGGTCACTGCAGCAACGACAAAAGAAGAGCGTTACAAAAATACTTGTAATTACAAAGGAGACGACTTACCTTACTCGTTGTCGGTATGTCGTCATGTGAAAGTCCATGTGATGTGTACGTTACGGGAACAATTCCCTTTTTACCATTAATTAGCGGAGGTGTGTAACTTACAGCAACTAAGGGAACTACGGAAAACAGATAAAAATGACGATCACAAATAATTGATCATAACGCTCGTGTCTAGTTTAGCAGGGGATACAACCCGTCGGCTTTGGCAAATGACGTCAGAACTGGCCAGAGAGCATGTATTACAAAGGTGAAA
The DNA here is from genome assembly GCF_021461395.2 of Schistocerca americana. Taxonomy (NCBI): domain Eukaryota; kingdom Metazoa; phylum Arthropoda; class Insecta; order Orthoptera; family Acrididae; genus Schistocerca; species Schistocerca americana. The sequence goes on from NC_060124.1 coordinate 17,947,193, forward strand.
GAGCTGAGAAGAATGTTCAGAAACAAAGAAATGCAAGAGAGAAAAACTGTACTTCACATATATAATGGCCTGTAGTATTTTCACGTTAACGATATCGCGTGTTTGTATCTTAGTATTTCTCCGCAAAAAAAATGGAAAGAAATGAATGAAATATATTACTAGCAAAGAATGCACCACGTTACATGTGTGTCAGTTGTATCTCGAAACTCTTTCGAACTGTATTGCTTAAGTGCAGTACGGGATACAAGTTCAGCGTACGTCGATTTCTTCGTTTTCACTAGCATTACTGTCCTGTTCTTCACTCGAACGATGTATCAAACCCTAAGTGGAAAACGGGATACAAATTGTAGATGTGGTGTTTATTTCGTCTCCGCTATTATTAACAGTCTTTTGTTACGTACATATCAGTACTACTGATGACAGAAGGACCTACGTATGTTCAAATGGCTCTGAGCACTATGGGACTTAACATCTATGGTCATCAGTCCCCTAGAACTTAGAACTACTTAAACCTAACTAACCTAAGGACACCACACAACACCCAGCCATCACGAGGCAGAGAAAATCCCTGACCCCGCCGGGAATCGAACCCGGGCGTGGGAAGCGAGAACGCTACCGCACACCTACGTATGTAATATATGTATACCAGACTTCCGTTGACCTCTATATATGTACACTGGAGACGAAAAGATGGAAATAGACGTACGTTACATTTGAAACCTGTACCTAAATTGAAGTACACGGAGACAAGAAGACGACATATGTACAATTTGTATCCCGTACTTCGCTATGGGGTACAGTTTTCTTGTTGCCTTGGACGCTAATAGTATCCGATTCGTTACATTTGTTATCTCGCTCGCCAATTGACATATATAGTGTCAGTGTAAAGGCGAAGTGAATGACGGGATACAAATTTTAGTTGTGTCGTCAGTGTAAAAGCGAAGTGAAGGACGGTATACATATTTTAGTTGTGTCGGGGGTTTCGCCTGTAATATAGCAAGTACACGTTCGAAAATGTGTCACTGATACTAGTGCTGGAAACGAAAGAAGATCGACAGCTGAGAAATTTCTATTACGTACTTCACAACACGAAAATACACATATTGGTGGGATAAAACAGTGAAATATGTCAAAATAGTGAAATACAATGAAAGAATCAAATGGAAAAGTGAACTTACCACACGGAAATATCGAGGAATAACCGAAGCTCGCGTAGACAGACAGTAACGAAAATTACATACCCACAAACAGACAAATCCATTTCTATAATGAAAATAAGACACTAAATATTGTTCTACAATAACAAACTAATACTCTAAATTACCTCAATATCATTACGAATAATTATTTTAATGTACAATGATAGCGCTTATCCGGAGCACAGCACTGTTTTATTATCTATGCCTCGAAGTGAAGACATTACTATGACCAATGTATGACGTCATTGGTCAAAGCCGATGGGTTGTCTCCCCTGCTTCACTAGACCCTAACACCGGCCACCAGAGTCACGTGATCGATTTAGGATCGCACGTTCGATATGTAATGTTTGGACCCCGGGACTTCGAGAGGCAATCATTCTTGGAAATTACCTATGTCACGTCGAAACATTCCACAACGCATTTCAAATGTCGGCACTCACTCAGGTCGTCAATGGACTGTCACACCTCGTCACGGGATGGCACATCAACGTTTTTCGGGAAGAAAATTTTGACGGTATCGTCGTCAGTTACGTAAGTTAACCTACCTTCGCCGTGCTCACTCATGATATAGTACTAGATTTTGAGTTCTGTGTGTTCGTGGTCTTTATTCCCCGCAAATTGCAAATGTTCAGTGATGACTTGGATGTCTTTTCCATTGAGTGTTTTTATGAAAACCAGGTCATATATCTGCAATAACAGAACAGGGCTCACGCTCACAGTGTAGATAAATAATAACGTAAGTTGTCGAAATACTTTCCGTTATATAACCTATAAAGTCAAAAGGTTAGCTTTCATAACAGAGGGAAATGCAGTTGTTAATGGCGTAAGAAAAAAAAAACATAATGGATAAGGTAAACAGGCTGTATTTATTCCTTTGCAACTATTGTTTGACGTGTTTGTATGAATATATTTTCGCTATCAAGTAAATGTCGGTGATCTGATACGTTGTTTCGCATCTCATCACTTTACCAAACAAAACTGATCACGAACATCCGTTATGAAGTTTTTTGGCCATTATTCAACTTTTCCGCGGTTTGTTCCTCAATTCCGGTGCTATAAATTGACTTTTTTTTTATAATGAGTGGTGACTCATACCTCCCTTTTGCCGTTCGGAACTGGACAAAGCGAACCGATGTGACGTGACGTGACGAAAAGTGTTAATTCACCGAGTCGTGACGCTGCCGTGACGTGATACCCTTCATTTTTTCTCTTTAAAGCTAAGAGCCCAGTTTATTCGAGGCTCCAAATGTAAATTGTTATGATGTCTACAAAACGCCTATACCAAGTGCACGGCACATACGTAGCGAATATAATGACATTGAAATTTATAGGACGCTTTACGGACAAATCTACGCCGTCCCGAGACCATGTGACCACGGTGGCAACATTGTTGTCAACACAAAATTAGTTCTGCGCATCTGAATGCTCATTCGAGAGATATTTCTACTCGATCGGTGAGCGGAGGGTAACACTCTTTTCGCAACACTTCCCGCAAAAGTGATGTCCTCTTGACATCGTAGGAACCGCTGTCGATTTTATGACACGGAAGAATATGAATATTTGGGTACACTCGCATCAATTAAAGCTGTTCTCTTAGGCTCCCGCCTAACCACACCCTCAGAAATTGCCACACATTCGGAAATAAACAGCGAAATATTTGTGACAAGGAAAAATATGAATTTCGTTTCACTCGCAGAGGTTTAAGCCGTGCTCTCAGGTTCCTGCCTAATCACGCAATCTACAATAGCCACATATTCGGAAATAAAGTGCCAAATATTTTTCAGAAGGAAGAATACGAGCTTTTTTTACAGCTTGTTTTAGTCACAGCTTTTAAAGCTGTACTCTTAGGTTCCCTACTGTACACTCGGAAATCCCCACGTGTTCGGAAACAAACAGCGAAATATTTGTGACAAGAAAGAATATGAATGTTATCGTTCCTCGTTTCACTCGCAACAATTTAAGCTGTCCCCTTAGTTTCCTGCCTATCCACGTACTCTAAAGTCGCCATGTTTTCGGAAATACGGAGCCAAATGTTTGTGAGAAAAAAGAATATGAATGTCATTGCCTCTCTTTTCTGTCGCAGCAGTTTATGCTGTCCTCTTAGGTTCGTGCCTAACCACACAATTTGCGGAAACTAAATACTTATTTCATCCTTAGTTTTCTAATCAGACAGAAACGTAAATAACATCGAATATTGCAGAACGTACTTGTACTACATTCATAAGAAAGTATCAGAATGGGTTAACAACGCTAACATAAAAAAATGCACATGGCGAGAAGCAAACCTACACATTTCGACTCCAGAAATCACAACGTTATGCATTACGCGAACACTCTGTCATGTGAAATTAGTCGCCGGTCTTAGTTATTTTAGTATCTCTTGAAGACTTATTTATGGTTGATGTGTTATTAAGCGACATTTAATTAAAATGGTGGCACGTTTGTGATGAATTTTCGATGCTCTGTTACCTTGAACCCATGTACTGAAAATTATAACAAAAACCTGTCTGACGCTTAATTTGTAAATTATTGACGATAAAAACTAAGTCCTGAGAGAACACTCTTATGTGAAGGCGTTAACCATCGATAAATTATTATGTGACATCCAGCTATAACAATGATTGTAATAAATCAGTCCAAGAATGGCGTGTTTTATACAGGGTGGACCATTGATAGTGACCGGGCCAAATATCTCACGAAATAAGCACCAAACGAAAAAACTACAAAGGACGAGACTCGTCTAGCTTGAAGGGGGAAACAAGATGGCGCTATGGTTAGCCTGCTAGATGGCGCTGCCGTAGGTCAAACGGATATCAACTGCGTTTTTGTAAAATAGGAACCCCCATTTTTATTACATATTCGTGTAGTACGTAAAGAAATATGAATATTTTAGTTGGACCACTTTTTTCGCTGTGATAGATGGCGCTGTAATAGTTACAAACATATCGCTCATAATTTTAGACGAACAGTTGGTAACATAGGTTTTTTAAATTAAAATGCGGAACGTAGGTACATTTGAACATTTTATTTCGGTTGTTCCAATGTGATAAATATACCTTTGTGAACTTATCATTTCTGAAAAGGCATGCTGTTGCAGCGTGATTACCTGTAAATACCACATTAATGCAATAATTGCTCAAAATGATGTCCGTCAACCTCAATGCATTTGGCAATACGTGTGCGGATATTCCTCTCAACAGTGAGTAGTTTGCCTTCCGTAATGTTCGCACATGCATTGACAATGCGCTGACGCATGTTGTCAGGCGTTGTCGGTGGATCACGAATATCCTTCATGAAATCTTGTGAGAGGCCCGTATCGAACGCTAACGGAAGTCGATAGCAGTTTTTCAAGTCGTTGATATTGCGTGTCACTCAAAATGACGTCACACATGCAGTAAGTGTTGTGAAACGAGTGAAGTGAGCGGCGACTACAACAGTCTGTTTCAAACAGTCGCGAAACCATGGAGGTAAAAAGAGAAGGGAGATGGCGCGTTGTTTTGTAGCCAGAGTGAGCAGAGCCCAGAACATTAGCAGACTACAGTCTACAATTGATACTTGTTCATTATTTCTGTCGAAAGTACGCAACAGCCCTTTAAAATACTAAAAATTACGGTGCTTACACGAATAACAGTGTCAGGAAGGAAATTTCAAACTTCTTTCTGTTCTTGAATGCTTGTTTGCTCTAGTAAATGGCACATTTGACCTCGTTAATGTAACCTGTTTGTTGGTATATTTCGAATAACCAAGAAGAGAAGGTTATGATGTGAAAAGAATGTTTTCGTAATCAATTTAATTCCAGTTTTACTCTACAGCAAATGAAGCTGAAACTCTGAGAGCAGTGTTTGTTTGCTTACTGATACTGCTTCTTGTTCGTTACATTTTCAGCTTTCAGCTAGTACGCACAACATTCTTAATGATCACGTTTGCAAAAAGGTACCTTTATTAGCCCATAAAAGCATGCAATGAAGAAAGAAGCAAGGCATGCTATCGTATCTTTTGCATGTCAACAAAGTGAAAGATTATTGAAAAGTCAATTTCTTGTGGAACAACGACGTCTCCGCACAATCAGATTGCCAGGTGTTATATAGGATACTACCACGAAAGTCGATAGTTATTCCCAACGATCGAAACTGGGCATGGATACGTCAGAGTGACGTCACGGGAAAGTATCACCGCGGTGATCTCATGTCAGCATACAAAATCTCAGTGCTATGTAATATACACGGTTCACAGTACCAGAGTCGCAAACGTATCATCCAAAATCTTTTAGTACGAGAAGTGACTTGTAACCTGTTGTGTTCAAGTTCAAAAGGAACTGCTTACGAGTATATACACGTACCTAGCACAGACATTCACCTAATTTACATCACTTCACGATTTACAAAACTTCGCGTTCGTTTGATGTTATTGTAGGCTATTTCTACAGTGAAAATGCTTAGTTTCGCCGATGACTTGTATTCGAGTCGGAGGATTTCAGAGTCTGAAGTGTGTTAAAGAAAAATCTTTCACAGTACCATTTGATAATGGCCCAAAGGCAGAAACTGCAGTTGTGAAATAAATAATTTCTACACTCAACGATAGCAGACTTTTCCAGAGTTCCTTTGTGAATTTCAGACTCATTTTGATACGCTGAAAACCATGCAAGATTTTTACATTGTTTAAGATCAGCAGCTACTTCTTATAAACGCCCTTCTGGATTTTTCCTTGCTTCTGTGTATTTCGTATACCAATTATTTTTGTCTATTGTGTTTTCCAGATATCAAAATGTGTGTGTATTTTCAGGCTTCTCTTTCCCGCCTGTGACATTTAATCCTTAAGCATGTCCACCTGTGTCGCCTTCTTAATTATTTGTGCAGCTTAAATTACAACCAACACTTATTCAGTTACAATTAGCACTAACTGCATTTCTGTTCACTTACGACCAAAAGGTGTCAGAAAGTTAAACATAAAACACATATAATAACTGACTATAATACTCACTTCCCTGATCATTTGTCAGGAGATTGTTAAGGTATGAGAATACATTACAGTAATGTGGAACTGCTAATATTTACAGAATTAATACACTGTCGGAATGAAACATAGCTATGCACTTTTAATAAATTTTTTATACGTAAAATACCTAATCTTGATTATTGTGACCAAGTGCTGTCAAAACTGAAATTTAACAGACGTTTTTACTTAAGCTCGTAGAAGAGTCCCTGTAAGATATTCATTTATAGAGTAGAAGGAGTTGCCTACCAAAAAGTCTTCCAAACTATGTGTTAACTGTGCTTTATCAGAAACCAAGTTTTTAATGGTTGGTGGTAATTTATTGAAACCGTATGTTCCTGAAAATTGGACCCCTTTTTGGTCCATGGTAAGGGATTTTATGTCTTTATATAGATTGTTCTTATTCGTAGTATTGATACTGTGTATCGAACTATTGGTTATTTGCAACAAATTTCATTAAGGAATAAATATATTGAGAAGCAGTGGTTAGAATATCCAGCCCCTTGAACAGGTTTCTGCATGATGTTCTTGAATTTACACCCGAATGAGTCTTATCACACACTTTTGAACTCTAAATACTTTTGCTCGGTGTGATGAGTCATCCCAAAGTATGAGGTTGGCAGTGTCAAATTTCTAGAATTACAAGTCGATAATAAATAATAAATTCAGAATTACTGAAGCACCTAAACAAGTTGTATGTGCAATGCGAATGATATCATATATATATATATATATATATATATATATATATATATATATATATATATATATAATATTCTGAATTTATTATCGACTTGTAATCGCAGAGATTCAACACTGTCAACCTCTTATATCCGCACTGAAGTTGCTACAACTCATAGTGCCCCAATAAACTCCGAAATACGACCTCATTTACCTCATCTGCAATTTTAACGTTCTACCCCACTCCGCATACGCAATACACAGCCGTTTTGCAGTATATCGACACATGCCTGCCACTTGACGCTGCTGCAGTAGCGAAGTTGCAAAAAACTTTTCGAGTATCGAGACGCGTTATCTTAGGTTCTGACCATACAGTAGGAATATCTATAAAGTGAACATTCAGATGTGCAGAATAGAATTTTTCTCGCCAGCATCCTGTGTGTTAACTGTAAGTTGGCTGATTGCCAGAGAGGGTGGCAGGGAGTAAGAGAAAGAACCCCGGCTCCCACCTGGACCGCATTATGGTGTTAGCAGCTGCATACGTACGTTAACCTACGCTTCATGTTTCCACGAAACCAGAAGCCTCGAATAGCTGTAAGAATCGTATAACTGTTCATAATTGAAAACGAAATAGCCTTATGCTCTGACATGTAGGTTAAAGTTTGTAAGTGTATCAGTTACGTACACTTATCCAGGACCGGTTCGAAAATATTTTTCCACACAAGCGACTTTTCATTTGGCGTCCACCGCGCTGCCCCCTTATCACTCGTACACTTTCCCTTGTGATACGCACTGTATACACATCTTAACGCTAGGGCGTTCCTGATGTCCTTCTCAGCTTGGTCCCACAAGCGGCAGCTACCGATTACGATACGTCTTGTATAGAAATCTTACAGTTGTGATACCAGTGCATTCCTCTTACTTGGCCCCCCAAGCGACGGCCTATGTCGCTTGAGCCTTAAATTGGTCGTACACTTAACAAGGTAGGGAAACGGTACTAAACGGAGTGAAGTATAACACAGTAACACAACAGACAACAATGACTACCACTATGGTGTGAGTACTGTAAGACCTTCAGTACACACACCATCAGATTATTTGACTTGTCGCTCTAACGAAGTAGGCGAGTGTCAGCAATATGTCTCGTGGTCTTATCGTGGCGTGTTTATCTTTTGCCGTTAGGTCAGACGATAGAAATGCCACTTGTGCGCTTAGAGTAGCAGATTGATGGTGACCAACTTTAAACAGAACTTGATTAATTTTCACACACATTTATTAAAATAATAACAAGCATAACAATTACTTAACTTGGTTCTGGATGCTATTTACAATTGACAATCTGAAGTTCCTTTGGTATTGGTACGTTAATCTTAATCTCGCATATATCTCTGATACTTGACAAAAGTGTCTATACATTTATCTTCATGGCTATGCACAGGAATATGGTAATCTTATTAGGCGCAGACTGAAATTTGACTATAGACTGGTACAGACAAATGTAGAACTCGTACAGACTGGTACAGACTAATGCAGACTGGTACAGACTGGTGCAGACAAATGCACACTGACTAATCGGAGGTCTGTACACTCGTTATAATACCTCGCGCGTTCAAGTATCACTGCGCGAGTGTGATCCGCGACGAGAAAACGTTCTACATTAGCAGCAATCTCATTGGCTGCGTTACATATTAATACGCGGATCGGCGGAAGCACAATTTGGTCCGTCTCTATGGCAGCGCCATCTCGTAGTGCGGAGACGGACGAGCGCTGCACCTGCGCTGTTGTGCTTAGCGGGGCGCGCTCTAGTGGGAAAGTTGTGTAGGCGCTGACTACACAGAACTATGTACACAACAACCACACACGGTACTGTCAGTTAAATAACGTTGGCTACAACCAAAAATATATGACTATCGGGCAAATCCTTCCGTCTTTCACCGACTTGTATCGATTAGGTGATTATAGTGGTGTGTAAGGTTTTCCGTAAATGATATTTAGATCTGCAATGTCAAACATTGTTGGGACTAAGATACAAGGGGAAGTCCAATCAAAACAGGTTAGATGGAAAAATTAAAATGAACCGTTCATTAATTCAAAAGTAATTGCCATAACCGTTAATGCATTTAACCCACTGTGAGACATGACAGTCAGTGCAGTCATGGAAAAATGTTTGCTGTTGCCTACGGAACCATGTCTGTACCCATGTCTCTTCGTCCGAAGGAAATCGACGGCTGCGTATATCCTTTTTTTAGGGCTCCAGAAGTATGAAAATTTCATGGGAAGAAATCGGGACTGTATGGGGTACGTGTAATGGCCTCCCAACAAAACTTCTGTAGCATAGTCGAAACACGTGGCTGGCCCGACCTGTTGCCAAGACCAATATAACTGAAACCTGTCGTTTCAGCGATAACCGCCACCCCTTTAATGTTTTGAGCAAGTTTATAGGGACATGCTGCTCTGAACATGGGAAGAAATTTATTATCGACTTGATATCTGCAGAATCACTAGGGGTCACATATGGAGCATTTATAACATGTCAAAAGAACTTTTTTGAGTTTTGTTGTTTTTCCAAAGCTCTTTGATATGGTGGAAAATAATATAGCTACAGAAAACGTGTGAAACCAGTTCAATCATTTATAATAATCATGTATGAGCACACGGGATTACTGCTGTACGTAGTGTTATATAATCTAATAAGCCGGTGTCAAGACATAGATGAGAGTTAGGGATGTCGTTTCTTTAGATATACCACAACGCCACTTGAAAATGCACGAGGTTCCACATGCATTTCACGTTGTCTGAAGGCGTGCTTTGATGGATGTTTGGCAGATGATAGTGATTTTGGGTTCTTACCGAGTCAAAATCATGTATGCTGTCACTTTTTAGCTAATTTGAGACGCATCCGTAAAAACAACAGTCTAGTTTATACGGACTAGTTTATATTGTAATAGGGATAGTGTGAGGGTCGAAGAGTTTCCAGATTTTGAAGTTTGGAAATAAATAATTTCGTTGAGTGGAAATCTCGTACTAATTCTGAACATAAATAAACAAGCTTTAATAGTAGAATTATACGCATTTTTTGCTGTCCAGGATAACCATTCAGAATATAAAGTTTTAATTATAATGTAAGAAGATTGACGAAGGAAAATGTCTTGCTTTGTGTGCTTTATTATTTGCGTGAGGTATTCCGTCTGGTCTCCGTGCTGTTCCAAGAGAGTTGAAGATGTACTTGGAGTCTTGACGGGCAAAGCAGTCAAGGTGGACAATGAGTCTTCTGCGTCAGCCACGATGTCAAGGAATACCAAGGACAAGACATTTCAGTCGATAATGTGTATATGTATGTATTGAAAAAATGCTTGTTATTCGTTACCCAGAAGGTCTCCTGTAACAATATATATAACATCTAATATGTGTTGTTTTTAAAGGCGCAATAAAAGCATCAAAAGACTGGAGTTACCAAGTCCTGGTTTTTAGTAATATGAAGTTATTCTACAGATATTAAGAATATTTAACGGGTCGGAGGTTCGCAGATTACTCTGAGCTGAAGATCATAACGAGTTTACTTAAGCATAAATGAACGTCGCAAGAGTTTGAGTGGACACATCATGAGGCCGCATGCAGTAATTAATGTGATAATCGACGAAAGTTTAGTTGGTGTGGGGGAGGAGTAGAACCTGTGATGTCGAGGGGAACCGACGTATGAGCACTGTAATATGGTTCACTTGGCTGTATGGTGCTGCATAGAGTGTAAGGTTTCAGAAACCGTTTCCATCAATCCCAATAATCTTCGGTGGAAAAAAACCTCTTTTCAACTGCTTGCTTCAGAGACAAGCCCGCTCAGGACGAACACCAACACGACTGGCCACGTGTGTGGAGGGTGCAGCGTCTGTCTAACGTTCACAGGAAAAGTACGTTCATAAGCGGTCGCAGAGGAACTGGGAGTTCCATACTCGCCGTTTCCAAAACCAGGGGAAATGATTTGAATGTAAAGGCATTTAAACTTTCGTTTGTAAACGTATGGAGTGATAATGACATACAAAAACGACAGGCTAGTGGGGAAATGCTCGATGTCTTTACAACTCTTCCTTCAAGGAGAAAGAATTCTTCTCGGGCAGTTTGCAAAATATATGCGACAAACATTTATTTCTAGAGTAAACCAATTCGCCCATTGTCCTCGGAGGATGCCTTCCCCACTCGAAGGCGAAACGTCAGGGGAGAGTTTTATGTATGGACAACTGCATCTCAGCCCGGAAGTGTTAAGTGATGACAACATCTGCCGTGAAAGCCTTCATTCTATGATCAAACCAATTCTAAATTTTTATGAAGAACATGAACGCAACCCACCACATGTCACGATCTGTTCTGCAATGTCAGAAACGCACTTGGTTCGTCCACAATTCTTTGACAATGCTGTGAATCACGTTACGTATCTCACCATATTAAGTGACTGGTTTATTCCATATCTGCAAGATTAGGGACTACTGGGTCGTCCGTGATTCCAACAGAATGGAGCACCACCCCAGTATGTTACTACCGTTAGAGAATATCTCAGTGAGGTATACACAGATAAATAGATTGGACGTGGTTCTGTGCATTTGCTTGCACCTTTAGAGTGGCCACCCTGAATTCCTGATCTGTTATCTTGCGATAATGCGTTATGGGGGTTGATTAAACCGATGGTTGCTGCCACGTATTGCGAGCCGGTGACGAACGTAAGGATGCTGTTCGACGGAAATGTACTGCCATCGCACTAGCAATGTTGCGGAGAACATAATTTCGTACAGGGACAAAAATTATGCTGTGTTTTAAAACGATGATTTGCACGCAGTCACTCTGGAATAAATAATAAAAACAGCAACTCAAAGTTGTCCTTTGCCATGATCCCACAATAACACAATGCAATTATCTATGAATATGTGGCCGGCTGGAGTGGCCGTGCGGTTCTAGGCGCTACAGTCTGGAGCCGAGCGACCGCTCCTGTCGCAGGTTCGAATCCTGCCTCGGGCATGGATGTGTGTGATGTCCATAGGTTAGTTAAGTTTAATTAGTTCTAAGTTCTAGGCGACTGATGACCTCAGAAGTTAAGTCGCCTAGTGCTCAGAGCCATTTTATGAATATGTGGACACGCGATAACGGGTAATGGCTTTTTATGATCACTCTGTAGCAACACAGAGCTGCTTGTATTATGTTTGGCTGGTGCATAAGATCGTAGCGTTTCGATTTTGCCGGTTGGCGTTCCGCTTCCTACAGATTTATTTATCGATTGTCTTTTTTATTTGTAGTTCACTGTCACTATTTTAAGTCGACATATTTCCATTCTGTCGCTAGGAGATAGTGAGTCGAGCTGTGGACACTAGAAAATGGACTGCCAAGTGGAGAAATCAGAACATTTCCGACGTATTCTTTTGTTTGAGTTCAATACAGGGGCGACAGCAGCGGAGGCAACCAGAAACTTTTGCTCCTTGTATGGGTATAATGCCACTGGACAGAGCACAAAAAGAAAAAGGTTTTCTTGCTTTAGGAACATTAGTGACTCTCCATGTTCAGAAAGACCTTCGAGGTTTGATGAAGATCGTTTAATCGCATTATCCACAAAGATCCACGTCAGTGTATTCGAAAACTGGTAGATGCGAGGAGTTGTGATCATTCTACCATCGTGAACATTTGCATGCAATGGGGAAGGTTCAAAAGTCGGGCATAGGGGTACGGCATGCTCTAAGTAAAAATGACAAAAAACAGATGGTGGCGATATGCACATCACTGCTTGCTCGTCATCAGCTGGGTCATGATCACCATTGACCATTCCTATCATGTATCGTTACAGGTGACAAAAAGTGGTGTCTTTATGATGACACAATGGAAAGAAAGAAATGAGTGAGCCCACAAAAAGCAGCAACTCTCAGTAGAAAGACCTGAGCCCATCCACAAAAGATAATGTTATGCATCTGGTGGAACAGTGACGGTGTGGTGTAGTACGAATTGCTTCCCCGAGGTATAACCATAACTGCTGGCATTTGTTGTCAAAAATTGAGACCTCTTGCAGACACAATCCAAGAACAACGACCAGGGAGACTGCGCGAGGTGATGCTACTCCACCATAACGCCCTACCGCATTCTTCTAGACTGACATAAAACGCTATACAGGAGTTGGGTTGGCAAGTCATTCCGCACCCACCTGTTTCACTTGATCTTGCTCCCTCAGATTTCCACCTTCGTCGCTCTCTATCGAATAACCTTCAAGGAACTTCCTTTCCGCGTAAAAAAGCGCTCCAAATATGGCTTGACGGGTTCTTCAACTCAATACCAGGTGATTGCTATAGTCGCGGAATGGAGAAGTTACCACAGCATTGGCAGACTGTTGAAAATGGTTAAGCAGATTATATCATTGATGACTGAAGTCTCTGCTATGTGTATCTGTTACGTTTATTAAACTCATAGAACCACCCTACTAACTTATGCAACAACCGATTACTTGCGTCGAGAGCTACACTATGTGATTAAAAGTATCCGGACACCTCTAAAACCATACGTTTCTCATATTAAGTGCATTGCGCTGCCACCTACTGCCACGTACTTCATATCAGCGACCTCAGTAGTCATTAGACATCGTGAGAGAGCAGAATGGGGCGCTCCGCGGAACTCACGGACTTCGAACGTGGTCAGGTGATTGGGTGTCACTTATGTCATACGTCTGTACGCGAGATTTCCACACTCCTAAACATCCCTAGGTCCACAGT